>NC_136943.1:23841243-24441243 GCF_949987615.1 Pollachius pollachius
CGGCCGTGGGCGGACACCTCAAACAAGAAACAGCTTTGTATGTGAGGATAAAAAAGTGGTTGGGATCTGTTAACCGGCAGTGCTTTGCAAACTACTCGGCTTTGTTGTTGCTTTTTTAACGATGAAATATTTTTGTCATACTTGCTCAGGGCCCCTCGATTTCTATTGCTCTCTTAGTTAGTTGAAGTGATAGAACTCGATTTTTTTTCTACCACATATTTGGCGTCGCAAACAGGATTGAAGAACAGAGACACACCAGCTGCCGGGCCTAAGGACGGGGCGCGGGCGGATCACAGAACAAGAGCTCATAACAACAGGTAAGCTGCCTTACCATTATACAGGAACAGTTGTTTGATCTGTTCTTGCCCCATCTGAGAGAAATAGGGGAGCCCCGGGAGAGATTGACGTGCGCGCGCACATAACCATAAATGCTCTGTGGTTCTAACTAACTAACACGCTTTGTGGTTCTAAATTGATACGAGTTGTTGTTATTGGTATAACAATAACTAGGCCTACTGTAAGTCCTGTGGCTGTCTTCTAGAGGAACAAATTAGTGGGAAAGTTCCAATAGGACAGTGCAAGCAGGCCCGCAGGTTTATGAGGACAGAACCTGTAGGATTTCTGACAATATCCCAGCTCGAGTTGGGTTGTCAATAAGAATTCATTACTGTGAATGAATTCATTTTTATTTGAGAAGAGCTTCCTTGGGATGCCGACTAGCTTATTTTCTCAAAATAATGGTTGAACACTCGACCAGATCATTAAACAAGAAAACTTCTCAAAATACCAAGATCAGGATTAAAAAATCACCTCAAGCAATACCTCAAACTAGAGACTTATTTATTCTAAAATAGGAGAAGCCTGTTTTCTCAAAATGCCAAGGTCGGAATTGTTTAAATTGCAGTTTGAATGAGTTTAATGTGCTAATCGTGGGCCAATTGAGCTGCAGAACATGGATCTGGAGAGAGGGCAAATTTGTAATTTTGATCTTGGCGCTGTGAGACAATATGTTTCTGGTTTGAAATTCTGGTTGATTGATTATATATCCGACCGTTCATGTTTTAAGCAAAAGGCCAGCTTCAACGCTCGGTCAACCTTTTATTTGTAATTAAAGACGAGGTAGTGACTAGTTCCACTCAGCATTCTGTACAACAAATTTGGCCGTTTTAAGATCCGTTATAAAGAGTTGCATGTGTGACGGGGCTCAGTGTAAAAGTCAATATGA
This sequence comes from Pollachius pollachius, assembly GCF_949987615.1. Classification (NCBI taxonomy): domain Eukaryota; kingdom Metazoa; phylum Chordata; class Actinopteri; order Gadiformes; family Gadidae; genus Pollachius; species Pollachius pollachius. The sequence goes on from NC_136943.1 coordinate 23,842,469, forward strand.
ACGGGGGAAGGGGGAAGTAACTAAAGAGGGACCGACAACGCCACCTGGGGAATTACAGCCCAGGAAATATAGAACAAAGAAAATTAAACACAGGTTCGAGAACTAAAGAGGCAGAGACAATAAATATACTAACTTTCTTTTATTACAATAATAATAATAATAACTAAATAAAGAAAACTGGAGCAAAACCAAACCAAACCAAACAGCAAAACAGGGGTTATATAACCCAGCAACCCATTGGTCAAACAATTAAACAGATAAAGGGGAAATAACACAAAAGCAAACTGAATTAAAGCAATCAAAACAAAATAGCAAAATAGAACCAAAACAAAACCAAAACAAAACAGCACAGCTAAAAACAGAACTAAAACCGTACAAAACAGCAGCAGGGGATCCAAAAAAACAAGAGACACTTATTAATAAAAGTTAAATGGGGACTCAAAACTGTTAAAAAACGGGGACCCTACTCACCACACTAGGAGGTAACCAACAGAGGCTGAGTTCAGCCGTCTTGGCCCTTTTATCTTGCACCTGGGTGCAGAGGGAGGAGCTAAGATGGGCTTGCATTCGCAACCCCTACTGAGGTTCACTACACATGCAAGTACTAATCAGATTCAAGATGATGGTACTGGCATACAAGGCAGTCGATGGAACTGCCCCTGCCTACCTCCAAGCATTAGTAAAGCCACACACCCCAGCTCGATCCCTCCGCTCAACTACCTTAGCTGGACGTCTGGTACCGCCATCGCTAAGAGCAAGCAAAGGTCGATCAGCGAAGTCACAACTTTTCTCTGTTTTGGGACCTCAGTGGTGGAACGAGCTCCCTAACGATGTCAGGACCGCAGAGTCGCTGACCAGCTTCCGCAAAAGACTCAAAACTCACCTGTTCAGAGTTCACCTCGACTCTGCAAAGAAAACAATGCACAGCCACCATTGATTGTTGTACGTCCTGGCACTTACACATGGCACTGATTGAAGGTACTTAATTGTGTAGCATCTACAGTAGCTGCTATTGTTGCTTTACACGGGGAATGGGTTAGCCTAGCGATTGTAATACTTGCACTTGGTTCTATGAACATCTTTACTGTACCGAAAGCGATATATTGTTTCACGTCTTACGACAAATGTACTTATTGTAACAAATGCAGTTATTGTAAGTCGCTTTGGATAAAAGCGTCTGCTAAATGCCCCAAATGTAAAATGTAAATGTAACCAGGCCCGACGCTGCTTAGCTTCCGAGATCAGACGAGATCGGGCATGTTCAGGTTAGTATGGCTTTAAGCAAGTATTATCGGGTCCATACTAGCTTTTATACAGGAGGAGCACATAAGGACTGAGAGTGCTGCCGTGGCCAGAGACGGGACTTGTACAGAAACAATGATTAGATCCATAATTAATGAAAGAAATGAATGAATACTTCATTCCAGACTCAAGCAAAAAATGCTTACAGCACCTGGTAATCCCAGGCGGTCACCCATCCAAGTACTAACCAGGCCTGACCCTGCTTATCTTCCAAGATCAGATGAGAATGGGCGTGTTCAGGGTTGTATGGCCGTAAGCAAATATGTCGGAGTCCGTACTAGCTTTTATACAAGAGGAGCACATAAGGTCTGAGAGGGCTGCCGTGGCCAGAGACAGGACATGTACAGAAACAATGATTAGATCCATAATGAATGAAAGAAATGAATGAATACTTTATTCAAGACTCAAAGTACCATATCAAAACGCAATGTATACACTGCGTGTGCGGTTGAGTGAACTTTTGAAGAAATGTAGCGTTGCAACACCTGGGATGGACTAAAATGGATCGCTGTCATTGCAGCTCTCTGCTGCTCCCTGCTGCCAGCGTCACAACAGTGTCTGCATGTTTCTCAAATAGAGTTTGTAGAGACGTTGTCAGTGTCTGTATGTTGCTTAAATTTTACCAAACAGTGGGCGCTAAAGATCAGGGCACGGCAGACCATTGCAGCCATTGATCTCGAGCAGAAAAATAAAAATGCTTACAGCACCTGGTATTCCCAGGCGGTCACCCATCCAAGTACTAACCAGGCCCGATCCTGCTTAGCTTCCGAGATCAGACGAGATCGGGCGTGATCAGGGTGGTATGGCCGTACACAAATGTTACCGGGTCCATAATAGCTTTCATACAGCAGGAGAACATAAGGACTGAGCGCGCTGCCGTGGCCAGAGTCGGGACTCGGTTGGCGGGCAGTCTCTGGTAAAAATATAGTCTATTCGAGAGGCTCTGGCACCGTCACTACTGAACCAGGTGAAGCCCTCCTCTCTTGGATGCACGGTTTTAAAACAGTCTTTCAGTTTAAAATCCCTGCACTGTGCCTGCAATAAAACCGACGTCTTGTCTACTTTAAAATCTTCCCCCGCACTTCTCCTATCGCTCCTAGTTAAAATACAATTAAAATCTCCCGCTAAAACTAAAGGCGCTCTGCCTAGCATGTGGGGCTGCAATTCTTTTAAAAGGTCATGTCTGTCATTTTTGTCGTTAAAACCATAAATGTTTAAGAGATTAAAATCCCTTCCCATAAAAGTCAAGTGTGCTAAAAGCGCCCTTCCGTCTCTCACCACCGTGCTGCCCTTCACCAAGATTGAGGGATTTTTAATTAAAATGGCCACCCCGTCATTTTTGCTTTCATTTGAACCACTCCATAAGGATTTATGTGGCCACTTTTCCTCCCATTCCCTGTATTGGTTTAAAAATGGTAGTGCACATTCTTGTAGTAAAAACACATCTGACTTAAAATTGTTAAGAAAGGATAAAATCGTTTGTGCTCTAACTTTTGATTTCACACTTCTTACATTTAGTGTCGAAATGGTGAGCACCATGATTATGGTGTTAAAAAGACAAACAATCATTAAAAGACTAAAAAACAACTATGGGTTAAAACCATCTAAAAAAGTCATCCAATGCTTTGTGACAGAAGCTCTTCCTTTATCTCAATAGGAGATGAGTAAAGGTTGTCTGCTTCATTTCCCTCCCAGACTCTACTTTGGTCGAAAATTGAGTCTTTTGGGGTTGATTGCAGTGCAATATTTAAAAAAGAGAGAGTGTTGGGAGGGTTGTTTGGGAAGACTCTGGCATCCTCCAAAGATGGATTGTCTGAGGAGCCAGGTCTTCCCCTTTTCTCTGAGGCTCCTTGAGTCTCAGAGGACAACTCTGACACTGCTCTCTTACCAGGCTGGGCTCCTGGGAGGGAGGCTTCACTGGACTCCACTTCAGACTCTTCTCCCTGGCTGTCTGTTTCTAGACTCACGGATTCCTCAGAGTCTGAAGTGGAGTCCATCTCAGCTCCACCGGCTGCCTGGGCCCCACCACCCTCTTTCACCTCACCACTAGGTGGGGCAACCTCAGGCCCCGCCCCCTCTCCCCCAATCAGAGTTATTACTTCCAGCCTGGTGTCTTCAATTGTTTGTGCACCCCCGTCTGCCAATTTCCTTGCATTTTGTTTTACTTTGTTAGCAAAAGATTTCGGGCAGTCTCTGAAGAGATGGTTTGAGTCTCCACAGAGGTTGCACTTCCTGCCATTGGTACATTCCTCAAAAGAGTGTCCAATTTCTCTACATTTGCCGCAAACAACCTTGGTACACGCTTCCGCCAGGTGCCCTTGCTCACCACACTTGCGGCAGAGCTTGGGCTGTCCCTGGTAGTGAATGTAGCCCCTGTTCTCTCCAAGAACCATCATGGATGGGAGATGTTTCAGGCCCTGGAAGCCATGTGGGTCCCGCCATTGTTGTATGGGGACCCTCCATGAACAATTCCAGATGCCGTCCTCATCTCTCACCTTGGTGGCCTGGGCCCTCACAGTGCAGTATCTTGCCAGCCATATACAAATATCATCAGCATTTACCGTTTCATTGAACATCCTGACGATTACGGTTTTAATGGAATCGTCATTTAGTCTCTCCACTTCAAATGCTGAAAACTGGTCTTTTACCGTGTCGTAGCGTGTCCAAAATTCTTTGAGGGTTGTTGCTGCTGCGAAGCTTACATCGAATCCTTTGTTAAAGGGCAGAGTAAGAATACAATTCAAATCGTTTGCAGAAAACTTCAGGATTCCTTGGATGTGCTTCCTTGAAAAATCAAGACGGGAGATCTGAATTACCGTTCCATTTACTGACTTCAGTTTAAAACGTACGCTGTGGTGCCTCCTCATGCCGGTAGGGTTAACCGACATGGTGGAGACACCACGCTCTTAAAAAACAAGGAGGTTAAAAGCAATAAATCACTGGATATACTAAAAATACAGAAATAATAAATAAACAAATAAATACAGGCAACAATAAAATCCACTTACCTTACCTGGACAATGGACTTCTTGGTAGAGGGTATCAGCAACTGATATTTGATCCCAACTTACCAAGAAGATGGTGCAATATCCTCCGAACCTGCTATATAATTGCCACAAAATGCAATATATAGACAGCCAAGGGAGGTGATCACTGTCTTAGCCAAAAGGCCGAGAAGCGATGCCCACACATGCTCAGACCAAGAGTCCAGCTTCCCAAACACGTCGCTCCACTTAGCGGTTTGACAGACGACGACAAAACAAATAGAAGACCAGTCACCCTGTGTGCGTGTTTGTGAAAGCTGAAGAAAAATGCCGAGGTCGCTGCATCTCTCTGCTGGTCCCTGCTGCCAGCGTCACTAGTGTGTCTGCATGTTTCTCAAATAGAGTTTGGAGAGACGTTGTCAGTGTCTGTATGTTGCTTAAATTCTCCCAAACAGTGGGCGCTAAAGATCACGGCACGGCAGGCCATTGCAGCCAATGAGCTCGAGTTGAAAAATAAATGTGCTTACAGCACCAGGTGGTCCCCCATCGATGTAGTAACCAGGCCCGACCCTGCTTAGCTTCCGAGATCAGACGAGATCGGGCATGATCAGGCTGTTATGGCCGTAAACTAACATTTCCGGGTCCATACTAGGTTTTATACAGCAGGAGCACATAAGGACTGAGGGTGCTGCCGTGGCCAGAGACGGGACTTGTACAGAAACAATGATTAGATCCATAATGAAGGAAAGCAATGCATAAAGACTTTATTCCATACTCAAAGTACCATATGAAAACGCAATGCAATACACTGCGTGTGCGGTTGAGTGATCTTTTGAAGAAATGTAGCGTTGCAACACCAGGGATAGACTGCAATGTATCTCTGTCGTTGCAGCCCTCTGATGCTCCCTGCTGCCGGCGTCACAACAGTGTCTGCATGTTTCACAAATAGAGTTTGGAGAGACGTTGTCAGTGTCTGTATGTTGCTTAAATTCTCCCAAACAGTGGGCGCTAAGGATCAGGGCACGGCAGACCATTGCAGCCATTGATCTCGAGCAGAAAAATAAAAATGCTTACAGCACCTGGTATTCCCAGGCGGTCACCCATCCAAGTACTAACCAGGCCCGACCCTGCTTAGCTTCCGAGATCAGACGAGATCGGGCGTGATCAGGGTGGTATGGCCGTACGCAAATGTTACCGGGTCCATACTACCTTTTATTCAGCAGGAGCACAAAAGGACTGAGAGCGCTGCCGTGGCCAGAGACGGGACTTGTACAGAAACAATGATTAGATCCATAATGAAGGAAAGCAATGCATAAAGACTTTATTCCATACTCAAAGTACCATATGAAAACGCAATGCAATACACTGCGTGTGCGGTTGAGTGATCTTTTGAAGAAATGTAGCGTTGCAACACCAGGGATAGACTGCAATGTATCTCTGTCGTTGCAGCCCTCTGATGCTCCCTGCTGCCGGCGTCACAACAGTGTCTGCATGTTTCACAAATAGAGTTTGGAGAGACGTTGTCGGTGTCTGTATGTTGCTTATATTCTCCCAAACAGTGGGCGCTAAGGATCAGGGCACGGCAGACCATTGCAGCCATTGATCTCGAGCAGAAAAATAATTATGCTTACAGCACCTGGTATTCCCAGGCGGTCACCCATCCAAGTACTAACCAGGCCCGACCCTGCTTAGCTTCCGAGATCAGACGAGATCGGGCGTGATCAGGGTGGTATGGCCGTACGCAAATGTTACCGGGTCCATACTACCTTTTATTCAGCAGGAGCACAAAAGGACTGAGAGCGCTGCCGTGGCCAGAGACGGGACTTGTACAGAAACAATGATTAGATCCATAATGAAGGAAAGCAATGCATAAAGACTTTATTCCATACTCAAAGTACCATATGAAAACGCAATGCAATACACTGCGTGTGCGGTTGAGTGATCTTTTGAAGAAATGTAGCGTTGCAACACCAGGGATAGACTGCAATGTATCTCTGTCGTTGCAGCCCTCTGATGCTCCCTGCTGCCGGCGTCACAACAGTGTCTGCATGTTTCACAAATAGAGTTTGGAGAGACGTTGTCGGTGTCTGTATGTTGCTTATATTCTCCCAAACAGTGGGCGCTAAGGATCAGGGCACGGCAGACCATTGCAGCCATTGATCTCGAGCAGAAAAATAATTATGCTTACAGCACCTGGTATTCCCAGGCGGTCACCCATCCAAGTACTAACCAGGCCCGACCCTGCTTAGCTTCCGAGATCAGACGAGATCGGGCGTGATCAGGGTGGTATGGCCGTACGCAAATGTTACCGGGTCCATACTACCTTTTATTCAGCAGGAGCACAAAAGGACTGAGAGCGCTGCCGTGGCCAGAGACGGGACTTGTACAGAAACAATGATTAGATCCATAATGAAGGAAAGCAATGCATAAAGACTTTATTCCATACTCAAAGTACCATATGAAAACGCAATGCAATACACTGCGTGTGCGGTTGAGTGATCTTTTGAAGAAATGTAGCGTTGCAACACCAGGGATAGACTGCAATGTATCTCTGTCGTTGCAGCCCTCTGATGCTCCCTGCTGCCGGCGTCACAACAGTGTCTGCATGTTTCACAAATAGAGTTTGGAGAGACGTTGTCGGTGTCTGTATGTTGATTAAATTCTCCCAAACAGTGGGCGCTAAGGATCAGGGCACGGCAGACCATTGCAGCCATTGATCTCGAGCAGAAAAATAAAAGAGCTTACAGCACCTGGTATTCCCAGGCGGTCACCCATCCAAGTACTAACCAGGCCCGACCCTGCTTAGCTTCCGAGTTCAGACGAGATCGGGCGTGATCAGGGTGGTATGGCCGTACGCAAATGTTACCGGGTCCATACTACCTTTTATTCAGCAGGAGCACAAAAGGACTGAGAGCGCTGCCGTGGCCAGAGACGGGACTTGTACAGAAACAATGATTAGATCCATAATGAAGGAAAGCAATGCATAAAGACTTTATTCCATACTCAAAGTACCATATCAAAACGCAATGCAATACACTGCGTGTGCGGTTGAGTGATCTTTTGAAGAAATGTAACGTTGCAACACCAGGGATAGACTGCAATGTATCTCTGTCGTTGCAGCCCTCTGATGCTCCCTGCTGCCGGCGTCACAACAGTGTCTGCATGTTTCACAAATAGAGTTTGGAGAGACGTTGTCGGTGTCTGTATGTTGCTTATATTCTCCCAAACAGAGGGCGCTAAGGATCAGGGCACGGCAGACCATTGCAGCCATTGATCTCGAGCAGAAAAATAAAAGAGCTTACAGCACCTGGTATTCCCAGGCGGTCACCCATCCAAGTACTAACCAGGCCCGACCCTGCTTAGCTTCCGAGATCAGACGAGATCGGGCGTGATCAGGGTGGTATAGCCGTACGCAAATGTTACCGGGTCCATACTACCTTTTATTCAGCAGGAGCACAAAAGGACTGAGAGCGCTGCCGTGGCCAGAGACGGGACTTGTACAGAAACAATGATAAGATCCATAATGAAGGAAAGCAATGCATAAAGACTTTATTCCATACTCAAAGTACCATATCAAAACGCAATGCAATACACTGCGTGTGCGGTTGAGTGATCTTTTGAAGAAATGTAGCGTTGCAACACCAGGGATAGACTGCAATGTATCTCTGTCGTTGCAGCCCTCTGATGCTCCCTGCTGCCGGCGTCACAACAGTGTCTGCATGTTTCACAAATAGAGTTTGGAGAGACGTTGTCAGTGTCTGTATGTTGCTTAAATTCTCCCAAACAGTGGGTGCTAAGGATCAGGGCACGGCAGACCATTGCAGCCATTGATCTCGAGCAGAAAAATAAATATGCTTACAGCACCTGGTATTCCCAGGCGGTCACCCATCCAAGTACTAACCAGGCCCGACCCTGCTTAGCTTCCGAGATCAGACGAGATCGGGCGCTATCAGGGTGGTATGGCCGTACGCAAATGTTACCGGGTCCATACTACGTTTTATTCAGCAGGAGCACAAAAGGACTGAGAGCGCTGCCGTGGCCAGAGACGGGACTTGTACAGAAACAATGATTAGATCCATAATGAAGGAAAGCAATGCATAAAGACTTTATTCCATACTCAAAGTACCATATGAAAACGCAATGCAATACACTGCGTGTGCGGTTGAGTGATCTTTTGAAGAAATGTAACGTTGCAACACCAGGGATAGACTGCAATGCATCTCTGTCGTTGCAGACCTCTGATGCTCCCTGCTGCCGAAGTCACAACAGTGTCTGCTTGTTTCACAAAGAGAGTTTGGAGAGACGTTGTCGGTGTCTGTATGTTGCTTACATTCTCCCAAACAGTGGGCGCTAAGGATCTGGGCACGGCAGACCATTGCAGCCATTGATCTCGAGCAGAAAAATAAAAAAGCTTACAGCACCTGGTATTCCCAGGCAGTCACCCATCCAAGTACTAACCAGGCCCGACCCTGCTTAGCTTCCGAGATCAGACGAGATCGGGCTTGATCAGGGTGGTATGGCCGTATGCAAATGTTACCGGGTCCATACTAGCTTTCACACAGCAGGAGCACATAAGGACTGAGAGCGCTGCCGTGGCCAGAGACGGGACTTGTACAAAAACAATGATTAGATCCATAATGAAGGAAAGCAATGCATAAAGACTTTATTCCAGACTCAAAGTACCATATGAAAACGCAATGCAATACACTGCGTGTGCGGTTGAGTGATCTTTTGAAGAAATGTAGCGTTGCAACACCAGGGATAGACTGCAATGTATCTCTGTCGTTGCAGCCCTCTGATGCTCCCTGCTGCCGGCGTCACAACAGTGTCTGCATGTTTCACAAATAGAGTTTGGAGAGACGTTGTCAGTGTCTGTATGTTGCTTAAATTCTCCCAAACAGTGGGCGCTAAAGATCTCTGCCCGTATGCAAATTAGCCATGTGCGCCTAACAGAAGAATGACGTAATGTTGAGAACGAGTCATACTAAAAACCGAGAGCAAGCGAAAGCTAAACCAGACTGTATCAATCACACACTTTGGGTCCATTCTAACTTTTGATAAGAGGCTAGTCTTTAAATCTTTGCAGTGACTGAATGTTGATGATAAAACGGATTGTTTTGCATAAGATGAGTGTGTGCGACTGTGTGTTTGTCATTTCCGGCTTCGGCATACCGCATGGTCATGAAGGCCTCGTGGTGAGTTACTTTCTTAGTGAAGCAGCTTAGCCTTACAGTTGGATAAGTTGGAGTGATTGGAGTTTATTTTTCACAGTGAGAGAGGGGTGCACCGGTCCTGGAGGTACTGCAATACCAGGTCGATGCGTGGAGTGGACGGAGCAAGCCCCTATTCCATCTCCCAGTTCCAAAAAACAATTTAATATATGGTCCCCGGGTAGGGGACGTATCAGATATTAAACTGATAAGAACAGATTTTTTCATTCGAAAATTTTATTGACACACGTTGCTATACCTTATCTTTCACATCACATGTTTCCAGTTTCGTTCAATTATTATTATTATTTTTTTTTTAAATCATACACAATGTTTTGTTTCTTTTTTTTTTTTTAACAACAAGGAATTAAAAAAATATAACCATCCATAAAACCAAGAATAAAACCGATGTTTTAAAAGGAAAATAAAAACCAACACTAAAAGATGCTGCTGTGCAGGAGCGGGAACACACTTAGTTAAAAGAAATTTAAAAGAAAGTGTACCCCGTCCTGCCCTCCCAACAGCGTCGGTCTCTCGGGACCTGTCGCTCAGAGGATCTCCTCCCCTCTCTGCTCCTTCCCACCTGCCTCTCCCGGAGAGCCAGGCCGCCGCTGCCTCGACCTTTCTGTGTGTGGCTCCGGCTCCCTTCTCCGAATGGGCACAGAGGCGATGTCTTCATTTTGGCTGTGTCCTAGGCCTGCCGCCTGCAGCAACGGCTACTTTTACCGTTGCTGCGGCCATCCGGATCACAGCCAAGGGGGGGATCAGCTTGTGCTTGCTTACCAGCAGGTTTCTGGAGGTCCAAAAGGCGTCTTTAATGGCGGCTAGGGTGAGCCACTGCCTGGGGAAGTTAACTGCAGTATTTTGGCTCACCCCATACAGCACCAATTGGGCTGTCAGGACCTCCCCTGCTGGCAAGTACGGGAATAGTAGGGAGCCGGCCGTTGCCCACTGGTCTCCAGCAGCGCTGCACTCCCAGAGCAGATGCCTCACCGACGCAGGCGCGCCACAACCTGGTCGGGGGCATGTTGCGGATGCGGCCATGCCCCGGGAGTGCATGACGGCTCTGACTGGGAGGATCTCGTGAGCTACCATCCATGACAGGTCCCGGAGTCTGTTGGGGAGGACAGGATGGTTAACGTTTCGCCAAACAGTTGCGGGGTCGCCGAGTGCTAGCCCGCGCACTGGACTTACTGGTTCCCGCTCCTGCACCAGCGCAATCATTAAACGATGGCTTTTTAAGACTTCTAAGTCCTCGTTTTCTAGGTTATATTTTTTTAAAAACTTCTTGATAAAAACATAGGACTGGGGCAGGTTAAAAGATACTGGCGTCCTATGGTCAGAAACATAAAAACTGAACTTTTTCAGATAGGAACCCATCCAGAACCGGGTCATTGCTGTGCTTTTTTTTTGGCTGGGTACCGACATTGCATTTTGTATGTGTAGAGCTGCATATCGACTTCCTAGATATAAATTGAGGTCTGGGACTCCTTTTCCCCCTTTTTCTTTAGTTTTCTTCATTTCGTTTCTCTTTAGTCTCTCCCACTTAGACCCCCACAGGAAGTAAAAAATGGCACGTTCTAGATCCAAAAGAACTCTGCGGGGTGGAATAAAAACAGAGCATACCAATAAAAGCAAAGGTAAAATCACTGACTTAATGATTAAAACCTTTCCTTCCATTGTAAGTCCTCTAAGTCCCCAGTATCCCAGTCTCCGCCTCACTTTCCCTACCATGTCCGGTAAATTTTTGGTACCCTCCCCCTCCCTGTCAAATTTGACCCCGAGTATTTTCAAGTCGGTCTGTTTCACGGTCAGGGGGAGTCCAGTCGTCTCGGTCACCGTCCATGGTCCATAAAAAAGGGCTTGGGTCTTCTCTCTGTTGAGTTTGGACCCAGAGGCCAGTCCGTAGGAGTCTGTCAAGTCGAGTGCCTTCTGTAATGAACCGATGTCTGTACATAAAATGTTGACGTCGTCCATATATAAAACACATTTGCTAAAAAGTCCCCCACTTCCCGGTATGCCCACCCCTTTAATCCATTTGTCCCTTCTCAATACCTGTGCCAGTGGTTCTATGCAAGCCACGTAGAGGAGAGCAGATAAAGGACAACCCTGACGGACCCCGCAGTGCAAGTCCACTGCTTTTGTAAGTTGCCCGTTAACAAAGAATTTGCTGGTGATGTCCCGATACAGCAATCCCACCCACTCTACATACCTTTGTGGAAAACCCATTTTGGGCAGTACCTGAAATAGGTACTGGTGCGAGACCCGATCGAAAGCTTTTTCAAAATCTAAATTTAGGACTACTAGTCTAATGTTTCTGTCTCTCGCATAACAGATGGTGTCTCTAATCAGTACGAGGCTGTCAGTGATCTTTCTCCCCGGTATGCCACAGGTTTGATCCGGGTGGATTACCTCCCCTAAAACAACAGACATTCTGTTGGCTAAAAGTTTGCTAAAAAGTTTACAGTCCACGTTTAAAAGGGTAATAGGTCTCCAGTTCTTCAGGTCAGTCTTGTCGTCTTTCTTGTGTAGTAGTTTCACTATCCCTGATCTAAAACTGTCTGGTAGTCGGCCTAGTCCTTGGAATTCTGTAAAAACAGTCAACAAGTCGGTTGCTAAAATGTCCCAAAAGGTCTGATAAAATTCAAGTGAAAGCCCATCTTCCCCCGGTGATTTTCCCCCTCTAAAACTCGACAAACAATTGGAAAGTTCTAAAAGGTTAAAATCATGGGTTAAAAATGCACTCTCACTGATCTTCTTTTGTAAGGCATTCAGTATATTCTCTTTCGGTTCTTCTTCAATGCATTTTTTTTTATACAGCTCTTCATAGAAACACTCTATTTCGTCCATTGTTTCTTCTTGTGTTTTTGTGTATTCTCCATTTCTCTTTTTTAATTTGGAAATACCCTCCCCGCTGTTTATAATTTTCTTGAAAAAATATCGGGTACATTTTTCCCCTTCTTCTATGTCTCTTTCTTTACTTCTAATAATAATTCCTTTGCTCTTGACTTCTGCTAGAGCCGACATGTGTTCTTTAACCTCTCTTATTTCCTGAGTGTAATCAAACCCTTGTTGTGTTAATTTAAAATAACGTTGCAGTCTTTTCTGCAGCCCCATCATGCATTTGTTTTCTAATTTTTTTTGTTTCATCCCTGCCTTTCTAAAAAAAGTCTTTGTCCTTTCCTTCACCATTTCCCACCAGTGTGCACGTGTTTTGTATAAGTCTTGGAGGGTCTGCCATTGACTGAATTGCTCCCTGTACTTGCTGGCTAAATCTTTATCTTTTATCAGGGAGCAATTCAGTTTCCACAGACCACCACCTTTTGTCACACCTGAGGGGAGTGAAAGGGTGCAGGAGAGCATAGCGTGATCGGAGAAGAAAACAGGGGTTAATCTAGCATCGGTTGGCGGGCAGTCTCTGGTAAAAATATAGTCTATTCGAGAGGCTCTGGCACCGTCACTACTGAACCAGGTGAAGCCCTCCTCTCTTGGATGCACGGTTTTAAAACAGTCTTTCAGTTTAAAATCCCTGCACTGTGCCTGCAATAAAACCGACGTCTTGTCTACTTTAAAATCTTCCCCCGCACTTCTCCTATCGCTCCTAGTTAAAATACAATTAAAATCTCCCGCTAAAACTAAAGGCGCTCTGCCTAGCATGTGGGGCTGCAATTCTTTTAAAAGGTCATGTCTGTCATTTTTGTTGTTAAAACCATAAATGTTTAAGAGATTAAAATCCCTTCCCATAAAAGTCAAGTGTGCTAAAAGCGCCCTTCCGTCTCTCACCACCGTGCTGCCCTTCACCAAGATTGAGGGATTTTTGATTAAAATGGCCACCCCGTCATTTTTGTTTTCATTTGAACCACTCCATAAGGATTTATGTGGCCACTTTTCCTCCCATTCCCTGTAATGGTTTAAAAATGGTAGTGCACATTCTTGTAGTAAAAACACATCTGACTTAAAATTGTTAAGAAAGGATAAAATCGTTTGTGCTCTAACTTTTGATTTCACACTTCTCACATTTAGTGTCGAAATAGTGAGCACCATGATTATGGTGTTAAAAGGACAAACAATCATTAAAAGACTAAAAAACAACTATGGGTTAAAACTAGTGTTGCACCGATGCCATTTTTTGGCTCCGATACCGATACCGATACCTGGCTGTGCAGTATCGGCCGATACCGATACCATACCGATACCACTGTTTGAAATTGATGCGTGTGTGTGTGTATATATGAAGAGCTGCATACTACTTGGATGTAAAATCATTGCCATCATGGCTTTGTCAAGCTGCTGCCTACCTTTGTGAAGCAGGAAGACTAATACAAAGTGAATCCAGTAGAACTTTTTATTGCCTACCTGGTATGGGTGACAACAATAGCTGAATAAACTTTTGGCTCTCAAAGGCCAACATAGTGCAACATTCATGAAATTAGAACATGTATAATAGAAGTGAACAGTGCAACAGTAAGAAAGTAAAATACATTAAAATTTCATTACATTAAAAATACATTACAAACTCTTTAAAACCCTGAGTTTTGGCTCTCAAATGCCAAAATAGTGCAACTTTCATAAAATTATAACATAATACTAGTGTATAAAACTAGTGCAACAGTAAGAAGTAGAACGTTAAATTGTATTAAAATAAGAGATAATATACATATGAGGTTCATTTGAGAGATAGCTGCATTCATTTAACGTATATGAGGTAAGAACAAATAGCATTAATCAGTGACAGATCTGTCACACAACACCTAGTAGTGTTTACTCTTGTTTACTTTTGAGGATTCAAGTCTTTGGGGTTCAAGCTCAGGTACATTGGCAGATTTTTCTTGAGGAAGATTAGTGTTTCTACATGATCTCCTGACAGCCTATTCCTCTTCTCATCAAGTATGTTAGAAGCCGTGCTAAAAAGCCTCTCACTATCTACGCTGGTGGAGGGAGCGGAGAGAAACTTTGCAGCTGTAGTAGCCAGGGAGGGGAACCGTTCTTTATTCTTTCCCCAGTACTCGAATGGGCTCTCAGTGCGGTGGATTGTTTTCTCAGCCAGATATGTCTCTATCTGCACCTGTGTAACTGTGCTGCTGGCCCCACCTTGTTCAGCAGCATGCTCTTGCAGGAATTCCTCATACAGCCCCTTAAAGCAGCTGCTTGTGTTGGGCTCTGCTGTCATCCGTGGGGTCTTACTGGCTGGGTCTGCTGCCTCGGTGGTGGTTGTCTGCAGTGATGACTCCTCATTTTTCTCCACCTCTTGGGTCAGTGCACTTCTTGCAAGCTTGCTGCTCTCTGCACTTGTGAAGTATCTTCAGTAACAAAGTAAACAGAATGGCATAATATAGCTGTTAGCTCATATGCTGTTATTTATTTAGCACTGCATTTAATTACACACTAACACAAGATGTTTAAACTTTACACTATACAGCTCACAATTAAATTAACATACCTGTCTTTGTAACGTGGGTCCAATATGGTTGAAACAGAGTACAAGGGCTCCGCCTCAACGGTCTGGAATCTTGTGCCCATAGCTGCTAGAAGTGTCGCCTTCATTGATTTTATCCCGCTGTCCTCTGTGGTCTGTTTGGCCAACAGACGCTTCAGGACGATGACTGAGGGGATGACCTCTGAAGTGGTGGAGGTGGCGAAGCTGATCTGTTTTGTGATCTCTTCAAATGGAGCCAGAAGAGTGTTGATTTTCTCCAGCAAGTTCCAGTCACTTGCTGTCAGTGTTGCTGGGAGCTGATGGTCTGCAGCATAGAGTGAGATGGCACTCTTTTGCTCCAGCAGGCTCGCAGTCATATAAAAGGTGCTGTTCCAGCGGGTGGGAACATCTTGGATCAGACGTTTGACTGGCATTCCCAGTCCCGTCTGGACAGTTTCAAGTCTTGATGTGGCCAATGGGGAATGTTTGAAGTGCCCAATTATTTTTCTCCCACTGGCCAGCGCATCGCTCACACTTCGCTGGGACAGCAGTCCATCGTGCACCACGAGTTGAATCATGTGCGAGAAACATCCCAGGCTGGAGACTCCCAGGTCCCTCATTGCCTTCTTCATATTGCTTGCATTGTCCCGAAGAATGGCATGGACCTTTAATAATAATAATAATAATAAGAAGTTATTAAGTTAAGTTATTATTAGTTATTAATATTATTAATAATAATGTTATTATAATAATAAAAATTAACCAAAGCTTCGTGTTGAAATGTTAATTTGTTGACGGTAGAATTGTTTGATAAAAGCAATATAGCACTCGTGCGAGTGGGGTAGGTAAGGGATAATCCCTTACCTACCCCACTCCCACGAGTGCTATATTGCTTAAATAGACAAGTCGCAATAGAGAGCGCCACACACACACACACACACACACACACACACACACACACACACACCCACCCCTTTACGGCTCAAATTACTGCGGCAAATTACTGCGGCATTTCTTTCAAAGTCTAGACTAGAAAAGATACGTTACCTTTGACTTCGGGATGCTCCAGTTGAGCAGCATGCGCTCTATTGCTCCTGCAATAGCTTCGCCCGTGTGTGATCCCTTGAATTCATTCGCATGAAGTATGACGCTTTCTGGAGTGAATGTTTCCAAGTTTACCCAGTGGGCTGTCAAGCTAAGCAGGGAAAGTGGGGAGACTTGGCTGCTCCAGATGTCCGTTGAAAAGCTTATGGTCCCTGCCTCCCCTAGCTTTCCTAAAACATGCTCCGTTACTTTATGTTTCAGTGCAGGGATAGTCATCCCCGTGATGTATTTGCGACTTGGGACCTTAAACTTAGGTACTGCGTGAGCCATAAAAAGCCGGAAGCCCACGCTTTCAACGAAGGAGAGGGGCAGGTTACAGAGAACAGTCATCTCGGTTATTTTCTCGGACATCTGTCTTGCTGCTTCGCTCTTCTCGTCCCACTGCTCTTTCGCACGAAGTGAACTGACCAGGGATCGTTGCTGCGGTCCATCCCGCTTTCTCTTGCTAGCTGCAGTTGCCTCAGTCACGAACGCTTTGTGTTCGTTCACATGTTTCGACTTCAAATGTTTTATCATGTTCGAGGTATTGAAACTGCCCCGTTTAACTCCACCTCTCGAAACTTTCAGGTCGCAAATCTTGCATTTAGCCAATGTACTCACCGGCGTTTCTATAATGAAATAATTCCACACTGCAGACATTTTCTTCTCCTGGTTTGTTTTCCCGCCGCATGAAAAATACGGTTAAGAGCGGCTATTGGCCCGCTCTCATTGGTCTGGAGCAGGCCAATAGCGATAGTGAGTGTCGGGAGAGAGAAGGCTGCGTTTAAGTGACATACAAGCATCAAAATGGTATCGGTGCACCATTTGTTGGTACTCGCCGATTCCGATACCACCATTTTAGTGCTGGATCGGATCTCCTTCCGATACTGGTATCGGAATCGGTGCAACACTAGTTAAAACCATCTAAAAAAAGTCATCCAATGCTTTGTGACAGAAGCTCTTCCTTTATCTCAATAGGAGATGAGTAAAGGTTGTCTGCTTCATTTCCCTCCCAGACTCTACTTTGGTCGAAAATTGAGTCTTTTGGGGTTGATTGCAGTGCAATATTTAAAAAAGAGAGAGTGTTGGGAGGGTTGTTTGGGAAGACTCTGGCATCCTCCAAAGATGGATTGTCTGAGGAGCCAGGTCTTCCCCTTTTCTCTGAGGCTCCTTGAGTCTCAGAGGACAACTCTGACACTGCTCTCTTACCAGGCTGGGCTCCTGGGAGGGAGGCTTCACTGGACTCCACTTCAGACTCTTCTCCCTGGCTGTCTGTTTCTAGACTCACGGATTCCTCAGAGTCTGAAGTGGAGTCCATCTCAGCTCCACCGGCTGCCTGGGCCCCACCAGCCTCTTTCACCTCACCACTAGGTGGGGCAACCTCAGGCCCCGCCCCCTCTCCCCCAATCAGAGTTATTACTTCCAGCCTGGTGTCTTCAATTGTTTGTGCACCCCCGTCTGCCAATTTCCTTGCATTTTGTTTTACTTTGTTAGCAAAGGATTTCGGGCAGTCTCTGAAGAGATGGTTTGAGTCTCCACAGAGGTTGCACTTCCTGCCATTGGTACATTCTTCAAAAGAGTGTCCAATTTCTCTACATTTGCCGCAAACAACCTTGGTACACGCTTCCGCCAGGTGCCCTTGCTCACCACACTTGCGGCAGAGCTTGGGCTGTCCCTGGTAGTGAATGTAGCCCCTGTTCTCTCCAAGAACCATCATGGATGGGAGATGTTTCAGGCCCTGGAAGCCATGTGGGTCCCGCCATTGTTGTATGGGGACCCTCCATGAACAATTCCAGATGCCGTCCTCATCTCTCACCTTGGTGGCCTGGGCCCTCACAGTGCAGTATCTTGCCAGCCATATACAAATATCATCAGCATTTACCGTTTCATTGAACATCCTGACGATTACGGTTTTAATGGAATCGTCATTTAGTCTCTCCACTTCAAATGCTGAAAACTGGTCTTTTACCGTGTCGTAGCGTGTCCAAAATTCTTTGAGGGTTGTTGCTGCTGCGAAGCTTACATCGAATCCTTTGTTAAAGGGCAGAGTAAGAATACAATTCAAATCGTTTGCAGAAAACTTCAGGATTCCTTGGATGTGCTTCCTTGAAAAATCAAGACGGGAGATCTGAATTACCGTTCCATTTACTGACTTCAGTTTAAAACGTACGCTGTGGTGCCTCCTCATGCCGGTAGGGTTAACCGACATGGTGGAGACACCACGCTCTTAAAAAACAAGGAGGTTAAAAGCAATAAATCACTGGATATACTAAAAATACAGAAATAATAAATAAACAAATAAATACAGGCAACAATAAAATCCACTTACCTTACCTGGACAATGGACTTCTTGGTAGAGGGTATCAGCAAGTGATATTTGATCCCAACTTACCAAGAAGATGGTGCAATATCCTCCGAACCTGCTATATAATTGCCACAAAATGCAATATATAGACAGCCAAGGGAGGTGATCACTGTCTTAGCCAAAAGGCCGAGAAGCGATGCCCACACATGCTCAGACCAAGAGTCCAGCTTCCCAAACACGTCGCTCCACTTAGCGGTTTGACAGACGACGACAAAACAAATAGAAGACCAGTCACCCTGTGTGCGTGTTTGTGAAAGCTGAAGAAAAATGCCGAGGTCGCTGCATCTCTCTGCTGGTCCCTGCTGCCAGCGTCACTAGTGTGTCTGCATGTTTCTCAAATAGAGTTTGGAGAGACGTTGTCAGTGTCTGTATGTTGCTTAAATTCTCCCAAACAGTGGGCGCTAAAGATCACGGCACGGCAGGCCATTGCAGCCAATGAGCTCGAGTTGAAAAATAAATGTGCTTACAGCACCAGGTGGTCCCCCATCGATGTAGTAACCAGGCCCGACCCTGCTTAGCTTCCGAGATCAGACGAGATCGGGCATGATCAGGCTGTTATGGCCGTAAACTAACATTTCCGGGTCCATACTAGGTTTTATACAGCAGGAGCACATAAGGACTGAGGGTGCTGCCGTGGCCAGAGACGGGACTTGTACAGAAACAATGATTAGATCCATAATGAAGGAAAGCAATGCATAAAGACTTTATTCCATACTCAAAGTACCATATGAAAACGCAATGCAATACACTGCGTGTGCGGTTGAGTGATCTTTTGAAGAAATGTAGCGTTGCAACACCAGGGATAGACTGCAATGTATCTCTGTCGTTGCAGCCCTCTGATGCTCCCTGCTGCCGGCGTCACAACAGTGTCTGCATGTTTCACAAATAGAGTTTGGAGAGACGTTGTCAGTGTCTGTATGTTGCTTAAATTCTCCCAAACAGTGGGCGCTAAGGATCAGGGCACGGCAGACCATTGCAGCCATTGATCTCGAGCAGAAAAATAAAAATGCTTACAGCACCTGGTATTCCCAGGCGGTCACCCATCCAAGTACTAACCAGGCCCGACCCTGCTTAGCTTCCGAGATCAGACGAGATCGGGCGTGATCAGGGTGGTATGGCCGTACGCAAATGTTACCGGGTCCATACTACCTTTTATTCAGCAGGAGCACAAAAGGACTGAGAGCGCTGCCGTGGCCAGAGACGGGACTTGTACAGAAACAATGATTAGATCCATAATGAAGGAAAGCAATGCATAAAGACTTTATTCCATACTCAAAGTACCATATGAAAACGCAATGCAATACACTGAGTGTGCGGTTGAGTGATCTTTTGAAGAAATGTAACGTTGCAACACCAGGGATAGACTGCAATGTATCTCTGTCGTTGCAGCCCTCTGATGCTCCCTGCTGCCGGCGTCACAACAGTGTCTGCATGTTTCACAAATAGAGTTTGGAGAGACGTTGTCGGTGTCTGTATGTTGCTTATATTCTCCCAAACAGTGGGCGCTAAGGATCAGGGCACGGCAGACCATTGCAGCCATTGATCTCGAGCAGAAAAATAAAAATGCTTACAGCACCTGGTATTCCCAGGCGGTCACCCATCCAAGTACTAACCAGGCCCGACCCTGCTTAGCTTCCGAGATCAGACGAGATCGGGCGTGATCAGGGTGGTATGGCCGTACGCAAATGTTACCGGGTCCATACTACCTTTTATTCAGCAGGAGCACAAAAGGACTGAGAGCGCTGCCGTGGCCAGAGACGGGACTTGTACAGAAACAATGATTAGATCCATAATGAAGGAAAGCAATGCATAAAGACTTTATTCCATACTCAAAGTACCATATCAAAACGCAATGCAATACACTGCGTGTGCGGTTGAGTGATCTTTTGAAGAAATGTAGCGTTGCAACACCAGGGATAGACTGCAATGTATCTCTGTCGTTGCAGCCCTCTGATGCTCCCTGCTGCCGGCGTCACAACAGTGTCTGCATTTTTCACAAATAGAGTTTGGAGAGACGTTGTCAGTGTCTGTATGTTGCTCAAATTCTCCCAAACAGTGGGCGCTAAAGATCAGGGCACGGCAGACCATTGCAGCCATTGATCTCGAGCAGAAAAATAAATATGCTTACAGCACCTGGTATTCCCAGGCGGTCACCCATCCAAGTACTAACCAGGCCCGACCCTGCTTAGCTTCCGAGATCAGACGAGATCGGGCGTGATCAGGGTGGTATGGCCGTACGCAAATGTTACCGGGTCCATACTACATTTTATTCAGCAGGAGCACAAAAGGACTGAGAGCGCTGCCGTGGCCAGAGACGGGACATGTACAGAAACAATGATTAGATCCATAATGAAGGAAAGCAATGCATAGAGACTTTATTCCATACTCAAAGTACCATATCAAAACGCAATGCAATACACTGCGTGTGCGGTTGAGTGATCTTTTGAAGAAATGTAGCGTTGCAACACCAGGGATAGACTGCAATGTATCTCTGTCGTTGCAGCCCTCTGATGCTCCCTGCTGCCGGCGTCACAACAGTGTCTGCATTTTTCACAAATAGAGTTTGGAGAGACGTTGTCAGTTTCTGTATGTTGCTTAAATTCTCCCAAACAGTGGGCGCTAAAGATCAGGGCACGGCAGACCATTGCAGCCATTGATCTCGAGCAGAAAAATAAAAATGCTTACAGCACCTGGTATTCCCAGGCGGTCACCCATCCAAGTACTAACCAGGCCCGACCCTGCTTAGCTTCCGAGATCAGACGAGATCGGGCGTGATCAGGGTGGTATGGCCGTACGCAAATGTTACCGGGTCCATACTACCTTTTATTCAGCAGGAGCACAAAAGGACTGAGAGCGCTGCCGTGGCCAGAGACGGGACTTGTACAGAAACAATGATTAGATCCATAATGAAGGAAAGCAATGCATAAAGACTTTATTCCATACTCAAAGTACCATATGAAAACGCAATGCAATACACTGCGTGTGCGGTTGAGTGATCTTTTGAAGAAATGTAGCGTTGCAACACCAGGGATAGACTGCAATGTATCTCTGTCGTTGCAGCCCTCTGATGCTCCCTGCTGCCGGCGTCACAACAGTGTCTGCATGTTTCACAAATAGAGTTTGGAGAGACGTTGTCGGTGTCTGTATGTTGATTAAATTCTCCCAAACAGTGGGCGCTAAGGATCAGGGCACGGCAGACCATTGCAGCCATTGATCTCGAGCAGAAAAATAAAAGAGCTTACAGCACCTGGTATTCCCAGGCGGTCACCCATCCAAGTACTAACCAGGCCCGACCCTGCTTAGCTTCCGAGAT
Source organism: Pollachius pollachius (assembly GCF_949987615.1). Lineage (NCBI taxonomy): Eukaryota > Metazoa > Chordata > Actinopteri > Gadiformes > Gadidae > Pollachius > Pollachius pollachius. Next base: position 23,864,142 of record NC_136943.1, read on the forward strand.
CAGACGAGATCGGGCGTGATCAGGGTGGTATGGCCGTACGCAAATGTTACCGGGTCCATACTACCTTTTATTCAGCAGGAGCACAAAAGGACTGAGAGCGCTGCCGTGGCCAGAGACGGGACTTGTACAGAAACAATGATTAGATCCATAATGAAGGAAAGCAATGCATAAAGACTTTATTCCATACTCAAAGTACCATATCAAAACGCAATGCAATACACTGCGTGTGCGGTTGAGTGATCTTTTGAAGAAATGTAGCGTTGCAACACCAGGGATAGACTGCAATGTATCTCTGTCGTTGCAGCCCTCTGATGCTCCCTGCTGCCGGCGTCACAACAGTGTCTGCATTTTTCACAAATAGAGTTTGGAGAGACGTTGTCAGTGTCTGTATGTTGCTCAAATTCTCCCAAACAGTGGGCGCTAAAGATCAGGGCACGGCAGACCATTGCAGCCATTGATCTCGAGCAGAAAAATAAATATGCTTACAGCACCTGGTATTCCCAGGCGGTCACCCATCCAAGTACTAACCAGGCCCGACCCTGCTTAGCTTCCGAGATCAGACGAGATCGGGCGTGATCAGGGTGGTATGGCCGTACGCAAATGTTACCGGGTCCATACTACATTTTATTCAGCAGGAGCACAAAAGGACTGAGAGCGCTGCCGTGGCCAGAGACGGGACATGTACAGAAACAATGATTAGATCCATAATGAAGGAAAGCAATGCATAGAGACTTTATTCCATACTCAAAGTACCATATCAAAACGCAATGCAATACACTGCGTGTGCGGTTGAGTGATCTTTTGAAGAAATGTAGCGTTGCAACACCAGGGATAGACTGCAATGTATCTCTGTCGTTGCAGCCCTCTGATGCTCCCTGCTGCCGGCGTCACAACAGTGTCTGCATTTTTCACAAATAGAGTTTGGAGAGACGTTGTCAGTGCCTGTATGTTGCTTAAATTCTCCCAAACAGTGGGCGCTAAAGATCAGGGCACGGCAGACCATTGCAGCCATTGATCTCGAGCAGAAAAATAAAAATGCTTACAGCACCTGGTATTCCCAGGCGGTCACCCATCCAAGTACTAACCAGGCCCGACCCTGCTTAGCTTCCGAGATCAGACGAGATCGGGCGTGATCAGGGTGGTATGGCCGTACGCAAATGTTACCGGGTCCATACTACCTTTTATTCAGCAGGAGCACAAAAGGACTGAGAGCGCTGCCGTGGCCAGAGACGGGACTTGTACAGAAACAATGATTAGATCCATAATGAAGGAAAGCAATGCATAAAGACTTTATTCCATACTCAAAGTACCATATGAAAACGCAATGCAATACACTGCGTGTGCGGTTGAGTGATCTTTTGAAGAAATGTAGCGTTGCAACACCAGGGATAGACTGCAATGTATCTCTGTCGTTGCAGCCCTCTGATGCTCCCTGCTGCCGGCGTCACAACAGTGTCTGCATGTTTCACAAATAGAGTTTGGAGAGACGTTGTCGGTGTCTGTATGTTGATTAAATTCTCCCAAACAGTGGGCGCTAAGGATCAGGGCACGGCAGACCATTGCAGCCATTGATCTCGAGCAGAAAAATAAAAGAGCTTACAGCACCTGGTATTCCCAGGCGGTCACCCATCCAAGTACTAACCAGGCCCGACCCTGCTTAGCTTCCGAGATCAGACGAGATCGGGCGTGATCAGGGTGGTATGGCCGTACGCAAATGTTACCGGGTCCATACTACCTTTTATTCAGCAGGAGCACAAAAGGACTGAGAGCGCTGCCGTGGCCAGAGACGGGACTTGTACAGAAACAATGATTAGATCCATAATGAAGGAAAGCAATGCATAAAGACTTTATTCCATACTCAAAGTACCATATGAAAACGCAATGCAATACACTGAGTGTGCGGTTGAGTGATCTTTTGAAGAAATGTAGCGTTGCAACACCAGGGAAAGACTGCAATGTATCTCTGTCGTTGCAGCCCTCTGATGCTCCCTGCTGCCGGCGTCACAACAGTGTCTGCATTTTTCACAAATAGAGTTTGGAGAGACGTTGTCAGTGTCTGTATGTTGCTTAAATTCTCCCAAACAGTGGGCGCTAAAGATCAGTGCACGGCAGACCATTGCAGCCATTGATCTCGAGCAGAAAAATAAATATGCTTACAGCACCTGGTATTCCCAGGCGGTCACCCATCCAAGTACTAACCAGGCCCGACCCTGCTTAGCTTCCGAGATCAGACGAGATCGGGCGTGATCAGGGTGGTATGGCCGTACGCAAATGTTACCGGGTCCATACTACATTTTATTCAGCAGGAGCACAAAAGGACTGAGAGCGCTGCCGTGGCCAGAGACGGGACATGTACAGAAACAATGATTAGATCCATAATGAAGGAAAGCAATGCATAGAGACTTTATTCCATACTCAAAGTACCATATCAAAACGCAATGCAATACACTGCGTGTGCGGTTGAGTGATCTTTTGAAGAAATGTAGCGTTGCAACACCAGGGATAGACTGCAATGTATCTCTGTCGTTGCAGCCCTCTGATGCTCCCTGCTGCCGGCGTCACAACAGTGTCTGCATTTTTCACAAATAGAGTTTGGAGAGACGTTGTCAGTGTCTGTATGTTGCTTAAATTCTCCCAAACAGTGGGCGCTAAAGATCAGGGCACGGCAGACCATTGCAGCCATTGATCTCGAGCAGAAAAATAAAAATGCTTACAGCACCTGGTATTCCCAGGCGGTCACCCATCCAAGTACTAACCAGGCCCGACCCTGCTTAGCTTCCGAGATCAGACGAGATCGGGCGTGATCAGGGTGGTATGGCCGTACGCAAATGTTACCGGGTCCATACTACCTTTTATTCAGCAGGAGCACAAAAGGACTGAGAGCGCTGCCGTGGCCAGAGACGGGACTTGTACAGAAACAATGATTAGATCCATAATGAAGGAAAGCAATGCATAAAGACTTTATTCCATACTCAAAGTACCATATGAAAACGCAATGCAATACACTGCGTGTGCGGTTGAGTGATCTTTTGAAGAAATGTAGCGTTGCAACACCAGGGATAGACTGCAATGTATCTCTGTCGTTGCAGCCCTCTGATGCTCCCTGCTGCCGGCGTCACAACAGTGTCTGCATGTTTCACAAATAGAGTTTGGAGAGACGTTGTCGGTGTCTGTATGTTGATTAAATTCTCCCAAACAGTGGGCGCTAAGGATCAGGGCACGGCAGACCATTGCAGCCATTGATCTCGAGCAGAAAAATAAAAATGCTTACAGCACCTGGTATTCCCAGGCGGTCACCCATCCAAGTACTAACCAGGCCCGACCCTGCTTAGCTTCCGAGATCAGACGAGATCGGGCGTGATCAGGGTGGTATGGCCGTACGCAAATGTTACCGGGTCCATACTACCTTTTATTCAGCAGGAGCACAAAAGGACTGAGAGCGCTGCCGTGGCCAGAGACGGGACTTGTACAGAAACAATGATTAGATCCATAATGAAGGAAAGCAATGCATAAAGACTTTATTCCATACTCAAAGTACCATATGAAAACGCAATGCAATACACTGAGTGTGCGGTTGAGTGATCTTTTGAAGAAATGTAGCGTTGCAACACCAGGGAAAGACTGCAATGTATCTCTGTCGTTGCAGCCCTCTGATGCTCCCTGCTGCCGGCGTCACAACAGTGTCTGCATTTTTCACAAATAGAGTTTGGAGAGACGTTGTCAGTGTCTGTATGTTGCTTAAATTCTCCCAAACAGTGGGCGCTAAAGATCAGTGCACGGCAGACCATTGCAGCCATTGATCTCGAGCAGAAAAATAAATATGCTTACAGCACCTGGTATTCCCAGGCGGTCACCCATCCAAGTACTAACCAGGCCCGACCCTGCTTAGCTTCCGAGATCAGACGAGATCGGGCGTGATCAGGGTGGTATGGCCGTACGCAAATGTTACCGGGTCCATACTACCTTTTATTCAGCAGGAGCACAAAAGGACTGAGAGCGCTGCCGTGGCCAGAGACGGGACTTGTACAGAAACAATGATTAGATCCATAATGAAGGAAAGCAATGCATAAAGACTTTATTCCATACTCAAAGTACCATATGAAAACGCAATGCAATACACTGCGTGTGCGGTTGAGTGATCTTTTGAAGAAATGTAGCGTTGCAACACCAGGGATAGACTGCAATGTATCTCTGTCGTTGCAGCCCTCTGATGCTCCCTGCTGCCGGCGTCACAACAGTGTCTGCATGTTTCACAAATAGAGTTTGGAGAGACGTTGTCGGTGTCTGTATGTTGCTTATATTCTCCCAAACAGTGGGCGCTAAGGATCAGGGCACGGCAGACCATTGCAGCCATTGATCTCGAGCAGAAAAATAAAAGAGCTTACAGCACCTGGTATTCCCAGGCGGTCACCCATCCATGTACTAACCAGGCCCGACCCTGCTTAGCTTCCGAGATCAGACGAGATCGGGCGTGATCAGGGTGGTATGGCCGTACGCAAATGTTACCGGGTCCATACTACCTTTTATTCAGCAGGAGCACAAAAGGACTGAGAGTGCTGCCGTGGCCAGAGACGGGACTTGTACAGAAACAATGATTAGATCCATAATGAAGGAAAGCAATGCATAAAGACTTTATTCCATACTCAAAGTACCATATGAAAACGCAATGCAATACACTGAGTGTGCGGTTGAGTGATCTTTTGAAGAAATGTAGCGTTGCAACACCAGGGAAAGACTGCAATGTATCTCTGTCGTTGCAGCCCTCTGATGCTCCCTGCTGCCGGCGTCACAACAGTGTCTGCATTTTTCACAAATAGAGTTTGGAGAGACGTTGTCAGTGTCTGTATGTTGCTTAAATTCTCCCAAACAGTGGGCGCTAAAGATCAGTGCACGGCAGACCATTGCAGCCATTGATCTCGAGCAGAAAAATAAATATGCTTACAGCACCTGGTATTCCCAGGCGGTCACCCATCCAAGTACTAACCAGGCCCGACCCTGCTTAGCTTCCGAGATCAGACGAGATCGGGCGTGATCAGGGTGGTATGGCCGTACGCAAATGTTACCGGGTCCATACTACCTTTTATTCAGCAGGAGCACAAAAGGACTGAGAGCGCTGCCGTGGCCAGAGACGGGACTTGTACAGAAACAATGATTAGATCCATAATGAAGGAAAGCAATGCATAAAGACTTTATTCCATACTCAAAGTACCATATGAAAACGCAATGCAATACACTGCGTGTGCGGTTGAGTGATCTTTTGAAGAAATGTAGCGTTGCAACACCAGGGATAGACTGCAATGTATCTCTGTCGTTGCAGCCCTCTGATGCTCCCTGCTGCCGGCGTCACAACAGTGTCTGCATGTTTCACAAATAGAGTTTGGAGAGACGTTGTCGGTGTCTGTATGTTGATTAAATTCTCCCAAACAGTGGGCGCTAAGGATCAGGGCACGGCAGACCATTGCAGCCATTGATCTCGAGCAGAAAAATAAATATGCTTACAGCACCTGGTATTCCCAGGCGGTCACCCATCCAAGTACTAACCAGGCCCGACCCTGCTTAGCTTCCGAGATCAGACGAGATCGGGCGTGATCAGGGTGGTATGGCCGTACGCAAATGTTACCGGGTCCATACTACCTTTTATTCAGCAGGAGCACAAAAGGACTGAGAGCGCTTTCGTGGCCAGAGACGGGACATGTACAGAAACAATGATTAGATCCATAATGAAGGAAAGCAATGCATAGAGACTTTATTCCATACTCAAAGTACCATATCAAAACGCAATGCAATACACTGCGTGTGCGGTTGAGTGATCTTTTGAAGAAATGTAGCGTTGCAACACCAGGGATAGACTGCAATGTATCTCTGTCGTTGCAGCCCTCTGATGCTCCCTGCTGCCGGCGTCACAACAGTGTCTGCATGTTTCACAAATAGAGTTTGGAGAGACGTTGTCGGTGTCTGTATGTTGCTTATATTCTCCCAAACAGTGGGCGCTAAGGATCAGGGCACGGCAGACCATTGCAGCCATTGATCTCGAGCAGAAAAATAATTATGCTTACAGCACCTGGTATTCCCAGGCGGTCACCCATCCAAGTACTAACCAGGCCCGACCCTGCTTAGCTTCCGAGATCAGACGAGATCGGGCGTGATCAGGGTGGTATGGCCGTACGCAAATGTTACCGGGTCCATACTACCTTTTATTCAGCAGGAGCACAAAAGGACTGAGAGCGCTGCCGTGGCCAGAGATGGGACTTGTACAGAAACAATGATTAGATCCATAATGAAGGAAAGCAATGCATAAAGACTTTATTCCATACTCAAAGTACCATATCAAAACGCAATGCAATACACTGCGTGTGCGGTTGAGTGATCTTTTGAAGAAATGTAGCGTTGCAACACCAGGGATAGACTGCAATGTATCTCTGTCGTTGCAGCCCTCTGATGCTCCCTGCTGCCGGCGTCACAACAGTGTCTGCATGTTTCACAAATAGAGTTTGGAGAGACGTTGTCAGTGTCTGTATGTTGCTTAAATTCTCCCAAACAGTGGGCGCTAAGGATCAGGGCACGGCAGATCATTGCAGCCATTGATCTCGAGCAGAAAAATAAAAATGCTTACAGCACCTGGTATTCCCAGGCGGTCACCCATCCAAGTACTAACCAGGCCCGACCCTGCTTAGCTTCCGAGATCAGACGAGATCGGGCGTGATCAGGGTGGTATGGCCGTACGCAAATGTTACCGGGTCCATACTACCTTTTATTCAGCAGGAGCACAAAAGGACTGAGAGCGCTGCCGTGGCCAGAGACGGGACTTGTACAGAAACAATGATTAGATCCATAATGAAGGAAAGCAATGCATAAAGACTTTATTCCATACTCAAAGTACCATATCAAAACGCAATGCAATACACTGCGTGTGCGGTTGAGTGATCTTTTGAAGAAATGTAGCGTTGCAACACCAGGGATAGACTGCAATGTATCTCTGTCGTTGCAGCCCTCTGATGCTCCCTGCTGCCGGCGTCACAACAGTGTCTGCATTTTTCACAAATAGAGTTTGGAGAGACGTTGTCAGTGTCTGTATGTTGCTTAAATTCTCCCAAACAGTGGGCGCTAAGGATCAGGGCACGGCAGACCATTGCAGCCATTGATCTCGAGCAGAAAAATAAAAATGCTTACAGCACCTGGTATTCCCAGGCGGTCACCCATCCAAGTACTAACCAGGCCCGACCCTGCTTAGCTTCCGAGATCAGACGAGATCGGGCGTGATCAGGGTGGTATGGCCGTACGCAAATGTTACCGGGTCCATACTACCTTTTATTCAGCCGGAGCACAAAAGGACTGAGAGCGCTGCCGTGGCCAGAGACGGGACTTGTACAGAAACAATGATTAGATCCATAATGAAGGAAAGCAATGCATAAAGACTTTATTCCATACTCAAAGTACCATATCAAAACGCAATGCAATACACTGCGTGTGCGGTTGAGTGATCTTTTGAAGAAATGTAGCGTTGCAACACCAGGGATAGACTGTAATGTATCTCTGTCGTTGCAGCCCTCTGATGCTCCCTGCTGCCGGCGTCACAACAGTGTCTGCATGTTTCACAAATAGAGTTTGGAGAGACGTTGTCAGTGTCTGTATGTTGCTTAAATTCTCCCAAACAGTGGGCGCTAAAGATCTCTGCCCGTATGCAAATTAGCCATGTGCGCCTAACAGAAGAATGACGTAATGTTGAGAACGAGTCATACTAAAAACCGAGAGCAAGCGAAAGCTAAACCAGACTGTATCAATCACACACTTTGGGTCCATTCTAACTTTTGATAAGAGGCTAGTCTTTAAATCTTTGCAGTGACTGAATGTTGATGATAAAACGGATTGTTTTGCATAAGATGAGTGTGTGCGACTGTGTGTTTGTCATTTCCGGCTTCGGCATACCGCATGGTCATGAAGGCCTCGTGGTGAGTTACTTTCTTAGTGAAGCAGCTTAGCCTTACAGTTGGATAAGTTGGAGTGATTGGAGTTTATTTTTCACAGTGAGAGAGGGGTGCACCAGTCCTGGAGGTACTGCAATACCAGGTCGATGCGTGGAGTGGACGGAGCAAGCCCCTATTCCATCTCCCAGTTCCAAAAAACAATTTAATATATGGTCCCCGGGTAGGGGACGTATCAGATATTAAACTGATAAGAACAGATACTACACTTGATCTTAGCCAAAAGGCCGAGAAGCGATGCCCACACATGCTCAGACCAAGAGTCCAGCTTCCCAAACACGTCGCTCCACTTAGCGGTTTGACAGACGACGACAAAACAAATAGAAGACCAGTCACCCTGTGTGCGTGTTTGTGAAAGCTGAAGAAAAATGCCGAGGTCGCTGCATCTCTCTGCTGGTCCCTGCTGCCAGCGTCACTAGTGTGTCTGCATGTTTCTCAAATAGAGTTTGGAGAGACGTTGTCAGTGTCTGTATGTTGCTTAAATTCTCCCAAACAGTGGGCGCTAAAGATCACGGCACGGCAGGCCATTGCAGCCAATGAGCTCGAGTTGAAAAATAAATGTGCTTACAGCACCAGGTGGTCCCCCATCGATGTAGTAACCAGGCCCGACCCTGCTTAGCTTCCGAGATCAGACGAGATCGGGCATGATCAGGCTGTTATGGCCGTAAACTAACATTTCCGGGTCCATACTAGGTTTTATACAGCAGGAGCACATAAGGACTGAGAGCGCTGCCGTGGCCAGAGACGGGACTTGTACAGAAACAATGATTAGATCCATAATGAAGGAAAGCAATGCATAAAGACTTTATTCCATACTCAAAGTACCATATCAAAACGCAATGCAATACACTGCGTGTGCGGTTGAGTGATCTTTTGAAGAAATGTAGCGTTGCAACACCAGGGATAGACTGCAATGTATCTCTGTCGTTGCAGCCCTCTGATGCTCCCTGCTGCCGGCGTCACAACAGTGTCTGCATTTTTCACAAATAGAGTTTGGAGAGACGTTGTCAGTGTCTGTATGTTGCTCAAATTCTCCCAAACAGTGGGCGCTAAAGATCAGGGCACGGCAGACCATTGCAGCCATTGATCTCGAGCAGAAAAATAAAAATGCTTACAGCACCTGGTATTCCCAGGCGGTCACCCATCCAAGTACTAACCAGGCCCGACCCTGCTTAGCTTCCGAGATCAGACGAGATCGGGCGTGATCAGGGTGGTATGGCCGTACGCAAATGTTACCGGGTCCATACTACCTTTTATTCAGCAGGAGCACAAAAGGACTGAGAGCGCTGCCTTGGCCAGAGACGGGACTTGTACAGAAACAATGATTAGATCCATAATGAAGGAAAGCAATGCATAAAGACTTTATTCCATACTCAAAGTACCATATGAAAACGCAATGCAATACACTGCGTGTGCGGTTGAGTGATCTTTTGAAGAAATGTAGCGTTGCAACACCAGGGATAGACTGCAATGTATCTCTGTCGTTGCAGCCCTCTGATGCTCCCTGCTGCCGGCGTCACAACAGTGTCTGCATTTTTCACAAATAGAGTTTGGAGAGACGTTGTCAGTGTCTGTATGTTGCTCAAATTCTCCCAAACAGTGGGCGCTAAAGATCAGGGCACGGCAGACCATTGCAGCCATTGATCTCGAGCAGAAAAATAAATATGCTTACAGCACCTGGTATTCCCAGGCGGTCACCCATCCAAGTACTAACCAGGCCCGACCCTGCTTAGCTTCCGAGATCAGACGAGATCGGGCGTGATCAGGGTGGTATGGCCGTACGCAAATGTTACCGGGTCCATACTACCTTTTATTCAGCAGGAGCACAAAAGGACTGAGAGCGCTGCCGTGGCCAGAGACGGGACATGTACAGAAACAATGATTAGATCCATAATGAAGGAAAGCAATGCATAGAGACTTTATTCCATACTCAAAGTACCATATCAAAACGCAATGCAATACACTGCGTGTGCGGTTGAGTGATCTTTTGAAGAAATGTAGCGTTGCAACACCAGGGATAGACTGCAATGTATCTCTGTCGTTGCAGCCCTCTGATGCTCCCTGCTGCCGGCGTCACAACAGTGTCTGCATTTTTCACAAATAGAGTTTGGAGAGACGTTGTCAGTGTCTGTATGTTGCTCAAATTCTCCCAAACAGTGGGCGCTAAAGATCAGGGCACGGCAGACCATTGCAGCCATTGATCTCGAGCAGAAAAATAAATATGCTTACAGCACCTGGTATTCCCAGGCGGTCACCCATCCAAGTACTAACCAGGCCCGACCCTGCTTAGCTTCCGAGATCAGACGAGATCGGGCGTGATCAGGGTGGTATGGCCGTACGCAAATGTTACCGGGTCCATACTACCTTTTATTCAGCAGGAGCACAAAAGGACTGAGAGCGCTGCCGTGGCCAGAGACGGGACATGTACAGAAACAATGATTAGATCCATAATGAAGGAAAGCAATGCATAGAGACTTTATTCCATACTCAAAGTACCATATCAAAACGCAATGCAATACACTGCGTGTGCGGTTGAGTGATCTTTTGAAGAAATGTAGCGTTGCAACACCAGGGATAGACTGCAATGTATCTCTGTCGTTGCAGCCCTCTGATGCTCCCTGCTGCCGGCGTCACAACAGTGTCTGCATGTTTCACAAATAGAGTTTGGAGAGAAGTTGTCAGTGTCTGTATGTTGCTTAAATTCTCCCAAACAGTGGGCGCTAAAGATCAGGGCACGGCAGACCATTGCAGCCATTGATCTCGAGCAGAAAAATAAAAATGCTTACAGCACCTGGTATTCCCAGGCGGTCACCCATCCAAGTACTAACCAGGCCCGACCCTGCTTAGCTTCCGAGATCAGACGAGATCGGGCGTGATCAGGGTGGTATGGCCGTACGCAAATGTTACCGGGTCCATACTACCTTTTATTCAGCAGGAGCACAAAAGGACTGAGAGCGCTGCCGTGGCCAGAGACGGGACTTGTACAGAAACAATGATTAGATCCATAATGAAGGAAAGCAATGCATAAAGACTTTATTCCATACTCAAAGTACCATATCAAAACGCAATGCAATACACTGCGTGTGCGGTTGAGTGATCTTTTGAAGAAATGTAGCGTTGCAACACCAGGGATAGACTGCAATGTATCTCTGTCGTTGCAGCCCTCTGATGCTCCCTGCTGCCGGCGTCACAACAGTGTCTGCATTTTTCACAAATAGAGTTTGGAGAGACGTTGTCAGTGTCTGTATGTTGCTCAAATTCTCCCAAACAGTGGGCGCTAAAGATCAGGGCACGGCAGACCATTGCAGCCATTGATCTCGAGCAGAAAAATAAATATGCTTACAGCACCTGGTATTCCCAGGCGGTCACCCATCCAAGTACTAACCAGGCCCGACCCTGCTAAGCTTCCGAGATCAGGCGTGATCAGGGTGGTATGGCCGTACGCAAATGTTACCGGGTCCATACTACCTTTTATTCAGCAGGAGCACAAAAGGACTGAGAGCGCTGCCGTGGCCAGAGACGGGACATGTACAGAAACAATGATTAGATCCATAATGAAGGAAAGCAATGCATAGAGACTTTATTCCATACTCAAAGTACCATATCAAAACGCAATGCAATACACTGCGTGTGCGGTTGAGTGATCTTTTGAAGAAATGTAGCGTTGCAACACCAGGGATAGACTGCAATGTATCTCTGTCGTTGCAGCCCTCTGATGCTCCCTGCTGCCGGCGTCACAACAGTGTCTGCATTTTTCACAAATAGAGTTTGGAGAGACGTTGTCAGTGTCTGTATGTTGCTCAAATTCTCCCAAACAGTGGGCGCTAAAGATCAGGGCACGGCAGACCATTGCAGCCATTGATCTCGAGCAGAAAAATAAATATGCTTACAGCACCTGGTATTCCCAGGCGGTCACCCATCCAAGTACTAACCAGGCCCGACCCTGCTTAGCTTCCGAGATCAGACGAGATCGGGCGTGATCAGGGTGGTATGGCCGTACGCAAATGTTACCGGGTCCATACTACCTTTTATTCAGCAGGAGCACAAAAGGACTGAGAGCGCTGCCGTGGCCAGAGACGGGACATGTACAGAAACAATGATTAGATCCATAATGAAGGAAAGCAATGCATAGAGACTTTATTCCATACTCAAAGTACCATATCAAAACGCAATGCAATACACTGCGTGTGCGGTTGAGTGATCTTTTGAAGAAATGTAGCGTTGCAACACCAGGGATAGACTGCAATGTATCTCTGTCGTTGCAGCCCTCTGATGCTCCCTGCTGCCGGCGTCACAACAGTGTCTGCATGTTTCACAAATAGAGTTTGGAGAGAAGTTGTCAGTGTCTGTATGTTGCTTAAATTCTCCCAAACAGTGGGCGCTAAAGATCAGGGCACGGCAGACCATTGCAGCCATTGATCTCGAGCAGAAAAATAAAAATGCTTACAGCACCTGGTATTCCCAGGCGGTCACCCATCCAAGTACTAACCAGGCCCGACCCTGCTTAGCTTCCGAGATCAGACGAGATCGGGCGTGATCAGGGTGGTATGGCCGTACGCAAATGTTACCGGTTCCATACTACCTTTTATTCAGCAGGAGCACAAAAGGACTGAGAGCGCTGCCGTGGCCAGAGACGGGACTTGTACAGAAACAATGATTAGATCCATAATGAAGGAAAGCAATGCATAAAGACTTTATTCCATACTCAAAGTACCATATGAAAACGCAATGCAATACACTGCGTGTGCGGTTGAGTGATCTTTTGAAGAAATGTAGCGTTGCAACACCAGGGATAGACTGCAATGTATCTCTGTCGTTGCAGCCCTCTGATGCTCCCTGCTGACGGCGTCACAACAGTGTCTGCATGTTTCACAAATAGAGTTTGGAGAGACGTTGTCGGTGTCTGTATGTTGATTAAATTCTCCCAAACAGTGGGCGCTAAGGATCAGGGCACGGCAGACCATTGCAGCCATTGATCTCGAGCAGAAAAATAAAAATGCTTACAGCACCTGGTATTCCCAGGCGGTCACCCATCCAAGTACTAACCAGGCCCGACCCTGCTTAGCTTCCGAGATCAGACGAGATCGGGCGTGATCAGGGTGGTATGGCCGTACGCAAATGTTACCGGGTCCATACTACCTTTTATTCAGCAGGAGCACAAAAGGACTGAGAGCGCTGCCGTGGCCAGAGACGGGACTTGTACAGAAACAATGATTAGATCCATAATGAAGGAAAGCAATGCATAAAGACTTTATTCCATACTCAAAGTACCATATCAAAACGCAATGCAATACACTGCGTGTGCGGTTGAGTGATCTTTTGAAGAAATGTAGCGTTGCAACACCAGGGATAGACTGCAATGTATCTCTGTCGTTGCAGCCCTCTGATGCTCCCTGCTGCCGGCGTCACAACAGTGTCTGCATTTTTCACAAATAGAGTTTGGAGAGACGTTGTCAGTGTCTGTATGTTGCTCAAATTCTCCCAAACAGTGGGCGCTAAAGATCAGGGCACGGCAGACCATTGCAGCCATTGATCTCGAGCAGAAAAATAAATATGCTTACAGCACCTGGTATTCCCAGGCGGTCACCCATCCAAGTACTAACCAGGCCCGACCCTGCTTAGCTTCCGAGATCAGACGAGATCGGGCGTGATCAGGGTGGTATGGCCGTACGCAAATGTTACCGGGTCCATACTACCTTTTATTCAGCAGGAGCACAAAAGGACTGAGAGCGCTGCCGTGGCCAGAGACGGGACATGTACAGAAACAATGATTAGATCCATAATGAAGGAAAGCAATGCATAGAGACTTTATTCCATACTCAAAGTACCATATCAAAACGCAATGCAATACACTGCGTGTGCGGTTGAGTGATCTTTTGAAGAAATGTAGCGTTGCAACACCAGGGATAGACTGCAATGTATCTCTGTCGTTGCAGCCCTCTGATGCTCCCTGCTGCCGGCGTCACAACAGTGTCTGCATGTTTCACAAATAGAGTTTGGAGAGAAGTTGTCAGTGTCTGTATGTTGCTTAAATTCTCCCAAACAGTGGGCGCTAAAGATCAGGGCACGGCAGACCAATGCAGCCATTGATCTCGAGCAGAAAAATAAAAATGCTTACAGCACCTGGTATTCCCAGGCGGTCACCCATCCAAGTACTAACCAGGCCCGACGCTGCTTAGCTTCCGAGATCAGACGAGATCGGGCGTGATCAGGGTGGTATGGCCGTACGCAAATGTTACCGGGTCCATACTACCTTTTATTCAGCAGGAGCACAAAAGGACTGAGAGCGCTGCCGTGGCCAGAGACGGGACTTGTACAGAAACAATGATTAGATCCATAATGAAGGAAAGCAATGCATAAAGACTTTATTCCATACTCAAAGTACCATATGAAAACGCAATGCAATACACTGCGTGTGCGGTTGAGTGATCTTTTGAAGAAATGTAGCGTTGCAACACCAGGGATAGACTGCAATGTATCTCTGTCGTTGCAGCCCTCTGATGCTCCCTGCTGCCGGCGTCACAACAGTGTCTGCATTTTTCACAAATAGAGTTTGGAGAGACGTTGTCAGTGTCTGTATGTTGCTCAAATTCTCCCAAACAGTGGGCGCTAAAGATCAGGGCACGGCAGACCATTGCAGCCATTGATCTCGAGCAGAAAAATAAATATGCTTACAGCACCTGGTATTCCCAGGCGGTCACCCATCCAAGTACTAACCAGGCCCGACCCTGCTTAGCTTCCGAGATCAGACGAGATCGGGCGTGATCAGGGTGGTATGGCCGTACGCAAATTTTACCGGGTCCATACTACCTTTTATTCAGCAGGAGCACAAAAGGACTGAGAGCGCTGCCGTGGCCAGAGACGGGACATGTACAGAAACAATGATTAGATCCATAATGAAGGAAAGCAATGCATAGAGACTTTATTCCATACTCAAAGTACCATATCAAAACGCAATGCAATACACTGCGTGTGCGGTTGAGTGATCTTTTGAAGAAATGTAGCGTTGCAACACCAGGGATAGACTGCAATGTATCTCTGTCGTTGCAGCCCTCTGATGCTCCCTGCTGCCGGCGTCACAACAGTGTCTGCATGTTTCACAAATAGAGTTTGGAGAGAAGTTGTCAGTGTCTGTATGTTGCTTAAATTCTCCCAAACAGTGGGCGCTAAAGATCAGGGCACGGCAGACCATTGCAGCCATTGATCTCGAGCAGAAAAATAAAAATGCTTACAGCACCTGGTATTCCCAGGCGGTCACCCATCCAAGTACTAACCAGGCCCGACCCTGCTTAGCTTCCGAGATCAGACGAGATCGGGCGTGATCAGGGTGGTATGGCCGTACGCAAATGTTACCGGGTCCATACTACCTTTTATTCAGCAGGAGCACAAAAGGACTGAGAGCGCTGCCGTGGCCAGAGACGGGACTTGTACAGAAACAATGATTAGATCCATAATGAAGGAAAGCAATGCATAAAGACTTTATTCCATACTCAAAGTACCATATGAAAACGCAATGCAATACACTGCGTGTGCGGTTGAGTGATCTTTTGAAGAAATGTAGCGTTGCAACACCAGGGATAGACTGCAATGTATCTCTGTCGTTGCAGCCCTCTGATGCTCCCTGCTGCCGGCGTCACAACAGTGTCTGCATGTTTCACAAATAGAGTTTGGAGAGACGTTGTCGGTGTCTGTATGTTGCTTATATTCTCCCAAACAGTGGGCGCTAAGGATCAGGGCACGGCAGACCATTGCAGCCATTGATCTCGAGCAGAAAAATAATTATGCTTACAGCACCTGGTATTCCCAGGCGGTCACCCATCCAAGTACTGACCAGGCCCGACCCTGCTTAGCTTCCGAGATCAGACGAGATCGGGCGTGATCAGGGTGGTATGGCCGTACGCAAATGTTACCGGGTCCATACTACCTTTTATTCAGCAGGAGCACAAAAGGACTGAGAGCGCTGCCGTGGCCAGAGACGGGACTTGTACAGAAACAATGATTAGATCCATAATGAAGGAAAGCAATGCATAAAGACTTTATTCCATACTCAAAGTACCATATGAAAACGCAATGCAATACACTGCGTGTGCGGTTGAGTGATCTTTTGAAGAAATGTAGCGTTGCAACACCAGGGATAGACTGCAATGTATCTCTGTCGTTGCAGCCCTCTGATGCTCCCTGCTGCCGGCGTCACAACAGTGTCTGCATGTTTCACAAATAGAGTTTGGAGAGACGTTGTCGGTGTCTGTATGTTGATTAAATTCTCCCAAACAGTGGGCGCTAAGGATCAGGGCACGGCAGACCATTGCAGCCATTGATCTCGAGCAGAAAAATAAAAGAGCTTACAGCACCTGGTATTCCCAGGCGGTCACCCATCCAAGTACTAACCAGCCCCGACCCTGCTTAGCTTCCGAGATCAGACGAGATCGGGCGTGATCAGGGTGGTATGGCTGTACGCAAATGTTACCGGGTCCATACTACCTTTTATTCAGCAGGAGCACAAAAGGACTGAGAGCGCTGCCGTGGCCAGAGACGGGACTTGTACAGAAACAATGATTAGATCCATAATGAAGGAAAGCAATGCATAAAGACTTTATTCCATACTCAAAGTACCATATGAAAACGCAATGCAATACACTGAGTGTGCGGTTGAGTGATCTTTTGAAGAAATGTAGCGTTGCAACACCAGGGAAAGACTGCAATGTATCTCTGTCGTTGCAGCCCTCTGATGCTCCCTGCTGCCGGCGTCACAACAGTGTCTGCATTTTTCACAAATAGAGTTTGGAGAGACGTTGTCAGTGTCTGTATGTTACTTAAATTCTCCCAAACAGTGGGCGCTAAAGATCAGTGCACGGCAGACCATTGCAGCCATTGATCTCGAGCAGAAAAATAAATATGCTTACAGCACCTGGTATTCCCAGGCGGTCACCCATCCAAGTACTAACCAGGCCCGACCCTGCTTAGCTTCCGAGATCAGACGAGATCGGGCGTGATCAGGGTGGTATGGCCGTACGCAAATGTTACCGGGTCCATACTACCTTTTATTCAGCAGGAGCACAAAAGGACTGAGAGCGCTGCCGTGGCCAGAGACGGGACTTGTACAGAAACAATGATTAGATCCATAATGAAGGAAAGCAATGCATAAAGACTTTATTCCATACTCAAAGTACCATATCAAAACGCAATGCAATACACTGCGTGTGCGGTTGAGTGATCTTTTGAAGAAATGTAGCGTTGCAACACCAGGGATAGACTGCAATGTATCTCTGTCGTTGCAGCCCTCTGATGCTCCCTGCTGCCGGCGTCACAACAGTGTCTGCATTTTTCACAAATAGAGTTTGGAGAGACGTTGTCAGTGTCTGTATGTTGCTTAAATTCTCCCAAACAGTGGGCGCTAAAGATCAGGGCACGGCAGACCATTGCAGCCATTGATCTCGAGCAGAAAAATAAAAATGCTTACAGCACCTGGTATTCCCAGGCGGTCACCCATCCAAGTACTAACCAGGCCCGACCCTGCTTAGCTTCCGAGATCAGACGAGATCGGGCATGATCAGGGTGGTATGGCCGTACACAAATGTTACCGGGTCCATACTACCTTTTATTCAGCAGGAGCACAAAAGGACTGAGAGCGCTGCCGTGGCCAGAGACGGGACTTGTACAGAAACAATGATTAGATCCATAATGAAGGAAAGCAATGCATAAAGACTTTATTCCATACTCAAAGTACCATATGAAAACGCAATGCAATACACTGCGTGTGCGGTTGAGTGATCTTTTGAAGAAATGTAGCGTTGCAACACCAGGGATAGACTGCAATGTATCTCTGTCGTTGCAGCCCTCTGATGCTCCCTGCTGCCGGCGTCACAACAGTGTCTGCATGTTTCACAAATAGAGTTTGGAGAGACGTTGTCGGTGTCTGTATGTTGATTAAATTCTCCCAAACAGTGGGCGCTAAGGATCAGGGCACGGCAGACCATTGCAGCCATTGATCTCGAGCAGAAAAATAAAAATGCTTACAGCACCTGGTATTCCCAGGCGGTCACCCATCCAAGTACTAACCAGGCCCGACCCTGCTTAGCTTCCGAGATCAGACGAGATCGGGCGTGATCAGGGTGGTATGGCCGTACGCAAATGTTACCGGGTCCATACAACCTTTTATTCAGCAGGAGCACAAAAGGACTGAGAGCGCTGCCGTGGCCAGAGACGGGACTTGTACAGAAACAATGATTAGATCCATAATGAAGGAAAGCAATGCATAAAGACTTTATTCCATACTCAAAGTACCATATCAAAACGCAATGCAATACACTGCGTGTGCGGTTGAGTGATCTTTTGAAGAAATGTAGCGTTGCAACACCAGGGATAGACTGCAATGTATCTCTGTCGTTGCAGCCCTCTGATGCTCCCTGCTGCCGGCGTCACAACAGTGTCTGCATTTTTCACAAATAGAGTTTGGAGAGACGTTGTCAGTGTCTGTATGTTGCTCAAATTCTCCCAAACAGTGGGCGCTAAAGATCAGGGCACGGCAGACCATTGCAGCCATTGATCTCGAGCAGAAAAATAAATATGCTTACAGCACCTGGTATTCCCAGGCGGTCACCCATCCAAGTACTAACCAGGCCCGACCCTGCTTAGCTTCCGAGATCAGACGAGATCGGGCGTGATCAGGGTGGTATGGCCGTACGCAAATGTTACCGGGTCCATACTACCTTTTATTCAGCAGGAGCACAAAAGGACTGAGAGCGCTGCCGTGGCCAGAGACGGGACATGTACAGAAACAATGATTAGATCCATAATGAAGGAAAGCAATGCATAAAGACTTTATTCCATACTCAAAGTACCATATCAAAACGCAATGCAATACACTGCGTGTGCGGTTGAGTGATCTTTTGAAGAAATGTAGCGTTGCAACACCAGGGATAGACTGCAATGTATCTCTGTCGTTGCAGCCCTCTGATGCTCCCTGCTGCCGGCGTCACAACAGTGTCTGCATTTTTCACAAATAGAGTTTGGAGAGACGTTGTCAGTGTCTGTATGTTGCTTATATTCTCCCAAACAGTGGGCGCTAAAGATCAGGGCACGGCAGACCATTGCAGCCATTGATCTCGAGCAGAAAAATAAAAATGCTTACAGCACCTGGTATTCCCAGGCGGTCACCCATCCAAGTACTAACCAGTCCCGACCCTGCTTAGCTTCCGAGATCAGACGAGATCGGGCGTGATCAGGGTGGTATGGCCGTACGCAAATGTTACCGGGTCCATACTACCTTTTATTCAGCAGGAGCACAAAAGGACTGAGAGCGCTGCCGTGGCCAGAGACGGGACTTGTACAGAAACAATGATTAGATCCATAATGAAGGAAAGCAATGCATAAAGACTTTATTCCATACTCAAAGTACCATATGAAAACGCAATGCAATACACTGCGTGTGCGGTTGAGTGATCTTTTGAAGAAATGTAGCGTTGCAACACCAGGGATAGACTGCAATGTATCTCTGTCGTTGCAGCCCTCTGATGCTCCCTGCTGCCGGCGTCACAACAGTGTCTGCATGTTTCACAAATAGAGTTTGGAGAGACGTTGTCGGTGTCTGTATGTTGCTTATATTCTCCCAAACAGTGGGCGCTAAGGATCAGGGCACGGCAGACCATTGCAGCCATTGATCTCGAGCAGAAAAATAATTATGCTTACAGCACCTGGTATTCCCAGGCGGTCACCCATCCAAGTACTGACCAGGCCCGACCCTGCTTAGCTTCCGAGATCAGACGAGATCGGGCGTGATCAGGGTGGTATGGCCGTACGCAAATGTTACCGGGTCCATACTACCTTTTATTCAGCAGGAGCACAAAAGGACTGAGAGCGCTGCCGTGGCCAGAGACGGGACTTGTACAGAAACAATGATTAGATCCATAATGAAGGAAAGCAATGCATAAAGACTTTATTCCATACTCAAAGTACCATATGAAAACGCAATGCAATACACTGCGTGTGCGGTTGAGTGATCTTTTGAAGAAATGTAGCGTTGCAACACCAGGGATAGACTGCAATGTATCTCTGTCGTTGCAGCCCTCTGATGCTCCCTGCTGCCGGCGTCACAACAGTGTCTGCATGTTTCACAAATATAGTTTGGAGAGACGTTGTCGGTGTCTGTATGTTGATTAAATTCTCCCAAACAGTGGGCGCTAAGGATCAGGGCACGGCAGACCATTGCAGCCATTGATCTCGAGCAGAAAAATAAATATGCTTACAGCACCTGGTATTCCCAGGCAGTCACCCATCCAAGTACTAACCAGGCCCGACCCTGCTTAGCTTCCAAGATCAGACGAGACCGGGCGTGATCAGGGTGGTATGGCCGTACGCAAATGTTACCGGGTCCATACTACCTTTTATTCAGCAGGAGCACAAAAGGACTGAGAGCGCTGCCGTGGCCAGAGACGGGACTTGTACAGAAACAATGATTAGATCCATAATGAAGGAAAGCAATGCATAAAGACTTTATTCCATACTCAAAGTACCATATCAAAACGCAATGCAATACACTGCGTGTGCGGTTGAGTGATCTTTTGAAGAAATGTAGCGTTGCAACACCAGGGATAGACTGCAATGTATCTCTGTCGTTGCAGCCCTCTGATGCTCCCTGCTTCCGGCGTCACAACAGTGTCTGCATTTTTCACAAATAGAGTTTGGAGAGACGTTGTCAGTGTCTGTATGTTGCTTAAATTCTCCCAAACAGTGGGCGCTAAAGATCAGGGCACGGCAGACCATTGCAGCCATTGATCTCGAGCAGAAAAATAAAAATGCTTACAGCACCTGGTATTCCCAGGCGGTCACCCATCCAAGTACTAACCAGGCCCGACCCTGCTTAGCTTCCGAGATCAGACGAGATCGGGCGTGATCAGGGTGGTATGGCCGTACGCAAATGTTACCGGGTCCATACTACCTTTTATTCAGCAGGAGCACAAAAGGACTGAGAGCGCTGCCGTGGCCAGAGACGGGACTTGTAGAGAAACAATGATTAGATCCATAATGAAGGAAAGCAATGCATAAAGACTTTATTCCATACTCAAAGTACCATATGAAAACGCAATGCAATACACTGCGTGTGCGGTTGAGTGATCTTTTGAAGAAATGTAGCGTTGCAACACCAGGGATAGACTGCAATGTATCTCTGTCGTTGCAGCCCTCTGATGCTCCCTGCTGCCGGCGTCACAACAGTGTCTGCATGTTTCACAAATAGAGTTTGGAGAGACGTTGTCGGTGTCTGTATGTTGCTTATATTCTCCCAAACAGTGGGCGCTAAGGATCAGGGCACGGCAGACCATTGCAGCCATTGATCTCGAGCAGAAAAATAATTATGCTTACAGCACCTGGTATTCCCAGGCGGTCACCCATCCAAGTACTGACCAGGCCCGACCCTGCTTAGCTTCCGAGATCAGACGAGATCGGGCGTGATCAGGGTGGTATGGCCGTACGCAAATGTTACCGGGTCCATACTACCTTTTATTCAGCAGGAGCACAAAAGGACTGAGAGCGCTGCCGTGGCCAGAGACGGGACTTGTACAGAAACAATGATTAGATCCATAATGAAGGAAAGCAATGCATAAAGACTTTATTCCATACTCAAAGTACCATATGAAAACGCAATGCAATACACTGCGTGTGCGGTTGAGTGATCTTTTGAAGAAATGTAGCGTTGCAACACCAGGGATAGACTGCAATGTATCTCTGTCGTTGCAGCCCTCTGATGCTCCCTGCTGCCGGCGTCACAACAGTGTCTGCATGTTTCACAAATAGAGTTTGGAGAGACGTTGTCGGTGTCTGTATGTTGATTAAATTCTCCCAAACAGTGGGCGCTAAGGATCAGGGCACGGCAGACCATTGCAGCCATTGATCTCGAGCAGAAAAATATATATGCTTACAGCACCTGGTATTCCCAGGCGGTCACCCATCCAAGTACTAACCAGGCCCGACCCTGCTTAGCTTCCAAGATCAGACGAGACCGGGCGTGATCAGGGTGGTATGGCCGTACGCAAATGTTACCGGGTCCATACTACCTTTTATTCAGCAGGAGCACAAAAGGACTGAGAGCGCTGCCGTGGCCAGAGACGGGACTTGTACAGAAACAATGATTAGATCCATAATGAAGGAAAGCAATGCATAAAGACTTTATTCCATACTCAAAGTACCATATCAAAACGCAATGCAATACACTGCGTGTGCGGTTGAGTGATCTTTTGAAGAAATGTAGCGTTGCAACACCAGGGATAGACTGCAATGTATCTCTGTCGTTGCAGCCCTCTGATGCTCCCTGCTGCCGGCGTCACAACAGTGTCTGCATTTTTCACAAATAGAGTTTGGAGAGACGTTGTCAGTGTCTGTATGTTGCTTAAATTCTCCCAAACAGTGGGCGCTAAAGATCAGGGCACGGCAGACCATTGCAGCCATTGATCTCGAGCAGAAAAATAAAAATGCTTACAGCACCTGGTATTCCCAGGCGGTCACCCATCCAAGTACTAACCAGGCCCGACCCTGCTTAGCTTCCGAGATCAGACGAGATCGGGCGTGATCAGGGTGGTATGGCCGTACGCAAATGTTACCGGGTCCATACTACCTTTTATTCAGCAGGAGCACAAAAGGACTGAGAGCGCTGCCGTGGCCAGAGACGGGACTTGTACAGAAACAATGATTAGATCCATAATGAAGGAAAGCAATGCATAAAGACTTTATTCCATACTCAAAGTACCATATGAAAACGCAATGCAATACACTGCGTGTGCGGTTGAGTGATCTTTTGAAGAAATGTAGCGTTGCAACACCAGGGATAGACTGCAATGTATCTCTGTCGTTGCAGCCCTCTGATGCTCCCTGCTGCCGGCGTCACAACAGTGTCTGCATGTTTCACAAATAGAGTTTGGAGAGACGTTGTCGGTGTCTGTATGTTGCTTATATACTCCCAAACAGTGGGCGCTAAGGATCAGGGCACGGCAGACCATTGCAGCCATTGATCTCGAGCAGAAAAATAATTATGCTTACAGCACCTGGTATTCCCAGGCGGTCACCCATCCAAGTACTAACCAGGCCCGACCCTGCTTAGCTTCCGAGAACAGACGAGATCGGGCGTGATCAGGGTGGTATGGCCGTACGCAAATGTTACCGGGTCCATACTACCTTTTATTCAGCAGGAGCACAAAAGGACTGAGAGCGCTGCCGTGGCCAGAGACGGGACTTGTACAGAAACAATGATTAGATCCATAATGAAGGAAAGCAATGCATAAAGACTTTATTCCATACTCAAAGTACCATATGAAAACGCAATGCAATACACTGCGTGTGCGGTTGAGTGATCTTTTGAAGAAATGTAGCGTTGCAACACCAGGGATAGACTGCAATGTATCTCTGTCGTTGCAGCCCTCTGATGCTCCCTGCTGCCGGCGTCACAACAGTGTCTGCATGTTTCACAAATAGAGTTTGGAGAGACGTTGTCGGTGTCTGTATGTTGATTAAATTCTCCCAAACAGTGGGCGCTAAGGATCAGGGCACGGCAGACCATTGCAGCCATTGATCTCGAGCAGAAAAATAAAAATGCTTACAGCACCTGGTATTCCCAGGCGGTCACCCATCCAAGTACTAACCAGGCCCGACCCTGCTTAGCTTCCGAGATCAGACGAGATCGGGCGTGATCAGGGTGGTATGGCCGTACGCAAATGTTACCGGGTCCATACTACCTTTTATTCAGCAGGAGCACAAAAGGACTGAGAGCGCTGCCGTGGCCAGAGACGGGACTTGTACAGAAACAATGATTAGATCCATAATGAAGGAAAGCAATGCATAAAGACTTTATTCCATACTCAAAGTACCATATCAAAACGCAATGCAATACACTGCGTGTGCGGTTGAGTGATCTTTTGAAGAAATGTAGCGTTGCAACACCAGGGATAGACTGCAATGTATCTCTGTCGTTGCAGCCCTCTGATGCTCCCTGCTGCCGGCGTCACAACAGTGTCTGCATTTTTCACAAATAGAGTTTGGAGAGAAGTTGTCAGTGTCTGTATGTTGCTTAAATTCTCCCAAACAGTGGGCGCTAAAGATCAGGGCACGGCAGACCATTGCAGCCATTGATCTCGAGCAGAAAAATAAAAATGCTTACAGCACCTGGTATTCCCAGGCGGTCACCCATCCAAGTACTAACCAGGCCCGACCCTGCTTAGCTTCCGAGATCAGACGAGATCGGGCGTGATCAGGGTGGTATGGCCGTACGCAAATGTTACCGGGTCCATACTACCTTTTATTCAGCAGGAGCACAAAAGGACTGAGAGCGCTGCCGTGGCCAGAGACGGGACTTGTACAGAAACAATGATTAGATCCATAATGAAGGAAAGCAATGCATAAAGACTTTATTCCATACTCAAAGTACCATATGAAAACGCAATGCAATACACTGCGTGTGCGGTTGAGTGATCTTTTGAAGAAATGTAGCGTTGCAACACCAGGGATAGACTGCAATGTATCTCTGTCGTTGCAGCCCTCTGATGCTCCCTGCTGCCGGCGTCACAACAGTGTCTGCATGTTTCACAAATAGAGTTTGGAGAGACGTTGTCGGTGTCTGTATGTTGCTTATATTCTCCCAAACAGTGGGCGCTAAGGATCAGGGCACGGCAGACCATTGCAGCCATTGATCTCGAGCAGAAAAATAAATATGCTTACAGCACCTGGTATTCCCAGGCGGTCACCCATCCAAGTACTAACCAGGCCCGACCCTGCTTAGCTTCCGAGATCAGACGAGACCGGGCGTGATCAGGGTGGTATGGCCGTACGCAAATGTTACCGGGTCCATACTACCTTTTATTCAGCAGGAGCACAAAAGGACTGAGAGCGCTGCCGTGGCCAGAGACGGGACTTGTACAGAAACAATGATTAGATCCATAATGAAGGAAAGCAATGCATAAAGACTTTATTCCATACTCAAAGTACCATATCAAAACGCAATGCAATACACTGCGTGTGCGGTTGAGTGATCTTTTGAAGAAATGTAGCGTTGCAACACCAGGGATAGACTGCAATGTATCTCTGTCGTTGCAGCCCTCTGATGCTCCCTGCTGCCGGCGTCACAACAGTGTCTGCATGTTTCACAAATAGAGTTTGGAGAGACGTTGTCAGTGTCTGTATGTTGCTTAAATTCTCCCAAACAGTGGGCGCTAAGGATCAGGGCACGGCAGACCATTGCAGGCATTGATCTCGAGCAGAAAAATAAATATGCTTACAGCACCTGGTATTCCCAGGCGGTCACCCATCCAAGTACTAACCAGGCCCGACCCTGCTTAGCTTCCGAGATCAGACGAGATCGGGCGTGATCAGGGTGGTATGGCCGTACGCAAATGTTACCGGGTCCATACTACCTTTTATTCAGCAGGAGCACAAAAGGACTGAGAGCGCTGCCGTGGCCAGAGACGGGACATGTACAGAAACAATGATTAGATCCATAATGAAGGAAAGCAATGCATAGAGACTTTATTCCATACTCAAAGTACCATATCAAAACGCAATGCAATACACTGCGTGTGCGGTTGAGTGATCTTTTGAAGAAATGTAGCGTTGCAACACCAGGGATAGACTGCAATGTATCTCTGTCGTTGCAGCCCTCTGATGCTCCCTGCTGCCGGCGTCACAACAGTGTCTGCATGTTTCACAAATAGAGTTTGGAGAGAAGTTGTCAGTGTCTGTATGTTGCTTAAATTCTCCCAAACAGTGGGCGCTAAAGATCAGGGCACGGCAGACCATTGCAGCCATTGATCTCGAGCAGAAAAATAAAAATGCTTACAGCACCTGGTATTCCCAGGCGGTCACCCATCCAAGTACTAACCAGGCCCGACCCTGCTTAGCTTCCGAGATCAGACGAGATCGGGCGTGATCAGGGTGGTATGGCCGTACGCAAATGTTACCGGGTCCATACTACCTTTTATTCAGCAGGAGCACAAAAGGACTGAGAGCGCTGCCGTGGCCAGAGACGGGACTTGTACAGAAACAATGATTAGATCCATAATGAAGGAAAGCAATGCATAAAGACTTTATTCCATACTCAAAGTACCATATCAAAACGCAATGCAATACACTGCGTGTGCGGTTGAGTGATCTTTTGAAGAAATGTAGCGTTGCAACACCAGGGATAGACTGCAATGTATCTCTGTCGTTGCAGCCCTCTGATGCTCCCTGCTGCCGGCGTCACAACAGTGTCTGCATGTTTCACAAATAGAGTTTGGAGAGACGTTGTCGGTGTCTGTATGTTGATTAAATTCTCCCAAACAGTGGGCGCTAAGGATCAGGGCACGGCAGACCATTGCAGCCATTGATCTCGAGCAGAAAAATAAAAATGCTTACAGCACCTGGTATTCCCAGGCGGTCACCCATCCAAGTACTAACCAGGCCCGACCCTGCTTAGCTTCCGAGATCAGACGAGATCGGGCGTGATCAGGGTGGTATGGCCGTACGCAAATGTTACCGGGTCCATACTACCTTTTATTCAGCAGGAGCACAAAAGGACTGAGAGCGCTGCCGTGGCCAGAGACGGGACTTGTACAGAAACAATGATTAGATCCATAATGAAGGAAAGCAATGCATAAAGACTTTATTCCATACTCAAAGTACCATATCAAAACGCAATGCAATACACTGCGTGTGCGGTTGAGTGATCTTTTGAAGAAATGTAGCGTTGCAACACCAGGGATAGACTGCAATGTATCTCTGTCGTTGCAGCCCTCTGATGCTCCCTGCTGCCGGCGTCACAACAGTGTCTGCATTTTTCACAAATAGAGTTTGGAGAGACGTTGTCAGTGTCTGTATGTTGCTCAAATTCTCCCAAACAGTGGGCGCTAAAGATCAGGGCACGGCAGACCATTGCAGCCATTGATCTCGAGCAGAAAAATAAATATGCTTACAGCACCTGGTATTCCCAGGCGGTCACCCATCCAAGTACTAACCAGGCCCGACCCTGCTTAGCTTCCGAGATCAGACGAGATCGGGCGTGATCAGGGTGGTATGGCCGTACGCAAATGTTACCGGGTCCATACTACCTTTTATTCAGCAGGAGCACAAAAGGACTGAGAGCGCTGCCGTGGCCAGAGACGGGACATGTACAGAAACAATGATTAGATCCATAATGAAGGAAAGCAATGCATAGAGACTTTATTCCATACTCAAAGTACCATATCAAAACGCAATGCAATACACTGCGTGTGCGGTTGAGTGATCTTTTGAAGAAATGTAGCGTTGCAACACCAGGGATAGACTGCAATGTATCTCTGTCGTTGCAGCCCTCTGATGCTCCCTGCTGCCGGCGTCACAACAGTGTCTGCATGTTTCACAAATAGAGTTTGGAGAGAAGTTGTCAGTGTCTGTATGTTGCTTAAATTCTCCCAAACAGTGGGCGCTAAAGATCAGGGCACGGCAGACCATTGCAGCCATTGATCTCGAGCAGAAAAATAAAAATGCTTACAGCACCTGGTATTCCCAGGCGGTCACCCATCCAAGTACTAACCAGGCCCGACCCTGCTTAGCTTCCGAGATCAGACGAGATCGGGCGTGATCAGGGTGGTATGGCCGTACGCAAATGTTACCGGGTCCATACTACCTTTTATTCAGCAGGAGCACAAAAGGACTGAGAGCGCTGCCGTGGCCAGAGACGGGACTTGTACAGAAACAATGATTAGATCCATAATGAAGGAAAGCAATGCATAAAGACTTTATTCCATACTCAAAGTACCATATCAAAACGCAATGCAATACACTGCGTGTGCGGTTGAGTGATCTTTTGAAGAAATGTAGCGTTGCAACACCAGGGATAGACTGCAATGTATCTCTGTCGTTGCAGCCCTCTGATGCTCCCTGCTGCCGGCGTCACAACAGTGTCTGCATTTTTCACAAATAGAGTTTGGAGAGACGTTGTCAGTGTCTGTATGTTGCTCAAATTCTCCCAAACAGTGGGCGCTAAAGATCAGGGCACGGCAGACCATTGCAGCCATTG
Source organism: Pollachius pollachius (assembly GCF_949987615.1). NCBI lineage: Eukaryota > Metazoa > Chordata > Actinopteri > Gadiformes > Gadidae > Pollachius > Pollachius pollachius. Next base: position 23,892,138 of record NC_136943.1, read on the forward strand.
ATCTCGAGCAGAAAAATAAATATGCTTACAGCACCTGGTATTCCCAGGCGGTCACCCATCCAAGTACTAACCAGGCCCGACCCTGCTTAGCTTCCGAGATCAGACGAGATCGGGCGTGATCAGGGTGGTATGGCCGTACGCAAATGTTACCGGGTCCATACTACCTTTTATTCAGCAGGAGCACAAAAGGACTGAGAGCGCTGCCGTGGCCAGAGACGGGACATGTAGAGAAACAATGATTAGATCCATAATGAAGGAAAGCAATGCATAGAGACTTTATTCCATACTCAAAGTACCATATCAAAACGCAATGCAATACACTGCGTGTGCGGTTGAGTGATCTTTTGAAGAAATGTAGCGTTGCAACACCAGGGATAGACTGCAATGTATCTCTGTCGTTGCAGCCCTCTGATGCTCCCTGCTGCCGGCGTCACAACAGTGTCTGCATGTTTCACAAATAGAGTTTGGAGAGAAGTTGTCAGTGTCTGTATGTTGCTTCAATTCTCCCAAACAGTGGGCGCTAAAGATCAGGGCACGGCAGACCAATGCAGCCATTGATCTCGAGCAGAAAAATAAAAATGCTTACAGCACCTGGTATTCCCAGGCGGTCACCCATCCAAGTACTAACCAGGCCCGACCCTGCTTAGCTTCCGAGATCAGACGAGATCGGGCGTGATCAGGGTGGTATGGCCGTACGCAAATGTTACCGGGTCCATACTACCTTTTATTCAGCAGGAGCACAAAAGGACTGAGAGCGCTGCCGTGGCCAGAGACGGGACTTGTACAGAAACAATGATTAGATCCATAATGAAGGAAAGCAATGCATAAAGACTTTATTCCATACTCAAAGTACCATATCAAAACGCAATGCAATACACTGCGTGTGCGGTTGAGTGATCTTTTGAAGAAATGTAGCGTTGCAACACCAGGGATAGACTGCAATGTATCTCTGTCGTTGCAGCCCTCTGATGCTCCCTGCTGCCGGCGTCACAACAGTGTCTGCATGTTTCACAAATAGAGTTTGGAGAGACGTTGTCGGTGTCTGTATGTTGCTTATATTCTCCCAAACAGTGGGCGCTAAGGATCAGGGCACGGCAGACCATTGCAGCCATTGATCTCGAGCAGAAAAATAATTATGCTTACAGCACCTGGTATTCCCAGGCGGTCACCCATCCAAGTACTGACCAGGCCCGACCCTGCTTAGCTTCCGAGATCAGACGAGATCGGGCGTGATCAGGGTGGTATGGCCGTACGCAAATGTTACCGGGTCCATACTACCTTTTATTCAGCAGGAGCACAAAAGGACTGAGAGCGCTGCCGTGGCCAGAGACGGGACTTGTACAGAAACAATGATTAGATCCATAATGAAGGAAAGCAATGCATAAAGACTTTATTCCATACTCAAAGTACCATATCAAAAAGCAATGCAATACACTGCGTGTGCGGTTGAGTGATCTTTTGAAGAAATGTAGCGTTGCAACACCAGGGATAGACTGCAATGTATCTCTGTCGTTGCAGCCCTCTGATGCTCCCTGCTGCCGGCGTCACAACAGTGTCTGCATGTTTCACAAATAGAGTTTGGAGAGACGTTGTCAGTGTCTGTATGTTGCTTAAATTCTCCCAAACAGTGGGCGCTAAGGATCAGGGCACGGCAGATCATTGCAGCCATTGATCTCGAGCAGAAAAATAAAAATGCTTACAGCACCTGGTATTCCCAGGCGGTCACCCATCCAAGTACTAACCAGGCCCGACCCTGCTTAGCTTCCGAGATCAGACGAGATCGGGCGTGATCAGGGTGGTATGGCCGTACGCAAATGTTACCGGGTCCATACTACCTTTTATTCAGCAGGAGCACAAAAGGACTGAGAGCGCTGCCGTGGCCAGAGACGGGACTTGTACAGAAACAATGATTAGATCCATAATGAAGGAAAGCAATGCATAAAGACTTTATTCCATACTCAAAGTACCATATCAAAACGCAATGCAATACACTGCGTGTGCGGTTGAGTGATCTTTTGAAGAAATGTAGCGTTGCAACACCAGGGATAGACTGCAATGTATCTCTGTCGTTGCAGCCCTCTGATGCTCCCTGCTGCCGGCGTCACAACAGTGTCTGCATTTTTCACAAATAGAGTTTGGAGAGACGTTGTCAGTGTCTGTATGTTGCTCAAATTCTCCCAAACAGTGGGCGCTAAAGATCAGGGCACGGCAGACCATTGCAGCCATTGATCTCGAGCAGAAAAATAAATATGCTTACAGCACCTGGTATTCCCAGGCGGTCACCCATCCAAGTACTAACCAGGCCCGACCCTGCTTAGCTTCCGAGATCAGACGAGATCGGGCGTGATCAGGGTGGTATGGCCGTACGCAAATGTTACCGGGTCCATACTACCTTTTATTCAGCAGGAGCACAAAAAGGACTGCGAGCGCTGCCGTGGCCAGAGACGGGACTTGTACAGAAACAATGATTAGATCCATAATGAAGGAAAGCAATGCATAAAGACTTTATTCCATACTCAAAGTACCATATCAAAACGCAATGCAATACACTGCGTGTGCGGTTGAGTGATCTTTTGAAGAAATGTAGCGTTGCAACACCAGGGATAGACTGCAATGTATCTCTGTCGTTGCAGCCCTCTGATGCTCCCTGCTGCCGGCGTCACAACAGTGTCTGCATTTTTCACAAATAGAGTTTGGAGAGACGTTGTCAGTGTCTGTATGTTGCTCAAATTCTCCCAAACAGTGGGCGCTAAAGATCAGGGCACGGCAGACCATTGCAGCCATTGATCTCGAGCAGAAAAATAAATATGCTTACAGCACCTGGTATTCCCAGGCGGTCACCCATGCAAGTACTAACCAGGCCCGACCCTGCTTAGCTTCCGAGATCAGACGAGATCGGGCGTGATCAGGGTGGTATGGCCGTACGCAAATGTTACCGGGTCCATACTACCTTTTATTCAGCAGGAGCACAAAAGGACTGAGAGCGCTGCCGTGGCCAGAGACGGGACTTGTACAGAAACAATGATTAGATCCATAATGAAGGAAAGCAATGCATAAAGACTTTATTCCATACTCAAAGTACCATATCAAAACGCAATGCAATACACTGCGTGTGCGGTTGAGTGATCTTTTGAAGAAATGTAGCGTTGCAACACCAGGGATAGACTGCAATGTATCTCTGTCGTTGCAGCCCTCTGATGCTCCCTGCTGCCGGCGTCACAACAGTGTCTGCATGTTTCACAAATAGTGTTTGGAGAGACGTTGTCGGTGTCTGTATGTTGCTTATATTCTCCCAAACAGTGGGCGCTAAGGATCAGGGCACGGCAGACCATTGCAGCCATTGATCTCGAGCAGAAAAATAATTATGCTTACAGCACCTGGTATTCCCAGGCGGTCACCCATCCAAGTACTGACCAGGCCCGACCCTGCTTAGCTTCCGAGATCAGACGAGATCGGGCGTGATCAGGGTGGTATGGCCGTACGCAAATGTTACCGGGTCCATACTACCTTTTATTCAGCAGGAGCACAAAAGGACTGAGAGCGCTGCCGTGGCCAGAGACGGGACTTGTACAGAAACAATGATTAGATCCATAATGAAGGAAAGCAATGCATAAAGACTTTATTCCATACTCAAAGTACCATATGAAAACGCAATGCAATACACTGCGTGTGCGGTTGAGTGATCTTTTGAAGAAATGTAGCGTTGCAACACCAGGGATAGACTGCAATGTATCTCTGTCGTTGCAGCCCTCTGATGCTCCCTGCTGCCGGCGTCACAACAGTGTCTGCATGTTTCACAAATAGAGTTTGGAGAGACGTTGTCGGTGTCTGTATGTTGATTAAATTCTCCCAAACAGTGGGCGCTAAGGATCAGGGCACGGCAGACCATTGCAGCCATTGATCTCGAGCAGAAAAATAAAAGAGCTTACAGCACCTGGTATTCCCAGGCGGTCACCCATCCAAGTACTAACCAGGCCCGACCCTGCTTAGCTTCCGAGATCAGACGAGATCGGGCGTGATCAGGGTGGTATGGCCGTACGCAAATGTTACCGGGTCCATACTACCTTTTATTCAGCAGGAGCACAAAAGGACTGAGAGCGCTGCCGTGGCCAGAGACGGGACTTGTACAGAAACAATGATTAGATCCATAATGAAGGAAAGCAATGCATAAAGACTTTATTCCATACTCAAAGTACCATATGAAAACGCAATGCAATACACTGAGTGTGCGGTTGAGTGATCTTTTGAAGAAATGTAGCGTTGCAACACCAGGGAAAGACTGCAATGTATCTCTGTCGTTGCAGCCCTCTGATGCTCCCTGCTGCCGGCGTCACAACAGTGTCTGCATTTTTCACAAATAGAGTTTGGAGAGAAGTTGTCAGTGTCTGTATGTTGCTCAAATTCTCCCAAACAGTGGGCGCTAAAGATCAGGGCACGGCAGACCATTGCAGCCATTGATCTCGAGCAGAAAAATAAATATGCTTACAGCACCTGGTATTCCCAGGCGGTCACCCATCCAAGTACTAACCAGGCCCGACCCTGCTTAGCTTCCGAGATCAGACGAGATCGGGCGTGATCAGGGTGGTATGGCCGTACGCAAATGTTACCGGGTCCATACTACCTTTTATTCAGCAGGAGCACAAAAGGACTGAGAGCGCTGCCGTGGCCAGAGACGGGACTTGTACAGAAACAATGATTAGATCCATAATGAAGGAAAGCAATGCATAAAGACTTTATTCCATACTCAAAGTACCATATGAAAACGCAATGCAATACACTGCGTGTGCGGTTGAGTGATCTTTTGAAGAAATGTAGCGTTGCAACACCAGGGATAGACTGCAATGTATCTCTGTCGTTGCAGCCCTCTGATGCTCCCTGCTGCCGGCGTCACAACAGTGTCTGCAGGTTTCACAAATAGAGTTTGGAGAGACGTTGTCGGTGTCTGTATGTTGCTTATATTCTCCCAAACAGTGGGCGCTAAGGATCAGGGCACGGCAGACCATTGCAGCCATTGATCTCGAGCAGAAAAAAAAATATGCTTACAGCACCTGGTATTCCCAGGCGGTCACCCATCCAAGTACTAACCAGGCACGACCCTGCTTAGCTTCCGAGATCAGACGAGATCGGGCGTGATCAGGGTGGTATGGCCGTACGCAAATGTTACCGGGTCCATACTACCTTTTATTCAGCAGGAGCACAAAAGGACTGAGAGCGCTGCCGTGGCCAGAGACGGGACTTGTACAGAAACAATGATTAGATCCATAATGAAGGAAAGCAATGCATAAAGACTTTATTCCATACTCAAAGTACCATATGAAAACGCAATGCAATACACTGCGTGTGCGGTTGAGTGATCTTTTGAAGAAATGTAGCGTTGCAACACCAGGGATAGACTGCAATGTATCTCTGTCGTTGCAGCCCTCTGATGCTCCCTGCTGCCGGCGTCACAACAGTGTCTGCAGGTTTCACAAATAGAGTTTGGAGAGACGTTGTCGGTGTCTGTATGTTGCTTATATTCTCCCAAACAGTGGGCGCTAAGGATCAGGGCACGGCAGACCATTGCAGCCATTGATCTCGAGCAGAAAAATAATTATGCTTACAGCACCTGGTATTCCCAGGCGGTCACCCATCCAAGTACTGACCAGGCCCGACCCTGCTTAGGTTCCGAGATCAGACGAGATCGGGCGTGATCAGGGTGGTATGGCCGTACGCAAATGTTACCGGGTCCATACTACCTTTTATTCAGCAGGAGCACAAAAGGACTGAGAGCGCTGCCGTGGCCAGAGACGGGACTTGTACAGAAACAATGATTAGATCCATAATGAAGGAAAGCAATGCATAAAGACTTTATTCCATACTCAAAGTACCATATGAAAACGCAATGCAATACACTGCGTGTGCGGTTGAGTGATCTTTTGAAGAAATGTAGCGTTGCAACACCAGGGATAGACTGCAATGTATCTCTGTCGTTGCAGCCCTCTGATGCTCCCTGCTGCCGGCGTCACAACAGTGTCTGCATGTTTCACAAATAGAGTTTGGAGAGACGTTGTCGGTGTCTGTATGTTGATTAAATTCTCCCAAACAGTGGGCGCTAAGGATCAGGGCACGGCAGACCATTGCAGCCATTGATCTCGAGCAGAAAAATAAAAGAGCTTACAGCACCTGGTATTCCCAGGCGGTCACCCATCCAAGTACTAACCAGGCCCGACCCTGCTTAGCTTCCGAGATCAGACGAGATCGGGCGTGATCAGGGTGGTATGGCCGTACGCAAATGTTACCGGGTCCATACTACCTTTTATTCAGCAGGAGCACAAAAGGACTGAGAGCGCTGCCGTGGCCAGAGACGGGACTTGTACAGAAACAATGATTAGATCCATAATGAAGGAAAGCAATGCATAAAGACTTTATTCCATACTCAAAGTACCATATGAAAACGCAATGCAATACACTGAGTGTGCGGTTGAGTGATCTTTTGAAGAAATGTAGCGTTGCAACACCAGGGAAAGACTGCAATGTATCTCTGTCGTTGCAGCCCTCTGATGCTCCCTGCTGCCGGCGTCACAACAGTGTCTGCATTTTTCACAAATAGAGTTTGGAGAGACGTTGTCGGTGTCTGAATGTTGCTTATATTCTCCCAAACAGTGGGCGCTAAGGATCAGGGCACGGCAGACCATTGCAGCCATTGATCTCGAGCAGAAAAATAATTATGCTTACAGCACCTGGTATTCCCAGGCGGTCACCCATCCAAGTACTGACCAGGCCCGACCCTGCTTAGCTTCCGAGATCAGACGAGATCGGGCGTGATCAGGGTGGTATGGCCGTACGCAAATGTTACCGGGTCCATACTACCTTTTATTCAGCAGGAGCACAAAAGGACTGAGAGCGCTGCCGTGGCCAGAGACGGGACTTGTACAGAAACAATGATTAGATCCATAATGAAGGAAAGCAATGCATAAAGACTTTATTCCATACTCAAAGTACCATATGAAAACGCAATGCAATACACTGAGTGTGCGGTTGAGTGATCTTTTGAAGAAATGTAGCGTTGCAACACCAGGGAAAGACTGCAATGTATCTCTGTCGTTGCAGCCCTCTGATGCTCCCTGCTGCCGGCGTCACAACAGTGTCTGCATTTTTCACAAATAGAGTTTGGAGAGACGTTGTCAGTGTCTGTATGTTACTTAAATTCTCCCAAACAGTGGGCGCTAAAGATCAGTGCACGGCAGACCATTGCAGCCATTGATCTCGAGCAGAAAAATAAATATGCTTACAGCACCTGGTATTCCCAGGCGGTCACCCATCCAAGTACTAACCAGGCCCGACCCTGCTTAGCTTCCGAGATCAGACGAGATCGGGCGTGATCAGGGTGGTATGGCCGTACGCAAATGTTACCGGGTCCATACTACCTTTTATTCAGCAGGAGCACAAAAGGACTGAGAGCGCTGCCGTGGCCAGAGACGGGACTTGTACAGAAACAATGATTAGATCCATAATGAAGGAAAGCAATGCATAAAGACTTTATTCCATACTCAAAGTACCATATGAAAACGCAATGCAATACACTGCGTGTGCGGTTGAGTGATCTTTTGAAGAAATGTAGCGTTGCAACACCAGGGATAGACTGCAATGTATCTCTGTCGTTGCAGCCCTCTGATGCTCCCTGCTGCCGGCGTCACAACAGTGTCTGCATTTTTCACAAATAGAGTTTGGAGAGACGTTGTCAGTGTCTGTATGTTGCTCAAATTCTCCCAAACAGTGGGCGCTAAAGATCAGGGCACGGCAGACCATTGCAGCCATTGATCTCGAGCAGAAAAAAAAATATGCTTACAGCACCTGGTATTCCCAGGCGGTCACCCATCCAAGTACTAACCAGGCACGACCCTGCTTAGCTTCCGAGATCAGACGAGATCGGGCGTGATCAGGGTGGTATGGCCGTACGCAAATGTTACCGGGTCCATACTACCTTTTATTCAGCAGGAGCACAAAAGGACTGAGAGCGCTGCCGTGGCCAGAGACGGGACTTGTACAGAAACAATGATTAGATCCATAATGAAGGAAAGCAATGCATAAAGACTTTATTCCATACTCAAAGTACCATATGAAAACGCAATGCAATACACTGCGTGTGCGGTTGAGTGATCTTTTGAAGAAATGTAGCGTTGCAACACCAGGGATAGACTGCAATGTATCTCTGTCGTTGCAGCCCTCTGATGCTCCCTGCTGCCGGCGTCACAACAGTGTCTGCATGTTTCACAAATAGAGTTTGGAGAGACGTTGTCGGTGTCTGTATGTTGCTTATATTCTCCCAAACAGTGGGCGCTAAGGATCAGGGCACGGCAGACCATTGCAGCCATTGATCTCGAGCAGAAAAATAATTATGCTTACAGCACCTGGTATTCCCAGGCGGTCACCCATCCAAGTACTGACCAGGCCCGACCCTGCTTAGCTTCCGAGATCAGACGAGATCGGGCGTGATCAGGGTGGTATGGCCGTACGCAAATGTTACCGGGTCCATACTACCTTTTATTCAGCAGGAGCACAAAAGGACTGAGAGCGCTGCCGTGGCCAGAGACGGGACTTGTACAGAAACAATGATTAGATCCATAATGAAGGAAAGCAATGCATAAAGACTTTATTCCATACTCAAAGTACCATATGAAAACGCAATGCAATACACTGCGTGTGCGGTTGAGTGATCTTTTGAAGAAATGTAGCGTTGCAACACCAGGGATAGACTGCAATGTATCTCTGTCGTTGCAGCCCTCTGATGCTCCCTGCTGCCGGCGTCACAACAGTGTCTGCATGTTTCACAAATAGAGTTTGGAGAGACGTTGTCGGTGTCTGTATGTTGATTAAATTCTCCCAAACAGTGGGCGCTAAGGATCAGGGCACGGCAGACCATTGCAGCCATTGATCTCGAGCAGAAAAATAAATATGCTTACAGCACCTGGTATTCCCAGGCGGTCACCCATCCAAGTACTAACCAGGCCCGACCCTGCTTAGCTTCCAAGATCAGACGAGACCGGGCGTGATCATGGTGGTATGGCCGTACGCAAATGTTACCGGGTCCATACTACCTTTTATTCAGCAGGAGCACAAAAGGACTGAGAGCGCTGCCGTGGCCAGAGACGGGACTTGTACAGAAACAATGATTAGATCCATAATGAAGGAAAGCAATGCATAAAGACTTTATTCCATACTCAAAGTACCATATCAAAACGCAATGCAATACACTGCGTGTGCGGTTGAGTGATCTTTTGAAGAAATGTAGCGTTGCAACACCAGGGATAGACTGCAATGTATCTCTGTCGTTGCAGCCCTCTGATGCTCCCTGCTGCCGGCGTCACAACAGTGTCTGCATTTTTCACAAATAGAGTTTGGAGAGACGTTGTCAGTGTCTGTATGTTGCTTAAATTCTCCCAAACAGTGGGCGCTAAAGATCAGGGCACGGCAGACCATTGCAGCCATTGATCTCGAGCAGAAAAATAAAAATGCTTACAGCACCTGGTATTCCCAGGCGGTCACCCATCCAAGTACTAACCAGGCCCAACCCTGCTTAGCTTCCGAGATCAGACGAGATCGGGCGTGATCAGGGTGGTATGGCCGTACGCAAATGTTACCGGGTCCATACTACCTTTTATTCAGCAGGAGCACAAAAGGACTGAGAGCGCTGCCGTGGCCAGAGACGGGACTTGTACAGAAACAATGATTAGATCCATAATGAAGGAAAGCAATGCATAAAGACTTTATTCCATACTCAAAGTACCATATGAAAACGCAATGCAATACACTGCGTGTGCGGTTGAGTGATCTTTTGAAGAAATGTAGCGTTGCAACACCAGGGATAGACTGCAATGTATCTCTGTCGTTGCAGCCCTCTGATGCTCCCTGCTGCCGGCGTCACAACAGTGTCTGCATGTTTCACAAATAGAGTTTGGAGAGACGTTGTCGGTGTCTGTATGTTGATTAAATTCTCCCAAACAGTGGGCGCTAAGGATCAGGGCACGGCAGACCATTGCAGCCATTGATCTCGAGCAGAAAAATAAAAATGCTTACAGCACCTGGTATTCCCAGGCGGTCACCCATCCAAGTACTAACCAGGCCCGACCCTGCTTAGCTTCCGAGATCAGACGAGATCGGGCGTGATCAGGGTGGTATGGCCGTACGCAAATGTTACCGGGTCCATACTACCTTTTATTCAGCAGGAGCACAAAAGGACTGAGAGCGCTGCCGTGGCCAGAGACGGGACTTGTACAGAAACAATGATTAGATCCATAATGAAGGAAAGCAATGCATAAAGACTTTATTCCATACTCAAAGTACCATATCAAAACGCAATGCAATACACTGCGTGTGCGGTTGAGTGATCTTTTGAAGAAATGTAGCGTTGCAACACCAGGGATAGACTGCAATGTATCTCTGTCGTTGCAGCCCTCTGATGCTCCCTGCTGCCGGCGTCACAACAGTGTCTGCATTTTTCACAAATAGAGTTTGGAGAGACGTTGTCAGTGTCTGTATGTTGCTCAAATTCTCCCAAACAGTGGGCGCTAAAGATCAGGGCACGGCAGACCATTGCAGCCATTGATCTCGAGCAGAAAAATAAATATGCTAACAGCACCTGGTATTCCCAGGCGGTCACCCATCCAAGTACTAACCAGGCCCGACCCTGCTTAGCTTCCGAGATCAGACGAGATCGGGCGTGATCAGGGTGGTATGGCCGTACGCAAATGTTACCGGGTCCATACTACCTTTTATTCAGCAGGAGCACAAAAGGACTGAGAGCGCTGCCGTGGCCAGAGACGGGACTTGTACAGAAACAATGATTAGATCCATAATGAAGGAAAGCAATGCATAAAGACTTTATTCCATACTCAAAGTACCATATCAAAACGCAATGCAATACACTGCGTGTGCGGTTGAGTGATCTTTTGAAGAAATGTAGCGTTGCAACACCAGGGATAGACTGCAATGTATCTCTGTCGTTGCAGCCCTCTGATGCTCCCTGCTGCCGGCGTCACAACAGTGTCTGCATTTTTCACAAATAGAGTTTGGAGAGACGTTGTCAGTGTCTGTATGTTGCTCAAATTCTCCCAAACAGTGGGCGCTAAAGATCAGGGCACGGCAGACCATTGCAGCCATTGATCTCGAGCAGAAAAATAAATATGCTTACAGCACCTGGTATTCCCAGGCGGTCACCCATCCAAGTACTAACCAGGCCCGACCCTGCTTAGCTTCCGAGATCAGACGAGATCGGGCGTGATCAGGGTGGTATGGCCGTACGCAAATGTTACCGGGTCCATACTACCTTTTATTCAGCAGGAGCACAAAAGGACTGAGAGCGCTGCCGTGGCCAGAGACGGGACATGTACAGAAACAATGATTAGATCCATAATGAAGGAAAGCAATGCATAGAGACTTTATTCCATACTCAAAGTACCATATCAAAACGCAATGCAATACACTGCGTGTGCGGTTGAGTGATCTTTTGAAGAAATGTAGCGTTGCAACACCAGGGATAGACTGCAATGTATCTCTGTCGTTGCAGCCCTCTGATGCTCCCTGCTGCCGGCGTCACAACAGTGTCTGCATGTTTCACAAATAGAGTTTGGAGAGACGTTGTCGGTGTCTGTATGTTGCTTATATTCTCCCAAACAGTGGGCGCTAAGGATCAGGGCACGGCAGACCATTGCAGCCATTGATCTCGAGCAGAAAAATAATTATGCTTACAGCACCTGGTATTCCCAGGCGGTCACCCATCCAAGTACTGACCAGGCCCGACCCTGCTTAGCTTCCGAGATCAGACGAGATCGGGCGTGATCAGGGTGGTATGGCCGTACGCAAATGTTACCGGGTCCATACTACCTTTTATTCAGCAGGAGCACAAAAGGACTGAGAGCGCTGCCGTGGCCAGAGACGGGACTTGTACAGAAACAATGATTAGATCCATAATGAAGGAAAGCAATGCATAAAGACTTTATTCCATACTCAAAGTACCATATGAAAACGCAATGCAATACACTGCGTGTGCGGTTGAGTGATCTTTTGAAGAAATGTAGCGTTGCAACACCAGGGATAGACTGCAATGTATCTCTGTCGTTGCAGCCCTCTGATGCTCCCTGCTGCCGGCGTCACAACAGTGTCTGCATGTTTCACAAATAGAGTTTGGAGAGACGTTGTCGGTGTCTGTATGTTGATTAAATTCTCCCAAACAGTGGGCGCTAAGGATCAGGGCACGGCAGACCATTGCAGCCATTGATCTCGAGCAGAAAAATAAAAGAGCTTACAGCACCTGGTATTCCCAGGCGGTCACCCATCCAAGTACTAACCAGGCCCGACCCTGCTTAGCTTCCGAGATCAGACGAGATCGGGCGTGATCAGGGTGGTATGGCCGTACGCAAATGTTACCGGGTCCATACTACCTTTTATTCAGCAGGAGCACAAAAGGACTGAGAGCGCTGCCGTGGCCAGAGACGGGACTTGTACAGAAACAATGATTAGATCCATAATGAAGGAAAGCAATGCATAAAGACTTTATTCCATACTCAAATTACCATATGAAAACGCAATGCAATACACTGAGTGTGCGGTTGAGTGATCTTTTGAAGAAATGTAGCGTTGCAACACCAGGGAAAGACTGCAATGTATCTCTGTCGTTGCAGCCCTCTGATGCTCCCTGCTGCCGGCGTCACAACAGTGTCTGCATTGTTCACAAATAGAGTTTGGAGAGACGTTGTCAGTGTCTGTATGTTACTTAAATTCTCCCAAACAGTGGGCGCTAAAGATCAGTGCACGGCAGACCATTGCAGCCATTGATCTCGAGCAGAAAAATAAATATGCTTACAGCACCTGGTATTCCCAGGCGGTCACCCATCCAAGTACTAACCAGGCCCGACCCTGCTTAGCTTCCGAGATCAGACGAGATCGGGCGTGATCAGGGTGGTATGGCCGTACGCAAATGTTACCGGGTCCATACTACCTTTTATTCAGCAGGAGCACAAAAGGACTGAGAGCGCTGCCGTGGCCAGAGACGGGACTTGTACAGAAACAATGATTAGATCCATAATGAAGGAAAGCAATGCATAAAGACTTTATTCCATACTCAAAGTACCATATGAAAACGCAATGCAATACACTGCGTGTGCGGTTGAGTGATCTTTTGAAGAAATGTAGCGTTGCAACACCAGGGATAGACTGCAATGTATCTCTGTCGTTGCAGCCCTCTGATGCTCCCTGCTGCCGGCGTCACAACAGTGTCTGCATTTTTCACAAATAGAGTTTGGAGAGACGTTGTCAGTGTCTGTATGTTGCTCAAATTCTCCCAAACAGTGGGCGCTAAAGATCAGGGCACGGCAGACCATTGCAGCCATTGATCTCGAGCAGAAAAAAAAATATGCTTACAGCACCTGGTATTCCCAGGCGGTCACCCATCCAAGTACTAACCAGGCACGACCCTGCTTAGCTTCCGAGATCAGACGAGATCGGGCGTGATCAGGGTGGTATGGCCGTACGCAAATGTTACCGGGTCCATACTACCTTTTATTCAGCAGGAGCACAAAAGGACTGAGAGCGCTGCCGTGGCCAGAGACGGGACTTGTACAGAAACAATGATTAGATCCATAATGAAGGAAAGCAATGCATAAAGACTTTATTCCATACTCAAAGTACCATATGAAAACGCAATGCAATACACTGCGTGTGCGGTTGAGTGATCTTTTGAAGAAATGTAGCGTTGCAACACCAGGGATAGACTGCAATGTATCTCTGTCGTTGCAGCCCTCTGATGCTCCCTGCTGCCGGCGTCACAACAGTGTCTGCATGTTTCACAAATAGAGTTTGGAGAGACGTTGTCGGTGTCTGTATGTTGCTTATATTCTCCCAAACAGTGGGCGCTAAGGATCAGGGCACGGCAGACCATTGCAGCCATTGATCTCGAGCAGAAAAATAATTATGCTTACAGCACCTGGTATTCCCAGGCGGTCACCCATCCAAGTACTGACCAGGCCCGACCCTGCTTAGCTTCCGAGATCAGACGAGATCGGGCGTGATCAGGGTGGTATGGCCGTACGCAAATGTTACCGGGTCCATACTACCTTTTATTCAGCAGGAGCACAAAAGGACTGAGAGCGCTGCCGTGGCCAGAGACGGGACTTGTACAGAAACAATGATTAGATCCATAATGAAGGAAAGCAATGCATAAAGACTTTATTCCATACTCAAAGTACCATATGAAAACGCAATGCAATACACTGCGTGTGCGGTTGAGTGATCTTTTGAAGAAATGTAGCGTTGCAACACCAGGGATAGACTGCAATGTATCTCTGTCGTTGCAGCCCTCTGATGCTCCCTGCTGCCGGCGTCACAACAGTGTCTGCATGTTTCACAAATAGAGTTTGGAGAGACGTTGTCGGTGTCTGTATGTTGATTAAATTCTCCCAAACAGTGGGCGCTAAGGATCAGGGCACGGCAGACCATTGCAGCCATTGATCTCGAGCAGAAAAATAAAAGAGCTTACAGCACCTGGTATTCCCAGGCGGTCACCCATCCAAGTACTAACCAGGCCCGACCCTGCTTAGCTTCCGAGATCAGACGAGATCGGGCGTGATCAGGGTGGTATGGCCGTACGCAAATGTTACCGGGTCCATACTACCTTTTATTCAGCAGGAGCACAAAAGGACTGAGAGCGCTGCCGTGGCCAGAGACGGGACTTGTACAGAAACAATGATTAGATCCATAATGAAGGAAAGCAATGCATAAAGACTTTATTCCATACTCAAAGTACCATATGAAAACGCAATGCAATACACTGAGTGTGCGGTTGAGTGATCTTTTGAAGAAATGTAGCGTTGCAACACCAGGGAAAGACTGCAATGTATCTCTGTCGTTGCAGCCCTCTGATGCTCCCTGCTGCCGGCGTCACAACAGTGTCTGCATTTTTCACAAATAGAGTTTGGAGAGACGTTGTCAGTGTCTGTATGTTACTTAAATTCTCCCAAACAGTGGGCGCTAAAGATCAGTGCACGGCAGACCATTGCAGCCATTGATCTCGAGCAGAAAAATAAATATGCTTACAGCACCTGGTATTCCCAGGCGGTCACCCATCCAAGTACTAACCAGGCCCGACCCTGCTTAGCTTCCGAGATCAGACGAGATCGGGCGTGATCAGGGTGGTATGGCCGTACGCAAATGTTACCGGGTCCATACTACCTTTTATTCAGCAGGAGCACAAAAGGACTGAGAGCGCTGCCGTGGCCAGAGACGGGACTTGTACAGAAACAATGATTAGATCCATAATGAAGGAAAGCAATGCGTAAAGACTTTATTCCATACTCAAAGTACCATATGAAAACGCAATGCAATACACTGCGTGTGCGGTTGAGTGATCTTTTGAAGAAATGTAGCGTTGCAACACCAGGGATAGACTGCAATGTATCTCTGTCGTTGCAGCCCTCTGATGCTCCCTGCTGCCGGCGTCACAACAGTGTCTGCATTTTTCACAAATAGAGTTTGGAGAGACGTTGTCAGTGTCTGTATGTTGCTCAAATTCTCCCAAACAGTGGGCGCTAAAGATCAGGGCACGGCAGACCATTGCAGCCATTGATCTCGAGCAGAAAAAAAAATATGCTTACAGCACCTGGTATTCCCAGGCGGTCACCCATCCAAGTACTAACCAGGCACGACCCTGCTTAGCTTCCGAGATCAGACGAGATCGGGCGTGATCAGGGTGGTATGGCCGTACGCAAATGTTACCGGGTCCATACTACCTTTTATTCAGCAGGAGCACAAAAGGACTGAGAGCGCTGCCGTGGCCAGAGACGGGACTTGTACAGAAACAATGATTAGATCCATAATGAAGGAAAGCAATGCATAAAGACTTTATTCCATACTCAAAGTACCATATGAAAACGCAATGCAATACACTGCGTGTGCGGTTGAGTGATCTTTTGAAGAAATGTAGCGTTGCAACACCAGGGATAGACTGCAATGTATCTCTGTCGTTGCAGCCCTCTGATGCTCCCTGCTGCCGGCGTCACAACAGTGTCTGCATGTTTCACAAATAGAGTTTGGAGAGACGTTGTCGGTGTCTGTATGTTGCTTATATTCTCCCAAACAGTGGGCGCTAAGGATCAGGGCACGGCAGACCATTGCAGCCATTGATCTCGAGCAGAAAAATAATTATGCTTACAGCACCTGGTATTCCCAGGCGGTCACCCATCCAAGTACTAACCAGGCCCGACCCTGCTTAGCTTCCGAGATCAGACGAGATCGGGCGTGATCAGGGTGGTATGGCCGTACGCAAATGTTACCGGGTCCATACTACCTTTTATTCAGCAGGAGCACAAAAGGACTGAGAGCGCTGCCGTGGCCAGAGACGGGACTTGTACAGAAACAATGATTAGATCCATAATGAAGGAAAGCAATGCATAAAGACTTTATTCCATACTCAAAGTACCATATGAAAACGCAATGCAATACACTGCGTGTGCGGTTGAGTGATCTTTTGAAGAAATGTAGCGTTGCAACACCAGGGATAGACTGCAATGTATCTCTGTCGTTGCAGCCCTCTGATGCTCCCTGCTGCCGGCGTCACAACAGTGTCTGCATGTTTCACAAATAGAGTTTGGAGAGACGTTGTCGGTGTCTGTATGTTGATTAAATTCTCCCAAACAGTGGGCGCTAAGGATCAGGGCACGGCAGACCATTGCAGCCATTGATCTCGAGCAGAAAAATAAAAATGCTTACAGCACCTGGTATTCCCAGTCGGTCACCCATCCAAGTACTAACCAGGCCCGACCCTGCTTAGCTTCCGAGATCAGACGAGATCGGGCGTGATCAGGGTGGTATGGCCGTACGCAAATGTTACCGGGTCCATACTACCTTTTATTCAGCAGGAGCACAAAAGGACTGAGAGCGCTGCCGTGGCCAGAGACGGGACTTGTACAGAAACAATGATTAGATCCATAATGAAGGAAAGCAATGCATAAAGACTTTATTCCATACTCAAAGTACCATATCAAAACGCAATGCAATACACTGCGTGTGCGGTTGAGTGATCTTTTGAAGAAATGTAGCGTTGCAACACCAGGGATAGACTGCAATGTATCTCTGTCGTTGCAGCCCTCTGATGCTCCCTACTGCCGGCGTCACAACAGTGTCTGCATTTTTCACAAATAGAGTTTGGAGAGACGTTGTCAGTGTCTGTATGTTGCTCAAATTCTCCCAAACAGTGGGCGCTAAAGATCAGGGCACGGCAGACCATTGCAGCCATTGATCTCGAGCAGAAAAATAAATATGCTTACAGCACCTGGTATTCCCAGGCGGTCACCCATCCAAGTACTAACCAGGCCCGACCCTGCTTAGCTTCCGAGATCAGACGAGATCGGGCGTGATCAGGGTGGTATGGCCGTACGCAAATGTTACCGGGTCCATACTACCTTTTATTCAGCAGGAGCACAAAAGGACTGAGAGCGCTGCCGTGGCCAGAGACGGGACATGTACAGAAACAATGATTAGATCCATAATGAAGGAAAGCAATGCATAGAGACTTTATTCCATACTCAAAGTACCATATCAAAACGCAATGCAATACACTGCGTGTGCGGTTGAGTGATCTTTTGAAGAAATGTAGCGTTGCAACACCAGGGATAGACTGCAATGTATCTCTGTCGTTGCAGCCCTCTGATGCTCCCTGCTGCCGGCGTCACAACAGTGTCTGCATGTTTCACAAATAGAGTTTGGAGAGACGTTGTCGGTGTCTGTATGTTGATTAAATTCTCCCAAACAGTGGGCGCTAAGGATCAGGGCACGGCAGACCATTGCAGCCATTGATCTCGAGCAGAAAAATAAATATGCTTACAGCACCTGGTATTCCCAGGCGGTCACCCATCCAAGTACTAACCAGGCCCGACCCTGCTTAGCTTCCAAGATCAGACGAGACCGGGCGTGATCATGGTGGTATGGCCGTACGCAAATGTTACCGGGTCCATACTACCTTTTATTCAGCAGGAGCACAAAAGGACTGAGAGCGCTGCCGTGGCCAGAGACGGGACTTGTACAGAAACAATGATTAGATCCATAATGAAGGAAAGCAATGCATAAAGACTTTATTCCATACTCAAAGTACCATATCAAAACGCAATGCAATACACTGCGTGTGCGGTTGAGTGATCTTTTGAAGAAATGTAGCGTTGCAACACCAGGGATAGACTGCAATGTATCTCTGTCGTTGCAGCCCTCTGATGCTCCCTGCTGCCGGCGTCACAACAGTGTCTGCATTTTTCACAAATAGAGTTTGGAGAGACGTTGTCAGTGTCTGTATGTTGCTTAAATTCTCCCAAACAGTGGGCGCTAAAGATCAGGGCACGGCAGACCATTGCAGCCATTGATCTCGAGCAGAAAAATAAAAATGCTTACAGCACCTGGTATTCCCAGGCGGTCACCCATCCAAGTACTAACCAGGCCCGACCCTGCTTAGCTTCCGAGATCAGACGAGATCGGGCGTGATCAGGGTGGTATGGCCGTACGCAAATGTTACCGGGTCCATACTACCTTTTATTCAGCAGGAGCACAAAAGGACTGAGAGCGCTGCCGTGGCCAGAGACGGGACTTGTACAGAAACAATGATTAGATCCATAATGAAGGAAAGCAATGCATAAAGACTTTATTCCATACTCAAAGTACCATATCAAAACGCAATGCAATACACTGCGTGTGCGGTTGAGTGATCTTTTGAAGAAATGTAGCGTTGCAACACCAGGGATAGACTGCAATGTATCTCTGTCGTTGCAGCCCTCTGATGCTCCCTGCTGCCGGCGTCACAACAGTGTCTGCATTTTTCACAAATAGAGTTTGGAGAGACGTTGTCAGTGTCTGTATGTTGCTCAAATTCTCCCAAACAGTGGGCGCTAAAGATCAGGGCACGGCAGACCATTGCAGCCATTGATCTCGAGCAGAAAAATAAATATGCTTACAGCACCTGGTATTCCCAGGCGGTCACCCATCCAAGTACTAACCAGGCCCGACCCTGCTTAGCTTCCGAGATCAGACGAGATCGGGCGTGATCAGGGTGGTATGGCCGTACGCAAATGTTACCGGGTCCATACTACCTTTTATTCAGCAGGAGCACAAAAGGACTGAGAGCGCTGCCGTGGCCAGAGACGGGACATGTACAGAAACAATGATTAGATCCATAATGAAGGAAAGCAATGCATAGAGACTTTATTCCATACTCAAAGTACCATATCAAAACGCAATGCAATACACTGCGTGTGCGGTTGAGTGATCTTTTGAAGAAATGTAGCGTTGCAACACCAGGGATAGACTGCAATGTATCTCTGTCGTTGCAGCCCTCTGATGCTCCCTGCTGCCGGCGTCACAACAGTGTCTGCATGTTTCACAAATAGAGTTTGGAGAGACGTTGTCGGTGTCTGTATGTTGATTAAATTCTCCCAAACAGTGGGCGCTAAGGATCAGGGCACGGCAGACCATTGCAGCCATTGATCTCGAGCAGAAAAATAAATATGCTTACAGCACCTGGTATTCCCAGGCGGTCACCCATCCAAGTACTAACCAGGCCCGACCCTGCTTAGCTTCCAAGATCAGACGAGACCGGGCGTGATCATGGTGGTATGGCCGTACGCAAATGTTACCGGGTCCATACTACCTTTTATTCAGCAGGAGCACAAAAGGACTGAGAGCGCTGCCGTGGCCAGAGACGGGACTTGTACAGAAACAATGATTAGATCCATAATGAAGGAAAGCAATGCATAAAGACTTTATTCCATACTCAAAGTACCATATCAAAACGCAATGCAATACACTGCGTGTGCGGTTGAGTGATCTTTTGAAGAAATGTAGCGTTGCAACACCAGGGATAGACTGCAATGTATCTCTGTCGTTGCAGCCCTCTGATGCTCCCTGCTGCCGGCGTCACAACAGTGTCTGCATTTTTCACAAATAGAGTTTGGAGAGACGTTGTCAGTGTCTGTATGTTGCTTAAATTCTCCCAAACAGTGGGCGCTAAAGATCAGGGCACGGCAGACCATTGCAGCCATTGATCTCGAGCAGAAAAATAAAAATGCTTACAGCACCTGGTATTCCCAGGCGGTCACCCATCCAAGTACTAACCAGGCCCGACCCTGCTTAGCTTCCGAGATCAGACGAGATCGGGCGTGATCAGGGTGGTATGGCCGTACGCAAATGTTACCGGGTCCATACTACCTTTTATTCAGCAGGAGCACAAAAGGACTGAGAGCGCTGCCGTGGCCAGAGACGGGACTTGTACAGAAACAATGATTAGATCCATAATGAAGGAAAGCAATGCATAAAGACTTTATTCCATACTCAAAGTACCATATGAAAACGCAATGCAATACACTGCGTGTGCGGTTGAGTGATCTTTTGAAGAAATGTAGCGTTGCAACACCAGGGATAGACTGCAATGTATCTCTGTCGTTGCAGCCCTCTGATGCTCCCTGCTGCCGGCGTCACAACAGTGTCTGCATGTTTCACAAATAGAGTTTGGAGAGAAGTTGTCAGTGTCTGTATGTTGCTTAAATTCTCCCAAACAGTGGGCGCTAAAGATCAGGGCACGGCAGACCATTGCAGCCATTGATCTCGAGCAGAAAAATAAAAATGCTTACAGCACCTGGTATTCCCAGGCGGTCACCCATCCAAGTACTAACCAGGCCCGACCCTGCTTAGCTTCCGAGATCAGACGAGATCGGGCGTGATCAGGGTGGTATGGCCGTACGCAAATGTTACCGGGTCCATACTACCTTTTATTCAGCAGGAGCACAAAAGGACTGAGAGCGCTGCCGTGGCCAGAGACGGGACTTGTACAGAAACAATGATTAGATCCATAATGAAGGAAAGCAATGCATAAAGACTTTATTCCATACTCAAAGTACCATATCAAAACGCAATGCAATACACTGCGTGTGCGGTTGAGTGATCTTTTGAAGAAATGTAGCGTTGCAACACCAGGGATAGACTGCAATGTATCTCTGTCGTTGCAGCCCTCTGATGCTCCCTGCTGCCGGCGTCACAACAGTGTCTGCATTTTTCACAAATAGAGTTTGGAGAGACGTTGTCAGTGTCTGTATGTTGCTCAAATTCTCCCAAACAGTGGGCGCTAAAGATCAGGGCACGGCAGACCATTGCAGCCATTGATCTCGAGCAGAAAAATAAATATGCTTACAGCACCTGGTATTCCCAGGCGGTCACCCATCCAAGTACTAACCAGGCCCGACCCTGCTTAGCTTCCGAGATCAGACGAGATCGGGCGTGATCAGGGTGGTATGGCCGTACGCAAATGTTACCGGGTCCATACTACCTTTTATTCAGCAGGAGCACAAAAGGACTGAGAGCGCTGCCGTGGCCAGAGACGGGACATGTACAGAAACAATGATTAGATCCATAATGAAGGAAAGCAATGCATAGAGACTTTATTCCATACTCAAAGTACCATATCAAAACGCAATGCAATACACTGCGTGTGCGGTTGAGTGATCTTTTGAAGAAATGTAGCGTTGCAACACCAGGGATAGACTGCAATGTATCTCTGTCGTTGCAGCCCTCTGATGCTCCCTGCTGCCGGCGTCACAACAGTGTCTGCATGTTTCACAAATAGAGTTTGGAGAGACGTTGTCGGTGTCTGTATGTTGATTAAATTCTCCCAAACAGTGGGCGCTAAGGATCAGGGCACGGCAGACCATTGCAGCCATTGATCTCGAGCAGAAAAATAAATATGCTTACAGCACCTGGTATTCCCAGGCGGTCACCCATCCAAGTACTAACCAGGCCCGACCCTGCTTAGCTTCCAATATCAGACGAGACCGGGCGTGATCATGGTGGTATGGCCGTACGCAAATGTTACCGGGTCCATACTACCTTTTATTCAGCAGGAGCACAAAAGGACTGAGAGCGCTGCCGTGGCCAGAGACGGGACTTGTACAGAAACAATGATTAGATCCATAATGAAGGAAAGCAATGCATAAAGACTTTATTCCATACTCAAAGTACCATATCAAAACGCAATGCAATACACTGCGTGTGCGGTTGAGTGATCTTTTGAAGAAATGTAGCGTTGCAACACCAGGGATAGACTGCAATGTATCTCTGTCGTTGCAGCCCTCTGATGCTCCCTGCTGCCGGCGTCACAACAGTGTCTGCATTTTTCACAAATAGAGTTTGGAGAGACGTTGTCAGTGTCTGTATGTTGCTTAAATTCTCCCAAACAGTGGGCGCTAAAGATCAGGGCACGGCAGACCATTGCAGCCATTGATCTCGAGCAGAAAAATAAAAATGCTTACAGCACCTGGTATTCCCAGGCGGTCACCCATCCAAGTACTAACCAGGCCCGACCCTGCTTAGCTTCCGAGATCAGACGAGATCGGGCGTGATCAGGGTGGTATGGCCGTACGCAAATGTTACCGGGTCCATACTACCTTTTATTCAGCAGGAGCACAAAAGGACTGAGAGCGCTGCCGTGGCCAGAGACGGGACTTGTACAGAAACAATGATTAGATCCATAATGAAGGAAAGCAATGCATAAAGACTTTATTCCATACTCAAAGTACCATATGAAAACGCAATGCAATACACTGCGTGTGCGGTTGAGTGATCTTTTGAAGAAATGTAGCGTTGCAACACCAGGGATAGACTGCAATGTATCTCTGTCGTTGCAGCCCTCTGATGCTCCCTGCTGCCGGCGTCACAACAGTGTCTGCATGTTTCACAAATAGAGTTTGGAGAGAAGTTGTCAGTGTCTGTATGTTGCTTAAATTCTCCCAAACAGTGGGCGCTAAAGATCAGGGCACGGCAGACCATTGCAGCCATTGATCTCGAGCAGAAAAATAAAAATGCTTACAGCACCTGGTATTCCCAGGCGGTCACCCATCCAAGTACTAACCAGGCCCGACCCTGCTTAGCTTCCGAGATCAGACGAGATCGGGCGTGATCAGGGTGGTATGGCCGTACGCAAATGTTACCGGGTCCATACTACCTTTTATTCAGCAGGAGCACAAAAGGACTGAGAGCGCTGCCGTGGCCAGAGACGGGACTTGTACAGAAACAATGATTAGATCCATAATGAAGGAAAGCAATGCATAAAGACTTTATTCCATACTCAAAGTACCATATGAAAACGCAATGCAATACACTGCGTGTGCGGTTGAGTGATCTTTTGAAGAAATGTAGCGTTGCAACACCAGGGATAGACTGCAATGTATCTCTGTCGTTGCAGCCCTCTGATGCTCCCTGCTGCCGGCGTCACAACAGTGTCTGCATTTTTCACAAATAGAGTTTGGAGAGACGTTGTCAGTGTCTGTATGTTGCTCAAATTCTCCCAAACAGTGGGCGCTAAAGATCAGGGCACGGCAGACCATTGCAGCCATTGATCTCGAGCAGAAAAAAAAATATGCTTACAGCACCTGGTATTCCCAGGCGGTCACCCATCCAAGTACTAACCAGGCCCGACCCTGCTTAGCTTCCGAGAACAGACGAGATCGGGCGTGATCAGGGTGGTATGGCCGTACGCAAATGTTACCGGGTCCATACTACCTTTTATTCAGCAGGAGCACAAAAGGACTGAGAGCGCTGCCGTGGCCAGAGACGGGACTTGTACAGAAACAATGATTAGATCCATAATGAAGGAAAGCAATGCATAAAGACTTTATTCCATACTCAAAGTACCATATGAAAACGCAATGCAATACACTGCGTGTGCGGTTGAGTGATCTTTTGAAGAAATGTAGCGTTGCAACACCAGGGATAGACTGCAATGTATCTCTGTCGTTGCAGCCCTCTGATGCTCCCTGCTGCCGGCGTCACAACAGTGTCTGCATGTTTCACAAATAGAGTTTGGAGAGACGTTGTCGGTGTCTGTATGTTGATTAAATTCTCCCAAACAGAGGGCGCTAAGGATCAGGGCACGGCAGACCATTGCAGCCATTGATCTCGAGCAGAAAAATAAAAGAGCTTACAGCACCTGGTATTCCCAGGCGGTCACCCATCCAAGTACTA
Organism: Pollachius pollachius; assembly: GCF_949987615.1. Lineage (NCBI taxonomy): Eukaryota > Metazoa > Chordata > Actinopteri > Gadiformes > Gadidae > Pollachius > Pollachius pollachius. Next base: position 23,916,159 of record NC_136943.1, read on the forward strand.
ACCAGGCCCGACCCTGCTTAGCTTCCAAGATCAGACGAGATCGGGCGTGATCAGGGTGGTATGGCCGTACGCAAATGTTACCGGGTCCATACTACCTTTTATTCAGCAGGAGCACAAAAGGACTGAGAGCGCTGCCGTGGCCAGAGACGGGACTTGTACAGAAACAATGATTAGATCCATAATGAAGGAAAGCAATGCATAAAGACTTTATTCCATACTCAAAGTACCATATGAAAACGCAATGCAATACACTGCGTGTGCGGTTGAGTGATCTTTTGAAGAAATGTAGCGTTGCAACACCAGGGATAGACTGCAATGTATCTCTGTCGTTGCAGCCCTCTGATGCTCCCTGCTGCCGGCGTCACGACAGTGTCTGCATGTTTCACAAATAGAGTTTGGAGAGACGTTGTCGGTGTCTGTATGTTGCTTATATTCTCCCAAACAGTGGGCGCTAAGGATCAGGGCACGGCAGACCATTGCAGCCATTGATCTCGAGCAGAAAAATAAAAATGCTTACAGCACCTGGTATTCCCAGGCGGTCACCCATCCAAGTACTAACCAGGCCCGACCCTGCTTAGCTTCCGAGATCAGACGAGATCGGGCGTGATCAGGGTGGTATGGCCGTACGCAAATGTTACCGGGTCCATACTACCTTTTATTCAGCAGGAGCACAAAAGGACTGAGAGCGCTGCCGTGGCCAGAGACGGGACTTGTACAGAAACAATGATTAGATCCATAATGAAGGAAAGCAATGCATAAAGACTTTATTCCATACTCAAAGTACCATATCAAAACGCAATGCAATACACTGCGTGTGCGGTTGAGTGATCTTTTGAAGAAATGTAGCGTTGCAACACCAGGGATAGACTGCAATGTATCTCTGTCGTTGCAGCCCTCTGATGCTCCCTGCTGCCGGCGTCACAACAGTGTCTGCATTTTTCACAAATAGAGTTTGGAGAGACGTTGTCAGTGTCTGTATGTTGCTCAAATTCTCCCAAACAGTGGGCGCTAAAGATCAGGGCACGGCAGACCATTGCAGCCATTGATCTCGAGCAGAAAAATAAATATGCTTACAGCACCTGGTATTCCCAGGCGGTCACCCATCCAAGTACTAACCAGGCCCGACCCTGCTTAGCTTCCGAGATCAGACGAGATCGGGGGTGTTCAGGGTGGTATGGCCGTAAGCGACTATAGCCGCATCCAAAGTAGCTTTTAAACAGCAGGAGCAAATAAGGACTGAGAGCGCTGCCGTGACCATAGACCAGACTTGTACAGAAACAATTATTAGATCAATAATGAAGGAAAGCAATGAATGAATACTTTATTCCGGACTCAAAGTACCATATGAAAACGCAATGCAATACACTGCGTGTGCGGTTGAGTGATCTTTTGAAGAAATGTAGCGTTGCAACACCAGGGATAGACTGCAATGTATCTCTGTCGTTGCAGCCCTCTGATGCTCCCTGCTGCCGGCGTCACAACAGTGTCTGCATGTTTCACAAATAGAGTTTGGAGAGACGTTGTCGGTGTCTGTATGTTGATTAAATTCTCCCAAACAGTGGGCGCTAAGGATCAGGGCACGGCAGACCATTGCAGCCATTGATCTCGAGCAGAAAAAAAAATATGCTTACAGCACCTGGTATTCCCAGGCGGTCACCCATCCAAGTACTAACCAGGCCCGACCCTGCTTAGCTTCCAAGATCAGACGAGACCGGGCGTGATCAGGGTGGTATGGCCGTACGCAAATGTTACCGGGTCCATACTACCTTTTATTCAGCAGGAGCACAAAAGGACTGAGAGCGCTGCCGTGGCCAGAGACGGGACTTGTACAGAAACAATGATTAGATCCATAATGAAGGAAAGCAATGCATAAAGACTTTATTCCATACTCAAAGTACCATATCAAAACGCAATGCAATACACTGCGTGTGCGGTTGAGTGATCTTTTGAAGAAATGTAGCGTTGCAACACCAGGGATAGACTGCAATGTATCTCTGTCGTTGCAGCCCTCTGATGCTCCCTGCTGCCGGCGTCACAACAGTGTCTGCATTTTTCACAAATAGAGTTTGGAGAGACGTTGTCAGTGTCTGTATGTTGCTTAAATTCTCCCAAACAGTGGGCGCTAAAGATCAGGGCACGGCAGACCATTGCAGCCATTGATCTCGAGCAGAAAAATAAAAATGCTTACAGCACCTGGTATTCCCAGGCGGTCACCCATCCAAGTACTAACCAGGCCCGACCCTGCTTAGCTTCCGAGATCAGACGAGATCGGGCGTGATCAGGGTGGTATGGCCGTACGCAAATGTTACCGGGTCCATACTACCTTTTATTCAGCAGGAGCACAAAAGGACTGAGAGCGCTGCCGTGGCCAGAGACGGGACTTGTACAGAAACAATGATTAGATCCATAATGAAGGAAAGCAATGCATAAAGACTTTATTCCATACTCAAAGTACCATATGAAAACGCAATGCAATACACTGCGTGTGCGGTTGAGTGATCTTTTGAAGAAATGTAGCGTTGCAACACCAGGGATAGACTGCAATGTATCTCTGTCGTTGCAGCCCTCTGATGCTCCCTGCTGCCGGCGTCACAACAGTGTCTGCATGTTTCACAAATAGAGTTTGGAGAGACGTTGTCGGTGTCTGTATGTTGCTTATATACTCCCAAACAGTGGGCGCTAAGGATCAGGGCACGGCAGACCATTGCAGCCATTGATCTCGAGCAGAAAAATAATTATGCTTACAGCACCTGGTATTCCCAGGCGGTCACCCATCCAAGTACTAACCAGGCCCGACCCTGCTTAGCTTCCGAGAACAGACGAGATCGGGCGTGATCAGGGTGGTATGGCCGTACGCAAATGTTACCGGGTCCATACTACCTTTTATTCAGCAGGAGCACAAAAGGACTGAGAGCGCTGCCGTGGCCAGAGACGGGACTTGTACAGAAACAATGATTAGATCCATAATGAAGGAAAGCAATGCATAAAGACTTTATTCCATACTCAAAGTACCATATGAAAACGCAATGCAATACACTGCGTGTGCGGTTGAGTGATCTTTTGAAGAAATGTAGCGTTGCAACACCAGGGATAGACTGCAATGTATCTCTGTCGTTGCAGCCCTCTGATGCTCCCTGCTGCCGGCGTCACAACAGTGTCTGCATGTTTCACAAATAGAGTTTGGAGAGACGTTGTCGGTGTCTGTATGTTGATTAAATTCTCCCAAACAGTGGGCGCTAAGGATCAGGGCACGGCAGACCATTGCAGCCATTGATCTCGAGCAGAAAAATAAAAATGCTTACAGCACCTGGTATTCCCAGGCGGTCACCCATCCAAGTACTAACCAGGCCCGACCCTGCTTAGCTTCCGAGATCAGACGAGATCGGGCGTGATCAGGGTGGTATGGCCGTACGCAAATGTTACCGGGTCCATACTACCTTTTATTCAGCAGGAGCACAAAAGGACTGAGAGCGCTGCCGTGGCCAGAGACGGGACTTGTACAGAAACAATGATTAGATCCATAATGAAGGAAAGCAATGCATAAAGACTTTATTCCATACTCAAAGTACCATATCAAAACGCAATGCAATACACTGCGTGTGCGGTTGAGTGATCTTTTGAAGAAATGTAGCGTTGCAACACCAGGGATAGACTGCAATGTATCTCTGTCGTTGCAGCCCTCTGATGCTCCCTGCTGCCGGCGTCACAACAGTGTCTGCATTTTTCACAAATAGAGTTTGGAGAGACGTTGTCAGTGTCTGTATGTTGCTTAAATTCTCCCAAACAGTGGGCGCTAAAGATCAGGGCACGGCAGACCATTGCAGCCATTGACCTCGAGCAGAAAAATAAAAATGCTTACAGCACCTGGTATTCCCAGGCGGTCACCCATCCAAGTACTAACCAGGCCCGACCCTGCTTAGCTTCCGAGATCAGACGAGATCGGGCGTGATCAGGGTGGTATGGCCGTACGCAAATGTTACCGGGTCCATACTACCTTTTATTCAGCAGGAGCACAAAAGGACTGAGAGCGCTGCCGTGGCCAGAGACGGGACTTGTACAGAAACAATGATTAGATCCATAATGAAGGAAAGCAATGCATAAAGACTTTATTCCATACTCAAAGTACCATATGAAAACGCAATGCAATACACTGCGTGTGCGGTTGAGTGATCTTTTGAAGAAATGTAGCGTTGCAACACCAGGGATAGACTGCAATGTATCTCTGTCGTTGCAGCCCTCTGATGCTCCCTGCTGCCGGCGTCACAACAGTGTCTGCATGTTTCACAAATAGAGTTTGGAGAGACGTTGTCGGTGTCTGTATGTTGCTTATATTCTCCCAAACAGTGGGCGCTAAGGATCAGGGCACGGCAGACCATTGCAGCCATTGATCTCGAGCAGAAAAATAAATATGCTTACAGCACCTGGTATTCCCAGGCGGTCACCCATCCAAGTACTAACCAGGCCCGACCCTGCTTAGCTTCCGAGATCAGACGAGACCGGGCGTGATCAGGGTGGTATGGCCGTACGCAAATGTTACCGGGTCCATACTACCTTTTATTCAGCAGGAGCACAAAAGGACTGAGAGCGCTGCCGTGGCCAGAGACGGGACTTGTACAGAAACAATGATTAGATCCATAATGAAGGAAAGCAATGCATAAAGACTTTATTCCATACTCAAAGTACCATATCAAAACGCAATGCAATACAATGCGTGTGCGGTTGAGTGATCTTTTGAAGAAATGTAGCGTTGCAACACCAGGGATAGACTGCAATGTATCTCTGTCGTTGCAGCCCTCTGATGCTCCCTGCTGCCGGCGTCACAACAGTGTCTGCATGTTTCACAAATAGAGTTTGGAGAGACGTTGTCAGTGTCTGTATGTTGCTTAAATTCTCCCAAACAGTGGGCGCTAAGGATCAGGGCACGGCAGACCATTGCAGCCATTGATCTCGAGCAGAAAAATAAATATGCTTACAGCACCTGGTATTCCCAGGCGGTCACCCATCCAAGTACTAACCAGGCCCGACCCTGCTTAGCTTCCGAGATCAGACGAGATCGGGCGTGATCAGGGTGGTATGGCCGTACGCAAATGTTACCGGGTCCATACTACCTTTTATTCAGCAGGAGCACAAAAGGACTGAGAGCGCTGCCGTGGCCAGAGACGGGACTTGTACAGAAACAATGATTAGATCCATAATGAAGGAAAGCAATGCATAGAGACTTTATTCCATACTCAAAGTACCATATCAAAACGCAATGCAATACACTGCGTGTGCGGTTGAGTGATCTTTTGAAGAAATGTAGCGTTGCAACACCAGGGATAGACTGCAATGTATCTCTGTCGTTGCAGCCCTCTGATGCTCCCTGCTGCCGGCGTCACAACAGTGTCTGCATTTTTCACAAATAGAGTTTGGAGAGACGTTGTCAGTGTCTGTATGTTGCTCAAATTCTCCCAAACAGTGGGCGCTAAAGATCAGGGCACGGCAGACCATTGCAGCCATTGATCTCGAGCAGAAAAATAAAAATGCTAACAGCACCTGGTATTCCCAGGCGGTCACCCATCCAAGTACTAACCAGGCCCGACCCTGCTTAGCTTCCGAGATCAGACGAGATCGGGCGTGATCAGGGTGGTATGGCCGTACGCAAATGTTACCGGGTCCATACTACCTTTTATTCAGCAGGAGCACAAAAGGACTGAGAGCGCTGCCGTGGCCAGAGACGGGACTTGTACAGAAACAATGATTAGATCCATAATGAAGGAAAGCAATGCATAAAGACTTTATTCCATACTCAAAGTACCATATCAAAACGCAATGCAATACACTGCGTGTGCGGTTGAGTGATCTTTTGAAGAAATGTAGCGTTGCAACACCAGGGATAGACTGCAATGTATCTCTGTCGTTGCAGCCCTCTGATGCTCCCTGCTGCCGGCGTCACAACAGTGTCTGCATGTTTCGCAAATAGAGTTTGGAGAGACGTTGTCGGTGTCTGTATGTTGATTAAATTCTCCCAAACAGTGGGCGCTAAGGATCAGGGCACGGCAGACCATTGCAGCCATTGATCTCGAGCAGAAAAATAAAAATGCTTACAGCACCTGGTATTCCCAGGCGGTCACCCATCCAAGTACTAACCAGGCCCGACCCTGCTTAGCTTCCGAGATCAGACGAGATCGGGCGTGATCAGGGTGGTATGGCCGTACGCAAATGTTACCGGGTCCATACTACCTTTTATTCAGCAGGAGCACAAAAGGACTGAGAGCGCTGCCGTGGCCAGAGACGGGACTTGTACAGAAACAATGATTAGATCCATAATGAAGGAAAGCAATGCATAAAGACTTTATTCCATACTCAAAGTACCATATCAAAACGCAATGCAATACACTGCGTGTGCGGTTGAGTGATCTTTTGAAGAAATGTAGCGTTGCAACACCAGGGATAGACTGCAATGTATCTCTGTCGTTGCAGCCCTCTGATGCTCCCTGCTGCCGGCGTCACAACAGTGTCTGCATTTTTCACAAATAGAGTTTGGAGAGACGTTGTCAGTGTCTGTATGTTGCTCAAATTCTCCCAAACAGTGGGCGCTAAAGATCAGGGCACGGCAGACCATTGCAGCCATTGATCTCGAGCAGAAAAATAAATATGCTTACAGCACCTGGTATTCCCAGGCGGTCACCCATCCAAGTACTAACCAGGCCCGACCCTGCTTAGCTTCCGAGATCAGACGAGATCGGGCGTGATCAGGGTGGTATGGCCGTACGCAAATGTTACCGGGTCCATACTACCTTTTATTCAGCAGGAGCACAAAAGGACTGAGAGCGCTGCCGTGGCCAGAGACGGGACTTGTACAGAAACAATGATTAGATCCATAATGAAGGAAAGCAATGCATAAAGACTTTATTCCATACTCAAAGTACCATATGAAAACGCAATGCAATACACTGCGTGTGCGGTTGAGTGATCTTTTGAAGAAATGTAGCGTTGCAACACCAGGGATAGACTGCAATGTATCTCTGTCGTTGCAGCCCTCTGATGCTCCCTGCTGCCGGCGTCACAACAGTGTCTGCATGTTTCACAAATAGAGTTTGGAGAGACGTTGTCGGTGTCTGTATGTTGATTAAATTCTCCCAAACAGTGGGCGCTAAGGATCAGGGCACGGCAGACCATTGCAGCCATTGATCTCGAGCAGAAAAATAAAAATGCTTACAGCACCTGGTATTCCCAGGCGGTCACCCATCCAAGTACTAACCAGGCCCGACCCTGCTTAGCTTCCGAGATCAGACGAGACCGGGCGTGATCAGGCTGGTATGGCCGTACGCAAATGTTACCGGGTCCATACTACCTTTTATTCAGCAGGAGCACAAAAGGACTGAGAGCGCTGCCGTGGCCAGAGACGGGACTTGTACAGAAACAATGATTAGATCCATAATGAAGGAAAGCAATGCATAAAGACTTTATTCCATACTCAAAGTACCATATCAAAACGCAATGCAATACACTGCATGTGCGGTTGAGTGATCTTTTGAAGAAATGTAGCGTTGCAACACCAGGGATAGACTGCAATGTATCTCTGTCGTTGCAGCCCTCTGATGCTCCCTGCTGCCGGCGTCACAACAGTGTCTGCATGTTTCACAAATAGAGTTTGGAGAGACGTTGTCGGTGTCTGTATGTTGCTTATATTCTCCCAAACAGTGGGCGCTAAGGATCAGGGCACGGCAGACCATTGCAGCCATTGATCTCGAGCAGAAAAATAAAAATGCTTACAGCACCTGGTATTCCCAGGCGGTCACCCATCCAAGTACTAACCAGGCCCGACCCTGCTTAGCTTCCGAGATCAGACGAGATCGGGCGTGATCAGGGTGGTATGGCCGTACGCAAATGTTACCGGGTCCATACTACCTTTTATTCAGCAGGAGCACAAAAGGACTGAGAGCGCTGCCGTGGCCAGAGACGGGACTTGTACAGAAACAATGATTAGATCCATAATGAAGGAAAGCAATGCATAAAGACTTTATTCCATACTCAAAGTACCATATCAAAACGCAATGCAATACACTGCGTGTGCGGTTGAGTGATCTTTTGAAGAAATGTAGCGTTGCAACACCAGGGATAGACTGCAATGTATCTCTGTCGTTGCAGCCCTCTGATGCTCCCTGCTGCCGGCGTCACAACAGTGTCTGCATTTTTCACAAATAGAGTTTGGAGAGACGTTGTCAGTGTCTGTATGTTGCTTAAATTCTCCCAAACAGTGGGCGCTAAAGATCAGGGCACGGCAGACCATTGCAGCCATTGACCTCGAGCAGAAAAATAAAAATGCTTACAGCACCTGGTATTCCCAGGCGGTCACCCATCCAAGTACTAACCAGGCCCGACCCTGCTTAGCTTCCGAGATCAGACGAGATCGGGCGTGATCAGGGTGGTATGGCCGTACGCAAATGTTACCGGGTCCATACTACCTTTTATTCAGCAGGAGCACAAAAGGACTGAGAGCGCTGCCGTGGCCAGAGACGGGACTTGTACAGAAACAATGATTAGATCCATAATGAAGGAAAGCAATGCATAAAGACTTTATTCCATACTCAAAGTACCATATGAAAACGCAATGCAATACACTGCGTGTGCGGTTGAGTGATCTTTTGAAGAAATGTAGCGTTGCAACACCAGGGATAGACTGCAATGTATCTCTGTCGTTGCAGCCCTCTGATGCTCCCTGCTGCCGGCGTCACAACAGTGTCTGCATGTTTCACAAATAGAGTTTGGAGAGACGTTGTCGGTGTCTGTATGTTGCTTATATTCTCCCAAACAGTGGGCGCTAAGGATCAGGGCACGGCAGACCATTGCAGCCATTGATCTCGAGCAGAAAAATAAATATGCTTACAGCACCTGGTATTCCCAGGCGGTCACCCATCCAAGTACTAACCAGGCCCGACCCTGCTTAGCTTCCGAGATCAGACGAGACCGGGCGTGATCAGGGTGGTATGGCCGTACGCAAATGTTACCGGGTCCATACTACCTTTTATTCAGCAGGAGCACAAAAGGACTGAGAGCGCTGCCGTGGCCAGAGACGGGACTTGTACAGAAACAATGATTAGATCCATAATGAAGGAAAGCAATGCATAAAGACTTTATTCCATACTCAAAGTACCATATCAAAACGCAATGCAATACAATGCGTGTGCGGTTGAGTGATCTTTTGAAGAAATGTAGCGTTGCAACACCAGGGATAGACTGCAATGTATCTCTGTCGTTGCAGCCCTCTGATGCTCCCTGCTGCCGGCGTCACAACAGTGTCTGCATGTTTCACAAATAGAGTTTGGAGAGACGTTGTCAGTGTCTGTATGTTGCTTAAATTCTCCCAAACAGTGGGCGCTAAGGATCAGGGCACGGCAGACCATTGCAGCCATTGATCTCGAGCAGAAAAATAAATATGCTTACAGCACCTGGTATTCCCAGGCGGTCACCCATCCAAGTACTAACCAGGCCCGACCCTGCTTAGCTTCCGAGATCAGACGAGATCGGGCGTGATCAGGGTGGTATGGCCGTACGCAAATGTTACCGGGTCCATACTACCTTTTATTCAGCAGGAGCACAAAAGGACTGAGAGCGCTGCCGTGGCCAGAGACGGGACTTGTACAGAAACAATGATTAGATCCATAATGAAGGAAAGCAATGCATAGAGACTTTATTCCATACTCAAAGTACCATATCAAAACGCAATGCAATACACTGCGTGTGCGGTTGAGTGATCTTTTGAAGAAATGTAGCGTTGCAACACCAGGGATAGACTGCAATGTATCTCTGTCGTTGCAGCCCTCTGATGCTCCCTGCTGCCGGCGTCACAACAGTGTCTGCATTTTTCACAAATAGAGTTTGGAGAGACGTTGTCAGTGTCTGTATGTTGCTCAAATTCTCCCAAACAGTGGGCGCTAAAGATCAGGGCACGGCAGACCATTGCAGCCATTGATCTCGAGCAGAAAAATAAATATGCTTACAGCACCTGGTATTCCCAGGCGGTCACCCATCCAAGTACTAACCAGGCCCGACCCTGCTTAGCTTCCGAGATCAGACGAGATCGGGCGTGATCAGGGTGGTATGGCCGTACGCAAATGTTACCGGGTCCATACTACCTTTTATTCAGCAGGAGCACAAAAGGACTGAGAGCGCTGCCGTGGCCAGAGACGGGACTTGTACAGAAACAATGATTAGATCCATAATGAAGGAAAGCAATGCATAAAGACTTTATTCCATACTCAAAGTACCATATCAAAACGCAATGCAATACACTGCGTGTGCGGTTGAGTGATCTTTTGAAGAAATGTAGCGTTGCAACACCAGGGATAGACTGCAATGTATCTCTGTCGTTGCAGCCCTCTGATGCTCCCTGCTGCCGGCGTCACAACAGTGTCTGCATTTTTCACAAATAGAGTTTGGAGAGACGTTGTCAGTGTCTGTATGTTGCTCAAATTCTCCCAAACAGTGGGCGCTAAAGATCAGGGCACGGCAGACCATTGCAGCCATTGATCTCGAGCAGAAAAATAAATATGCTTACAGCACCTGGTATTCCCAGGCGGTCACCCATCCAAGTACTAACCAGGCCCGACCCTGCTTAGCTTCCGAGATCAGACGAGATCGGGCGTGATCAGGGTGGTATGGCCGTACGCAAATGTTACCGGGTCCATACTACCTTTTATTCAGCAGGAGCACAAAAGGACTGAGAGCGCTGCCGTGGCCAGAGACGGGACTTGTACAGAAACAATGATTAGATCCATAATGAAGGAAAGCAATGCATAAAGACTTTATTCCATACTCAAAGTACCATATGAAAACGCAATGCAATACACTGCGTGTGCGGTTGAGTGATCTTTTGAAGAAATGTAGCGTTGCAACACCAGGGATAGACTGCAATGTATCTCTGTCGTTGCAGCCCTCTGATGCTCCCTGCTGCCGGCGTCACAACAGTGTCTGCATGTTTCACAAATAGAGTTTGGAGAGACGTTGTCGGTGTCTGTATGTTGCTTATATACTCCCAAACAGTGGGCGCTAAGGATCAGCGCACGGCAGACCATTGCAGCCATTGATCTCGAGCAGAAAAATAATTATGCTTACAGCACCTGGTATTCCCAGGCGGTCACCCATCCAAGTACTAACCAGGCCCGACCCTGCTTAGCTTCCGAGAACAGACGAGATCGGGCGTGATCAGGGTGGTATGGCCGTACGCAAATGTGACCGGGTCCATACTACCTTTTATTCAGCAGGAGCACAAAAGGACTGAGAGCGCTGCCGTGGCCAGAGACGGGACTTGTACAGAAACAATGATTAGATCCATAATGAAGGAAAGCAATGCATAAAGACTTTATTCCATACTCAAAGTACCATATGAAAACGCAATGCAATACACTGCGTGTGCGGTTGAGTGATCTTTTGAAGAAATGTAGCGTTGCAACACCAGGGATAGACTGCAATGTATCTCTGTCGTTGCAGCCCTCTGATGCTCCCTGCTGCCGGCGTCACAACAGTGTCTGCATGTTTCACAAATAGAGTTTGGAGAGACGTTGTCGGTGTCTGTATGTTGATTAAATTCTCCCAAACAGTGGGCGCTAAGGATCAGGGCACGGCAGACCATTGCAGCCATTGATCTCGAGCAGAAAAATAAAAATACTTACAGCACCTGGTATTCCCAGGCGGTCACCCATCCAAGTACTAACCAGGCCAGACCCTGCTTAGCTTCCGAGATCAGACGAGATCGGGCGTGATCAGGGTGGTATGCCCGTACGCAAATGTTACCGGGTCCATACTACCTTTTATTCAGCAGGAGCACAAAAGGACTGAGAGCGCTGCCGTGGCCAGAGACGGGACTTGTACAGAAACAATGATTAGATCCATAATGAAGGAAAGCAATGCATAAAGACTTTATTCCATACTCAAAGTACCATATGAAAACGCAATGCAATACACTGCGTGTGCGGTTGAGTGATCTTTTGAAGAAATGTAGCGTTGCAACACCAGGGATAGACTGCAATGTATCTCTGTCGTTGCAGCCCTCTGATGCTCCCTGCTGCCGGCGTCACAACAGTGTCTGCATGTTTCACAAATAGAGTTTGGAGAGACGTTGTCGGTGTCTGTATGTTGCTTATATTCTCCCAAACAGTGGGCGCTAAGGATCAGGGCACGGCAGACCATTGCAGCCATTGATCTCGAGCAGAAAAATAAATATGCTTACAGCACCTGGTATTCCCAGGCGGTCACCCATCCAAGTACTAACCAGGCCCGACCCTGCTTAGCTTCCGAGATCAGACGAGACCGGGCGTGATCAGGGTGGTATGGCCGTACGCAAATGTTACCGGGTCCATACTACCTTTTATTCAGCAGGAGCACAAAAGGACTGAGAGCGCTGCCGTGGCCAGAGACGGGACTTGTACAGAAACAATGATTAGATCCATAATGAAGGAAAGCAATGCATAAAGACTTTATTCCATACTCAAAGTACCATATCAAAACGCAATGCAATACACTGCGTGTGCGGTTGAGTGATCTTTTGAAGAAATGTAGCGTTGCAACACCAGGGATAGACTGCAATGTATCTCTGTCGTTGCAGCCCTCTGATGCTCCCTGCTGCCGGCGTCACAACAGTGTCTGCATGTTTCACAAATAGAGTTTGGAGAGACGTTGTCAGTGTCTGTATGTTGCTTAAATTCTCCCAAACAGTGGGCGCTAAAGATCTCTGCCCGTATGCAAATTAGCCATGTGCGCCTAACAGAAGAATGACGTAATGTTGAGAACGAGTCATACTAAAAACCGAGAGCAAGCGAAAGCTAAACCAGACTGTATCAATCACACACTTTGGGTCCATTCTAACTTTTGATAAGAGGCTAGTCTTTAAATCTTTGCAGTGACTGAATGTTGATGATAAAACGGATTGTTTTGCATAAGATGAGTGTGTGCGACTGTGTGTTTGTCATTTCCGGCTTCGGCATACCGCATGGTCATGAAGGCCTCGTGGTGAGTTACTTTCTTAGTGAAGCAGCTTAGCCTTACAGTTGGATAAGTTGGAGTGATTGGAGTTTATTTTTCACAGTGAGAGAGGGGTGCACCGGTCCTGGAGGTACTGCAATACCAGGTCGATGCGTGGAGTGGACGGAGCAAGCCCCTATTCCATCTCCCAGTTCCAAAAAACAATTTAATATATGGTCCCCGGGTAGGGGACGTATCAGATATTAAACTGATAAGAACAGATACTACACTTGATCTTAGCCAAAAGGCCGAGAAGCGATGCCCACACATGCTCAGACCAAGAGTCCAGCTTCCCAAACACGTCGCTCCACTTAGCGGTTTGACAGACGACGACAAAACAAATAGAAGACCAGTCACCCTGTGTGCGTGTTTGTGAAAGCTGAAGAAAAATGCCGAGGTCGCTGCATCTCTCTGCTGGTCCCTGCTGCCAGCGTCACTAGTGTGTCTGCATGTTTCTCAAATAGAGTTTGGAGAGACGTTGTCAGTGTCTGTATGTTGCTTAAATTCTCCCAAACAGTGGGCGCTAAAGATCACGGCACGGCAGGCCATTGCAGCCAATGAGCTCGAGTTGAAAAATAAATGTGCTTACAGCACCAGGTGGTCCCCCATCGATGTAGTAACCAGGCCCGACCCTGCTTAGCTTCCGAGATCAGACGAGATCGGGCATGATCAGGCTGTTATGGCCGTAAACTAACATTTCCGGGTCCATACTAGGTTTTATACAGCAGGAGCACATAAGGACTGAGGGTGCTGCCGTGGCCAGAGACGGGACTTGTACAGAAACAATGATTAGATCCATAATGAAGGAAAGCAATGCATAAAGACTTTATTCCAGACTCAATGTACCATATCAAAACGTAATGCAATACACTGCGTGTGCGGTTGAGTGATCTTTTGAAGAAATGTAGCGTTGCAACACCAGGGATAGACTGCAATGTATCTCTGTCGTTGCAGCCCTCTGATGCTCCCTGCTGCCGGCGTCACAACAGTGTCTGCATGTTTCACAAATAGAGTTTGGAGAGACGTTGTCGGTGTCTGTATGTTGCTTAAATTCTCCCAAACAGTGGGCGCTAAGGATCAGGGCACGGCAGACCATTGCAGCCATTGATCTCGAGCAGAAAAATAAAAAAGCTTACAGCACCTGGTATTCCCAGGCGGTCACCCATCCAAGTACTAACCAGGCCCGACCCTGCTTAGCTTCCGAGATCAGACGAGACCGGGCGTGATCAGGCTGGTATGGCCGTACGCAAATGTTACCGGGTCCATACTACCTTTTATTCAGCAGGAGCACAAAAGGACTGAGAGCGCTGCCGTGGCCAGAGACGGGACTTGTACAGAAACAATGATTAGATCCATAATGAAGGAAAGCAATGCATAAAGACTTTATTCCATACTCAAAGTACCATATCAAAACGCAATGCAATACACTGCGTGTCCGGTTGAGTGATCTTTTGAAGAAATGTTGCGTTGCAACACCAGGGATAGACTGCAATGTATCTCTGTCGTTGCAGCCCTCTGATGCTCCCTGCTGCCGGTGTCACAACAGTGTCTGCATGTTTCACAAATAGAGTTTGGAGAGACGTTGTCGGTGTCTGTATGTTGCTTATATTCTCCCAAACAGTGGGCGCTAAGGATCAGGGCACGGCAGACCATTGCAGCCATTGATCTCGAGCAGAAAAATAAAAATGCTTACAGCACCTGGTATTCCCAGGCGGTCACCCATCCAAGTACTAACCAGGCCCGACCCTGCTTAGCTTCCGAGATCAGACGAGATCGGGCGTGATCAGGGTGGTATGGCCGTACGTAAATGTTACCGGGTCCATACTACCTTTTATTCAGCAGGAGCACAAAAGGACTGAGAGCGCTGCCGTGGCCAGAGACGGGACTTGTACAGAAACAATGATTAGATCCATAATGAAGGAAAGCAATGCATAAAGACTTTATTCCATACTCAAAGTACCATATGAAAACGCAATGCAATACACTGCGTGTGCGGTTGAGTGATCTTTTGAAGAAATGTAGCGTTGCAACACCAGGGATAGACTGCAATGTATCTCTGTCGTTGCAGCCCTCTGATGCTCCCTGCTGCCGGCGTCACAACAGTGTCTGCATTTTTCACAAATAGAGTTTGGAGAGACGTTGTCAGTGTCTGTATGTTGCTTAAATTCTCCCAAACAGTGGGCGCTAAAGATCAGGGCACGGCAGACCATTGCAGCCATTGATCTCGAGCAGAAAAATAAAAATGCTTACAGCACCTGGTATTCCCAGGCGGTCACCCATCCAAGTACTAACCAGGCCCGACCCTGCTTAGCTTCCGAGATCAGACGAGATCGGGCGTGATCAGGGTGGTATGGCCGTACGCAAATGTTACCGGGTCCATACTACCTTTTATTCAGCAGGAGCACAAAAGGACTGAGAGCGCTGCCGTGGCCAGAGACGGGACTTGTACAGAAACAATGATTAGATCCATAATGAAGGAAAGCAATGCATAAAGACTTTATTCCATACTCAAAGTACCATATGAAAACGCAATGCAATACACTGCGTGTGCGGTTGAGTGATCTTTTGAAGAAATGTAGCGTTGCAACACCAGGGATAGACTGCAATGTATCTCTGTCGTTGCAGCCCTCTGATGCTCCCTGCTGCCGGCGTCACAACAGTGTCTGCATGTTTCACAAATAGAGTTTGGAGAGACGTTGTCGGTGTCTGTATGTTGCTTATATACTCCCAAACAGTGGGCGCTAAGGATCAGGGCACGGCAGACCATTGCAGCCATTGATCTCGAGCAGAAAAATAATTATGCTTACAGCACCTGGTATTCCCAGGCGGTCACCCATCCAAGTACTAACCAGGCCCGACCCTGCTTAGCTTCCGAGAACAGACGAGATCGGGCGTGATTTTTTTTTTTTTCTTTTATTATCAACATTAGTCCAATTTTATATACAAAACATTCATATTAATTGCACAGAGAAAAATAAACAGCTGAGGAAGCCTTTCTTCACTGCAAATAAACCAACGACAACAAAATGCAATTCAAAAATTGAACATAAGTTTCCCGTCATTCATCACAGAAATGAACTTGCATCCATTAATAAAGGTTTGAAATTCCATCTTTTTGCATTTATATATCCAGAAGATATCTTTCTTCAACTCAGCTTCAAAATAAGGCCATACATCTCTGTGTTTTCCCTCAAAATGTGCTAGGTTTCTTCTCAGCCATATAGCGTATCTTGCATGACTTACAACGTAATTTAACATATTCACGTTAACTCCTTCTTTCTTTTCCCACACCCCAAATAG
This sequence comes from Pollachius pollachius, assembly GCF_949987615.1. Taxonomy (NCBI): domain Eukaryota; kingdom Metazoa; phylum Chordata; class Actinopteri; order Gadiformes; family Gadidae; genus Pollachius; species Pollachius pollachius. The sequence goes on from NC_136943.1 coordinate 23,932,464, forward strand.
AAATATCTTTTTCCACTCCATACCCTCAATATACTCCCTCCCCCAGTGCTCATGCAGGAATCTTTTCAATTTCAAAAAAAACATCTTCAACTTGTCACACTCATAATACAGGTGCATTAATGTCTCTGGATCAATTGCACATACATCACATTCCCTCTTTACATTTCTATTTATTTGGTGTATCACCACATTTGTGAACATCCTATTATGTCTAAATTTAAAATCATGATTCTGGCATTCTATACTATTGTTCTTTACAATCCAATTTTTCCATATTTCCTTTCCCTTCATACCTGGAAACACCTTTTCCCAAACCTTTTCGGAAGCAGGTTCTTTAAGCTCTTCCTTAATCAGCATGTTGTAACAGTCCTTTACTTTTAGATTGCGTAGTACTATTTTTTTCCCATTCTTTTCTGTATATAACTCTGGAAACGTTATTTTTCTGTCTGTTACCACGTTATTTTCTATTTGTCTGACCCATTCCGTCGGTATGCTTTCTTTTATTTTATCATACGTATTGACAATACTACTTTCACTCGTGTCTTCATCGTACTCCTGTACTGTATCTATAATCGCCTGGTCTCTAAGGAATCCAGGTATGAATTCGTATATGTAATCCTTAATTTGCCTTAATCCTGCATAGAAGAATTTTTTCTCCCATAGCATGTTATTGTTCTTTGTTATTATTGGATTACACCATACCGGTTGATTTATTATTTGACTAAGTTTGTTACATTCATACTTAATGTTGACTCTGTATTTGCCCCATGCTTCAAACACTTCTTTATAAAATGGAGGTACTTTTTCATACATAGTATTTTTCATTATCATAATTAATCCATTTTCTTCACACCTTCCGTTTTTATGCAAATATTCCTTGAAAACATTTTTCCATCCGTAATCCACCCTGTCATGCATATACTTTTTGACAGTCTTGATTCTTATTGCTTTTTTCTTTATATTTAAATCCACCAGTTTCAGTCCTCCTTCTTCATATTTCCCTATCAGGGTTTTATGTGCTATTCTAGCTGGTTTCCCCTCCCATATGTAGTTATTAATTATACTGTTTAGTTCTTTGTGCACCCACTCTGGCATGTCTATCACGGTCATTGCATATACAACCTTGGATAATATCAGAGCATTTATCACCACAACCTTCCCCTTCAATTTCAATCTCCTTGGCCTCCACGCATTTAATGTGTTTTTCACTTTGTTTATAACCCCGTTCCACGTCTCGTCTCTAGCCTCCTTTTCTTTCACTCCAATATGTATCCCCAATATTTTTATATAATCATTTGCAATTCTAAAAGGCATGCTACAACCAATCTGGTTTACATTCCCAACGTACATTATTTCAGTTTTATCTATATTTACCTTCGCCCCTGATGCTTTTCCATATATTTCTATTTTTTCCATTATCCTTTTCACGCCATTCATATTTTTCACCGTACATGTGGTATCATCAGCATATTGTTGAATTTTGCTTTCTCCCCCATTTGGCAATTGGATCCCCTCAATTTCTTTATCCTTTTTTATCATTTCAGCCAGACTTTCCGCAGTTAAGCTGTATAATACAGCAGATAGTGGACACCCTTGCCTTACAGATCTCTCAAGCGGAAAAGGATCCGTTATAGCGCCATTTATTTTAACGCTGCTTGTTGCATTCCTATATAACAGTTTTATCCAATTTATCATTCTCTCTCCGAACCCAAACTTCTCCAATGTGCAAAAAAGGAAACTGTGCTCAACCCTGTCAAAGGCTTTATTCAAGTCCACACTTAAAATAATTCCCCCGACTTTGCCCATGTACTCTACCGTGTCCCTTATTGTGCTAATGATGTCTGATATGTCCCTCCCTGGTATCCCGTACGCCTGTGTTGATGATATGACTGTTGGTGCCGCCGTTTTTATTCTGTTTGCTAATACCTTTGCTAAAATTTTGTAATCTGTGTTTAGTAAGCTTAGTGGTCTGTAGTTCTCTAGTTTTCTTCTGCCTCCCTTGTTTTTATATAGTACCGTTATTAATCCTGTTGCAAGTGACTCTGGTATCTCCTGTTCCTTTTCCATCTCTGCATAGATCCTATTTAATATAGGGATCAGAATTTCTATAAACGTTTTGTAAAACTCACTCGTAAGGCCATCTGTCCCTGGACTTTTATTGGTTTTTAAGGACATTATTGCTTCTTTTATTTCTATGTCTTTTATATTATCATCACACATACATTTCTCGTCTTCTGTGATTGTTTTGTTAATATCACTTAATACTAGGTCTATATCTTCCTTATTTGTATTCCCTTTTTTGAATAGATTTTTATAAAATGTCCCAACCGTATCAATAATGTCTACAAAATCATTTATTGTCTCTCCATCTTCATTTTCCAACTCTTCGATATATACCCTTTCTTGTTTTCTTTTTTCCAGTCCCAAAAAATAACCTGTGCATTTCTCTCCCCTCATTGCATATTTTGCCTTACTCCTTGTTATTGCCCCCTCACATTGATTCCGCTCATAAGAGTCCAATTTCGATTTTACCTTTAAATATTTCTCTATACTATGATTTGGATCCTTATCCACTCTCTCAGCCTCTTCTGCCAGCGCATCCGTCAAGCCTTTTACTTTTTCTCTTTCTTTAAAGTTCCGTAACTTCGCATATCGAATGCTTATTGTTTTTATCTTTTGCTTTAGTCTTTCCCACCATGATCCCTTATTTCTGCACACTTCCATGTTATTTTTTTCTTGTTCTATACAGGCCACTACTTTGTTTCTATACCTCTCTTCCGCAAGCAGACTGCTGTTGAGGCACCATACTCCTCCTCCCCTTCTTTCCAACCCACTACCAACCTCTAACGACAGAATGGCATGGTCACTAAACGATGTGAAGTTATACTTCATTTTTTTTAGATATTTTACAATGCTCTGTTTTGCAACACAGAGATCAATTCGACTCTGCTTTAATTCCCCCATTACCATTTGTCTCCTCGAGTATTCCCGCTTGTTTGGGTTTTCATTCCTCCATATATCAATTAACTGTCTTTCCTCCATCATTTTTAGAAAAACCTTTCTTGACGTGTCGCTCTTAAATTCTTTCCCTCTCGCTAAATCCAGCCTTGTACTTTTTAAATTAAAATCTCCCACTATAATACAGTTACCCACACACCATTTCCCCAAACCCAAGAAAAACACCTTCCTATCCGTTTCTATATTTGGCGCATATACATTAATCAGTCGATACACTATATTTTTGTATTTGAATTCTATTATTATTATTCTTCCCGTTTTATCGCTGTAGAGTTCTTTTATGTTTTGTACAATATCATTTTTTATCAAAATTGCTACACCACAAGATCTCTCTGTACCATTATTTACATATACCGTGTCTTTCCATTTTATTTTTACATCCTTCATGATATTGTCTGTCCAGTTGGTTTCTTGCAGACATAATATATCATTATTCTTACATTTGACTAATAGTTTTTCCAATTTGCTTGGATTTCGTAAACCATTTGTGTTAAATGAGATTAAGCTAAACATTAGACATAAGGTGATTATTGTTTCATTTCTAACCTTCATTTTTTTTCGTACCTTTCTTTTTTGCTGCTACCATTCTTTCCTTCTTGGCTTTCCTTTTCTTCACCAGCTCTGCCTTTCTGTCCTTTCCGTCCATGGGTTCGTCAGTCTCGGACACCGACCCAACGTCCATTTCCTCCATCCAGCTCTTCCTTATTTGGTCCCGCTCCTCCTCTGGGGTTTCCTCGATCTCCCCCTCCGACAACATGCCTTCCGCGTTGTCCTCTCCAACTCCTCTTGGACTTCCTCTACCAACCAGGGTGCGTTCATGGGCAATTTTCGACACCAGGTCCCCAGGGGTACCTTCACCTACTCCTAGCCCAATCGCTCCCCCGGTTGGTGGATCCTCTGGCTGGACGACGTCGTCCAGAGTGCTGCAGAGTGGCTCCATTTCTGCTGCTGCCGGCGCCACCGCCGCCGTATCCGCTTCCACCACCGCTGCTGACACCTCCGCAGCCTCCTCCGCCAGCACCACTGCTGCCGCCGTCGCTTCACCGTCCCGCTGCCCTTCCTGGTTCTCATCTGCTCGGTCTCCTCCTCTCCCGTTACGCGTCGGGCAGTCCCGCGCGTAGTGCCCCTGCATCTGGCATCTGTGACACGTGAAATGTGGGCAGTCCCTCAAGATGTGTCCTGGTTGTATGCACATCCGGCATACTCTGACTTGTCGGTCATGAATTACTCTGAAGAATTCTGTGCCTTCCAGTGTATCAAATTTCGTTGAGTACGGCAGTGATTTCACCGTCTCTGTGAATTGTACTCTCAGAAATCTTGTCCCGTCTGCTATGTCAGTCCCAGGCCACATCCTTCTCTTTATCGGGGAGACAGCTTTCACTCCCCACTCGTACAGTTTCGCCAGGATCACCTCATCAGGCACATATGTCGGAAGGTTTAAAAAGGAGACAACCAGCTCATTGTTTGCCATCTCCTTGACAAACACTAAACTGTCTTTTATTTTTAACCCATCACACAATTTCTCCTTTCCATCTTCATTCTCCATCGTTATTTCATATTTTTTCGGTGCTTTAAATCGGCAGCCGACTACCACCCCACATACCTTCTTGATTTCTTTCAGTAATTCCATCATTGACACGTCTTCTTCCCCAACAATCTCCACAGCAACTGTCAGCCTCTTCTCAAAAGTTTGTGTCTTACTTTTGTCCGAAGCATTCCTGCCATTGTCCGTGATCCTTCTCGTAACCGTTTCCCTTCCAATGTCGGCATTCGTTGTCGGTTGCTGCTTCTTGCTGCTGTCCATGATCCTGCTCGTAGTCGTGGTCTTTCCATGGTCTGTGTTCTTGGGCGATATCTGCTCCATGCCTTTGTCCATATTCTGTGTCGTTGTGTGTACCGGTCCGCTTTCAGTTGCCGTGTGATCCGTCCTACTCCTCTCTACTCGCTCTCTCCTATCCATTTCGTCGCTCATTCAACACACACACAAACAAAAAGGACGTTCCCCCGAACAGCAAGCTGCTGGGGGAGTAAAGCTAAAACAAAAAGTAAACTAAACTCACTCACTGTCAATCTAACACAGATAAGATAAATTTCACCTTCTCTCTCCACTTGCTCTCTCTGCTCATTCACTATCTGGCTTCGCACCTGAACGGTATCAAACGTGATCAGGGTGGTATGGCCGTACGCAAATGTTACCGGGTCCATACTACCTTTTATTCAGCAGGAGCACAAAAGGACTGAGAGCGCTGCCGTGGCCAGAGACGGGACTTGTACAGAAACAATGATTAGATCCATAATGAAGGAAAGCAATGCATAAAGACTTTATTCCATACTCAAAGTACCATATCAAAACGCAATGCAATACACTGCGTGTGCGGTTGAGTGATCTTTTGAAGAAATGTAGCGTTGCAACACCAGGGATAGACTGCAATGTATCTCTGTCGTTGCAGCCCTCTGATGCTCCCTGCTGCCGGCGTCACAACAGTGTCTGCATGTTTCACAAATAGAGTTTGGAGAGACGTTGTCGGTGTCTGTATGTTGATTAAATTCTCCCAAACAGAGGGCGCTAAGGATCAGGGCACGGCAGACCATTGCAGCCATTGATCTCGAGCAGAAAAATAAAAGAGCTTACAGCACCTGGTATTCCCAGGCGGTCACCCATCCAAGTACTAACCAGGCCCGACCCTGCTTAGCTTCCAAGATCAGACGAGATCGGGCGTGATCAGGGTGGTATGGCCGTACGCAAATGTTACCGGGTCCATACTACCTTTTATTCAGCATGAGCACAAAAGGACTGAGAGCGCTGCCGTGGCCAGAGACGGGACTTGTACAGAAACAATGATTAGATCCATAATGAAGGAAAGCAATGCATAAAGACTTTATTCCATACTCAAAGTACCATATGAAAACGCAATGCAATACACTGCGTGTGCGGTTGAGTGATCTTTTGAAGAAATGTAGCGTTGCAACACCAGGGATAGACTGCAATGTATCTCTGTCGTTGCAGCCCTCTGATGCTCCCTGCTGCCGGCGTCACGACAGTGTCTGCATGTTTCACAAATAGAGTTTGGAGAGACGTTGTCGGTGTCTGTATGTTGCTTATATTCTCCCAAACAGTGGGCGCTAAAGATCTCTGCCCGTATGCAAATTAGCCATGTGCGCCTAACAGAAGAATGACGTAATGTTGAGAACGAGTCATACTAAAAACCGAGAGCAAGCGAAAGCTAAACCAGACTGTATCAATCACACACTTTGGGTCCATTCTAACTTTTGATAAGAGGCTAGTCTTTAAATCTTTGCAGTGACTGAATGTTGATGATAAAACGGATTGTTTTGCATAAGATGAGTGTGTGCGACTGTGTGTTTGTCATTTCCGGCTTCGGCATACCGCATGGTCATGAAGGCCTCGTGGTGAGTTACTTTCTTAGTGAAGCAGCTTAGCCTTACAGTTGGATAAGTTGGAGTGATTGGAGTTTATTTTTCACAGTGAGAGAGGGGTGCACCGGTCCTGGAGGTACTGCAATACCAGGTCGATGCGTGGAGTGGACGGAGCAAGCCCCTATTCCATCTCCCAGTTCCAAAAAACAATTTAATATATGGTCCCCGGGTAGGGGACGTATCAGATATTAAACTGATAAGAACAGATACTACACTTGATCTTAGCCAAAAGGCCGAGAAGCGATGCCCACACATGCTCAGACCAAGAGTCCAGCTTCCCAAACACGTCGCTCCACTTAGCGGTTTGACAGACGACGACAAAACAAATAGAAGACCAGTCACCCTGTGTGCGTGTTTGTGAAAGCTGAAGAAAAATGCCGAGGTCGCTGCATCTCTCTGCTGGTCCCTGCTGCCAGCGTCACTAGTGTGTCTGCATGTTTCTCAAATAGAGTTTGGAGAGACGTTGTCAGTGTCTGTATGTTGCTTAAATTCTCCCAAACAGTGGGCGCTAAAGATCACGGCACGGCAGGCCATTGCAGCCAATGAGCTCGAGTTGAAAAATAAATGTGCTTACAGCACCAGGTGGTCCCCCATCGATGTAGTAACCAGGCCCGACCCTGCTTAGCTTCCGAGATCAGACGAGATCGGGCATGATCAGGCTGTTATGGCCGTAAACTAACATTTCCGGGTCCATACTAGGTTTTATACAGCAGGAGCACATAAGGACTGAGGGTGCTGCCGTGGCCAGAGACGGGACTTGTACAGAAACAATGATTAGATCCATAATGAAGGAAAGCAATGCATAAAGACTTTATTCCAGACTCAATGTACCATATCAAAACGTAATGCAATACACTGCGTGTGCGGTTGAGTGATCTTTTGAAGAAATGTAGCGTTGCAACACCAGGGATAGACTGCAATGTATCTCTGTCGTTGCAGCCCTCTGATGCTCCCTGCTGCCGGCGTCACAACAGTGTCTGCATGTTTCACAAATAGAGTTTGGAGAGACGTTGTCGGTGTCTGTATGTTGCTTAAATTCTCCCAAACAGTGGGCGCTAAGGATCAGGGCACGGCAGACCATTGCAGCCATTGATCTCGAGCAGAAAAATAAAAAAGCTTACAGCACCTGGTATTCCCAGGCGGTCACCCATCCAAGTACTAACCAGGCCCGACCCTGCTTAGCTTCCGAGATCAGACGAGACCGGGCGTGATCAGGCTGGTATGGCCGTACGAAAATGTTACCGGGTCCATACTACCTTTTATTCAGCAGGAGCACAAAAGGACTGAGAGCGCTGCCGTGGCCAGAGACGGGACTTGTACAGAAACAATGATTAGATCCATAATGAAGGAAAGCAATGCATAAAGACTTTATTCCATACTCAAAGTACCATATCAAAACGCAATGCAATACACTGCGTGTGCGGTTGAGTGATCTTTTGAAGAAATGTTGCGTTGCAACACCAGGGATAGACTGCAATGTATCTCTGTCGTTGCAGCCCTCTGATGCTCCCTGCTGCCGGCGTCACAACAGTGTCTGCATGTTTCACAAATAGAGTTTGGAGAGACGTTGTCGGTGTCTGTATGTTGCTTATATTCTCCCAAACAGTGGGCGCTAAGGATCAGGGCACGGCAGACCATTGCAGCCATTGATCTCGAGCAGAAAAATAAAAATGCTTACAGCACCTGGTATTCCCAGGCGGTCACCCATCCAAGTACTAACCAGGCCCGACCCTGCTTAGCTTCCGAGATCAGACGAGATCGGGCGTGATCAGGGTGGTATGGCCGTACGCAAATGTTACCGGGTCCATACTACCTTTTATTCAGCAGGAGCACAAAAGGACTGAGAGCGCTGCCGTGGCCAGAGACGGGACTTGTACAGAAACAATGATTAGATCCATAATGAAGGAAAGCAATGCATAAAGACTTTATTCCATACTCAAAGTACCATATCAAAACGCAATGCAATACACTGCGTGTGCGGTTGAGTGATCTTTTGAAGAAATGTAGCGTTGCAACACCAGGGATAGACTGCAATGTATCTCTGTCGTTGCAGCCCTCTGATGCTCCCTGCTGCCGGCGTCACAACAGTGTCTGCATTTTTCACAAATAGAGTTTGGAGAGACGTTGTCAGTGTCTGTATGTTGCTTAAATTCTCCCAAACAGTGGGCGCTAAAGATCAGGGCACGGCAGACCATTGCAGCCATTGACCTCGAGCAGAAAAATAAAAATGCTTACAGCACCTGGTATTCCCAGGTGGTCACCCATCCAAGTACTAACCAGGCCCGACCCTGCTTAGCTTCCGAGATCAGACGAGATCGGGCGTGATCAGGGTGGTATGGCCGTACGCAAATGTTACCGGGTCCATACTACCTTTTATTCAGCAGGAGCACAAAAGGACTGAGAGCGCTGCCGTGGCCAGAGACGGGACTTGTACAGAAACAATGATTAGATCCATAATGAAGGAAAGCAATGCATAAAGACTTTATTCCATACTCAAAGTACCATATGAAAACGCAATGCAATACACTGCGTGTGCGGTTCAGTGATCTTTTGAAGAAATGTAGCGTTGCAACACCAGGGATAGACTGCAATGTATCTCTGTCGTTGCAGCCCTCTGATGCTCCCTGCTGCCGGCGTCACAACAGTGTCTGCATGTTTCACAAATAGAGTTTGGAGAGACGTTGTCGGTGTCTGTATGTTGCTTATATTCTCCCAAACAGTGGGCGCTAAGGATCAGGGCACGGCAGACCATTGCAGCCATTGATCTCGAGCAGAAAAATAAATATGCTTACAGCACCTGGTATTCCCAGGCGGTCACCCATCCAAGTACTAACCAGGCCCGACCCTGCTTAGCTTCCGAGATCAGACGAGACCGGGCGTGATCAGGGTGGTATGGCCGTACGCAAATGTTACCGGGTCCATACTACCTTTTATTCAGCAGGAGCACAAAAGGACTGAGAGCGCTGCCGTGGCCAGAGACGGGACTTGTACAGAAACAATGATTAGATCCATAATGAAGGAAAGCAATGCATAAAGACTTTATTCCATACTCAAAGTACCATATCAAAACGCAATGCAATACAATGCGTGTGCGGTTGAGTGATCTTTTGAAGAAATGTAGCGTTGCAACACCAGGGATAGACTGCAATGTATCTCTGTCGTTGCAGCCCTCTGATGCTCCCTGCTGCCGGCGTCACAACAGTGTCTGCATGTTTCACAAATAGAGTTTGGAGAGACGTTGTCAGTGTCTGTATGTTGCTTAAATTCTCCCAAACAGTGGGCGCTAAGGATCAGGGCACGGCAGACCATTGCAGCCATTGATCTCGAGCAGAAAAATAAATATGCTTACAGCACCTGGTATTCCCAGGCGGTCACCCATCCAAGTACTAACCAGGCCCGACCCTGCTTAGCTTCCGAGATCAGACGAGATCGGGCGTGATCAGGGTGGTATGGCCGTACGCAAATGTTACCGGGTCCATACTACCTTTTATTCAGCAGGAGCACAAAAGGACTGAGAGCGCTGCCGTGGCCAGAGACGGGACTTGTACAGAAACAATGATTAGATCCATAATGAAGGAAAGCAATGCATAGAGACTTTATTCCATACTCAAAGTACCATATCAAAACGCAATGCAATACACTGCGTGTGCGGTTGAGTGATCTTTTGAAGAAATGTAGCGTTGCAACACCAGGGATAGACTGCAATGTATCTCTGTCGTTGCAGCCCTCTGATGCTCCCTGCTGCCGGCGTCACAACAGTGTCTGCATTTTTCACAAATAGAGTTTGGAGAGACGTTGTCAGTGTCTGTATGTTGCTCAAATTCTCCCAAACAGTGGGCGCTAAAGATCAGGGCACGGCAGACCATTGCAGCCATTGATCTCGAGCAGAAAAATAAATATGCTTACAGCACCTGGTATTCCCAGGCGGTCACCCATCCAAGTACTAACCAGGCCCGACCCTGCTTAGCTTCCGAGATCAGACGAGATCGGGCGTGATCAGGGTGGTATGGCCGTACGCAAATGTTACCGGGTCCATACTACCTTTTATTCAGCAGGAGCACAAAAGGACTGAGAGCGCTGCCGTGGCCAGAGACGGGACTTGTACAGAAACAATGATTAGATCCATAATGAAGGAAAGCAATGCATAAAGACTTTATTCCATACTCAAAGTACCATATCAAAACGCAATGCAATACACTGCGTGTGCGGTTGAGTGATCTTTTGAAGAAATGTAGCGTTGCAACACCAGGGATAGACTGCAATGTATCTCTGTCGTTGCAGCCCTCTGATGCTCCCTGCTGCCGGCGTCACAACAGTGTCTGCATTTTTCACAAATAGAGTTTGGAGAGACGTTGTCAGTGTCTGTATGTTGCTCAAATTCTCCCAAACAGTGGGCGCTAAAGATCAGGGCACGGCAGACCATTGCAGCCATTGATCTCGAGCAGAAAAATAAATATGCTTACAGCACCTGGTATTCCCAGGCGGTCACCCATCCAAGTACTAACCAGGCCCGACCCTGCTTAGCTTCCGAGATCAGACGAGATCGGGCGTGATCAGGGTGGTATGGCCGTACGCAAATGTTACCGGGTCCATACTACCTTTTATTCAGCAGGAGCACAAAAGGACTGAGAGCGCTGCCGTGGCCAGAGACGGGACTTGTACAGAAACAATGATTAGATCCATAATGAAGGAAAGCAATGCATAAAGACTTTATTCCATACTCAAAGTACCATATGAAAACGCAATGCAATACACTGCGTGTGCGGTTGAGTGATCTTTTGAAGAAATGTAGCGTTGCAACACCAGGGATAGACTGCAATGTATCTCTGTCGTTGCAGCCCTCTGATGCTCCCTGCTGCCGGCGTCACAACAGTGTCTGCATGTTTCACAAATAGAGTTTGGAGAGACGTTGTCGGTGTCTGTATGTTGCTTATATACTCCCAAACAGTGGGCGCTAAGGATCAGGGCACGGCAGACCATTGCAGCCATTGATCTCGAGCAGAAAAATAATTATGCTTACAGCACCTGGTATTCCCAGGCGGTCACCCATCCAAGTACTAACCAGGCCCGACCCTGCTTAGCTTCCGAGAACAGACGAGATCGGGCGTGATCAGGGTGGTATGGCCGTACGCAAATGTTACCGGGTCCATACTACCTTTTATTCAGCAGGAGCACAAAAGGACTGAGAGCGCTGCCGTGGCCAGAGACGGGACTTGTACAGAAACAATGATTAGATCCATAATGAAGGAAAGCAATGCATAAAGACTTTATTCCATACTCAAAGTACCATATGAAAACGCAATGCAATACACTGCGTGTGCGGTTGAGTGATCTTTTGAAGAAATGTAGCGTTGCAACACCAGGGATAGACTGCAATGTATCTCTGTCGTTGCAGCCCTCTGATGCTCCCTGCTGCCGGCGTCACAACAGTGTCTGCATGTTTCACAAATAGAGTTTGGAGAGACGTTGTCGGTGTCTGTATGTTGATTAAATTCTCCCAAACAGTGGGCGCTAAGGATCAGGGCACGGCAGACCATTGCAGCCATTGATCTCGAGCAGAAAAATAAAAATGCTTACAGCACCTGGTATTCCCAGGCGGTCACCCATCCAAGTACTAACCAGGCCCGACCCTGCTTAGCTTCCGAGATCAGACGAGATCGGGCGTGATCAGGGTGGTATGCCCGTACGCAAATGTTACCGGGTCCATACTACCTTTTATTCAGCAGGAGCACAAAAGGACTGAGAGCGCTGCCGTGGCCAGAGACGGGACTTGTACAGAAACAATGATTAGATCCATAATGAAGGAAAGCAATGCATAAAGACTTTATTCCATACTCAAAGTACCATATGAAAACGCAATGCAATACACTGCGTGTGCGGTTGAGTGATCTTTTGAAGAAATGTAGCGTTGCAACACCAGGGATAGACTGCAATGTATCTCTGTCGTTGCAGCCCTCTGATGCTCCCTGCTGCCGGCGTCACAACAGTGTCTGCATGTTTCACAAATAGAGTTTGGAGAGACGTTGTCGGTGTCTGTATGTTGCTTATATTCTCCCAAACAATGGGCGCTAAGGATCAGGGCACGGCAGACCATTGCAGCCATTGATCTCGAGCAGAAAAATAAATATGCTTACAGCACCTGGTATTCCCAGGCGGTCACCCATCCAAGTACTAACCAGGCCAGACCCTGCTTAGCTTCCGAGATCAGACGAGACCGGGCGTGATCAGGGTGGTATGGCCGTACGCAAATGTTACCGGGTCCATACTACCTTTTATTCAGCAGGAGCACAAAAGGACTGAGAGCGCTGCCGTGGCCAGAGACGGGACTTGTACAGAAACAATGATTAGATCCATAATGAAGGAAAGCAATGCATAAAGACTTTATTCCATACTCAAAGTACCATATCAAAACGCAATGCAATACACTGCGTGTGCGGTTGAGTGATCTTTTGAAGAAATGTAGCGTTGCAACACCAGGGATAGACTGCAATGTATCTCTGTCGTTGCAGCCCTCTGATGCTCCCTGCTGCCGGCGTCACAACAGTGTCTGCATGTTTCACAAATAGAGTTTGGAGAGACGTTGTCAGTGTCTGTATGTTGCTTAAATTCTCCCAAACAGTGGGCGCTAAAGATCTCTGCCCGTATGCAAATTAGCCATGTGCGCCTAACAGAAGAATGACGTAATGTTGAGAACGAGTCATACTAAAAACCGAGAGCAAGCGAAAGCTAAACCAGACTGTATCAATCACACACTTTGGGTCCATTCTAACTTTTGATAAGAGGCTAGTCTTTAAGTCTTTGCAGTGACTGAATGTTGATGATAAAACGGATTGTTTTGCATAAGATGAGTGTGTGCGACTGTGTGTTTGTCATTTCCGGCTTCGGCATACCGCATGGTCATGAAGGCCTCGTGGTGAGTTACTTTCTTAGTGAAGCAGCTTAGCCTTACAGTTGGATAAGTTGGAGTGATTGGAGTTTATTTTTCACAGTGAGAGAGGGGTGCACCGGTCCTGGAGGTACTGCAATACCAGGTCGATGCGTGGAGTGGACGGAGCAAGCCCCTATTCCATCTCCCAGTTCCAAAAAACAATTTAATATATGGTCCCCGGGTAGGGGACGTATCAGATATTAAACTGATAAGAACAGATACTACACTTGATCTTAGCCAAAAGGCCGAGAAGCGATGCCCACACATGCTCAGACCAAGAGTCCAGCTTCCCAAACACGTCGCTCCACTTAGCGGTTTGACAGACGACGACAAAACAAATAGAAGACCAGTCACCCTGTGTGCGTGTTTGTGAAAGCTGAAGAAAAATGCCGAGGTCGCTGCATCTCTCTGCTGGTCCCTGCTGCCAGCGTCACTAGTGTGTCTGCATGTTTCTCAAATAGAGTTTGGAGAGACGTTGTCAGTGTCTGTATGTTGCTTAAATTCTCCCAAACAGTGGGCGCTAAAGATCACGGCACGGCAGGCCATTGCAGCCAATGAGCTCGAGTTGAAAAATAAATGTGCTTACAGCACCAGGTGGTCCCCCATCGATGTAGTAACCAGGCCCGACCCTGCTTAGCTTCCGAGATCAGACGAGATCGGGCATGATCAGGCTGTTATGGCCGTAAACTAACATTTCCGGGTCCATACTAGGTTTTATTCAGCAGGAGCACAAAAGGACTGAGAGCGCTGCCGTGGCCAGAGACGGGACATGTACAGAAACAATGATTAGATCCATAATGAAGGAAAGCAATGCATAGAGACTTTATTCCATACTCAAAGTACCATATCAAAACGCAATGCAATACACTGCGTGTGCGGTTGAGTGATCTTTTGAAGAAATGTAGCGTTGCAACACCAGGGATAGACTGCAATGTATCTCTGTCGTTGCAGCCCTCTGATGCTCCCTGCTGCCGGCGTCACAACAGTGTCTGCATGTTTCACAAATAGAGTTTGGAGAGAAGTTGTCAGTGTCTGTATGTTGCTTAAATTCTCCCAAACAGTGGGCGCTAAAGATCAGGGCACGGCAGACCATTGCAGCCATTGATCTCGAGCAGAAAAATAAATATGCTTACAGCACCTGGTATTCCCAGGCGGTCACCCATCCAAGTACTAACCAGGCCCGACCCTGCTTAGCTTCCGAGATCAGACGAGATCGGGCGTGATCAGGGTGGTATGGCCGTACGCAAATGTTACCGGGTCCATACTACCTTTTATTCAGCAGGAGCACAAAAGGACTGAGAGCGCTGCCGTGGCCAGAGACGGGACTTGTACAGAAACAATGATTAGATCCATAATGAAGGAAAGCAATGCATAGAGACTTTATTCCATACTCAAAGTACCATATCAAAACGCAATGCAATACACTGCGTGTGCGGTTGAGTGATCTTTTGAAGAAATGTAGCGTTGCAACACCAGGGATAGACTGCAATGTATCTCTGTCGTTGCAGCCCTCTGATGCTCCCTGCTGCCGGCGTCACAACAGTGTCTGCATTTTTCACAAATAGAGTTTGGAGAGACGTTGTCAGTGTCTGTATGTTGCTCAAATTCTCCCAAACAGTGGGCGCTAAAGATCAGGGCACGGCAGACCATTGCAGCCATTGATCTCGAGCAGAAAAATAAATATGCTTACAGCACCTGGTATTCCCAGGCGGTCACCCATCCAAGTACTAACCAGGCCCGACCCTGCTTAGCTTCCGAGATCAGACGAGATCGGGCGTGATCAGGGTGGTATGGCCGTACGCAAATGTTACCGGGTCCATACTACCTTTTATTCAGCAGGAGCACAAAAGGACTGAGAGCGCTGCCGTGGCCAGAGACGGGACTTGTACAGAAACAATGATTAGATCCATAATGAAGGAAAGCAATGCATAAAGACTTTATTCCATACTCAAAGTACCATATCAAAACGCAATGCAATACACTGCGTGTGCGGTTGAGTGATCTTTTGAAGAAATGTAGCGTTGCAACACCAGGGATAGACTGCAATGTATCTCTGTCGTTGCAGCCCTCTGATGCTCCCTGCTGCCGGCGTCACAACAGTGTCTGCATTTTTCACAAATAGAGTTTGGAGAGACGTTGTCAGTGTCTGTATGTTGCTCAAATTCTCCCAAACAGTGGGCGCTAAAGATCAGGGCACGGCAGACCATTGCAGCCATTGATCTCGAGCAGAAAAATAAATATGCTTACAGCACCTGGTATTCCCAGGCGGTCACCCATCCAAGTACTAACCAGGCCCGACCCTGCTTAGCTTCCGAGATCAGACGAGATCGGGCGTGATCAGGGTGGTATGGCCGTACGCAAATGTTACCGGGTCCATACTACCTTTTATTCAGCAGGAGCACAAAAGGACTGAGAGCGCTGCCGTGGCCAGAGACGGGACTTGTACAGAAACAATGATTAGATCCATAATGAAGGAAAGCAATGCATAAAGACTTTATTCCATACTCAAAGTACCATATGAAAACGCAATGCAATACACTGCGTGTGCGGTTGAGTGATCTTTTGAAGAAATGTAGCGTTGCAACACCAGGGATAGACTGCAATGTATCTCTGTCGTTGCAGCCCTCTGATGCTCCCTGCTGCCGGCGTCACAACAGTGTCTGCATGTTTCACAAATAGAGTTTGGAGAGACGTTGTCGGTGTCTGTATGTTGCTTATATACTCCCAAACAGTGGGCGCTAAGGATCAGGGCACGGCAGACCATTGCAGCCATTGATCTCGAGCAGAAAAATAATTATGCTTACAGCACCTGGTATTCCCAGGCGGTCACCCATCCAAGTACTAACCAGGCCCGACCCTGCTTAGCTTCCGAGAACAGACGAGATCGGGCGTGATCAGGGTGGTATGGCCGTACGCAAATGTTACCGGGTCCATACTACCTTTTATTCAGCAGGAGCACAAAAGGACTGAGAGCGCTGCCGTGGCCAGAGACGGGACTTGTACAGAAACAATGATTAGATCCATAATGAAGGAAAGCAATGCATAAAGACTTTATTCCATACTCAAAGTACCATATGAAAACGCAATGCAATACACTGCGTGTGCGGTTGAGTGATCTTTTGAAGAAATGTAGCGTTGCAACACCAGGGATAGACTGCAATGTATCTCTGTCGTTGCAGCCCTCTGATGCTCCCTGCTGCCGGCGTCACAACAGTGTCTGCATGTTTCACAAATAGAGTTTGGAGAGACGTTGTCGGTGTCTGTATGTTGATTAAATTCTCCCAAACAGTGGGCGCTAAGGATCAGGGCACGGCAGACCATTGCAGCCATTGATCTCGAGCAGAAAAATAAAAATGCTTACAGCACCTGGTATTCCCAGGCGGTCACCCATCCAAGTACTAACCAGGCCCGACCCTGCTTAGCTTCCGAGATCAGACGAGATCGGGCGTGATCAGGGTGGTATGCCCGTACGCAAATGTTACCGGGTCCATACTACCTTTTATTCAGCAGGAGCACAAAAGGACTGAGAGCGCTGCCGTGGCCAGAGACGGGACTTGTACAGAAACAATGATTAGATCCATAATGAAGGAAAGCAATGCATAAAGACTTTATTCCATACTCAAAGTACCATATGAAAACGCAATGCAATACACTTCGTGTGCGGTTGAGTGATCTTTTGAAGAAATGTAGCGTTGCAACACCAGGGATAGACTGCAATGTATCTCTGTCGTTGCAGCCCTCTGATGCTCCCTGCTGCCGGCGTCACAACAGTGTCTGCATGTTTCACAAATAGAGTTTGGAGAGACGTTGTCGGTGTCTGTATGTTGCTTATATTCTCCCAAACAATGGGCGCTAAGGATCAGGGCACGGCAGACCATTGCAGCCATTGATCTCGAGCAGAAAAATAAATATGCTTACAGCACCTGGTATTCCCAGGCGGTCACCCATCCAAGTACTAACCAGGCCAGACCCTGCTTAGCTTCCGAGATCAGACGAGACCGGGCGTGATCAGGGTGGTATGGCCGTACGCAAATGTTACCGGGTCCATACTACCTTTTATTCAGCAGGAGCACAAAAGGACTGAGAGCGCTGCCGTGGCCAGAGACGGGACTTGTACAGAAACAATGATTAGATCCATAATGAAGGAAAGCAATGCATAAAGACTTTATTCCATACTCAAAGTACCATATCAAAACGCAATGCAATACACTGCGTGTGCGGTTGAGTGATCTTTTGAAGAAATGTAGCGTTGCAACACCAGGGATAGACTGCAATGTATCTCTGTCGTTGCAGCCCTCTGATGCTCCCTGCTGCCGGCGTCACAACAGTGTCTGCATGTTTCACAAATAGAGTTTGGAGAGACGTTGTCAGTGTCTGTATGTTGCTTAAATTCTCCCAAACAGTGGGCGCTAAAGATCTCTGCCCGTATGCAAATTAGCCATGTGCGCCTAACAGAAGAATGACGTAATGTTGAGAACGAGTCATACTAAAAACCGAGAGCAAGCGAAAGCTAAACCAGACTGTATCAATCACACACTTTGGGTCCATTCTAACTTTTGATAAGAGGCTAGTCTTTAAATCTTTGCAGTGACTGAATGTTGATGATAAAACGGATTGTTTTGCATAAGATGAGTGTGTGCGACTGTGTGTTTGTCATTTCCGGCTTCGGCATACCGCATGGTCATGAAGGCCTCGTGGTGAGTTACTTTCTTAGTGAAGCAGCTTAGCCTTACAGTTGGATAAGTTGGAGTGATTGGAGTTTATTTTTCACAGTGAGAGAGGGGTGCACCGGTCCTGGAGGTACTGCAATACCAGGTCGATGCGTGGAGTGGACGGAGCAAGCCCCTATTCCATCTCCCAGTTCCAAAAAACAATTTAATATATGGTCCCCGGGTAGGGGACGTATCAGATATTAAACTGATAAGAACAGATACTACACTTGATCTTAGCCAAAAGGCCGAGAAGCGATGCCCACACATGCTCAGACCAAGAGTCCAGCTTCCCAAACACGTCGCTCCACTTAGCGGTTTGACAGACGACGACAAAACAAATAGAAGACCAGTCACCCTGTGTGCGTGTTTGTGAAAGCTGAAGAAAAATGCCGAGGTCGCTGCATCTCTCTGCTGGTCCCTGCTGCCAGCGTCACTAGTGTGTCTGCATGTTTCTCAAATAGAGTTTGGAGAGACGTTGTCAGTGTCTGTATGTTGCTTAAATTCTCCCAAACAGTGGGCGCTAAAGATCACGGCACGGCAGGCCATTGCAGCCAATGAGCTCGAGTTGAAAAATAAATGTGCTTACAGCACCAGGTGGTCCCCCATCGATGTAGTAACCAGGCCCGACCCTGCTTAGCTTCCGAGATCAGACGAGATCGGGCATGATCAGGCTGTTATGGCCGTAAACTAACATTTCCGGGTCCATACTAGGTTTTATTCAGCAGGAGCACAAAAGGACTGAGAGCGCTGCCGTGGCCAGAGACGGGACATGTACAGAAACAATGATTAGATCCATAATGAAGGAAAGCAATGCATAGAGACTTTATTCCATACTCAAAGTACCATATCAAAACGCAATGCAATACACTGCGTGTGCGGTTGAGTGATCTTTTGAAGAAATGTAGCGTTGCAACACCAGGGATAGACTGCAATGTATCTCTGTCGTTGCAGCCCTCTGATGCTCCCTGCTGCCGGCGTCACAACAGTGTCTGCATGTTTCACAAATAGAGTTTGGAGAGAAGTTGTCAGTGTCTGTATGTTGCTTAAATTCTCCCAAACAGTGGGCGCTAAAGATCAGGGCACGGCAGACCATTGCAGCCATTGATCTCGAGCAGAAAAATAAAAATGCTTACAGCACCTGGTATTCCCAGGCGGTCACCCATCCAAGTACTAACCAGGCCCGACCCTGCTTAGCTTCCGAGATCAGACGAGATCGGGCGTGATCAGGGTGGTATGGCCGTACGCAAATGTTACCGGGTCCATACTACCTTTTATTCAGCAGGAGCACAAAAGGACTGAGAGCGCTGCCGTGGCCAGAGACGGGACTTGTACAGAAACAATGATTAGATCCATAATGAAGGAAAGCAATGCGTAAAGACTTTATTCCATACTCAAAGTACCATATGAAAACGCAATGCAATACACTGCGTGTGCGGTTGAGTGATCTTTTGAAGAAATGTAGCGTTGCAACACCAGGGATAGACTGCAATGTATCTCTGTCGTTGCAGCCCTCTGATGCTCCCTGCTGCCGGCGTCACAACAGTGTCTGCATTTTTCACAAATAGAGTTTGGAGAGACGTTGTCAGTGTCTGTATGTTGCTCAAATTCTCCCAAACAGTGGGCGCTAAAGATCAGGGCACGGCAGACCATTGCAGCCATTGATCTCGAGCAGAAAAAAAAATATGCTTACAGCACCTGGTATTCCCAGGCGGTCACCCATCCAAGTACTAACCAGGCACGACCCTGCTTAGCTTCCGAGATCAGACGAGATCGGGCGTGATCAGGGTGGTATGGCCGTACGCAAATGTTACCGGGTCCATACTACCTTTTATTCAGCAGGAGCACAAAAGGACTGAGAGCGCTGCCGTGGCCAGAGACGGGACTTGTACAGAAACAATGATTAGATCCATAATGAAGGAAAGCAATGCATAAAGACTTTATTCCATACTCAAAGTACCATATGAAAACGCAATGCAATACACTGCGTGTGCGGTTGAGTGATCTTTTGAAGAAATGTAGCGTTGCAACACCAGGGATAGACTGCAATGTATCTCTGTCGTTGCAGCCCTCTGATGCTCCCTGCTGCCGGCGTCACAACAGTGTCTGCATGTTTCACAAATAGAGTTTGGAGAGACGTTGTCGGTGTCTGTATGTTGATTAAATTCTCCCAAACAGTGGGCGCTAAGGATCAGGGCACGGCAGACCATTGCAGCCATTGATCTCGAGCAGAAAAATAAAAGAGCTTACAGCACCTGGTATTCCCAGGCGGTCACCCATCCAAGTACTAACCAGGCCCGACCCTGCTTAGCTTCCGAGATCAGACGAGATCGGGCGTGATCAGGGTGGTATGGCCGTACGCAAATGTTACCGGGTCCATACTACCTTTTATTCAGCAGGAGCACAAAAGGACTGAGAGCGCTGCCGTGGCCAGAGACGGGACTTGTACAGAAACAATGATTAGATCCATAATGAAGGAAAGCAATGCATAAAGACTTTATTCCATACTCAAAGTACCATATGAAAACGCAATGCAATACACTGAGTGTGCGGTTGAGTGATCTTTTGAAGAAATGTAGCGTTGCAACACCAGGGAAAGACTGCAATGTATCTCTGTCGTTGCAGCCCTCTGATGCTCCCTGCTGCCGGCGTCACAACAGTGTCTGCATTTTTCACAAATAGAGTTTGGAGAGACGTTGTCAGTGTCTGTATGTTACTTAAATTCTCCCAAACAGTGGGCGCTAAAGATCAGTGCACGGCAGACCATTGCAGCCATTGATCTCGAGCAGAAAAATAAATATGCTTACAGCACCTGGTATTCCCAGGCGGTCACCCATCCAAGTACTAACCAGGCCCGACCCTGCTTAGCTTCCGAGATCAGACGAGATCGGGCGTGATCAGGGTGGTATGGCCGTACGCAAATGTTACCGGGTCCATACTACCTTTTATTCAGCAGGAGCACAAAAGGACTGAGAGCGCTGCCGTGGCCAGAGACGGGACTTGTACAGAAACAATGATTAGATCCATAATGAAGGAAAGCAATGCGTAAAGACTTTATTCCATACTCAAAGTACCATATGAAAACGCAATGCAATACACTGCGTGTGCGGTTGAGTGATCTTTTGAAGAAATGTAGCGTTGCAACACCAGGGATAGACTGCAATGTATCTCTGTCGTTGCAGCCCTCTGATGCTCCCTGCTGCCGGCGTCACAACAGTGTCTGCATTTTTCACAAATAGAGTTTGGAGAGACGTTGTCAGTGTCTGTATGTTGCTTAAATTCTCCCAAACAGTGGGCGCTAAAGATCTCTGCCCGTATGCAAATTAGCCATGTGCGCCTAACAGAAGAATGACGTAATGTTGAGAACGAGTCATACTAAAAACCGAGAGCAAGCGAAAGCTAAACCAGACTGTATCAATCACACACTTTGGGTCCATTCTAACTTTTGATAAGAGGCTAGTCTTTAAATCTTTGCAGTGACTGAATGTTGATGATAAAACGGATTGTTTTGCATAAGATGAGTGTGTGCGACTGTGTGTTTGTCATTTCCGGCTTCGGCATACCGCATGGTCATGAAGGCCTCGTGGTGAGTTACTTTCTTAGTGAAGCAGCTTAGCCTTACAGTTGGATCAGTTGGAGTGATTGGAGTTTATTTTTCACAGTGAGAGAGGGGTGCACCGGTCCTGGAGGTACTGCAATACCAGGTCGATGCGTGGAGTGGACGGAGCAAGCCCCTATTCCATCTCCCAGTTCCAAAAAACAATTTAATATATGGTCCCCGGGTAGGGGACGTATCAGATATTAAACTGATAAGAACAGATACTACACTTGATCTTAGCCAAAAGGCCGAGAAGCGATGCCCACACATGCTCAGACCAAGAGTCCAGCTTCCCAAACACGTCGCTCCACTTAGCGGTTTGACAGACGACGACAAAACAAATAGAAGACCAGTCACCCTGTGTGCGTGTTTGTGAAAGCTGAAGAAAAATGCCGAGGTCGCTGCATCTCTCTGCTGGTCCCTGCTGCCAGCGTCACTAGTGTGTCTGCATGTTTCTCAAATAGAGTTTGGAGAGACGTTGTCAGTGTCTGTATGTTGCTTAAATTCTCCCAAACAGTGGGCGCTAAAGATCACGGCACGGCAGGCCATTGCAGCCAATGAGCTCGAGTTGAAAAATAAATGTGCTTACAGCACCAGGTGGTCCCCCATCGATGTAGTAACCAGGCCCGACCCTGCTTAGCTTCCGAGATCAGACGAGATCGGGCATGATCAGGCTGTTATGGCCGTAAACTAACATTTCCGGGTCCATACTAGGTTTTATACAGCAGGAGCACATAAGGACTGAGAGCGCTGCCGTGGCCAGAGACGGGACTTGTACAGAAACAATGATTAGATCCATAATGAAGGAAAGCAATGCATAAAGACTTTATTCCATACTCAAAGTACCATATCAAAACGCAATGCAATACACTGCGTGTGCGGTTGAGTGATCTTTTGAAGAAATGTAGCGTTGCAACACCAGGGATAGACTGCAATGTATCTCTGTCGTTGCAGCCCTCTGATGCTCCCTGCTGCCGGCGTCACAACAGTGTCTGCATTTTTCACAAATAGAGTTTGGAGAGACGTTGTCAGTGTCTGTATGTTGCTCAAATTCTCCCAAACAGTGGGCGCTAAAGATCAGGGCACGGCAGACCATTGCAGCCATTGATCTCGAGCAGAAAAATAAATATGCTTACAGCACCTGGTATTGCCAGGCGGTCACCCATCCAAGTACTAACCAGGCCCGACCCTGCTTAGCTTCCGAGATCAGACGAGATCGGGCGTGATCAGGGTGGTATGGCCGTACGCAAATGTTACCGGGTCCATACTACCTTTTATTCAGCAGGAGCACAAAAGGACTGAGAGCGCTGCCGTGGCCAGAGACGGGACATGTACAGAAACAATGATTAGATCCATAATGAAGGAAAGCAATGCATAGAGACTTTATTCCATACTCAAAGTACCATATCAAAACGCAATGCAATACACTGCGTGTGCGGTTGAGTGATCTTTTGAAGAAATGTAGCGTTGCAACACCAGGGATAGACTGCAATGTATCTCTGTCGTTGCAGCCCTCTGATGCTCCCTGCTGCCGGCGTCACAACAGTGTCTGCATGTTTCACAAATAGAGTTTGGAGAGAAGTTGTCAGTGTCTGTATGTTGCTTAAATTCTCCCAAACAGTGGGCGCTAAAGATCAGGGCACGGCAGACCATTGCAGCCATTGATCTCGAGCAGAAAAATAAAAATGCTTACAGCACCTGGTATTCCCAGGCGGTCACCCATCCAAGTACTAACCAGGCCCGACCCTGCTTAGCTTCCGAGATCAGACGAGATCGGGCGTGATCAGGGTGGTATGGCCGTACGCAAATGTTACCGGGTCCATACTACCTTTTATTCAGCAGGAGCACAAAAGGACTGAGAGCGCTGCCGTGGCCAGAGACGGGACTTGTACAGAAACAATGATTAGATCCATAATGAAGGAAAGCAATGCATAAAGACTTTATTCCATACTCAAAGTACCATATGAAAACGCAATGCAATACACTGCGTGTGCGGTTGAGTGATCTTTTGAAGAAATGTAGCGTTGCAACACCAGGGATAGACTGCAATGTATCTCTGTCGTTGCAGCCCTCTGATGCTCCCTGCTGCCGGCGTCACAACAGTGTCTGCATGTTTCACAAATAGAGTTTGGAGAGACGTTGTCGGTGTCTGTATGTTGATTAAATTCTCCCAAACAGTGGGCGCTAAGGATCAGGGCACGGCAGACCATTGCAGCCATTGATCTCGAGCAGAAAAATAAATATGCTTACAGCACCTGGTATTCCCAGGCGGTCACCCATCCAAGTACTAACCAGGCCCGACCCTGCTTAGCTTCCAAGATCAGACGAGACCGGGCGTGATCATGGTGGTATGGCCGTACGCAAATGTTACCGGGTCCATACTACCTTTTATTCAGCAGGAGCACAAAAGGACTGAGAGCGCTGCCGTGGCCAGAGACGGGACTTGTACAGAAACAATGATTAGATCCATAATGAAGGAAAGCAATGCATAAAGACTTTATTCCATACTCAAAGTACCATATCAAAACGCAATGCAATACACTGCGTGTGCGGTTGAGTGATCTTTTGAAGAAATGTAGCGTTGCAACACCAGGGATAGACTGCAATGTATCTCTGTCGTTGCAGCCCTCTGATGCTCCCTGCTGCTGGCGTCACAACAGTGTCTGCATTTTTCACAAATAGAGTTTGGAGAGACGTTGTCAGTGTCTGTATGTTGCTTAAATTCTCCCAAACAGTGGGCGCTAAAGATCAGGGCACGGCAGACCATTGCAGCCATTGATCTCGAGCAGAAAAATAAAAATGCTTACAGCACCTGGTATTCCCAGGCGGTCACCCATCCAAGTGCTAACCAGGCCCGACCCTGCTTAGCTTCCGAGATCAGACGAGATCGGGCGTGATCAGGGTGGTATGGCCGTACGCAAATGTTACCGGGTCCATACTACCTTTTATTCAGCAGGAGCACAAAAGGACTGAGAGCGCTGCCGTGGCCAGAGACGGGACTTGTACAGAAACAATGATTAGATCCATAATGAAGGAAAGCAATGCATAAAGACTTTATTCCATACTCAAAGTACCATATGAAAACGCAATGCAATACACTGCGTGTGCGGTTGAGTGATCTTTTGAAGAAATGTAGCGTTGCAACACCAGGGATAGACTGCAATGTATCTCTGTCGTTGCAGCCCTCTGATGCTCCCTGCTGCCGGCGTCACAACAGTGTCTGCATGTTTCACAAATAGAGTTTGGAGAGACGTTGTCGGTGTCTGTATGTTGATTAAATTCTCCCAAACAGTGGGCGCTAAGGATCAGGGCACGGCAGACCATTGCAGCCATTGATCTCGAGCAGAAAAATAAAAATGCTTACAGCACCTGGTATTCCCAGGCGGTCACCCATCCAAGTACTAACCAGGCCCGACCCTGCTTAGCTTCCGAGATCAGACGAGATCGGGCGTGATCAGGGTGGTATGGCCGTACGCAAATGTTACCGGGTCCATACTACCTTTTATTCAGCAGGAGCACAAAAGGACTGAGAGCGCTGCCGTGGCCAGAGACGGGACTTGTACAGAAACAATGATTAGATCCATAATGAAGGAAAGCAATGCATAAAGACTTTATTCCATACTCAAAGTACCATATCAAAACGCAATGCAATACACTGCGTGTGCGGTTGAGTGATCTTTTGAAGAAATGTAGCGTTGCAACACCAGGGATAGACTGCAATGTATCTCTGTCGTTGCAGCCCTCTGATGCTCCCTGCTGCCGGCGTCACAACAGTGTCTGCATTTTTCACAAATAGAGTTTGGAGAGACGTTGTCAGTGTCTGTATGTTGCTCAAATTCTCCCAAACAGTGGGCGCTAAAGATCAGGGCACGGCAGACCATTGCAGCCATTGATCTCGAGCAGAAAAATAAATATGCTTACAGCACCTGGTATTCCCAGGCGGTCACCCATCCAAGTACTAACCAGGCCCGACCCTGCTTAGCTTCCGAGATCAGACGAGATCGGGCGTGATCAGGGTGGTATGGCCGTACGCAAATGTTACCGGGTCCATACTACCTTTTATTCAGCAGGAGCACAAAAGGACTGAGAGCGCTGCCGTGGCCAGAGACGGGACATGTACAGAAACAATGATTAGATCCATAATGAAGGAAAGCAATGCATAGAGACTTTATTCCATACTCAAAGTACCATATCAAAACGCAATGCAATACACTGCGTGTGCGGTTGAGTGATCTTTTGAAGAAATGTAGCGTTGCAACACCAGGGATAGACTGCAATGTATCTCTGTCGTTGCAGCCCTCTGATGCTCCCTGCTGCCGGCGTCACAACAGTGTCTGCATGTTTCACAAATAGAGTTTGGAGAGAAGTTGTCAGTGTCTGTATGTTGCTTAAATTCTCCCAAACAGTGGGCGCTAAAGATCAGGGCACGGCAGACCATTGCAGCCATTGATCTCGAGCAGAAAAATAAAAATGCTTACAGCACCTGGTATTCCCAGGCGGTCACCCATCCAAGTACTAACCAGGCCCGACCCTGCTTAGCTTCCGAGATCAGACGAGATCGGGCGTGATCAGGGTGGTATGGCCGTACGCAAATGTTACCGGGTCCATACTACCTTTTATTCAGCAGGAGCACAAAAGGACTGAGAGCGCTGCCGTGGCCAGAGACGGGACTTGTACAGAAACAATGATTAGATCCATAATGAAGGAAAGCAATGCATAAAGACTTTATTCCATACTCAAAGTACCATATCAAAACGCAATGCAATACACTGCGTGTGCGGTTGAGTGATCTTTTGAAGAAATGTAGCGTTGCAACACCAGGGATAGACTGCAATGTATCTCTGTCGTTGCAGCCCTCTGATGCTCCCTGCTGCCGGCGTCACAACAGTGTCTGCATTTTTCACAAATAGAGTTTGGAGAGACGTTGTCAGTGTCTGTATGTTGCTCAAATTCTCCCAAACAGTGGGCGCTAAAGATCAGGGCACGGCAGACCATTGCAGCCATTGATCTCGAGCAGAAAAAAAAATATGCTTACAGCACCTGGTATTCCCAGGCGGTCACCCATCCAAGTACTAACCAGGCCCGACCCTGCTTAGCTTCCGAGAACAGACGAGATAGGGCGTGATCAGGGTGGTATGGCCGTACGCAAATGTTACCGGGTCCATACTACCTTTTATTCAGCAGGAGCACAAAAGGACTGAGAGCGCTGCCGTGGCCAGAGACGGGACTTGTACAGAAACAATGATTAGATCCATAATGAAGGAAAGCAATGCATAAAGACTTTATTCCATACTCAAAGTACCATATGAAAACGCAATGCAATACACTGCGTGTGCGGTTGAGTGATCTTTTGAAGAAATGTAGCGTTGCAACACCAGGGATAGACTGCAATGTATCTCTGTCGTTGCAGCCCTCTGATGCTCCCTGCTGCCGGCGTCACAACAGTGTCTGCATGTTTCACAAATAGAGTTTGGAGAGACGTTGTCGGTGTCTGTATGTTGATTAAATTCTCCCAAACAGAGGGCGCTAAGGATCAGGGCACGGCAGACCATTGCAGCCATTGATCTCGAGCAGAAAAATAAAAGAGCTTACAGCACCTGGTATTCCCAGGCGGTCACCCATCCAAGTACTAACCAGGCCCGACCCTGCTTAGCTTCCAAGATCAGACGAGATCGGGCGTGATCAGGGTGGTATGGCCGTACGCAAATGTTACCGGGTCCATACTACCTTTTATTCAGCAGGAGCACAAAAGGACTGAGAGCGCTGCCGTGGCCAGAGACGGGACTTGTACAGAAACAATGATTAGATCCATAATGAAGGAAAGCAATGCATAAAGACTTTATTCCATACTCAAAGTACCATATGAAAACGCAATGCAATACACTGCGTGTGCGGTTGAGTGATCTTTTGAAGAAATGTAGCGTTGCAACACCAGGGATAGACTGCAATGTATCTCTGTCGTTGCAGCCCTCTGATGCTCCCTGCTGCCGGCGTCACGACAGTGTCTGCATGTTTCACAAATAGAGTTTGGAGAGACGTTGTCGGTGTCTGTATGTTGCTTATATTCTCCCAAACAGTGGGCGCTAAGGATCAGGGCACGGCAGACCATTGCAGCCATTGATCTCGAGCAGAAAAATAAAAATGCTTACAGCACCTGGTATTCCCAG
Source organism: Pollachius pollachius (assembly GCF_949987615.1). Lineage (NCBI taxonomy): Eukaryota > Metazoa > Chordata > Actinopteri > Gadiformes > Gadidae > Pollachius > Pollachius pollachius. The sequence goes on from NC_136943.1 coordinate 23,960,322, forward strand.
GCGGTCACCCATCCAAGTACTAACCAGGCCCGACCCTGCTTAGCTTCCGAGATCAGACGAGATCGGGCGTGATCAGGGTGGTATGGCCGTACGCAAATGTTACCGGGTCCATACTACCTTTTATTCAGCAGGAGCACAAAAGGACTGAGAGCGCTGCCGTGGCCAGAGACGGGACTTGTACAGAAACAATGATTAGATCCATAATGAAGGAAAGCAATGCATAAAGACTTTATTCCATACTCAAAGTACCATATCAAAACGCAATGCAATACACTGCGTGTGCGGTTGAGTGATCTTTTGAAGAAATGTAGCGTTGCAACACCAGGGATAGACTGCAATGTATCTCTGTCGTTGCAGCCCTCTGATGCTCCCTGCTGCTGGCGTCACAACAGTGTCTGCATTTTTCACAAATAGAGTTTGGAGAGACGTTGTCAGTGTCTGTATGTTGCTTAAATTCTCCCAAACAGTGGGCGCTAAAGATCAGGGCACGGCAGACCATTGCAGCCATTGATCTCGAGCAGAAAAATAAATATGCTTACAGCACCTGGTATTCCCAGGCGGTCACCCATCCAAGTACTAACCAGGCCCGACCCTGCTTAGCTTCCGAGATCAGACGAGATCGGGCGTGTTCAGGGTGGTATGGCCGTAAGCGAGTATAGCCGCATCCAAAGTAGCTTTTAAACAGCAGGAGCACATAAGGACTGAGAGCGCTGCCGTGACCATAGACCAGACTTGTACAGAAACAATTATTAGATCAATAATGAAGGAAAGCAATGAATGAATACTTTATTCCGGACTCAAAGTACCATATGAAAACGCAATGCAATACACTGCGTGTGCGGTTGAGTGATCTTTTGAAGAAATGTAGCGTTGCAACACCAGGGATAGACTGCAATGTATCTCTGTCGTTGCAGCCCTCTGATGCTCCCTGCTGCCGGCGTCACAACAGTGTCTGCATGTTTCACAAATAGAGTTTGGAGAGACGTTGTCGGTGTCTGTATGTTGATTAAATTCTCCCAAACAGTGGGCGCTAAGGATCAGGGCACGGCAGACCATTGCAGCCATTGATCTCGAGCAGAAAAATAAATATGCTTACAGCACCTGGTATTCCCAGGCGGTCACCCATCCAAGTACTAACCAGGCCGGACCCTGCTTAGCTTCCAAGATCAGACGAGACCGGGCGTGATCAGGGTGGTATGGCCGTACGCAAATGTTACCGGGTCCATACTACCTTTTATTCAGCAGGAGCACAAAAGGACTGAGAGCGCTGCCGTGGCCAGAGACGGGACTTGTACAGAAACAATGATTAGATCCATAATGAAGGAAAGCAATGCATAAAGACTTTATTCCATACTCAAAGTACCATATCAAAACGCAATGCAATACACTGCGTGTGCGGTTGAGTGATCTTTTGAAGAAATGTAGCGTTGCAACACCAGGGATAGACTGCAATGTATCTCTGTCGTTGCAGCCCTCTGATGCTCCCTGCTGCCGGCGTCACAACAGTGTCTGCATTTTTCACAAATAGAGTTTGGAGAGACGTTGTCAGTGTCTGTATGTTGCTTAAATTCTCCCAAACAGTGGGCGCTAAAGATCAGGGCACGGCAGACCATTGCAGCCATTGATCTCGAGCAGAAAAATAAAAATGCTTACAGCACCTGGTATTCCCAGGCGGTCACCCATCCAAGTACTAACCAGGCCCGACCCTGCTTAGCTTCCGAGATCAGACGAGATCGGGCGTGATCAGGGTGGTATGGCCGTACGCAAATGTTACCGGGTCCATACTACCTTTTATTCAGCAGGAGCACAAAAGGACTGAGAGCGCTGCCGTGGCCAGAGACGGGACTTGTACAGAAACAATGATTAGATCCATAATGAAGGAAAGCAATGCATAAAGACTTTATTCCATACTCAAAGTACCATATGAAAACGCAATGCAATACACTGCGTGTGCGGTTGAGTGATCTTTTGAAGAAATGTAGCGTTGCAACACCAGGGATAGACTGCAATGTATCTCTGTCGTTGCAGCCCTCTGATGCTCCCTGCTGCCGGCGTCACAACAGTGTCTGCATTTTTCACAAATAGAGTTTGGAGAGACGTTGTCAGTGTCTGTATGTTGCTCAAATTCTCCCAAACAGTGGGCGCTAAAGATCAGGGCACGGCAGACCATTGCAGCCATTGATCTCGAGCAGAAAAATAAATATGCTTACAGCACCTGGTATTCCCAGGCGGTCACCCATCCAAGTACTAACCAGGCCCGACCCTGCTTAGCTTCCGAGATCAGACGAGATCGGGCGTGATCAGGGTGGTATGGCCGTACGCAAATGTTACCGGGTCCATACTACCTTTTATTCAGCAGGAGCACAAAAGGAATGAGAGCGCTGCCGTGGCCAGAGACGGGACATGTACAGAAACAATGATTAGATCCATAATGAAGGAAAGCAATGCATGAAGACTTTATTCCATACTCAAAGTACCATATCAAAAGGCAATGCAATACACTGCGTGTGCGGTTGAGTGATCTTTTGAAGAAATGTAGCGTTGCAACACCAGGGATAGACTGCAATGTATCTCTGTCGTTGCAGCCCTCTGATGCTCCCTGCTGCCGGCGTCACAACAGTGTCTGCATGTTTCACAAATAGAGTTTGGAGAGAAGTTGTCAGTGTCTGTATGTTGCTTAAATTCTCCCAAACAGTGGGCGCTAAAGATCAGGGCACGGCAGACCAATGCAGCCATTGATCTCGAGCAGAAAAATAAAAATGCTTACAGCACCTGGTATTCCCAGGCGGTCACCCATCCAAGTACTAACCAGGCCCGACCCTGCTTAGCTTCCGAGATCAGACGAGATCGGGCGTGATCAGGGTGGTATGGCCGTACGCAAATGTTACCGGGTCCATACTACCTTTTATTCAGCAGGAGCACAAAAGGACTGAGAGCGCTGCCGTGGCCAGAGACGGGACTTGTACAGAAACAATGATTAGATCCATAATGAAGGAAAGCAATGCATAAAGACTTTATTCCATACTCAAAGTACCATATGAAAACGCAATGCAATACACTGCGTGTGCGGTTGAGTGATCTTTTGAAGAAATGTAGCGTTGCAACACCAGGGATAGACTGCAATGTATCTCTGTCGTTGCAGCCCTCTGATGCTCCCTGCTGCCGGCGTCACAACAGTGTCTGCATGTTTCACAAATAGAGTTTGGAGAGACGTTGTCGGTGTCTGTATGTTGATTAAATTCTCCCAAACAGTGGGCGCTAAGGATCAGGGCAAGGCAGACCATTGCAGCCATTGATCTCGAGCAGAAAAATAAAAATGCTTACAGCACCTGGTATTCCCAGGCGGTCACCCATCCAAGTACTAACCAGGCCCGACCCTGCTTAGCTTCCGAGATCAGACGAGATCGGGCGTGATCAGGGTGGTATGGCCGTACGCAAATGTTACCGGGTCCATACTACCTTTTATTCAGCAGGAGCACAAAAGGACTGAGAGCGCTGCCGTGGCCAGAGACGGGACTTGTACAGAAACAATGATTAGATCCATAATGAAGGAAAGCAATGCATAAAGACTTTATTCCATACTCAAAGTACCATATCAAAACGCAATGCAATACACTGCGTGTGCGGTTGAGTGATCTTTTGAAGAAATGTAGCGTTGCAACACCAGGGATAGACTGCAATGTATCTCTGTCGTTGCAGCCCTCTGATGCTCCCTGCTGCCGGCGTCACAACAGTGTCTGCATTTTTCACAAATAGAGTTTGGAGAGACGTTGTCAGTGTCTGTATGTTGCTCAAATTCTCCCAAACAGTGGGCGCTAAAGATCAGGGCACGGCAGACCATTGCAGCCATTGATCTCGAGCAGAAAAATAAATATGCTTACAGCACCTGGTATTCCCAGGCGGTCACCCATCCAAGTACTAACCAGGCCCGACCCTGCTTAGCTTCCGAGATCAGACGAGATCGGGCGTGATCAGGGTGGTATGGCCGTACGCAAATGTTACCGGGTCCATACTACCTTTTATTCAGCAGGAGCACAAAAGGACTGAGAGCGCTGCCGTGGCCAGAGACGGGACATGTACAGAAACAATGATTAGATCCATAATGAAGGAAAGCAATGCATAGAGACTTTATTCCATACTCAAAGTACCATATCAAAACGCAATGCAATACACTGCGTGTGCGGTTGAGTGATCTTTTGAAGAAATGTAGCGTTGCAACACCAGGGATAGACTGCAATGTATCTCTGTCGTTGCAGCCCTCTGATGCTCCCTGCTGCCGGCGTCACAACAGTGTCTGCATGTTTCACAAATAGAGTTTGGAGAGAAGTTGTCAGTGTCTGTATGTTGCTTAAATTCTCCCAAACAGTGGGCGCTAAAGATCAGGGCACGGCAGACCAATGCAGCCATTGATCTCGAGCAGAAAAATAAAAATGCTTACAGCACCTGGTATTCCCAGGCGGTCACCCATCCAAGTACTAACCAGGCCCGACCCTGCTTAGCTTCCGAGATCAGACGAGATCGGGCGTGATCAGGGTGGTATGGCCGTACGCAAATGTTACCGGGTCCATACTACCTTTTATTCAGCAGGAGCACAAAAGGACTGAGAGCGCTGCCGTGGCCAGAGACGGGACTTGTACAGAAACAATGATTAGATCCATAATGAAGGAAAGCAATGCATAAAGACTTTATTCCATACTCAAAGTACCATATGAAAACGCAATGCAATACACTGCGTGTGCGGTTGAGTGATCTTTTGAAGAAATGTAGCGTTGCAACACCAGGGATAGACTGCAATGTATCTCTGTCGTTGCAGCCCTCTGATGCTCCCTGCTGCCGGCGTCACAACAGTGTCTGCATTTTTCACAAATAGAGTTTGGAGAGACGTTGTCAGTGTCTGTATGTTGCTCAAATTCTCCCAAACAGTGGGCGCTAAAGATCAGGGCACGGCAGACCAATGCAGCCATTGATCTCGAGCAGAAAAATAAAAATGCTTACAGCACCTGGTATTCCCAGGCGGTCACCCATCCAAGTACTAACCAGGCCCGACCCTGCTTAGCTTCCGAGATCAGACGAGATCGGGCGTTATCAGGGTGGTATGGCCGTACGCAAATGTTACCGGGTCCATACTACCTTTTATTCAGCAGGAGCACAAAAGGACTGAGAGCGCTGCCGTGGCCAGAGACGGGACTTGTACAGAAACAATGATTAGATCCATAATGAAGGAAAGCAATGCATAAAGACTTTATTCCATACTCAAAGTACCATATGAAAACGCAATGCAATACACTGCGTGTGCGGTTGAGTGATCTTTTGAAGAAATGTAGCGTTGCAACACCAGGGATAGACTGCAATGTATCTCTGTCGTTGCAGCCCTCTGATGCTCCCTGCTGCCGGCGTCACAACAGTGTCTGCATTTTTCACAAATAGAGTTTGGAGAGACGTTGTCAGTGTCTGTATGTTGCTCAAATTCTCCCAAACAGTGGGCGCTAAAGATCAGGGCACGGCAGACCATTGCAGCCATTGATCTCGAGCAGAAAAATAAAAGAGCTTACAGCACCTGGTATTCCCAGGCGGTCACCCATCCAAGTACTAACCAGGCCCGACCCTGCTTAGCTTCCGAGATCAGACGAGATCGGGCGTGATCAGGGTGGTATGGCCGTACGCAAATTTTACCGGGTCCATACTACCTTTTATTCAGCAGGAGCACAAAAGGACTGAGAGCGCTGCCGTGGCCAGAGACGGGACATGTACAGAAACAATGATTAGATCCATAATGAAGGAAAGCAATGCATAGAGACTTTATTCCATACTCAAAGTACCATATCAAAACGCAATGCAATACACTGCGTGTGCGGTTGAGTGATCTTTTGAAGAAATGTAGCGTTGCAACACCAGGGATAGACTGCAATGTATCTCTGTCGTTGCAGCCCTCTGATGCTCCCTGCTGCCGGCGTCACAACAGTGTCTGCATGTTTCACAAATAGAGTTTGGAGAGAAGTTGTCAGTGTCTGTATGTTGCTTAAATTCTCCCAAACAGTGGGCGCTAAAGATCAGGGCACGGCAGACCATTGCAGCCATTGATCTCGAGCAGAAAAATAAAAATGCTTACAGCACCTGGTATTCCCAGGCGGTCACCCATCCAAGTACTAACCAGGCCCGACCCTGCTTAGCTTCCGAGATCAGACGAGATCGGGCGTGATCAGGGTGGTATGGCCGTACGCAAATATTACCGGGTCCATACTACCTTTTATTCAGCAGGAGCACAAAAGGACTGAGAGCGCTGCCGTGGCCAGAGACGGGACTTGTACAGAAACAATGATTAGATCCATAATGAAGGAAAGCAATGCATAAAGACTTTATTCCATACTCAAAGTACCATATGAAAACGCAATGCAATACACTGCGTGTGCGGTTGAGTGATCTTTTGAAGAAATGTAGCGTTGCAACACCAGGGATAGACTGCAATGTATCTCTGTCGTTGCAGCCCTCTGATGCTCCCTGCTGCCGGCGTCACAACAGTGTCTGCATGTTTCACAAATAGAGTTTGGAGAGACGTTGTCGGTGTCTGTATGTTGCTTATATTCTCCCAAACAGTGGGCGCTAAGGATCAGGGCACGGCAGACCATTGCAGCCATTGATCTCGAGCAGAAAAATAATTATGCTTACAGCACCTGGTATTCCCAGGCGGTCACCCATCCAAGTACTGACCAGGCCCGACCCTGCTTAGCTTCCGAGATCAGACGAGATCGGGCGTGATCAGGGTGGTATGGCCGTACGCAAATGTTACCGGGTCCATACTACCTTTTATTCAGCAGGAGCACAAAAGGACTGAGAGCGCTGCCGTGGCCAGAGACGGGACTTGTACAGAAACAATGATTAGATCCATAATGAAGGAAAGCAATGCATAAAGACTTTATTCCATACTCAAAGTACCATATGAAAACGCAATGCAATACACTGCGTGTGCGGTTGAGTGATCTTTTGAAGAAATGTAGCGTTGCAACACCAGGGATAGACTGCAATGTATCTCTGTCGTTGCAGCCCTCTGATGCTCCCTGCTGCCGGCGTCACAACAGTGTCTGCATGTTTCACAAATAGAGTTTGGAGAGACGTTGTCGGTGTCTGTATGTTGATTAAATTCTCCCAAACAGTGGGCGCTAAGGATCAGGGCACGGCAGACCATTGCAGCCATTGATCTCGAGCAGAAAAATAAAAGAGCTTACAGCACCTGGTATTCCCAGGCGGTCACCCATCCAAGTACTAACCAGGCCCGACCCTGCTTAGCTTCCGAGATCAGACGAGATCGGGCGTGATCAGGGTGGTATGGCTGTACACAAATGTTACCGGGTCCATACTACCTTTTATTCAGCAGGAGCACAAAAGGACTGAGAGCGCTGCCGTGGCCAGAGACGGGACTTGTACAGAAACAATGATTAGATCCATAATGAAGGAAAGCAATGCATAAAGACTTTATTCCATACTCAAAGTACCATATGAAAACGCAATGCAATACACTGAGTGTGCGGTTGAGTGATCTTTTGAAGAAATGTAGCGTTGCAACACCAGGGAAAGACTGCAATGTATCTCTGTCGTTGCAGCCCTCTGATGCTCCCTGCTGCCGGCGTCACAACAGTGTCTGCATTTTTCACAAATAGAGTTTGGAGAGACGTTGTCAGTGTCTGTATGTTACTTAAATTCTCCCAAACAGTGGGCGCTGAAGATCAGTGCACGGCAGACCATTGCAGCCATTGATCTCGAGCAGAAAAATAAATATGCTTACAGCACCTGGTATTCCCAGGCGGTCACCCATCCAAGTACTAACCAGGCCCGACCCTGCTTAGCTTCCGAGATCAGACGAGATCGGGCGTGATCAGGGTGGTATGGCCGTACGCAAATGTTACCGGGTCCATACTACCTTTTATTCAGCAGGAGCACAAAAGGACTGAGAGCGCTGCCGTGGCCAGAGACGGGACTTGTACAGAAACAATGATTAGATCCATAATGAAGGAAAGCAATGCATAAAGACTTTATTCCATACTCAAAGTACCATATGAAAACGCAATGCAATACACTGCGTGTGCGGTTGAGTGATCTTTTGAAGAAATGTAGCGTTGCAACACCAGGGATAGACTGCAATGTATCTCTGTCGTTGCAGCCCTCTGATGCTCCCTGCTGCCGGCGTCACAACAGTGTCTGCATTTTTCACAAATAGAGTTTGGAGAGACGTTGTCAGTGTCTGTATGTTGCTCAAATTCTCCCAAACAGTGGGCGCTAAAGATCAGGGCACGGCAGACCATTGCAGCCATTGATCTCGAGCAGAAAAAAAAATATGCTTACAGCACCTGGTATTCCCAGGCGGTCACCCATCCAAGTACTAACCAGGCACGACCCTGCTTAGCTTCCGAGATCAGACGAGATCGGGCGTGATCAGGGTGGTATGGCCGTACGCAAATGTTACCGGGTCCATACTACCTTTTATTCAGCAGGAGCACAAAAGGACTGAGAGCGCTGCCGTGGCCAGAGACGGGACTTGTACAGAAACAATGATTAGATCCATAATGAAGGAAAGCAATGCATAAAGACTTTATTCCATACTCAAAGTACCATATGAAAACGCAATGCAATACACTGCGTGTGCGGTTGAGTGATCTTTTGAAGAAATGTAGCGTTGCAACACCAGGGATAGACTGCAATGTATCTCTGTCGTTGCAGCCCTCTGATGCTCCCTGCTGCCGGCGTCACAACAGTGTCTGCATGTTTCACAAATAGAGTTTGGAGAGACGTTGTCGGTGTCTGTATGTTGCTTATATTCTCCCAAACAGTGGGCGCTAAGGATCAGGGCACGGCAGACCATTGCAGCCATTGATCTCGAGCAGAAAAATAATTATGCTTACAGCACCTGGTATTCCCAGGCGGTCACCCATCCAAGTACTGACCAGGCCCGACCCTGCTTAGCTTCCGAGATCAGACGAGATCGGGCGTGATCAGGGTGGTATGGCCGTACGCAAATGTTACCGGGTCCATACTACCTTTTATTCAGCAGGAGCACAAAAGGACTGAGAGCGCTGCCGTGGCCAGAGACGGGACTTGTACAGAAACAATGATTAGATCCATAATGAAGGAAAGCAATGCATAAAGACTTTATTCCATACTCAAAGTACCATATGAAAACGCAATGCAATACACTGCGTGTGCGGTTGAGTGATCTTTTGAAGAAATGTAGCGTTGCAACACCAGGGATAGACTGCAATGTATCTCTGTCGTTGCAGCCCTCTGATGCTCCCTGCTGCCGGCGTCACAACAGTGTCTGCATGTTTCACAAATAGAGTTTGGAGAGACGTTGTCGGTGTCTGTATGTTGATTAAATTCTCCCAAACAGTGGGCGCTAAGGATCAGGGCACGGCAGACCATTGCAGCCATTGATCTCGAGCAGAAAAATAAAAGAGCTTACAGCACCTGGTATTCCCAGGCGGTCACCCATCCAAGTACTAACCAGGCCCGACCCTGCTTAGCTTCCGAGATCAGACGAGATCGGGCGTGATCAGGGTGGTATGGCTGTACACAAATGTTACCGGGTCCATACTACCTTTTATTCAGCAGGAGCACAAAAGGACTGAGAGCGCTGCCGTGGCCAGAGACGGGACTTGTACAGAAACAATGATTAGATCCATAATGAAGGAAAGCAATGCATAAAGACTTTATTCCATACTCAAAGTACCATATGAAAACGCAATGCAATACACTGAGTGTGCGGTTGAGTGATCTTTTGAAGAAATGTAGCGTTGCAACACCAGGGAAAGACTGCAATGTATCTCTGTCGTTGCAGCCCTCTGATGCTCCCTGCTGCCGGCGTCACAACAGTGTCTGCATTTTTCACAAATAGAGTTTGGAGAGACGTTGTCAGTGTCTGTATGTTACTTAAATTCTCCCAAACAGTGGGCGCTGAAGATCAGTGCACGGCAGACCATTGCAGCCATTGATCTCGAGCAGAAAAATAAATATGCTTACAGCACCTGGTATTCCCAGGCGGTCACCCATCCAAGTACTAACCAGGCCCGACCCTGCTTAGCTTCCGAGATCAGACGAGATCGGGCGTGATCAGGGTGGTATGGCCGTACGCAAATGTTACCGGGTCCATACTACCTTTTATTCAGCAGGAGCACAAAAGGACTGAGAGCGCTGCCGTGGCCAGAGACGGGACTTGTACAGAAACAATGATTAGATCCATAATGAAGGAAAGCAATGCATAAAGACTTTATTCCATACTCAAAGTACCATATGAAAACGCAATGCAATACACTGCGTGTGCGGTTGAGTGATCTTTTGAAGAAATGTAGCGTTGCAACACCAGGGATAGACTGCAATGTATCTCTGTCGTTGCAGCCCTCTGATGCTCCCTGCTGCCGGCGTCACAACAGTGTCTGCATTTTTCACAAATAGAGTTTGGAGAGACGTTGTCAGTGTCTGTATGTTGCTCAAATTCTCCCAAACAGTGGGCGCTAAAGATCAGGGCACGGCAGACCATTGCAGCCATTGATCTCGAGCAGAAAAAAAAATATGCTTACAGCACCTGGTATTCCCAGGCGGTCACCCATCCAAGTACTAACCAGGCACGACCCTGCTTAGCTTCCGAGATCAGACGAGATCGGGCGTGATCAGGGTGGTATGGCCGTACGCAAATGTTACCGGGTCCATACTACCTTTTATTCAGCAGGAGCACAAAAGGACTGAGAGCGCTGCCGTGGCCAGAGACGGGACTTGTACAGAAACAATGATTAGATCCATAATGAAGGAAAGCAATGCATAAAGACTTTATTCCATACTCAAAGTACCATATGAAAACGCAATGCAATACACTGCGTGTGCGGTTGAGTGATCTTTTGAAGAAATGTAGCGTTGCAACACCAGGGATAGACTGCAATGTATCTCTGTCGTTGCAGCCCTCTGATGCTCCCTGCTGCCGGCGTCACAACAGTGTCTGCATGTTTCACAAATAGAGTTTGGAGAGACGTTGTCGGTGTCTGTATGTTGCTTATATTCTCCCAAACAGTGGGCGCTAAGGATCAGGGCACGGCAGACCATTGCAGCCATTGATCTCGAGCAGAAAAATAATTATGCTTACAGCACCTGGTATTCCCAGGCGGTCACCCATCCAAGTACTGACCAGGCCCGACCCTGCTTAGCTTCCGAGATCAGACGAGATCGGGCGTGATCAGGGTGGTATGGCCGTACGCAAATGTTACCGGGTCCATACTACCTTTTATTCAGCAGGAGCACAAAAGGACTGAGAGCGCTGCCGTGGCCAGAGACGGGACTTGTACAGAAACAATGATTAGATCCATAATGAAGGAAAGCAATGCATAAAGACTTTATTCCATACTCAAAGTACCATATGAAAACGCAATGCAATACACTGCGTGTGCGGTTGAGTGATCTTTTGAAGAAATGTAGCGTTGCAACACCAGGGATAGACTGCAATGTATCTCTGTCGTTGCAGCCCTCTGATGCTCCCTGCTGCCGGCGTCACAACAGTGTCTGCATGTTTCACAAATAGAGTTTGGAGAGACGTTGTCGGTGTCTGTATGTTGATTAAATTCTCCCAAACAGTGGGCGCTAAGGATCAGGGCACGGCAGACCATTGCAGCCATTGATCTCGAGCAGAAAAATAAATATGCTTACAGCACCTGGTATTCCCAGGCGGTCACCCATCCAAGTACTAACCAGGCCCGACCCTGCTTAGCTTCCGAGATCAGACGAGATCGGGCGTGATCAGGGTGGTATGGCCGTACGCAAATGTTACCGGGTCCATACTACCTTTTATTCAGCAGGAGCACAAAAGGACTGAGAGCGCTGCCGTGGCCAGAGACGGGACTTGTACAGAAACAATGATTAGATCCATAATGAAGGAAAGCAATGCATAAAGACTTTATTCCATACTCAAAGTACCATATCAAAACGCAATGCAATACACTGCGTGTGCGGTTGAGTGATCTTTTGAAGAAATGTAGCGTTGCAACACCAGGGATAGACTGCAATGTATCTCTGTCGTTGCAGCCCTCTGATGCTCCCTGCTGCCGGCGTCACAACAGTGTCTGCATTTTTCACAAATAGAGTTTGGAGAGACGTTGTCAGTGTCTGTATGTTGCTCAAATTCTCCCAAACAGTGGGCGCTAAAGATCAGGGCACGGCAGACCATTGCAGCCATTGATCTCGAGCAGAAAAATAAATATGCTTACAGCACCTGGTATTCCCAGGCGGTCACCCATCCAAGTACTAACCAGGCCCGACCCTGCTTAGCTTCCGAGATCAGACGAGATCGGGCGTGATCAGGGTGGTATGGCCGTACGCAAATGTTACCGGGTCCATACTACCTTTTATTCAGCAGGAGCACAAAAGGACTGAGAGCGCTGCCGTGGCCAGAGACGGGACATGTACAGAAACAATGATTAGATCCATAATGAAGGAAAGCAATGCATAGAGACTTTATTCCATACTCAAAGTACCATATCAAAACGCAATGCAATACACTGCGTGTGCGGTTGAGTGATCTTTTGAAGAAATGTAGCGTTGCAACACCAGGGATAGACTGCAATGTATCTCTGTCGTTGCAGCCCTCTGATGCTCCCTGCTGCCGGCCTCACAACAGTGTCTGCATGTTTCACAAATAGAGTTTGGAGAGACGTTGTCAGTGTCTGTATGTTGCTCAAATTCTCCCAAACAGTGGGCGCTAAAGATCAGGGCACGGCAGACCATTGCAGCCATTGATCTCGAGCAGAAAAAAAAATATGCTTACAGCACCTGGTATTCCCAGGCGGTCACCCATCCAAGTACTAACCAGGCACGACCCTGCTTAGCTTCCGAGATCAGACGAGATCGGGCGTGATCAGGGTGGTATGGCCGTACGCAAATGTTACCGGGTCCATACTACCTTTTATTCAGCAGGAGCACAAAAGGACTGAGAGCGCTGCCGTGGCCAGAGACGGGACTTGTACAGAAACAATGATTAGATCCATAATGAAGGAAAGCAATGCATAAAGACTTTATTCCATACTCAAAGTACCATATGAAAACGCAATGCAATACACTGCGTGTGCGGTTGAGTGATCTTTTGAAGAAATGTAGCGTTGCAACACCAGGGATAGACTGCAATGTATCTCTGTCGTTGCAGCCCTCTGATGCTCCCTGCTGCCGGCGTCACAACAGTGTCTGCATGTTTCACAAATAGAGTTTGGAGAGACGTTGTCGGTGTCTGTATGTTGATTAAATTCTCCCAAACAGTGGGCGCTAAGGATCAGGGCACGGCAGACCATTGCAGCCATTGATCTCGAGCAGAAAAATAAAAGAGCTTACAGCACCTGGTATTCCCAGGCGGTCACCCATCCAAGTACTAACCAGGCCCGACCCTGCTTAGCTTCCGAGATCAGACGAGATCGGGCGTGATCAGGGTGGTATGGCCGTACGCAAATGTTACCGGGTCCATACTACCTTTTATTCAGCAGGAGCACAAAAGGACTGAGAGCGCTGCCGTGGCCAGAGACGGGACTTGTACAGAAACAATGATTAGATCCATAATGAAGGAAAGCAATGCATAAAGACTTTATTCCATACTCAAAGTACCATATGAAAACGCAATGCAATACACTGAGTGTGCGGTTGAGTGATCTTTTGAAGAAATGTAGCGTTGCAACACCAGGGAAAGACTGCAATGTATCTCTGTCGTTGCAGCCCTCTGATGCTCCCTGCTGCCGGCGTCACAACAGTGTCTGCATTTTTCACAAATAGAGTTTGGAGAGACGTTGTCAGTGTCTGTATGTTACTTAAATTCTCCCAAACAGTGGGCGCTAAAGATCAGTGCACGGCAGACCATTGCAGCCATTGATCTCGAGCAGAAAAATAAATATGCTTACAGCACCTGGTATTCCCAGGCGGTCACCCATCCAAGTACTAACCAGGCCCGACCCTGCTTAGCTTCCGAGATCAGACGAGATCGGGCGTGATCAGGGTGGTATGGCCGTACGCAAATGTTACCGGGTCCATACTACCTTTTATTCAGCAGGAGCACAAAAGGACTGAGAGCGCTGCCGTGGCCAGAGACGGGACTTGTACAGAAACAATGATTAGATCCATAATGAAGGAAAGCAATGCGTAAAGACTTTATTCCATACTCAAAGTACCATATGAAAACGCAATGCAATACACTGCGTGTGCGGTTGAGTGATCTTTTGAAGAAATGTAGCGTTGCAACACCAGGGATAGACTGCAATGTATCTCTGTCGTTGCAGCCCTCTGATGCTCCCTGCTGCCGGCGTCACAACAGTGTCTGCATTTTTCACAAATAGAGTTTGGAGACACGTTGTCAGTGTCTGTATGTTGCTTAAATTCTCCCAAACAGTGGGCGCTAAAGATCTCTGCCCGTATGCAAATTAGCCATGTGCGCCTAACAGAAGAATGACGTAATGTTGAGAACGAGTCATACTAAAAACCGAGAGCAAGCGAAAGCTAAACCAGACTGTATCAATCACACACTTTGGGTCCATTCTAACTTTTGATAAGAGGCTAGTCTTTAAATCTTTGCAGTGACTGAATGTTGATGATAAAACGGATTGTTTTGCATAAGATGAGTGTGTGCGACTGTGTGTTTGTCATTTCCGGCTTCGGCATACCGCATGGTCATGAAGGCCTCGTGGTGAGTTACTTTCTTAGTGAAGCAGCTTAGCCTTACAGTTGGATCAGTTGGAGTGATTGGAGTTTATTTTTCACAGTGAGAGAGGGGTGCACCGGTCCTGGAGGTACTGCAATACCAGGTCGATGCGTGGAGTGGACGGAGCAAGCCCCTATTCCATCTCCCAGTTCCAAAAAACAATTTAATATATGGTCCCCGGGTAGGGGACGTATCAGATATTAAACTGATAAGAACAGATACTACACTTGATCTTAGCCAAAAGGCCGAGAAGCGATGCCCACACATGCTCAGACCAAGAGTCCAGCTTCCCAAACACGTCGCTCCACTTAGCGGTTTGACAGACGACGACAAAACAAATAGAAGACCAGTCACCCTGTGTGCGTGTTTGTGAAAGCTGAAGAAAAATGCCGAGGTCGCTGCATCTCTCTGCTGGTCCCTGCTGCCAGCGTCACTAGTGTGTCTGCATGTTTCTCAAATAGAGTTTGGAGAGACGTTGTCAGTGTCTGTATGTTGCTTAAATTCTCCCAAACAGTGGGCGCTAAAGATCACGGCACGGCAGGCCATTGCAGCCAATGAGCTCGAGTTGAAAAATAAATGTGCTTACAGCACCAGGTGGTCCCCCATCGATGTAGTAACCAGGCCCGACCCTGCTTAGCTTCCGAGATCAGACGAGATCGGGCATGATCAGGCTGTTATGGCCGTAAACTAACATTTCCGGGTCCATACTAGGTTTTATACAGCAGGAGCACATAAGGACTGAGAGCGCTGCCGTGGCCAGAGACGGGACTTGTACAGAAACAATGATTAGATCCATAATGAAGGAAAGCAATGCATAAAGACTTTATTCCATACTCAAAGTACCATATCAAAACGCAATGCAATACACTGCGTGTGCGGTTGAGTGATCTTTTGAAGAAATGTAGCGTTGCAACACCAGGGATAGACTGCAATGTATCTCTGTCGTTGCAGCCCTCTGATGCTCCCTGCTGCCGGCGTCACAACAGTGTCTGCATTTTTCACAAATAGAGTTTGGAGAGACGTTGTCAGTGTCTGTATGTTGCTCAAATTCTCCCAAACAGTGGGCGCTAAAGATCAGGGCACGGCAGACCATTGCAGCCATTGATCTCGAGCAGAAAAATAAATATGCTTACAGCACCTGGTATTGCCAGGCGGTCACCCATCCAAGTACTAACCAGGCCCGACCCTGCTTAGCTTCCGAGATCAGACGAGATCGGGCGTGATCAGGGTGGTATGGCCGTACGCAAATGTTACCGGGTCCATACTACCTTTTATTCAGCAGGAGCACAAAAGGACTGAGAGCGCTGCCGTGGCCAGAGACGGGACATGTACAGAAACAATGATTAGATCCATAATGAAGGAAAGCAATGCATAGAGACTTTATTCCATACTCAAAGTACCATATCAAAACGCAATGCAATACACTGCGTGTGCGGTTGAGTGATCTTTTGAAGAAATGTAGCGTTGCAACACCAGGGATAGACTGCA
This sequence comes from Pollachius pollachius, assembly GCF_949987615.1. Lineage (NCBI taxonomy): Eukaryota > Metazoa > Chordata > Actinopteri > Gadiformes > Gadidae > Pollachius > Pollachius pollachius. Next base: position 23,976,511 of record NC_136943.1, read on the forward strand.
ATGTATCTCTGTCGTTGCAGCCCTCTGATGCTCCCTGCTGCCGGCGTCACAACAGTGTCTGCATGTTTCACAAATAGAGTTTGGAGAGAAGTTGTCAGTGTCTGTATGTTGCTTAAATTCTCCCAAACAGTGGGCGCTAAAGATCAGGGCACGGCAGACCATTGCAGCCATTGATCTCGAGCAGAAAAATAAAAATGCTTACAGCACCTGGTATTCCCAGGCGGTCACCCATCCAAGTACTAACCAGGCCCGACCCTGCTTAGCTTCCGAGATCAGACGAGATCGGGCGTGATCAGGGTGGTATGGCCGTACGCAAATGTTACCGGGTCCATACTACCTTTTATTCAGCAGGAGCACAAAAGGACTGAGAGCGCTGCCGTGGCCAGAGACGGGACTTGTACAGAAACAATGATTAGATCCATAATGAAGGAAAGCAATGCATAAAGACTTTATTCCATACTCAAAGTACCATATGAAAACGCAATGCAATACACTGCGTGTGCGGTTGAGTGATCTTTTGAAGAAATGTAGCGTTGCAACACCAGGGATAGACTGCAATGTATCTCTGTCGTTGCAGCCCTCTGATGCTCCCTGCTGCCGGCGTCACAACAGTGTCTGCATGTTTCACAAATAGAGTTTGGAGAGACGTTGTCGGTGTCTGTATGTTGATTAAATTCTCCCAAACAGTGGGCGCTAAGGATCAGGGCACGGCAGACCATTGCAGCCATTGATCTCGAGCAGAAAAATAAATATGCTTACAGCACCTGGTATTCCCAGGCGGTCACCCATCCAAGTACTAACCAGGCCCGACCCTGCTTAGCTTCCAAGATCAGACGAGACCGGGCGTGATCATGGTGGTATGGCCGTACGCAAATGTTACCGGGTCCATACTACCTTTTATTCAGCAGGAGCACAAAAGGACTGAGAGCGCTGCCGTGGCCAGAGACGGGACTTGTACAGAAACAATGATTAGATCCATAATGAAGGAAAGCAATGCATAAAGACTTTATTCCATACTCAAAGTACCATATCAAAACGCAATGCAATACACTGCGTGTGCGGTTGAGTGATCTTTTGAAGAAATGTAGCGTTGCAACACCAGGGATAGACTGCAATGTATCTCTGTCGTTGCAGCCCTCTGATGCTCCCTGCTGCTGGCGTCACAACAGTGTCTGCATTTTTCACAAATAGAGTTTGGAGAGACGTTGTCAGTGTCTGTATGTTGCTTAAATTCTCCCAAACAGTGGGCGCTAAAGATCAGGGCACGGCAGACCATTGCAGCCATTGATCTCGAGCAGAAAAATAAAAATGCTTACAGCACCTGGTATTCCCAGGCGGTCACCCATCCAAGTGCTAACCAGGCCCGACCCTGCTTAGCTTCCGAGATCAGACGAGATCGGGCGTGATCAGGGTGGTATGGCCGTACGCAAATGTTACCGGGTCCATACTACCTTTTATTCAGCAGGAGCACAAAAGGACTGAGAGCGCTGCCGTGGCCAGAGACGGGACTTGTACAGAAACAATGATTAGATCCATAATGAAGGAAAGCAATGCATAAAGACTTTATTCCATACTCAAAGTACCATATGAAAACGCAATGCAATACACTGCGTGTGCGGTTGAGTGATCTTTTGAAGAAATGTAGCGTTGCAACACCAGGGATAGACTGCAATGTATCTCTGTCGTTGCAGCCCTCTGATGCTCCCTGCTGCCGGCGTCACAACAGTGTCTGCATGTTTCACAAATAGAGTTTGGAGAGACGTTGTCGGTGTCTGTATGTTGATTAAATTCTCCCAAACAGTGGGCGCTAAGGATCAGGGCACGGCAGACCATTGCAGCCATTGATCTCGAGCAGAAAAATAAAAATGCTTACAGCACCTGGTATTCCCAGGCGGTCACCCATCCAAGTACTAACCAGGCCCGACCCTGCTTAGCTTCCGAGATCAGACGAGATCGGGCGTGATCAGGGTGGTATGGCCGTACGCAAATGTTACCGGGTCCATACTACCTTTTATTCAGCAGGAGCACAAAAGGACTGAGAGCGCTGCCGTGGCCAGAGACGGGACTTGTACAGAAACAATGATTAGATCCATAATGAAGGAAAGCAATGCATAAAGACTTTATTCCATACTCAAAGTACCATATCAAAACGCAATGCAATACACTGCGTGTGCGGTTGAGTGATCTTTTGAAGAAATGTAGCGTTGCAACACCAGGGATAGACTGCAATGTATCTCTGTCGTTGCAGCCCTCTGATGCTCCCTGCTGCCGGCGTCACAACAGTGTCTGCATTTTTCACAAATAGAGTTTGGAGAGACGTTGTCAGTGTCTGTATGTTGCTCAAATTCTCCCAAACAGTGGGCGCTAAAGATCAGGGCACGGCAGACCATTGCAGCCATTGATCTCGAGCAGAAAAATAAATATGCTTACAGCACCTGGTATTCCCAGGCGGTCACCCATCCAAGTACTAACCAGGCCCGACCCTGCTTAGCTTCCGAGATCAGACGAGATCGGGCGTGATCAGGGTGGTATGGCCGTACGCAAATGTTACCGGGTCCATACTACCTTTTATTCAGCAGGAGCACAAAAGGACTGAGAGCGCTGCCGTGGCCAGAGACGGGACATGTACAGAAACAATGATTAGATCCATAATGAAGGAAAGCAATGCATAGAGACTTTATTCCATACTCAAAGTACCATATCAAAACGCAATGCAATACACTGCGTGTGCGGTTGAGTGATCTTTTGAAGAAATGTAGCGTTGCAACACCAGGGATAGACTGCAATGTATCTCTGTCGTTGCAGCCCTCTGATGCTCCCTGCTGCCGGCGTCACAACAGTGTCTGCATGTTTCACAAATAGAGTTTGGAGAGAAGTTGTCAGTGTCTGTATGTTGCTTAAATTCTCCCAAACAGTGGGCGCTAAAGATCAGGGCACGGCAGACCATTGCAGCCATTGATCTCGAGCAGAAAAATAAAAATGCTTACAGCACCTGGTATTCCCAGGCGGTCACCCATCCAAGTACTAACCAGGCCCGACCCTGCTTAGCTTCCGAGATCAGACGAGATCGGGCGTGATCAGGGTGGTATGGCCGTACGCAAATGTTACCGGGTCCATACTACCTTTTATTCAGCAGGAGCACAAAAGGACTGAGAGCGCTGCCGTGGCCAGAGACGGGACTTGTACAGAAACAATGATTAGATCCATAATGAAGGAAAGCAATGCATAAAGACTTTATTCCATACTCAAAGTACCATATCAAAACGCAATGCAATACACTGCGTGTGCGGTTGAGTGATCTTTTGAAGAAATGTAGCGTTGCAACACCAGGGATAGACTGCAATGTATCTCTGTCGTTGCAGCCCTCTGATGCTCCCTGCTGCCGGCGTCACAACAGTGTCTGCATTTTTCACAAATAGAGTTTGGAGAGACGTTGTCAGTGTCTGTATGTTGCTCAAATTCTCCCAAACAGTGGGCGCTAAAGATCAGGGCACGGCAGACCATTGCAGCCATTGATCTCGAGCAGAAAAAAAAATATGCTTACAGCACCTGGTATTCCCAGGCGGTCACCCATCCAAGTACTAACCAGGCCCGACCCTGCTTAGCTTCCGAGAACAGACGAGATAGGGCGTGATCAGGGTGGTATGGCCGTACGCAAATGTTACCGGGTCCATACTACCTTTTATTCAGCAGGAGCACAAAAGGACTGAGAGCGCTGCCGTGGCCAGAGACGGGACTTGTACAGAAACAATGATTAGATCCATAATGAAGGAAAGCAATGCATAAAGACTTTATTCCATACTCAAAGTACCATATGAAAACGCAATGCAATACACTGCGTGTGCGGTTGAGTGATCTTTTGAAGAAATGTAGCGTTGCAACACCAGGGATAGACTGCAATGTATCTCTGTCGTTGCAGCCCTCTGATGCTCCCTGCTGCCGGCGTCACAACAGTGTCTGCATGTTTCACAAATAGAGTTTGGAGAGACGTTGTCGGTGTCTGTATGTTGATTAAATTCTCCCAAACAGAGGGCGCTAAGGATCAGGGCACGGCAGACCATTGCAGCCATTGATCTCGAGCAGAAAAATAAAAGAGCTTACAGCACCTGGTATTCCCAGGCGGTCACCCATCCAAGTACTAACCAGGCCCGACCCTGCTTAGCTTCCGAGATCAGACGAGATCGGGCGTGTTCAGGGTGGTATGGCCGTAAGCGAGTATAGCCGCATCCAAAGTAGCTTTTAAACAGCAGGAGCACATAAGGACTGAGAGCGCTGCCGTGACCATAGACCAGACTTGTACAGAAACAATTATTAGATCAATAATGAAGGAAAGCAATGAATGAATACTTTATTCCGGACTCAAAGTACCATATGAAAACGCAATGCAATACACTGCGTGTGCGGTTGAGTGATCTTTTGAAGAAATGTAGCGTTGCAACACCAGGGATAGACTGCAATGTATCTCTGTCGTTGCAGCCCTCTGATGCTCCCTGCTGCCGGCGTCACAACAGTGTCTGCATGTTTCACAAATAGAGTTTGGAGAGACGTTGTCGGTGTCTGTATGTTGATTAAATTCTCCCAAACAGTGGGCGCTAAGGATCAGGGCACGGCAGACCATTGCAGCCATTGATCTCGAGCAGAAAAATAAATATGCTTACAGCACCTGGTATTCCCAGGCGGTCACCCATCCAAGTACTAACCAGGCCGGACCCTGCTTAGCTTCCAAGATCAGACGAGACCGGGCGTGATCAGGGTGGTATGGCCGTACGCAAATGTTACCGGGTCCATACTACCTTTTATTCAGCAGGAGCACAAAAGGACTGAGAGCGCTGCCGTGGCCAGAGACGGGACTTGTACAGAAACAATGATTAGATCCATAATGAAGGAAAGCAATGCATAAAGACTTTATTCCATACTCAAAGTACCATATCAAAACGCAATGCAATACACTGCGTGTGCGGTTGAGTGATCTTTTGAAGAAATGTAGCGTTGCAACACCAGGGATAGACTGCAATGTATCTCTGTCGTTGCAGCCCTCTGATGCTCCCTGCTGCCGGCGTCACAACAGTGTCTGCATTTTTCACAAATAGAGTTTGGAGAGACGTTGTCAGTGTCTGTATGTTGCTTAAATTCTCCCAAACAGTGGGCGCTAAAGATCAGGGCACGGCAGACCATTGCAGCCATTGATCTCGAGCAGAAAAATAAAAATGCTTACAGCACCTGGTATTCCCAGGCGGTCACCCATCCAAGTACTAACCAGGCCCGACCCTGCTTAGCTTCCGAGATCAGACGAGATCGGGCGTGATCAGGGTGGTATGGCCGTACGCAAATGTTACCGGGTCCATACTACCTTTTATTCAGCAGGAGCACAAAAGGACTGAGAGCGCTGCCGTGGCCAGAGACGGGACTTGTACAGAAACAATGATTAGATCCATAATGAAGGAAAGCAATGCATAAAGACTTTATTCCATACTCAAAGTACCATATGAAAACGCAATGCAATACACTGCGTGTGCGGTTGAGTGATCTTTTGAAGAAATGTAGCGTTGCAACACCAGGGATAGACTGCAATGTATCTCTGTCGTTGCAGCCCTCTGATGCTCCCTGCTGCCGGCGTCACAACAGTGTCTGCATTTTTCACAAATAGAGTTTGGAGAGACGTTGTCAGTGTCTGTATGTTGCTCAAATTCTCCCAAACAGTGGGCGCTAAAGATCAGGGCACGGCAGACCATTGCAGCCATTGATCTCGAGCAGAAAAATAAATATGCTTACAGCACCTGGTATTCCCAGGCGGTCACCCATCCAAGTACTAACCAGGCCCGACCCTGCTTAGCTTCCGAGATCAGACGAGATCGGGCGTGATCAGGGTGGTATGGCCGTACGCAAATGTTACCGGGTCCATACTACCTTTTATTCAGCAGGAGCACAAAAGGAATGAGAGCGCTGCCGTGGCCAGAGACGGGACATGTACAGAAACAATGATTAGATCCATAATGAAGGAAAGCAATGCATGAAGACTTTATTCCATACTCAAAGTACCATATCAAAAGGCAATGCAATACACTGCGTGTGCGGTTGAGTGATCTTTTGAAGAAATGTAGCGTTGCAACACCAGGGATAGACTGCAATGTATCTCTGTCGTTGCAGCCCTCTGATGCTCCCTGCTGCCGGCGTCACAACAGTGTCTGCATGTTTCACAAATAGAGTTTGGAGAGAAGTTGTCAGTGTCTGTATGTTGCTTAAATTCTCCCAAACAGTGGGCGCTAAAGATCAGGGCACGGCAGACCAATGCAGCCATTGATCTCGAGCAGAAAAATAAAAATGCTTACAGCACCTGGTATTCCCAGGCGGTCACCCATCCAAGTACTAACCAGGCCCGACCCTGCTTAGCTTCCGAGATCAGACGAGATCGGGCGTGATCAGGGTGGTATGGCCGTACGCAAATGTTACCGGGTCCATACTACCTTTTATTCAGCAGGAGCACAAAAGGACTGAGAGCGCTGCCGTGGCCAGAGACGGGACTTGTACAGAAACAATGATTAGATCCATAATGAAGGAAAGCAATGCATAAAGACTTTATTCCATACTCAAAGTACCATATGAAAACGCAATGCAATACACTGCGTGTGCGGTTGAGTGATCTTTTGAAGAAATGTAGCGTTGCAACACCAGGGATAGACTGCAATGTATCTCTGTCGTTGCAGCCCTCTGATGCTCCCTGCTGCCGGCGTCACAACAGTGTCTGCATGTTTCACAAATAGAGTTTGGAGAGACGTTGTCGGTGTCTGTATGTTGATTAAATTCTCCCAAACAGTGGGCGCTAAGGATCAGGGCAAGGCAGACCATTGCAGCCATTGATCTCGAGCAGAAAAATAAAAATGCTTACAGCACCTGGTATTCCCAGGCGGTCACCCATCCAAGTACTAACCAGGCCCGACCCTGCTTAGCTTCCGAGATCAGACGAGATCGGGCGTGATCAGGGTGGTATGGCCGTACGCAAATGTTACCGGGTCCATACTACCTTTTATTCAGCAGGAGCACAAAAGGACTGAGAGCGCTGCCGTGGCCAGAGACGGGACTTGTACAGAAACAATGATTAGATCCATAATGAAGGAAAGCAATGCATAAAGACTTTATTCCATACTCAAAGTACCATATCAAAACGCAATGCAATACACTGCGTGTGCGGTTGAGTGATCTTTTGAAGAAATGTAGCGTTGCAACACCAGGGATAGACTGCAATGTATCTCTGTCGTTGCAGCCCTCTGATGCTCCCTGCTGCCGGCGTCACAACAGTGTCTGCATTTTTCACAAATAGAGTTTGGAGAGACGTTGTCAGTGTCTGTATGTTGCTTAAATTCTCCCAAACAGTGGGCGCTAAAGATCAGGGCACGGCAGACCATTGCAGCCATTGATCTCGAGCAGAAAAATAAAAATGCTTACAGCACCTGGTATTCCCAGGCGGTCACCCATCCAAGTACTAACCAGGCCCGACCCTGCTTAGCTTCCGAGATCAGACGAGATCGGGCGTGATCAGGGTGGTATGGCCGTACGCAAATGTTACCGGGTCCATACTACCTTTTATTCAGCAGGAGCACAAAAGGACTGAGAGCGCTGCCGTGGCCAGAGACGGGACTTGTACAGAAACAATGATTAGATCCATAATGAAGGAAAGCAATGCATAAAGACTTTATTCCATACTCAAAGTACCATATGAAAACGCAATGCAATACACTGCGTGTGCGGTTGAGTGATCTTTTGAAGAAATGTAGCGTTGCAACACCAGGGATAGACTGCAATGTATCTCTGTCGTTGCAGCCCTCTGATGCTCCCTGCTGCCGGCGTCACAACAGTGTCTGCATGTTTCACAAATAGAGTTTGGAGAGACGTTGTCGGTGTCTGTATGTTGCTTATATACTCCCAAACAGTGGGCGCTAAGGATCAGGGCACGGCAGACCATTGCAGCCATTGATCTCGAGCAGAAAAATAATTATGCTTACAGCACCTGGTATTCCCAGGCGGTCACCCATCCAAGTACTAACCAGGCCCGACCCTGCTTAGCTTCCGAGAACAGACGAGATCGGGCGTGATTTTTTTTTTTTTCTTTTATTATCAACATTAGTCCAATTTTATATACAAAACATTCATATTAATTGCACAGAGAAAAATAAACAGCTGAGGAAGCCTTTCTTCACTGCAAATAAACCAACGACAACAAAATGCAATTCAAAAATTGAACATAAGTTTCCCGTCATTCATCACAGAAATGAACTTGCATCCATTAATAAAGGTTTGAAATTCCATCTTTTTGCATTTATATATCCAGAAGATATCTTTCTTCAACTCAGCTTCAAAATAAGGCCATACATCTCTGTGTTTTCCCTCAAAATGTGCTAGGTTTCTTCTCAGCCATATAGCGTATCTTGCATGACTTACAACGTAATTTAACATATTCACGTTAACTCCTTCTTTCTTTTCCCACACCCCAAATAGAAATATCTTTTTCCACTCCATACCCTCAATATACTCCCTCCCCCAGTGCTCATGCAGGAATCTTTTCAATTTCAAAAAAAACATCTTCAACTTGTCACACTCATAATACAGGTGCATTAATGTCTCTGGATCAATTGCACATACATCACATTCCCTCTTTACATTTCTATTTATTTGGTGTATCACCACATTTGTGAACATCCTATTATGTCTAAATTTAAAATCATGATTCTGGCATTCTATACTATTGTTCTTTACAATCCAATTTTTCCATATTTCCTTTCCCTTCATACCTGGAAACACCTTTTCCCAAACCTTTTCGGAAGCAGGTTCTTTAAGCTCTTCCTTAATCAGCATGTTGTAACAGTCCTTTACTTTTAGATTGCGTAGTACTATTTTTTTCCCATTCTTTTCTGTATATAACTCTGGAAACGTTATTTTTCTGTCTGTTACCACGTTATTTTCTATTTGTCTGACCCATTCCGTCGGTATGCTTTCTTTTATTTTATCATACGTATTGACAATACTACTTTCACTCGTGTCTTCATCGTACTCCTGTACTGTATCTATAATCGCCTGGTCTCTAAGGAATCCAGGTATGAATTCGTATATGTAATCCTTAATTTGCCTTAATCCTGCATAGAAGAATTTTTTCTCCCATAGCATGTTATTGTTCTTTGTTATTATTGGATTACACCATACCGGTTGATTTATTATTTGACTAAGTTTGTTACATTCATACTTAATGTTGACTCTGTATTTGCCCCATGCTTCAAACACTTCTTTATAAAATGGAGGTACTTTTTCATACATAGTATTTTTCATTATCATAATTAATCCATTTTCTTCACACCTTCCGTTTTTATGCAAATATTCCTTGAAAACATTTTTCCATCCGTAATCCACCCTGTCATGCATATACTTTTTGACAGTCTTGATTCTTATTGCTTTTTTCTTTATATTTAAATCCACCAGTTTCAGTCCTCCTTCTTCATATTTCCCTATCAGGGTTTTATGTGCTATTCTAGCTGGTTTCCCCTCCCATATGTAGTTATTAATTATACTGTTTAGTTCTTTGTGCACCCACTCTGGCATGTCTATCACGGTCATTGCATATACAACCTTGGATAATATCAGAGCATTTATCACCACAACCTTCCCCTTCAATTTCAATCTCCTTGGCCTCCACGCATTTAATGTGTTTTTCACTTTGTTTATAACCCCGTTCCACGTCTCGTCTCTAGCCTCCTTTTCTTTCACTCCAATATGTATCCCCAATATTTTTATATAATCATTTGCAATTCTAAAAGGCATGCTACAACCAATCTGGTTTACATTCCCAACGTACATTATTTCAGTTTTATCTATATTTACCTTCGCCCCTGATGCTTTTCCATATATTTCTATTTTTTCCATTATCCTTTTCACGCCATTCATATTTTTCACCGTACATGTGGTATCATCAGCATATTGTTGAATTTTGCTTTCTCCCCCATTTGGCAATTGGATCCCCTCAATTTCTTTATCCTTTTTTATCATTTCAGCCAGACTTTCCGCAGTTAAGCTGTATAATACAGCAGATAGTGGACACCCTTGCCTTACAGATCTCTCAAGCGGAAAAGGATCCGTTATAGCGCCATTTATTTTAACGCTGCTTGTTGCATTCCTATATAACAGTTTTATCCAATTTATCATTCTCTCTCCGAACCCAAACTTCTCCAATGTGCAAAAAAGGAAACTGTGCTCAACCCTGTCAAAGGCTTTATTCAAGTCCACACTTAAAATAATTCCCCCGACTTTGCCCATGTACTCTACCGTGTCCCTTATTGTGCTAATGATGTCTGATATGTCCCTCCCTGGTATCCCGTACGCCTGTGTTGATGATATGACTGTTGGTGCCGCCGTTTTTATTCTGTTTGCTAATACCTTTGCTAAAATTTTGTAATCTGTGTTTAGTAAGCTTAGTGGTCTGTAGTTCTCTAGTTTTCTTCTGCCTCCCTTGTTTTTATATAGTACCGTTATTAATCCTGTTGCAAGTGACTCTGGTATCTCCTGTTCCTTTTCCATCTCTGCATAGATCCTATTTAATATAGGGATCAGAATTTCTATAAACGTTTTGTAAAACTCACTCGTAAGGCCATCTGTCCCTGGACTTTTATTGGTTTTTAAGGACATTATTGCTTCTTTTATTTCTATGTCTTTTATATTATCATCACACATACATTTCTCGTCTTCTGTGATTGTTTTGTTAATATCACTTAATACTAGGTCTATATCTTCCTTATTTGTATTCCCTTTTTTGAATAGATTTTTATAAAATGTCCCAACCGTATCAATAATGTCTACAAAATCATTTATTGTCTCTCCATCTTCATTTTCCAACTCTTCGATATATACCCTTTCTTGTTTTCTTTTTTCCAGTCCCAAAAAATAACCTGTGCATTTCTCTCCCCTCATTGCATATTTTGCCTTACTCCTTGTTATTGCCCCCTCACATTGATTCCGCTCATAAGAGTCCAATTTCGATTTTACCTTTAAATATTTCTCTATACTATGATTTGGATCCTTATCCACTCTCTCAGCCTCTTCTGCCAGCGCATCCGTCAAGCCTTTTACTTTTTCTCTTTCTTTAAAGTTCCGTAACTTCGCATATCGAATGCTTATTGTTTTTATCTTTTGCTTTAGTCTTTCCCACCATGATCCCTTATTTCTGCACACTTCCATGTTATTTTTTTCTTGTTCTATACAGGCCACTACTTTGTTTCTATACCTCTCTTCCGCAAGCAGACTGCTGTTGAGGCACCATACTCCTCCTCCCCTTCTTTCCAACCCACTACCAACCTCTAACGACAGAATGGCATGGTCACTAAACGATGTGAAGTTATACTTCATTTTTTTTAGATATTTTACAATGCTCTGTTTTGCAACACAGAGATCAATTCGACTCTGCTTTAATTCCCCCATTACCATTTGTCTCCTCGAGTATTCCCGCTTGTTTGGGTTTTCATTCCTCCATATATCAATTAACTGTCTTTCCTCCATCATTTTTAGAAAAACCTTTCTTGACGTGTCGCTCTTAAATTCTTTCCCTCTCGCTAAATCCAGCCTTGTACTTTTTAAATTAAAATCTCCCACTATAATACAGTTACCCACACACCATTTCCCCAAACCCAAGAAAAACACCTTCCTATCCGTTTCTATATTTGGCGCATATACATTAATCAGTCGATACACTATATTTTTGTATTTGAATTCTATTATTATTATTCTTCCCGTTTTATCGCTGTAGAGTTCTTTTATGTTTTGTACAATATCATTTTTTATCAAAATTGCTACACCACAAGATCTCTCTGTACCATTATTTACATATACCGTGTCTTTCCATTTTATTTTTACATCCTTCATGATATTGTCTGTCCAGTTGGTTTCTTGCAGACATAATATATCATTATTCTTACATTTGACTAATAGTTTTTCCAATTTGCTTGGATTTCGTAAACCATTTGTGTTAAATGAGATTAAGCTAAACATTAGACATAAGGTGATTATTGTTTCATTTCTAACCTTCATTTTTTTTCGTACCTTTCTTTTTTGCTGCTACCATTCTTTCCTTCTTGGCTTTCCTTTTCTTCACCAGCTCTGCCTTTCTGTCCTTTCCGTCCATGGGTTCGTCAGTCTCGGACACCGACCCAACGTCCATTTCCTCCATCCAGCTCTTCCTTATTTGGTCCCGCTCCTCCTCTGGGGTTTCCTCGATCTCCCCCTCCGACAACATGCCTTCCGCGTTGTCCTCTCCAACTCCTCTTGGACTTCCTCTACCAACCAGGGTGCGTTCATGGGCAATTTTCGACACCAGGTCCCCAGGGGTACCTTCACCTACTCCTAGCCCAATCGCTCCCCCGGTTGGTGGATCCTCTGGCTGGACGACGTCGTCCAGAGTGCTGCAGAGTGGCTCCATTTCTGCTGCTGCCGGCGCCACCGCCGCCGTATCCGCTTCCACCACCGCTGCTGACACCTCCGCAGCCTCCTCCGCCAGCACCACTGCTGCCGCCGTCGCTTCACCGTCCCGCTGCCCTTCCTGGTTCTCATCTGCTCGGTCTCCTCCTCTCCCGTTACGCGTCGGGCAGTCCCGCGCGTAGTGCCCCTGCATCTGGCATCTGTGACACGTGAAATGTGGGCAGTCCCTCAAGATGTGTCCTGGTTGTATGCACATCCGGCATACTCTGACTTGTCGGTCATGAATTACTCTGAAGAATTCTGTGCCTTCCAGTGTATCAAATTTCGTTGAGTACGGCAGTGATTTCACCGTCTCTGTGAATTGTACTCTCAGAAATCTTGTCCCGTCTGCTATGTCAGTCCCAGGCCACATCCTTCTCTTTATCGGGGAGACAGCTTTCACTCCCCACTCGTACAGTTTCGCCAGGATCACCTCATCAGGCACATATGTCGGAAGGTTTAAAAAGGAGACAACCAGCTCATTGTTTGCCATCTCCTTGACAAACACTAAACTGTCTTTTATTTTTAACCCATCACACAATTTCTCCTTTCCATCTTCATTCTCCATCGTTATTTCATATTTTTTCGGTGCTTTAAATCGGCAGCCGACTACCACCCCACATACCTTCTTGATTTCTTTCAGTAATTCCATCATTGACACGTCTTCTTCCCCAACAATCTCCACAGCAACTGTCAGCCTCTTCTCAAAAGTTTGTGTCTTACTTTTGTCCGAAGCATTCCTGCCATTGTCCGTGATCCTTCTCGTAACCGTTTCCCTTCCAATGTCGGCATTCGTTGTCGGTTGCTGCTTCTTGCTGCTGTCCATGATCCTGCTCGTAGTCGTGGTCTTTCCATGGTCTGTGTTCTTGGGCGATATCTGCTCCATGCCTTTGTCCATATTCTGTGTCGTTGTGTGTACCGGTCCGCTTTCAGTTGCCGTGTGATCCGTCCTACTCCTCTCTACTCGCTCTCTCCTATCCATTTCGTCGCTCATTCAACACACACACAAACAAAAAGGACGTTCCCCCGAACAGCAAGCTGCTGGGGGAGTAAAGCTAAAACAAAAAGTAAACTAAACTCACTCACTGTCAATCTAACACAGATAAGATAAATTTCACCTTCTCTCTCCACTTGCTCTCTCTGCTCATTCACTATCTGGCTTCGCACCTGAACGGTATCAAACGTGATCAGGGTGGTATGGCCGTACGCAAATGTTACCGGGTCCATACTACCTTTTATTCAGCAGGAGCACAAAAGGACTGAGAGCGCTGCCGTGGCCAGAGACGGGACTTGTACAGAAACAATGATTAGATCCATAATGAAGGAAAGCAATGCATAAAGACTTTATTCCATACTCAAAGTACCATATCAAAACGCAATGCAATACACTGCGTGTGCGGTTGAGTGATCTTTTGAAGAAATGTAGCGTTGCAACACCAGGGATAGACTGCAATGTATCTCTGTCGTTGCAGCCCTCTGATGCTCCCTGCTGCCGGCGTCACAACAGTGTCTGCATGTTTCACAAATAGAGTTTGGAGAGACGTTGTCGGTGTCTGTATGTTGATTAAATTCTCCCAAACAGAGGGCGCTAAGGATCAGGGCACGGCAGACCATTGCAGCCATTGATCTCGAGCAGAAAAATAAAAGAGCTTACAGCACCTGGTATTCCCAGGCGGTCACCCATCCAAGTACTAACCAGGCCCGACCCTGCTTAGCTTCCAAGATCAGACGAGATCGGGCGTGATCAGGGTGGTATGGCCGTACGCAAATGTTACCGGGTCCATACTACCTTTTATTCAGCATGAGCACAAAAGGACTGAGAGCGCTGCCGTGGCCAGAGACGGGACTTGTACAGAAACAATGATTAGATCCATAATGAAGGAAAGCAATGCATAAAGACTTTATTCCATACTCAAAGTACCATATGAAAACGCAATGCAATACACTGCGTGTGCGGTTGAGTGATCTTTTGAAGAAATGTAGCGTTGCAACACCAGGGATAGACTGCAATGTATCTCTGTCGTTGCAGCCCTCTGATGCTCCCTGCTGCCGGCGTCACGACAGTGTCTGCATGTTTCACAAATAGAGTTTGGAGAGACGTTGTCGGTGTCTGTATGTTGCTTATATTCTCCCAAACAGTGGGCGCTAAAGATCTCTGCCCGTATGCAAATTAGCCATGTGCGCCTAACAGAAGAATGACGTAATGTTGAGAACGAGTCATACTAAAAACCGAGAGCAAGCGAAAGCTAAACCAGACTGTATCAATCACACACTTTGGGTCCATTCTAACTTTTGATAAGAGGCTAGTCTTTAAATCTTTGCAGTGACTGAATGTTGATGATAAAACGGATTGTTTTGCATAAGATGAGTGTGTGCGACTGTGTGTTTGTCATTTCCGGCTTCGGCATACCGCATGGTCATGAAGGCCTCGTGGTGAGTTACTTTCTTAGTGAAGCAGCTTAGCCTTACAGTTGGATAAGTTGGAGTGATTGGAGTTTATTTTTCACAGTGAGAGAGGGGTGCACCGGTCCTGGAGGTACTGCAATACCAGGTCGATGCGTGGAGTGGACGGAGCAAGCCCCTATTCCATCTCCCAGTTCCAAAAAACAATTTAATATATGGTCCCCGGGTAGGGGACGTATCAGATATTAAACTGATAAGAACAGATACTACACTTGATCTTAGCCAAAAGGCCGAGAAGCGATGCCCACACATGCTCAGACCAAGAGTCCAGCTTCCCAAACACGTCGCTCCACTTAGCGGTTTGACAGACGACGACAAAACAAATAGAAGACCAGTCACCCTGTGTGCGTGTTTGTGAAAGCTGAAGAAAAATGCCGAGGTCGCTGCATCTCTCTGCTGGTCCCTGCTGCCAGCGTCACTAGTGTGTCTGCATGTTTCTCAAATAGAGTTTGGAGAGACGTTGTCAGTGTCTGTATGTTGCTTAAATTCTCCCAAACAGTGGGCGCTAAAGATCACGGCACGGCAGGCCATTGCAGCCAATGAGCTCGAGTTGAAAAATAAATGTGCTTACAGCACCAGGTGGTCCCCCATCGATGTAGTAACCAGGCCCGACCCTGCTTAGCTTCCGAGATCAGACGAGATCGGGCATGATCAGGCTGTTATGGCCGTAAACTAACATTTCCGGGTCCATACTAGGTTTTATACAGCAGGAGCACATAAGGACTGAGGGTGCTGCCGTGGCCAGAGACGGGACTTGTACAGAAACAATGATTAGATCCATAATGAAGGAAAGCAATGCATAAAGACTTTATTCCAGACTCAATGTACCATATCAAAACGTAATGCAATACACTGCGTGTGCGGTTGAGTGATCTTTTGAAGAAATGTAGCGTTGCAACACCAGGGATAGACTGCAATGTATCTCTGTCGTTGCAGCCCTCTGATGCTCCCTGCTGCCGGCGTCACAACAGTGTCTGCATGTTTCACAAATAGAGTTTGGAGAGACGTTGTCGGTGTCTGTATGTTGCTTAAATTCTCCCAAACAGTGGGCGCTAAGGATCAGGGCACGGCAGACCATTGCAGCCATTGATCTCGAGCAGAAAAATAAAAAAGCTTACAGCACCTGGTATTCCCAGGCGGTCACCCATCCAAGTACTAACCAGGCCCGACCCTGCTTAGCTTCCGAGATCAGACGAGACCGGGCGTGATCAGGCTGGTATGGCCGTACGAAAATGTTACCGGGTCCATACTACCTTTTATTCAGCAGGAGCACAAAAGGACTGAGAGCGCTGCCGTGGCCAGAGACGGGACTTGTACAGAAACAATGATTAGATCCATAATGAAGGAAAGCAATGCATAAAGACTTTATTCCATACTCAAAGTACCATATCAAAACGCAATGCAATACACTGCGTGTGCGGTTGAGTGATCTTTTGAAGAAATGTTGCGTTGCAACACCAGGGATAGACTGCAATGTATCTCTGTCGTTGCAGCCCTCTGATGCTCCCTGCTGCCGGCGTCACAACAGTGTCTGCATGTTTCACAAATAGAGTTTGGAGAGACGTTGTCGGTGTCTGTATGTTGCTTATATTCTCCCAAACAGTGGGCGCTAAGGATCAGGGCACGGCAGACCATTGCAGCCATTGATCTCGAGCAGAAAAATAAAAATGCTTACAGCACCTGGTATTCCCAGGCGGTCACCCATCCAAGTACTAACCAGGCCCGACCCTGCTTAGCTTCCGAGATCAGACGAGATCGGGCGTGATCAGGGTGGTATGGCCGTACGCAAATGTTACCGGGTCCATACTACCTTTTATTCAGCAGGAGCACAAAAGGACTGAGAGCGCTGCCGTGGCCAGAGACGGGACTTGTACAGAAACAATGATTAGATCCATAATGAAGGAAAGCAATGCATAAAGACTTTATTCCATACTCAAAGTACCATATCAAAACGCAATGCAATACACTGCGTGTGCGGTTGAGTGATCTTTTGAAGAAATGTAGCGTTGCAACACCAGGGATAGACTGCAATGTATCTCTGTCGTTGCAGCCCTCTGATGCTCCCTGCTGCCGGCGTCACAACAGTGTCTGCATTTTTCACAAATAGAGTTTGGAGAGACGTTGTCAGTGTCTGTATGTTGCTTAAATTCTCCCAAACAGTGGGCGCTAAAGATCAGGGCACGGCAGACCATTGCAGCCATTGACCTCGAGCAGAAAAATAAAAATGCTTACAGCACCTGGTATTCCCAGGCGGTCACCCATCCAAGTACTAACCAGGCCCGACCCTGCTTAGCTTCCGAGATCAGACGAGATCGGGCGTGATCAGGGTGGTATGGCCGTACGCAAATGTTACCGGGTCCATACTACCTTTTATTCAGCAGGAGCACAAAAGGACTGAGAGCGCTGCCGTGGCCAGAGACGGGACTTGTACAGAAACAATGATTAGATCCATAATGAAGGAAAGCAATGCATAAAGACTTTATTCCATACTCAAAGTACCATATGAAAACGCAATGCAATACACTGCGTGTGCGGTTCAGTGATCTTTTGAAGAAATGTAGCGTTGCAACACCAGGGATAGACTGCAATGTATCTCTGTCGTTGCAGCCCTCTGATGCTCCCTGCTGCCGGCGTCACAACAGTGTCTGCATGTTTCACAAATAGAGTTTGGAGAGACGTTGTCGGTGTCTGTATGTTGCTTATATTCTCCCAAACAGTGGGCGCTAAGGATCAGGGCACGGCAGACCATTGCAGCCATTGATCTCGAGCAGAAAAATAAATATGCTTACAGCACCTGGTATTCCCAGGCGGTCACCCATCCAAGTACTAACCAGGCCCGACCCTGCTTAGCTTCCGAGATCAGACGAGACCGGGCGTGATCAGGGTGGTATGGCCGTACGCAAATGTTACCGGGTCCATACTACCTTTTATTCAGCAGGAGCACAAAAGGACTGAGAGCGCTGCCGTGGCCAGAGACGGGACTTGTACAGAAACAATGATTAGATCCATAATGAAGGAAAGCAATGCATAAAGACTTTATTCCATACTCAAAGTACCATATCAAAACGCAATGCAATACAATGCGTGTGCGGTTGAGTGATCTTTTGAAGAAATGTAGCGTTGCAACACCAGGGATAGACTGCAATGTATCTCTGTCGTTGCAGCCCTCTGATGCTCCCTGCTGCCGGCGTCACAACAGTGTCTGCATGTTTCACAAATAGAGTTTGGAGAGACGTTGTCAGTGTCTGTATGTTGCTTAAATTCTCCCAAACAGTGGGCGCTAAGGATCAGGGCACGGCAGACCATTGCAGCCATTGATCTCGAGCAGAAAAATAAATATGCTTACAGCACCTGGTATTCCCAGGCGGTCACCCATCCAAGTACTAACCAGGCCCGACCCTGCTTAGCTTCCGAGATCAGACGAGATCGGGCGTGATCAGGGTGGTATGGCCGTACGCAAATGTTACCGGGTCCATACTACCTTTTATTCAGCAGGAGCACAAAAGGACTGAGAGCGCTGCCGTGGCCAGAGACGGGACTTGTACAGAAACAATGATTAGATCCATAATGAAGGAAAGCAATGCATAGAGACTTTATTCCATACTCAAAGTACCATATCAAAACGCAATGCAATACACTGCGTGTGCGGTTGAGTGATCTTTTGAAGAAATGTAGCGTTGCAACACCAGGGATAGACTGCAATGTATCTCTGTCGTTGCAGCCCTCTGATGCTCCCTGCTGCCGGCGTCACAACAGTGTCTGCATTTTTCACAAATAGAGTTTGGAGAGACGTTGTCAGTGTCTGTATGTTGCTCAAATTCTCCCAAACAGTGGGCGCTAAAGATCAGGGCACGGCAGACCATTGCAGCCATTGATCTCGAGCAGAAAAATAAATATGCTTACAGCACCTGGTATTCCCAGGCGGTCACCCATCCAAGTACTAACCAGGCCCGACCCTGCTTAGCTTCCGAGATCAGACGAGATCGGGCGTGATCAGGGTGGTATGGCCGTACGCAAATGTTACCGGGTCCATACTACCTTTTATTCAGCAGGAGCACAAAAGGACTGAGAGCGCTGCCGTGGCCAGAGACGGGACTTGTACAGAAACAATGATTAGATCCATAATGAAGGAAAGCAATGCATAAAGACTTTATTCCATACTCAAAGTACCATATCAAAACGCAATGCAATACACTGCGTGTGCGGTTGAGTGATCTTTTGAAGAAATGTAGCGTTGCAACACCAGGGATAGACTGCAATGTATCTCTGTCGTTGCAGCCCTCTGATGCTCCCTGCTGCCGGCGTCACAACAGTGTCTGCATTTTTCACAAATAGAGTTTGGAGAGACGTTGTCAGTGTCTGTATGTTGCTCAAATTCTCCCAAACAGTGGGCGCTAAAGATCAGGGCACGGCAGACCATTGCAGCCATTGATCTCGAGCAGAAAAATAAATATGCTTACAGCACCTGGTATTCCCAGGCGGTCACCCATCCAAGTACTAACCAGGCCCGACCCTGCTTAGCTTCCGAGATCAGACGAGATCGGGCGTGATCAGGGTGGTATGGCCGTACGCAAATGTTACCGGGTCCATACTACCTTTTATTCAGCAGGAGCACAAAAGGACTGAGAGCGCTGCCGTGGCCAGAGACGGGACTTGTACAGAAACAATGATTAGATCCATAATGAAGGAAAGCAATGCATAAAGACTTTATTCCATACTCAAAGTACCATATGAAAACGCAATGCAATACACTGCGTGTGCGGTTGAGTGATCTTTTGAAGAAATGTAGCGTTGCAACACCAGGGATAGACTGCAATGTATCTCTGTCGTTGCAGCCCTCTGATGCTCCCTGCTGCCGGCGTCACAACAGTGTCTGCATGTTTCACAAATAGAGTTTGGAGAGACGTTGTCGGTGTCTGTATGTTGCTTATATACTCCCAAACAGTGGGCGCTAAGGATCAGGGCACGGCAGACCATTGCAGCCATTGATCTCGAGCAGAAAAATAATTATGCTTACAGCACCTGGTATTCCCAGGCGGTCACCCATCCAAGTACTAACCAGGCCCGACCCTGCTTAGCTTCCGAGAACAGACGAGATCGGGCGTGATCAGGGTGGTATGGCCGTACGCAAATGTTACCGGGTCCATACTACCTTTTATTCAGCAGGAGCACAAAAGGACTGAGAGCGCTGCCGTGGCCAGAGACGGGACTTGTACAGAAACAATGATTAGATCCATAATGAAGGAAAGCAATGCATAAAGACTTTATTCCATACTCAAAGTACCATATGAAAACGCAATGCAATACACTGCGTGTGCGGTTGAGTGATCTTTTGAAGAAATGTAGCGTTGCAACACCAGGGATAGACTGCAATGTATCTCTGTCGTTGCAGCCCTCTGATGCTCCCTGCTGCCGGCGTCACAACAGTGTCTGCATGTTTCACAAATAGAGTTTGGAGAGACGTTGTCGGTGTCTGTATGTTGATTAAATTCTCCCAAACAGTGGGCGCTAAGGATCAGGGCACGGCAGACCATTGCAGCCATTGATCTCGAGCAGAAAAATAAATATGCTTACAGCACCTGGTATTCCCAGGCGGTCACCCATCCAAGTACTAACCAGGCCCGACCTTGCTTAGCTTCCGAGATCAGACGAGACCGGGCGTGATCAGGGTGGTATGGCCGTACGCAAATGTTACCGGGTCCATACTACCTTTTATTCAGCAGGAGCACAAAAGGACTGAGAGCGCTGCCGTGGCCAGAGACGGGACTTGTACAGAAACAATGATTAGATCCATAATGAAGGAAAGCAATGCATAAAGACTTTATTCCATACTCAAAGTACCATATCAAAACGCAATGCAATACACTGCGTGTGCGGTTGAGTGATCTTTTGAAGAAATGTAGCGTTGCAACACCAGGGATAGACTGCAATGTATCTCTGTCGTTGCAGCCCTCTGATGCTCCCTGCTGCCGGCGTCACAACAGTGTCTGCATTTTTCACAAATAGAGTTTGGAGAGACGTTGTCAGTGTCTGTATGTTGCTTAAATTCTCCCAAACAGTGGGCGCTAAAGATCAGGGCACGGCAGACCATTGCAGCCATTGATCTCGAGCAGAAAAATAAATATGCTTACAGCACCTGGTATTCCCAGGCGGTCACCCATCCAAGTACTAACCAGGCCGGACCCTGCTTAGCTTCCAAGATCAGACGAGACCGGGCGTGATCAGGGTGGTATGGCCGTACGCAAATGTTACCGGGTCCATACTACCTTTTATTCAGCAGGAGCACAAAAGGACTGAGAGCGCT
This sequence comes from Pollachius pollachius, assembly GCF_949987615.1. Classification (NCBI taxonomy): domain Eukaryota; kingdom Metazoa; phylum Chordata; class Actinopteri; order Gadiformes; family Gadidae; genus Pollachius; species Pollachius pollachius. The sequence goes on from NC_136943.1 coordinate 23,997,767, forward strand.
GCCGTGGCCAGAGACGGGACTTGTACAGAAACAATGATTAGATCCATAATGAAGGAAAGCAATGCATAAAGACTTTATTCCATACTCAAAGTACCATATCAAAACGCAATGCAATACACTGCGTGTGCGGTTGAGTGATCTTTTGAAGAAATGTAGCGTTGCAACACCAGGGATAGACTGCAATGTATCTCTGTCGTTGCAGCCCTCTGATGCTCCCTGCTGCCGGCGTCACAACAGTGTCTGCATTTTTCACAAATAGAGTTTGGAGAGACGTTGTCAGTGTCTGTATGTTGCTTAAATTCTCCCAAACAGTGGGCGCTAAAGATCAGGGCACGGCAGACCATTGCAGCCATTGATCTCGAGCAGAAAAATAAAAATGCTTACAGCACCTGGTATTCCCAGGCGGTCACCCATCCAAGTACTAACCAGGCCCGACCCTGCTTAGCTTCCGAGATCAGACGAGATCGGGCGTGATCAGGGTGGTATGGCCGTACGCAAATGTTACCGGGTCCATACTACCTTTTATTCAGCAGGAGCACAAAAGGACTGAGAGCGCTGCCGTGGCCAGAGACGGGACTTGTACAGAAACAATGATTAGATCCATAATGAAGGAAAGCAATGCATAAAGACTTTATTCCATACTCAAAGTACCATATGAAAACGCAATGCAATACACTGCGTGTGCGGTTGAGTGATCTTTTGAAGAAATGTAGCGTTGCAACACCAGGGATAGACTGCAATGTATCTCTGTCGTTGCAGCCCTCTGATGCTCCCTGCTGCCGGCGTCACAACAGTGTCTGCATTTTTCACAAATAGAGTTTGGAGAGACGTTGTCAGTGTCTGTATGTTGCTCAAATTCTCCCAAACAGTGGGCGCTAAAGATCAGGGCACGGCAGACCATTGCAGCCATTGATCTCGAGCAGAAAAATAAATATGCTTACAGCACCTGGTATTCCCAGGCGGTCACCCATCCAAGTACTAACCAGGCCCGACCCTGCTTAGCTTCCGAGATCAGACGAGATCGGGCGTGATCAGGGTGGTATGGCCGTACGCAAATGTTACCGGGTCCATACTACCTTTTATTCAGCAGGAGCACAAAAGGAATGAGAGCGCTGCCGTGGCCAGAGACGGGACATGTACAGAAACAATGATTAGATCCATAATGAAGGAAAGCAATGCATGAAGACTTTATTCCATACTCAAAGTACCATATCAAAAGGCAATGCAATACACTGCGTGTGCGGTTGAGTGATCTTTTGAAGAAATGTAGCGTTGCAACACCAGGGATAGACTGCAATGTATCTCTGTCGTTGCAGCCCTCTGATGCTCCCTGCTGCCGGCGTCACAACAGTGTCTGCATGTTTCACAAATAGAGTTTGGAGAGAAGTTGTCAGTGTCTGTATGTTGCTTAAATTCTCCCAAACAGTGGGCGCTAAAGATCAGGGCACGGCAGACCAATGCAGCCATTGATCTCGAGCAGAAAAATAAAAATGCTTACAGCACCTGGTATTCCCAGGCGGTCACCCATCCAAGTACTAACCAGGCCCGACCCTGCTTAGCTTCCGAGATCAGACGAGATCGGGCGTGATCAGGGTGGTATGGCCGTACGCAAATGTTACCGGGTCCATACTACCTTTTATTCAGCAGGAGCACAAAAGGACTGAGAGCGCTGCCGTGGCCAGAGACGGGACTTGTACAGAAACAATGATTAGATCCATAATGAAGGAAAGCAATGCATAAAGACTTTATTCCATACTCAAAGTACCATATGAAAACGCAATGCAATACACTGCGTGTGCGGTTGAGTGATCTTTTGAAGAAATGTAGCGTTGCAACACCAGGGATAGACTGCAATGTATCTCTGTCGTTGCAGCCCTCTGATGCTCCCTGCTGCCGGCGTCACAACAGTGTCTGCATTTTTCACAAATAGAGTTTGGAGAGACGTTGTCAGTGTCTGTATGTTGCTCAAATTCTCCCAAACAGTGGGCGCTAAAGATCAGGGCACGGCAGACCATTGCAGCCATTGATCTCGAGCAGAAAAATAAATATGCTTACAGCACCTGGTATTCCCAGGCGGTCACCCATCCAAGTACTAACCAGGCCCGACCCTGCTTAGCTTCCGAGATCAGACGAGATCGGGCGTGATCAGGGTGGTATGGCCGTACGCAAATGTTACCGGGTCCATACTACCTTTTATTCAGCAGGAGCACAAAAGGAATGAGAGCGCTGCCGTGGCCAGAGACGGGACATGTACAGAAACAATGATTAGATCCATAATGAAGGAAAGCAATGCATGAAGACTTTATTCCATACTCAAAGTACCATATCAAAAGGCAATGCAATACACTGCGTGTGCGGTTGAGTGATCTTTTGAAGAAATGTAGCGTTGCAACACCAGGGATAGACTGCAATGTATCTCTGTCGTTGCAGCCCTCTGATGCTCCCTGCTGCCGGCGTCACAACAGTGTCTGCATGTTTCACAAATAGAGTTTGGAGAGAAGTTGTCAGTGTCTGTATGTTGCTTAAATTCTCCCAAACAGTGGGCGCTAAGGATCAGGGCACGGCAGACCATTGCAGCCATTGATCTCGAGCAGAAAAATAATTATGCTTACAGCACCTGGTATTCCCAGGCGGTCACCCATCCAAGTACTAACCAGGCCCGACCCTGCTTAGCTTCCGAGAACAGACGAGATCGGGCGTGATCAGGGTGGTATGGCCGTACGCAAATGTTACCGGGTCCATACTACCTTTTATTCAGCAGGAGCACAAAAGGACTGAGAGCGCTGCCGTGGCCAGAGACGGGACTTGTACAGAAACAATGATTAGATCCATAATGAAGGAAAGCAATGCATAAAGACTTTATTCCATACTCAAAGTACCATATGAAAACGCAATGCAATACACTGCGTGTGCGGTTGAGTGATCTTTTGAAGAAATGTAGCGTTGCAACACCAGGGATAGACTGCAATGTATCTCTGTCGTTGCAGCCCTCTGATGCTCCCTGCTGCCGGCGTCACAACAGTGTCTGCATGTTTCACAAATAGAGTTTGGAGAGACGTTGTCGGTGTCTGTATGTTGATTAAATTCTCCCAAACAGTGGGCGCTAAGGATCAGGGCACGGCAGACCATTGCAGCCATTGATCTCGAGCAGAAAAATAAATATGCTTACAGCACCTGGTATTCCCAGGCGGTCACCCATCCAAGTACTAACCAGGCCCGACCTTGCTTAGCTTCCGAGATCAGACGAGACCGGGCGTGATCAGGGTGGTATGGCCGTACGCAAATGTTACCGGGTCCATACTACCTTTTATTCAGCAGGAGCACAAAAGGACTGAGAGCGCTGCCGTGGCCAGAGACGGGACTTGTACAGAAACAATGATTAGATCCATAATGAAGGAAAGCAATGCATAAAGACTTTATTCCATACTCAAAGTACCATATCAAAACGCAATGCAATACACTGCGTGTGCGGTTGAGTGATCTTTTGAAGAAATGTAGCGTTGCAACACCAGGGATAGACTGCAATGTATCTCTGTCGTTGCAGCCCTCTGATGCTCCCTGCTGCCGGCGTCACAACAGTGTCTGCATTTTTCACAAATAGAGTTTGGAGAGACGTTGTCAGTGTCTGTATGTTGCTTAAATTCTCCCAAACAGTGGGCGCTAAAGATCAGGGCACGGCAGACCATTGCAGCCATTGATCTCGAGCAGAAAAATAAATATGCTTACAGCACCTGGTATTCCCAGGCGGTCACCCATCCAAGTACTAACCAGGCCGGACCCTGCTTAGCTTCCAAGATCAGACGAGACCGGGCGTGATCAGGGTGGTATGGCCGTACGCAAATGTTACCGGGTCCATACTACCTTTTATTCAGCAGGAGCACAAAAGGACTGAGAGCGCTGCCGTGGCCAGAGACGGGACTTGTACAGAAACAATGATTAGATCCATAATGAAGGAAAGCAATGCATAAAGACTTTATTCCATACTCAAAGTACCATATCAAAACGCAATGCAATACACTGCGTGTGCGGTTGAGTGATCTTTTGAAGAAATGTAGCGTTGCAACACCAGGGATAGACTGCAATGTATCTCTGTCGTTGCAGCCCTCTGATGCTCCCTGCTGCCGGCGTCACAACAGTGTCTGCATTTTTCACAAATAGAGTTTGGAGAGACGTTGTCAGTGTCTGTATGTTGCTTAAATTCTCCCAAACAGTGGGCGCTAAAGATCAGGGCACGGCAGACCATTGCAGCCATTGATCTCGAGCAGAAAAATAAAAATGCTTACAGCACCTGGTATTCCCAGGCGGTCACCCATCCAAGTACTAACCAGGCCCGACCCTGCTTAGCTTCCGAGATCAGACGAGATCGGGCGTGATCAGGGTGGTATGGCCGTACGCAAATGTTACCGGGTCCATACTACCTTTTATTCAGCAGGAGCACAAAAGGACTGAGAGCGCTGCCGTGGCCAGAGACGGGACTTGTACAGAAACAATGATTAGATCCATAATGAAGGAAAGCAATGCATAAAGACTTTATTCCATACTCAAAGTACCATATGAAAACGCAATGCAATACACTGCGTGTGCGGTTGAGTGATCTTTTGAAGAAATGTAGCGTTGCAACACCAGGGATAGACTGCAATGTATCTCTGTCGTTGCAGCCCTCTGATGCTCCCTGCTGCCGGCGTCACAACAGTGTCTGCATTTTTCACAAATAGAGTTTGGAGAGACGTTGTCAGTGTCTGTATGTTGCTCAAATTCTCCCAAACAGTGGGCGCTAAAGATCAGGGCACGGCAGACCATTGCAGCCATTGATCTCGAGCAGAAAAATAAATATGCTTACAGCACCTGGTATTCCCAGGCGGTCACCCATCCAAGTACTAACCAGGCCCGACCCTGCTTAGCTTCCGAGATCAGACGAGATCGGGCGTGATCAGGGTGGTATGGCCGTACGCAAATGTTACCGGGTCCATACTACCTTTTATTCAGCAGGAGCACAAAAGGAATGAGAGCGCTGCCGTGGCCAGAGACGGGACATGTACAGAAACAATGATTAGATCCATAATGAAGGAAAGCAATGCATGAAGACTTTATTCCATACTCAAAGTACCATATCAAAAGGCAATGCAATACACTGCGTGTGCGGTTGAGTGATCTTTTGAAGAAATGTAGCGTTGCAACACCAGGGATAGACTGCAATGTATCTCTGTCGTTGCAGCCCTCTGATGCTCCCTGCTGCCGGCGTCACAACAGTGTCTGCATGTTTCACAAATAGAGTTTGGAGAGAAGTTGTCAGTGTCTGTATGTTGCTTAAATTCTCCCAAACAGTGGGCGCTAAAGATCAGGGCACGGCAGACCAATGCAGCCATTGATCTCGAGCAGAAAAATAAAAATGCTTACAGCACCTGGTATTCCCAGGCGGTCACCCATCCAAGTACTAACCAGGCCCGACCCTGCTTAGCTTCCGAGATCAGACGAGATCGGGCGTGATCAGGGTGGTATGGCCGTACGCAAATGTTACCGGGTCCATACTACCTTTTATTCAGCAGGAGCACAAAAGGACTGAGAGCGCTGCCGTGGCCAGAGACGGGACTTGTACAGAAACAATGATTAGATCCATAATGAAGGAAAGCAATGCATAAAGACTTTATTCCATACTCAAAGTACCATATGAAAACGCAATGCAATACACTGCGTGTGCGGTTGAGTGATCTTTTGAAGAAATGTAGCGTTGCAACACCAGGGATAGACTGCAATGTATCTCTGTCGTTGCAGCCCTCTGATGCTCCCTGCTGCCGGCGTCACAACAGTGTCTGCATTTTTCACAAATAGAGTTTGGAGAGACGTTGTCAGTGTCTGTATGTTGCTCAAATTCTCCCAAACAGTGGGCGCTAAAGATCAGGGCACGGCAGACCATTGCAGCCATTGATCTCGAGCAGAAAAATAAATATGCTTACAGCACCTGGTATTCCCAGGCGGTCACCCATCCAAGTACTAACCAGGCCCGACCCTGCTTAGCTTCCGAGATCAGACGAGATCGGGCGTGATCAGGGTGGTATGGCCGTACGCAAATGTTACCGGGTCCATACTACCTTTTATTCAGCAGGAGCACAAAAGGAATGAGAGCGCTGCCGTGGCCAGAGACGGGACATGTACAGAAACAATGATTAGATCCATAATGAAGGAAAGCAATGCATGAAGACTTTATTCCATACTCAAAGTACCATATCAAAAGGCAATGCAATACACTGCGTGTGCGGTTGAGTGATCTTTTGAAGAAATGTAGCGTTGCAACACCAGGGATAGACTGCAATGTATCTCTGTCGTTGCAGCCCTCTGATGCTCCCTGCTGCCGGCGTCACAACAGTGTCTGCATGTTTCACAAATAGAGTTTGGAGAGAAGTTGTCAGTGTCTGTATGTTGCTTAAATTCTCCCAAACAGTGGGCGCTAAAGATCAGGGCACGGCAGACCAATGCAGCCATTGATCTCGAGCAGAAAAATAAAAATGCTTACAGCACCTGGTATTCCCAGGCGGTCACCCATCCAAGTACTAACCAGGCCCGACCCTGCTTAGCTTCCGAGATCAGACGAGATCGGGCGTGATCAGGGTGGTATGGCCGTACGCAAATGTTACCGGGTCCATACTACCTTTTATTCAGCAGGAGCACAAAAGGACTGAGAGCGCTGCCGTGGCCAGAGACGGGACTTGTACAGAAACAATGATTAGATCCATAATGAAGGAAAGCAATGCATAAAGACTTTATTCCATACTCAAAGTACCATATGAAAACGCAATGCAATACACTGCGTGTGCGGTTGAGTGATCTTTTGAAGAAATGTAGCGTTGCAACACCAGGGATAGACTGCAATGTATCTCTGTCGTTGCAGCCCTCTGATGCTCCCTGCTGCCGGCGTCACAACAGTGTCTGCATGTTTCACAAATAGAGTTTGGAGAGACGTTGTCGGTGTCTGTATGTTGATTAAATTCTCCCAAACAGTGGGCGCTAAGGATCAGGGCAAGGCAGACCATTGCAGCCATTGATCTCGAGCAGAAAAATAAAAATGCTTACAGCACCTGGTATTCCCAGGCGGTCACCCATCCAAGTACTAACCAGGCCCGACCCTGCTTAGCTTCCGAGATCAGACGAGATCGGGCGTGATCAGGGTGGTATGGCCGTACGCAAATGTTACCGGGTCCATACTACCTTTTATTCAGCAGGAGCACAAAAGGACTGAGAGCGCTGCCGTGGCCAGAGACGGGACTTGTACAGAAACAATGATTAGATCCATAATGAAGGAAAGCAATGCATAAAGACTTTATTCCATACTCAAAGTACCATATCAAAACGCAATGCAATACACTGCGTGTGCGGTTGAGTGATCTTTTGAAGAAATGTAGCGTTGCAACACCAGGGATAGACTGCAATGTATCTCTGTCGTTGCAGCCCTCTGATGCTCCCTGCTGCCGGCGTCACAACAGTGTCTGCATTTTTCACAAATAGAGTTTGGAGAGACGTTGTCAGTGTCTGTATGTTGCTCAAATTCTCCCAAACAGTGGGCGCTAAAGATCAGGGCACGGCAGACCATTGCAGCCATTGATCTCGAGCAGAAAAATAAATATGCTTACAGCACCTGGTATTCCCAGGCGGTCACCCATCCAAGTACTAACCAGGCCCGACCCTGCTTAGCTTCCGAGATCAGACGAGATCGGGCGTGATCAGGGTGGTATGGCCGTACGCAAATGTTACCGGGTCCATACTACCTTTTATTCAGCAGGAGCACAAAAGGACTGAGAGCGCTGCCGTGGCCAGAGACGGGACATGTACAGAAACAATGATTAGATCCATAATGAAGGAAAGCAATGCATAGAGACTTTATTCCATACTCAAAGTACCATATCAAAACGCAATGCAATACACTGCGTGTGCGGTTGAGTGATCTTTTGAAGAAATGTAGCGTTGCAACACCAGGGATAGACTGCAATGTATCTCTGTCGTTGCAGCCCTCTGATGCTCCCTGCTGCCGGCGTCACAACAGTGTCTGCATGTTTCACAAATAGAGTTTGGAGAGAAGTTGTCAGTGTCTGTATGTTGCTTAAATTCTCCCAAACAGTGGGCGCTAAAGATCAGGGCACGGCAGACCAATGCAGCCATTGATCTCGAGCAGAAAAATAAAAATGCTTACAGCACCTGGTATTCCCAGGCGGTCACCCATCCAAGTACTAACCAGGCCCGACCCTGCTTAGCTTCCGAGATCAGACGAGATCGGGCGTGATCAGGGTGGTATGGCCGTACGCAAATGTTACCGGGTCCATACTACCTTTTATTCAGCAGGAGCACAAAAGGACTGAGAGCGCTGCCGTGGCCAGAGACGGGACTTGTACAGAAACAATGATTAGATCCATAATGAAGGAAAGCAATGCATAAAGACTTTATTCCATACTCAAAGTACCATATGAAAACGCAATGCAATACACTGCGTGTGCGGTTGAGTGATCTTTTGAAGAAATGTAGCGTTGCAACACCAGGGATAGACTGCAATGTATCTCTGTCGTTGCAGCCCTCTGATGCTCCCTGCTGCCGGCGTCACAACAGTGTCTGCATTTTTCACAAATAGAGTTTGGAGAGACGTTGTCAGTGTCTGTATGTTGCTCAAATTCTCCCAAACAGTGGGCGCTAAAGATCAGGGCACGGCAGACCAATGCAGCCATTGATCTCGAGCAGAAAAATAAAAATGCTTACAGCACCTGGTATTCCCAGGCGGTCACCCATCCAAGTACTAACCAGGCCCGACCCTGCTTAGCTTCCGAGATCAGACGAGATCGGGCGTGATCAGGGTGGTATGGCCGTACGCAAATGTTACCGGGTCCATACTACCTTTTATTCAGCAGGAGCACAAAAGGACTGAGAGCGCTGCCGTGGCCAGAGACGGGACTTGTACAGAAACAATGATTAGATCCATAATGAAGGAAAGCAATGCATAAAGACTTTATTCCATACTCAAAGTACCATATGAAAACGCAATGCAATACACTGCGTGTGCGGTTGAGTGATCTTTTGAAGAAATGTAGCGTTGCAACACCAGGGATAGACTGCAATGTATCTCTGTCGTTGCAGCCCTCTGATGCTCCCTGCTGCCGGCGTCACAACAGTGTCTGCATTTTTCACAAATAGAGTTTGGAGAGACGTTGTCAGTGTCTGTATGTTGCTCAAATTCTCCCAAACAGTGGGCGCTAAAGATCAGGGCACGGCAGACCATTGCAGCCATTGATCTCGAGCAGAAAAATAAAAGAGCTTACAGCACCTGGTATTCCCAGGCGGTCACCCATCCAAGTACTAACCAGGCCCGACCCTGCTTAGCTTCCGAGATCAGACGAGATCGGGCGTGATCAGGGTGGTATGGCCGTACGCAAATGTTACCGGGTCCATACTACCTTTTATTCAGCAGGAGCACAAAAGGACTGAGAGCGCTGCCGTGGCCAGAGACGGGACATGTACAGAAACAATGATTAGATCCATAATGAAGGAAAGCAATGCATAGAGACTTTATTCCATACTCAAAGTACCATATCAAAACGCAATGCAATACACTGCGTGTGCGGTTGAGTGATCTTTTGAAGAAATGTAGCGTTGCAACACCAGGGATAGACTGCAATGTATCTCTGTCGTTGCAGCCCTCTGATGCTCCCTGCTGCCGGCGTCACAACAGTGTCTGCATGTTTCACAAATAGAGTTTGGAGAGAAGTTGTCAGTGTCTGTATGTTGCTTAAATTCTCCCAAACAGTGGGCGCTAAAGATCAGGGCACGGCAGACCATTGCAGCCATTGATCTCGAGCAGAAAAATAAAAATGCTTACAGCACCTGGTATTCCCAGGCGGTCACCCATCCAAGTACTAACCAGGCCCGACCCTGCTTAGCTTCCGAGATCAGACGAGATCGGGCGTGATCAGGGTGGTATGGCCGTACGCAAATATTACCGGGTCCATACTACCTTTTATTCAGCAGGAGCACAAAAGGACTGAGAGCGCTGCCGTGGCCAGAGACGGGACTTGTACAGAAACAATGATTAGATCCATAATGAAGGAAAGCAATGCATAAAGACTTTATTCCATACTCAAAGTACCATATGAAAACGCAATGCAATACACTGCGTGTGCGGTTGAGTGATCTTTTGAAGAAATGTAGCGTTGCAACACCAGGGATAGACTGCAATGTATCTCTGTCGTTGCAGCCCTCTGATGCTCCCTGCTGCCGGCGTCACAACAGTGTCTGCATGTTTCACAAATAGAGTTTGGAGAGACGTTGTCGGTGTCTGTATGTTGCTTATATTCTCCCAAACAGTGGGCGCTAAGGATCAGGGCACGGCAGACCATTGCAGCCATTGATCTCGAGCAGAAAAATAATTATGCTTACAGCACCTGGTATTCCCAGGCGGTCACCCATCCAAGTACTGACCAGGCCCGACCCTGCTTAGCTTCCGAGATCAGACGAGATCGGGCGTGATCAGGGTGGTATGGCCGTACGCAAATGTTACCGGGTCCATACTACCTTTTATTCAGCAGGAGCACAAAAGGACTGAGAGCGCTGCCGTGGCCAGAGACGGGACTTGTACAGAAACAATGATTAGATCCATAATGAAGGAAAGCAATGCATAAAGACTTTATTCCATACTCAAAGTACCATATGAAAACGCAATGCAATACACTGCGTGTGCGGTTGAGTGATCTTTTGAAGAAATGTAGCGTTGCAACACCAGGGATAGACTGCAATGTATCTCTGTCGTTGCAGCCCTCTGATGCTCCCTGCTGCCGGCGTCACAACAGTGTCTGCATGTTTCACAAATAGAGTTTGGAGAGACGTTGTCGGTGTCTGTATGTTGATTAAATTCTCCCAAACAGTGGGCGCTAAGGATCAGGGCACGGCAGACCATTGCAGCCATTGATCTCGAGCAGAAAAATAAAAGAGCTTACAGCACCTGGTATTCCCAGGCGGTCACCCATCCAAGTACTAACCAGGCCCGACCCTGCTTAGCTTCCGAGATCAGACGAGATCGGGCGTGATCAGGGTGGTATGGCTGTACACAAATGTTACCGGGTCCATACTACCTTTTATTCAGCAGGAGCACAAAAGGACTGAGAGCGCTGCCGTGGCCAGAGACGGGACTTGTACAGAAACAATGATTAGATCCATAATGAAGGAAAGCAATGCATAAAGACTTTATTCCATACTCAAAGTACCATATGAAAACGCAATGCAATACACTGAGTGTGCGGTTGAGTGATCTTTTGAAGAAATGTAGCGTTGCAACACCAGGGAAAGACTGCAATGTATCTCTGTCGTTGCAGCCCTCTGATGCTCCCTGCTGCCGGCGTCACAACAGTGTCTGCATTTTTCACAAATAGAGTTTGGAGAGACGTTGTCAGTGTCTGTATGTTACTTAAATTCTCCCAAACAGTGGGCGCTGAAGATCAGTGCACGGCAGACCATTGCAGCCATTGATCTCGAGCAGAAAAATAAATATGCTTACAGCACCTGGTATTCCCAGGCGGTCACCCATCCAAGTACTAACCAGGCCCGACCCTGCTTAGCTTCCGAGATCAGACGAGATCGGGCGTGATCAGGGTGGTATGGCCGTACGCAAATGTTACCGGGTCCATACTACCTTTTATTCAGCAGGAGCACAAAAGGACTGAGAGCGCTGCCGTGGCCAGAGACGGGACTTGTACAGAAACAATGATTAGATCCATAATGAAGGAAAGCAATGCATAAAGACTTTATTCCATACTCAAAGTACCATATGAAAACGCAATGCAATACACTGCGTGTGCGGTTGAGTGATCTTTTGAAGAAATGTAGCGTTGCAACACCAGGGATAGACTGCAATGTATCTCTGTCGTTGCAGCCCTCTGATGCTCCCTGCTGCCGGCGTCACAACAGTGTCTGCATTTTTCACAAATAGAGTTTGGAGAGACGTTGTCAGTGTCTGTATGTTGCTCAAATTCTCCCAAACAGTGGGCGCTAAAGATCAGGGCACGGCAGACCATTGCAGCCATTGATCTCGAGCAGAAAAAAAAATATGCTTACAGCACCTGGTATTCCCAGGCGGTCACCCATCCAAGTACTAACCAGGCACGACCCTGCTTAGCTTCCGAGATCAGACGAGATCGGGCGTGATCAGGGTGGTATGGCCGTACGCAAATGTTACCGGGTCCATACTACCTTTTATTCAGCAGGAGCACAAAAGGACTGAGAGCGCTGCCGTGGCCAGAGACGGGACTTGTACAGAAACAATGATTAGATCCATAATGAAGGAAAGCAATGCATAAAGACTTTATTCCATACTCAAAGTACCATATGAAAACGCAATGCAATACACTGCGTGTGCGGTTGAGTGATCTTTTGAAGAAATGTAGCGTTGCAACACCAGGGATAGACTGCAATGTATCTCTGTCGTTGCAGCCCTCTGATGCTCCCTGCTGCCGGCGTCACAACAGTGTCTGCATGTTTCACAAATAGAGTTTGGAGAGACGTTGTCGGTGTCTGTATGTTGCTTATATTCTCCCAAACAGTGGGCGCTAAGGATCAGGGCACGGCAGACCATTGCAGCCATTGATCTCGAGCAGAAAAATAATTATGCTTACAGCACCTGGTATTCCCAGGCGGTCACCCATCCAAGTACTGACCAGGCCCGACCCTGCTTAGCTTCCGAGATCAGACGAGATCGGGCGTGATCAGGGTGGTATGGCCGTACGCAAATGTTACCGGGTCCATACTACCTTTTATTCAGCAGGAGCACAAAAGGACTGAGAGCGCTGCCGTGGCCAGAGACGGGACTTGTACAGAAACAATGATTAGATCCATAATGAAGGAAAGCAATGCATAAAGACTTTATTCCATACTCAAAGTACCATATGAAAACGCAATGCAATACACTGCGTGTGCGGTTGAGTGATCTTTTGAAGAAATGTAGCGTTGCAACACCAGGGATAGACTGCAATGTATCTCTGTCGTTGCAGCCCTCTGATGCTCCCTGCTGCCGGCGTCACAACAGTGTCTGCATGTTTCACAAATAGAGTTTGGAGAGACGTTGTCGGTGTCTGTATGTTGATTAAATTCTCCCAAACAGTGGGCGCTAAGGATCAGGGCACGGCAGACCATTGCAGCCATTGATCTCGAGCAGAAAAATAAATATGCTTACAGCACCTGGTATTCCCAGGCGGTCACCCATCCAAGTACTAACCAGGCCCGACCCTGCTTAGCTTCCGAGATCAGACGAGATCGGGCGTGATCAGGGTGGTATGGCCGTACGCAAATGTTACCGGGTCCATACTACCTTTTATTCAGCAGGAGCACAAAAGGACTGAGAGCGCTGCCGTGGCCAGAGACGGGACTTGTACAGAAACAATGATTAGATCCATAATGAAGGAAAGCAATGCATAAAGACTTTATTCCATACTCAAAGTACCATATCAAAACGCAATGCAATACACTGCGTGTGCGGTTGAGTGATCTTTTGAAGAAATGTAGCGTTGCAACACCAGGGATAGACTGCAATGTATCTCTGTCGTTGCAGCCCTCTGATGCTCCCTGCTGCCGGCGTCACAACAGTGTCTGCATTTTTCACAAATAGAGTTTGGAGAGACGTTGTCAGTGTCTGTATGTTGCTCAAATTCTCCCAAACAGTGGGCGCTAAAGATCAGGGCACGGCAGACCATTGCAGCCATTGATCTCGAGCAGAAAAATAAATATGCTTACAGCACCTGGTATTCCCAGGCGGTCACCCATCCAAGTACTAACCAGGCCCGACCCTGCTTAGCTTCCGAGATCAGACGAGATCGGGCGTGATCAGGGTGGTATGGCCGTACGCAAATGTTACCGGGTCCATACTACCTTTTATTCAGCAGGAGCACAAAAGGACTGAGAGCGCTGCCGTGGCCAGAGACGGGACATGTACAGAAACAATGATTAGATCCATAATGAAGGAAAGCAATGCATAGAGACTTTATTCCATACTCAAAGTACCATATCAAAACGCAATGCAATACACTGCGTGTGCGGTTGAGTGATCTTTTGAAGAAATGTAGCGTTGCAACACCAGGGATAGACTGCAATGTATCTCTGTCGTTGCAGCCCTCTGATGCTCCCTGCTGCCGGCGTCACAACAGTGTCTGCATGTTTCACAAATAGAGTTTGGAGAGAAGTTGTCAGTGTATGTATGTTGCTTAAATTCTCCCAAACAGTGGGCGCTAAAGATCAGGGCACGGCAGACCATAGCAGCCATTGATCTCGAGCAGAAAAATAAAAATGCTTACAGCACCTGGTATTCCCAGGCGGTCACCCATCCAAGTACTAACCAGGCCCGACCCTGCTTAGCTTCCGAGATCAGACGAGATCGGGCGTGATCAGGGTGGTATGGCCGTACGCAAATGTTACCGGGTCCATACTACCTTTTATTCAGTAGGAGCACAAAAGGACTGAGAGCGCTGCCGTGGCCAGAGACGGGACTTGTACAGAAACAATGATTAGATCCATAATGAAGGAAAGCAATGCATAAAGACTTTATTCCATACTCAAAGTACCATATGAAAACGCAATGCAATACACTGCGTGTGCGGTTGAGTGATCTTTTGAAGAAATGTAGCGTTGCAACACCAGGGATAGACTGCAATGTATCTCTGTCGTTGCAGCCCTCTGATGCTCCCTGCTGCCGGCGTCACAACAGTGTCTGCATGTTTCACAAATAGAGTTTGGAGAGAAGTTGTCAGTGTCTGTATGTTGCTTAAATTCTCCCAAACAGTGGGCGCTAAAGATCAGGGCACGGCAGACCATTGCAGCCATTGATCTCGAGCAGAAAAATAAAAATGCTTACAGCACCTGGTATTCCCAGGCGGTCACCCATCCAAGTACTAACCAGGCCCGACCCTGCTTAGCTTCCGAGATCAGACGAGATCGGGCGTGATCAGGGTGGTATGGCCGTATGCAAATGTTACCGGGTCCATACTACCTTTTATTCAGCAGGAGCACAAAAGGACTGAGAGCGCTGCCGTGGCCAGAGACGGGACTTGTACAGAAACAATGATTAGATCCATAATGAAGGAAAGCAATGCATAAAGACTTTATTCCATACTCAAAGTACCATATGAAAACGCAATGCAATACACTGCGTGTGCGGTTGAGTGATCTTTTGAAGAAATGTAGCGTTGCAACACCAGGGATAGACTGCAATGTATCTCTGTCGTTGCAGCCCTCTGATGCTCCCTGCTGCCGGCGTCACAACAGTGTCTGCATTTTTCACAAATAGAGTTTGGAGAGACGTTGTCAGTGTCTGTATGTTGCTCAAATTCTCCCAAACAGTGGGCGCTAAAGATCAGGGCACGGCAGACCATTGCAGCCATTGATCTCGAGCAGAAAAATAAATATGCTTACAGCACCTGGTATTCCCAGGCGGTCACCCATCCAAGTACTAACCAGGCCCGACCCTGCTTAGCTTCCGAGATCAGACGAGATCGGGCGTGATCAGGGTGGTATGGCCGTACGCAAATGTTACCGGGTCCATACTACCTTTTATTCAGCAGGAGCACAAAAGGACTGAGAGCGCTGCCGTGGCCAGAGACGGGACATGTACAGAAACAATGATTAGATCCATAATGAAGGAAAGCAATGCATAGAGACTTTATTCCATACTCAAAGTACCATATCAAAACGCAATGCAATACACTGCGTGTGCGGTTGAGTGATCTTTTGAAGAAATGTAGCGTTGCAACACCAGGGATAGACTGCAATGTATCTCTGTCGTTGCAGCCCTCTGATGCTCCCTGCTGCCGGCGTCACAACAGTGTCTGCATGTTTCACAAATAGAGTTTGGAGAGAAGTTGTCAGTGTCTGTATGTTGCTTAAATTCTCCCAAACAGTGGGCGCTAAAGATCAGGGCACGGCAGACCATTGCAGCCATTGATCTCGAGCAGAAAAATAAAAATGCTTACAGCACCTGGTATTCCCAGGCGGTCACCCATCCAAGTACTAACCAGGCCCGACCCTGCTTAGCTTCCGAGATCAGACGAGATCGGGCGTGATCAGGGTGGTATGGCCGTACGCAAATGTTACCGGGTCCATACTACCTTTTATTCAGCAGGAGCACAAAAGGACTGAGAGCGCTGCCGTGGCCAGAGACGGGACTTGTACAGAAACAATGATTAGATCCATAATGAAGGAAAGCAATGCATAAAGACTTTATTCCATACTCAAAGTACCATATGAAAACGCAATGCAATACACTGCGTGTGCGGTTGAGTGATCTTTTGAAGAAATGTAGCGTTGCAACACCAGGGATAGACTGCAATGTATCTCTGTCGTTGCAGCCCTCTGATGCTCCCTGCTGCCGGCGTCACAACAGTGTCTGCATGTTTCACAAATAGAGTTTGGAGAGACGTTGTCGGTGTCTGTATGTTGATTAAATTCTCCCAAACAGTGGGCGCTAAGGATCAGGGCACGGCAGACCATTGCAGCCATTGATCTCGAGCAGAAAAATAAAAATGCTTACAGCACCTGGTATTCCCAGGCGGTCACCCATCCAAGTACTAACCAGGCCCGACCCTGCTTAGCTTCCGAGATCAGACGAGATCGGGCGTGATCAGGGTGGTATGGCCGTACGCAAATGTTACCGGGTCCATACTACCTTTTATTCAGCAGGAGCACAAAAGGACTGAGAGCGCTGCCGTGGCCAGAGACGGGACTTGTACAGAAACAATGATTAGATCCATAATGAAGGAAGGCAATGCATAAAGACTTTATTCCATACTCAAAGTACCATATCAAAACGCAATGCAATACACTGCGTGTGCGGTTGAGTGATCTTTTGAAGAAATGTAGCGTTGCAACACCAGGGATAGACTGCAATGTATCTCTGTCGTTGCAGCCCTCTGATGCTCCCTGCTGCCGGCGTCACAACAGTGTCTGCATTTTTCACAAATAGAGTTTGGAGAGACGTTGTCAGTGTCTGTATGTTGCTCAAATTCTCCCAAACAGTGGGCGCTAAAGATCAGGGCACGGCAGACCATTGCAGCCATTGATCTCGAGCAGAAAAATAAATATGCTTACAGCACCTGGTATTCCCAGGCGGTCACCCATCCAAGTACTAACCAGGCCCGACCCTGCTTAGCTTCCGAGAACAGACGAGATCGGGCGTGATCAGGGTGGTATGGCCGTACGCAAATGTTACCGGGTCCATACTACCTTTTATTCAGCAGGAGCACAAAAGGACTGAGAGCGCTGCCGTGGCCAGAGACGGGACTTGTACAGAAACAATGATTAGATCCATAATGAAGGAAAGCAATGCATAAAGACTTTATTCCATACTCAAAGTACCATATGAAAACGCAATGCAATACACTGCGTGTGCGGTTGAGTGATCTTTTGAAGAAATGTAGCGTTGCAACACCAGGGATAGACTGCAATGTATCTCTGTCGTTGCAGCCCTCTGATGCTCCCTGCTGCCGGCGTCACAACAGTGTCTGCATGTTTCACAAATAGAGTTTGGAGAGACGTTGTCGGTGTCTGTATGTTGATTAAATTCTCCCAAACAGAGGGCGCTAAGGATCAGGGCACGGCAGACCATTGCAGCCATTGATCTCGAGCAGAAAAATAAAAGAGCTTACAGCACCTGGTATTCCCAGGCGGTCACCCATCCAAGTACTAACCAGGCCCGACCCTGCTTAGCTTCCAAGATCAGACGAGATCGGGCGTGATCAGGGTGGTATGGCCGTACGCAAATGTTACCGGGTCCATACTACCTTTTATTCAGCAGGAGCACAAAAGGACTGAGAGCGCTGCCGTGGCCAGAGACGGGACTTGTACAGAAACAATGATTAGATCCATAATGAAGGAAAGCAATGCATAAAGACTTTATTCCATACTCAAAGTACCATATGAAAACGCAATGCAATACACTGCGTGTGCGGTTGAGTGATCTTTTGAAGAAATGTAGCGTTGCAACACCAGGGATAGACTGCAATGTATCTCTGTCGTTGCAGCCCTCTGATGCTCCCTGCTGCCGGCGTCACGACAGTGTCTGCATGTTTCACAAATAGAGTTTGGAGAGACGTTGTCGGTGTCTGTATGTTGCTTATATTCTCCCAAACAGTGGGCGCTAAGGATCAGGGCACGGCAGACCATTGCAGCTATTGATCTCGAGCAGAAAAATAAAAATGCTTACAGCACCTGGTATTCCCAGGCGGTCACCCATCCAAGTACTAACCAGGCACGACCCTGCTTAGCTTCCGAGATCAGACGAGATCGGGCGTGATCAGGGTGGTATGGCCGTACGCAAATGTTACCGGGTCCATACTACCTTTTATTCAGCAGGAGCACAAAAGGACTGAGAGCGCTGCCGTGGCCAGAGACGGGACTTGTACAGAAACAATGATTAGATCCATAATGAAGGAAAGCAATGCATAAAGACTTTATTCCATACTCAAAGTACCATATCAAAACGCAATGCAATACACTGCGTGTGCGGTTGAGTGATCTTTTGAAGAAATGTAGCGTTGCAACACCAGGGATAGACTGCAATGTATCTCTGTCGTTGCAGCCCTCTGATGCTCCCTGCTGCTGGCGTCACAACAGTGTCTGCATTTTTCACAAATAGAGTTTGGAGAGACGTTGTCAGTGTCTGTATGTTGCTTAAATTCTCCCAAACAGTGGGCGCTAAAGATCAGGGCACGGCAGACCATTGCAGCCATTGATCTCGAGCAGAAAAATAAATATGCTTACAGCACCTGGTATTCCCAGGCGGTCACCCATCCAAGTACTAACCAGGCCCGACCCTGCTTAGCTTCCGAGATCAGACGAGATCGGGCGTGTTCAGGGTGGTATGGCCGTAAGCGAGTATAGCCGCATCCAAAGTAGCTTTTAAACAGCAGGAGCACATAAGGACTGAGAGCGCTGCCGTGACCATAGACCAGACTTGTACAGAAACAATTATTAGATCAATAATGAAGGAAAGCAATGAATGAATACTTTATTCCGGACTCAAAGTACCATATGAAAACGCAATGCAATACACTGCGTGTGCGGTTGAGTGATCTTTTGAAGAAATGTAGCGTTGCAACACCAGGGATAGACTGCAATGTATCTCTGTCGTTGCAGCCCTCTGATGCTCCCTGCTGCCGGCGTCACAACAGTGTCTGCATGTTTCACAAATAGAGTTTGGAGAGACGTTGTCGGTGTCTGTATGTTGATTAAATTCTCCCAAACAGTGGGCGCTAAGGATCAGGGCACGGCAGACCATTGCAGCCATTGATCTCGAGCAGAAAAATAAAAGAGCTTACAGCACCTGGTATTCCCAGGCGGTCACCCATCCAAGTACTAACCAGGCCCGACCCTGCTTAGCTTCCAAGATCAGACGAGACCGGGCGTGATCAGGGTGGTATGGCCGTACGCAAATGTTACCGGGTCCATACTACCTTTTATTCAGCAGGAGCACAAAAGGACTGAGAGCGCTGCCGTGGCCAGAGACGGGACTTGTACAGAAACAATGATTAGATCCATAATGAAGGAAAGCAATGCATAAAGACTTTATTCCATACTCAAAGTACCATATCAAAACGCAATGCAATACACTGCGTGTGCGGTTGAGTGATCTTTTGAAGAAATGTAGCGTTGCAACACCAGGGATAGACTGCAATGTATCTCTGTCGTTGCAGCCCTCTGATGCTCCCTGCTGCCGGCGTCACAACAGTGTCTGCATTTTTCACAAATAGAGTTTGGAGAGACGTTGTCAGTGTCTGTATGTTGCTTAAATTCTCCCAAACAGTGGGCGCTAAAGATCAGGGCACGGCAGACCATTGCAGCCATTGATCTCGAGCAGAAAAATAAAAATGCTTACAGCACCTGGTATTCCCAGGCGGTCACCCATCCAAGTACTAACCAGGCCCGACCCTGCTTAGCTTCCGAGATCAGACGAGATCGGGCGTGATCAGGGTGGTATGGCCGTACGCAAATGTTACCGGGTCCATACTACCTTTTATTCAGCAGGAGCACAAAAGGACTGAGAGCGCTGCCGTGGCCAGAGACGGGACTTGTACAGAAACAATGATTAGATCCATAATGAAGGAAAGCAATGCATAAAGACTTTATTCCATACTCAAAGTACCATATGAAAACGCAATGCAATACACTGCGTGTGCGGTTGAGTGATCTTTTGAAGAAATGTAGCGTTGCAACACCAGGGATAGACTGCAATGTATCTCTGTCGTTGCAGCCCTCTGATGCTCCCTGCTGCCGGCGTCACAACAGTGTCTGCATTTTTCACAAATAGAGTTTGGAGAGACGTTGTCAGTGTCTGTATGTTGCTCAAATTCTCCCAAACAGTGGGCGCTAAAGATCAGGGCACGGCAGACCATTGCAGCCATTGATCTCGAGCAGAAAAATAAATATGCTTACAGCACCTGGTATTCCCAGGCGGTCACCCATCCAAGTACTAACCAGGCCCGACCCTGCTTAGCTTCCGAGATCAGACGAGATCGGGCGTGATCAGGGTGGTATGGCCGTACGCAAATGTTACCGGGTCCATACTACCGTTTATTCAGCAGGAGCACAAAAGGACTGAGAGCGCTGCCGTGGCCAGAGACGGGACATGTACAGAAACAATGATTAGATCCATAATGAAGGAAAGCAATGCATAGAGACTTTATTCCATACTCAAAGTACCATATCAAAACGCAATGCAATACACTGCGTGTGCGGTTGAGTGATCTTTTGAAGAAATGTAGCGTTGCAACACCAGGGATAGACTGCAATGTATCTCTGTCGTTGCAGCCCTCTGATGCTCCCTGCTGCCGGCGTCACAACAGTGTCTGCATGTTTCACAAATAGAGTTTGGAGAGAAGTTGTCAGTGTCTGTATGTTGCTTAAATTCTCCCAAACAGTGGGCGCTAAAGATCAGGGCACGGCAGACCATTGCAGCCATTGATCTCGAGCAGAAAAATAAAAATGCTTACAGCACCTGGTATTCCCAGGCGGTCACCCATCCAAGTACTAACCAGGCCCGACCCGGCTTAGCTTCCGAGATCAGACGAGATCGGGCGTGATCAGGGTGGTATGGCCGTACGCAAATGTTACCGGGTCCATACTACCTTTTATTCAGCAGGAGCACAAAAGGACTGAGAGCGCTGCCGTGGCCAGAGACGGGACTTGTACAGAAACAATGATTAGATCCATAATGAAGGAAAGCAATGCATAAAGACTTTATTCCATACTCAAAGTACCATATCAAAACGCAATGCAATACACTGCGTGTGCGGTTGAGTGATCTTTTGAAGAAATGTAGCGTTGCAACACCAGGGATAGACTGCAATGTATCTCTGTCGTTGCAGCCCTCTGATGCTCCCTGCTGCCGGCGTCACAACAGTGTCTGCATTTTTCACAAATAGAGTTTGGAGAGACGTTGTCAGTGTCTGTATGTTGCTCAAATTCTCCCAAACAGTGGGCGCTAAAGATCAGGGCACGGCAGACCATTGCAGCCATTGATCTCGAGCAGAAAAATAAATATGCTTACAGCACCTGGTATTCCCAGGCGGTCACCCATCCAAGTACTAACCAGGCCCGACCCTGCTTAGCTTCCGAGATCAGACGAGATCGGGCGTGATCAGGGTGGTATGGCCGTACGCAAATGTTACCGGGTCCATACTACCTTTTATTCAGCAGGAGCACAAAAGGACTGAGAGCGCTGCCGTGGCCAGAGACGGGACATGTACAGAAACAATGATTAGATCCATAATGAAGGAAAGCAATGCATAGAGACTTTATTCCATACTCAAAGTACCATATCAAAACGCAATGCAATACACTGCGTGTGCGGTTGAGTGATCTTTTGAAGAAATGTAGCGTTGCAACACCAGGGATAGACTGCAATGTATCTCTGCCGTTGCAGCCCTCTGATGCTCCCTGCTGCCGGCGTCACAACAGTGTCTGCATGTTTCACAAATAGAGTTTGGAGAGAAGTTGTCAGTGTCTGTATGTTGCTTAAATTCTCCCAAACAGTGGGCGCTAAAGATCAGGGCACGGCAGACCATTGCAGCCATTGATCTCGAGCAGAAAAATAAAAATGCTAACAGCACCTGGTATTCCCAGGCGGTCACCCATCCAAGTACTAACCAGGCCCGACCCTGCTTAGCTTCCGAGATCAGACGAGATGGGGCGTGATCAGGGTGGTATGGCCGTACGCAAATGTTACCGGGTCCATACTACCTTTTATTCAGCAGGAGCACAAAAGGACTGAGAGCGCTGCCGTGGCCAGAGACGGGACTTGTACAGAAACAATGATTAGATCCATAATGAAGGAAAGCAATGCATAAAGACTTTATTCCATACTCAAAGTACCATATCAAAACGCAATGCAATACACTGCGTGTGCGGTTGAGTGATCTTTTGAAGAAATGTAGCGTTGCAACACCAGGGATAGACTGCAATGTATCTCTGTCGTTGCAGCCCTCTGATGCTCCCTGCTGCCGGCGTCACAACAGTGTCTGCATTTTTCACAAATAGAGTTTGGAGAGACGTTGTCAGTGTCTGTATGTTGCTCAAATTCTCCCAAACAGTGGGCGCTAAAGATCACGGCACGGCAGGCCATTGCAGCCAATGAGCTCGAGTTGAAAAATAAATGTGCTTACAGCACCAGGTGGTCCCCCATCGATGTAGTAACCAGGCCCGACCCTGCTTAGCTTCCGAGATCAGACGAGATCGGGCATGATCAGGCTGTTATGGCCGTAAACTAACATTTCCGGGTCCATACTAGGTTTTATACAGCAGGAGCACATAAGGACTGAGAGCGCTGCCGTGGCCAGAGACGGGACTTGTACAGAAACAATGATTAGATCCATAATGAAGGAAAGCAATGCATAAAGACTTTATTCCATACTCAAAGTACCATATCAAAACGCAATGCAATACACTGCGTGTGCGGTTGAGTGATCTTTTGAAGAAATGTAGCGTTGCAACACCAGGGATAGACTGCAATGTATCTCTGTCGTTGCAGCCCTCTGATGCTCCCTGCTGCCGGCGTCACAACAGTGTCTGCATTTTTCACAAATAGAGTTTGGAGAGACGTTGTCAGTGTCTGTATGTTGCTCAAATTCTCCCAAACAGTGGGCGCTAAAGATCAGGGCACGGCAGACCATTGCAGCCATTGATCTCGAGCAGAAAAATAAATATGCTTACAGCACCTGGTATTCCCAGGCGGTCACCCATCCAAGTACTAACCAGGCCCGACCCTGCTTAGCTTCCGAGATCAGACGAGATCGGGCGTGATCAGGGTGGTATGGCCGTACGCAAATGTTACCGGGTCCATACTACCTTTTATTCAGCAGGAGCACAAAAGGACTGAGAGCGCTGCCGTGGCCAGAGACGTGACTTGTACAGAAACAATGATTAGATCCATAATGAAGGAAAGCAATGCATAAAGACTTTATTCCATACTCAAAGTACCATATCAAAACGCAATGCAATACACTGCGTGTGCGGTTGAGTGATCTTTTGAAGAAATGTAGCGTTGCAACACCAGGGATAGACTGCAATGTATCTCTGTCGTTGCAGCCCTCTGATGCTCCCTGCTGCCGGCGTCACAACAGTGTCTGCATTTTTCACAAATAGAGTTTGGAGAGACGTTGTCAGTGTCTGTATGTTGCTCAAATTCTCCCAAACAGTGGGCGCTAAAGATCAGGGCACGGCAGACCATTGCAGCCATTGATCTCGAGCAGAAAAATAAATATGCTTACAGCACCTGGTATTCCCAGGCGGTCACCCATCCAAGTACTAACCAGGCCCGACCCTGCTTAGCTTCCGAGATCAGACGAGATCGGGCGTGATCAGGGTGGTATGGCCGTACGCAAATGTTACCGGGTCCATACTACCTTTTATTCAGCAGGAGCACAAAAGGACTGAGAGCGCTGCCGTGGCCAGAGACGGGACATGTACAGAAACAATGATTAGATCCATAATGAAGGAAAGCAATGCATAGAGACTTTATTCCATACTCAAAGTACCATATCAAAACGCAATGCAATACACTGCGTGTGCGGTTGAGTGATCTTTTGAAGAAATGTAGCGTTGCAACACCAGGGATAGACTGCAATGTATCTCTGTCGTTGCAGCCCTCTGATGCTCCCTGCTGCCGGCGTCACAACAGTGTCTGCATGTTTCACAAATAGAGTTTGGAGAGAAGTTGTCAGTGTCTGTATGTTGCTTAAATTCTCCCAAACAGTGGGCGCTAAAGATCAGGGCACGGCAGACCATTGCAGCCATTGATCTCGAGCAGAAGAATAAAAATGCTTACAGCACCTGGTATTCCCAGGCGGTCACCCATCCAAGTACTAACCAGGCCCGACCCTGCTTAGCTTCCGAGATCAGACGAGATCGGGCGTGATCAGGGTGGTATGGCCGTACGCAAATGTTACCGGGTCCATACTACCTTTTATTCAGCAGGAGCACAAAAGGACTGAGAGCGCTGCCGTGGCCAGAGACGGGACTTGTACAGAAACAATGATTAGATCCATAATGAAGGAAAGCAATGCATAAAGACTTTATTCCATACTCAAAGTACCATATCAAAACGCAATGCAATACACTGCGTGTGCGGTTGAGTGATCTTTTGAAGAAATGTAGCGTTGCAACACCAGGGATAGACTGCAATGTATCTCTGTCGTTGCAGCCCTCTGATGCTCCCTGCTGCCGGCGTCACAACAGTGTCTGCATTTTTCACAAATAGAGTTTGGAGAGACGTTGTCAGTGTCTGTATGTTGCTCAAATTCTCCCAAACAGTGGGCGCTAAAGATCAGGGCACGGCAGACCATTGCAGCCATTGATCTCGAGCAGAAAAATAAATATGCTTACAGCACCTGGTATTCCCAGGCGGTCACCCATCCAAGTACTAACCAGGCCCGACCCTGCTAAGCTTCCGAGATCAGACGAGATCGGGCGTGATCAGGGTGGTATGGCCGTACGCAAATGTTACCGGGTCCATACTACCTTTTATTCAGCAGGAGCACAAAAGGACTGAGAGCGCTGCAGTGGCCAGAGACGGGACATGTACAGAAACAATGATTAGATCCATAATGAAGGAAAGCAATGCATAGAGACTTTATTCCATACTCAAAGTACCATATCAAAACGCAATGCAATACACTGCGTGTGCGGTTGAGTGATCTTTTGAAGAAATGTAGCGTTGCAACACCAGGGATAGACTGCAATGTATCTCTGTCGTTGCAGCCCTCTGATGCTCCCTGCTGCCGGCGTCACAACAGTGTCTGCATTTTTCACAAATAGAGTTTGGAGAGACGTTGTCAGTGTCTGTATGTTGCTCAAATTCTCCCAAACAGTGGGCGCTAAAGATCAGGGCACGGCAGACCATTGCAGCCATTGATCTCGAGCAGAAAAATAAATATGCTTACAGCACCTGGTATTCCCAGGAGGTCACCCATCCAAGTACTAACCAGGCCCGACCCTGCTTAGCTTCCGAGATCAGACGAGATCGGGCGTGATCAGGGTGGTATGGCCGTACGCAAATGTTACCGGGTCCATACTACCTTTTATTCAGCAGGAGCACAAAAGGACTGAGAGCGCTGCCGTGGCCAGAGACGGGACATGTACAGAAACAATGATTAGATCCATAATGAAGGAAAGCAATGCATAGAGACTTTATTCCATACTCAAAGTACCATATCAAAACGCAATGCAATACACTGCGTGTGCGGTTGAGTGATCTTTTGAAGAAATGTAGCGTTGCAACACCAGGGATAGACTGCAATGTATCTCTGTCGTTGCAGCCCTCTGATGCTCCCTGCTGCCGGCGTCACAACAGTGTCTGCATGTTTCACAAATAGAGTTTGGAGAGAAGTTGTCAGTGTCTGTATGTTGCTTAAATTCTCCCAAACAGTGGGCGCTAAAGATCAGGGCACGGCAGACCATTGCAGCCATTGATCTCGAGCAGAAAAATAAAAATGCTTACAGCACCTGGTATTCCCAGGCGGTCACCCATCCAAGTACTAACCAGGCCCGACCCTGCTTAGCTTCCGAGATCAGACGAGATCGGGCGTGATCAGGGTGGTATGGCCGTACGCAAATGTTACCGGGTCCATACTACCTTTTATTCAGCAGGAGCACAAAAGGACTGAGAGCGCTGCCGTGGCCAGAGACGGGACTTGTACAGAAACAATGATTAGATCCATAATGAAGGAAAGCAATGCATAAAGACTTTATTCCATACTCAAAGTACCATATGAAAACGCAATGCAATACACTGCGTGTGCGGTTGAGTGATCTTTTGAAGAAATGTAGCGTTGCAACACCAGGGATAGACTGCAATGTATCTCTGTCGTTGCAGCCCTCTGATGCTCCCTGCTGCCGGCGTCACAACAGTGTCTGCATGTTTCACAAATAGAGTTTGGAGAGACGTTGTCGGTGTCTGTATGTTGATTAAATTCTCCCAAACAGTGGGCGCTAAGGATCAGGGCACGGCAGACCATTGCAGCCATTGATCTCGAGCAGAAAAATAAATATGCTTACAGCACCTGGTATTCCCAGGCGGTCACCCATCCAAGTACTAACCAGGCCCGACCCTGCTTAGCTTCCAAGATCAGACGAGACCGGGCGTGATCATGGTGGTATGGCCGTACGCAAATGTTACCGGGTCCATACTACCTTTTATTCAGCAGGAGTACAAAAGGACTGAGAGCGCTGCCGTGGCCAGAGACGGGACTTGTACAGAAACAATGATTAGATCCATAATGAAGGAAAGCAATGCATAAAGACTTTATTCCATACTCAAAGTACCATATCAAAACGCAATGCAATACACTGCGTGTGCGGTTGAGTGATCTTTTGAAGAAATGTAGCGTTGCAACACCAGGGATAGACTGCAATGTATCTCTGTCGTTGCAGCCCTCTGATGCTCCCTGCTGCCGGCGTCACAACAGTGTCTGCATTTTTCACAAATAGAGTTTGGAGAGACGTTGTCAGTGTCTGTATGTTGCTCAAATTCTCCCAAACAGTGGGCGCTAAAGATCAGGGCACGGCAGACCATTGCAGCCATTGATCTCGAGCAGAAAAATAAATATGCTTACAGCACCTGGTATTCCCAGGCGGTCACCCATCCAAGTACTAACCAGGCCCGACCCTGCTTAGCTTCCGAGATCAGACGAGATCGGGCGTGATCAGGGTGGTATGGCCGTACGCAAATGTTACCGGGTCCATACTACCTTTTATTCAGCAGGAGCACAAAAGGACTGAGAGCGCTGCCGTGGCCAGAGACGGGACATGTACAGAAACAATGATTAGATCCATAATGAAGGAAAGCAATGCATAGAGACTTTATTCCATACTCAAAGTACCATATCAAAACGCAATGCAATACACTGCGTGTGCGGTTGAGTGATCTTTTGAAGAAATGTAGCGTTGCAACACCAGGGATAGACTGCAATGTATCTCTGTCGTTGCAGCCCTCTGATGCTCCCTGCTGCCGGCGTCACAACAGTGTCTGCATGTTTCACAAATAGAGTTTGGAGAGAAGTTGTCAGTGTCTGTATGTTGCTTAAATTCTCCCAAACAGTGGGCGCTAAAGATCAGGGCACGGCAGACCATTGCAGCCATTGATCTCGAGCAGAAAAATAAAAATGCTTACAGCACCTGGTATTCCCAGGCGGTCACCCATCCAAGTACTAACCAGGCCCGACCCTGCTTAGCTTCCGAGATCAGACGAGATCGGGCGTGATCAGGGTGGTATGGCCGTACGCAAATGTTACCGGGTCCATACTACCTTTTATTCAGCAGGAGCACAAAAGGACTGAGAGCGCTGCCGTGGCCAGAGACGGGACTTGTACAGAAACAATGATTAGATCCATAATGAAGGAAAGCAATGCATAAAGACTTTATTCCATACTCAAAGTACCATATCAAAACGCAATGCAATACACTGCGTGTGCGGTTGAGTGATCTTTTGAAGAAATGTAGCGTTGCAACACCAGGGATAGACTGCAATGTATCTCTGTCGTTGCAGCCCTCTGATGCTCCCTGCTGCCGGCGTCACAACAGTGTCTGCATTTTTCACAAATAGAGTTTGGAGAGACGTTGTCAGTGTCTGTATGTTGCTCAAATTCTCCCAAACAGTGGGCGCTAAAGATCAGGGCACGGCAGACCATTGCAGCCATTGATCTCGAGCAGAAAAAAAAATATGCTTACAGCACCTGGTATTCCCAGGCGGTCACCCATCCAAGTACTAACCAGGCCCGACCCTGCTTAGCTTCCGAGATCAGACGAGATCGGGCGTGATCAGGGTGGTATGGCCGTACGCAAATGTTACCGGGTCCATACTACCTTTTATTCAGCAGGAGCACAAAAGGACTGAGAGCGCTGCCGTGGCCAGAGACGGGACTTGTACAGAAACAATGATTAGATCCATAATGAAGGAAAGCAATGCATAAAGACTTTATTCCATACTCAAAGTACCATATGAAAACGCAATGCAATACACTGCGTGTGCGGTTGAGTGATCTTTTGAAGAAATGTAGCGTTGCAACACCAGGGATAGACTGCAATGTATCTCTGTCGTTGCAGCCCTCTGATGCTCCCTGCTGCCGGCGTCACAACAGTGTCTGCATGTTTCACAAATAGAGTTTGGAGAGACGTTGTCGGTGTCTGTATGT
Source organism: Pollachius pollachius (assembly GCF_949987615.1). Classification (NCBI taxonomy): domain Eukaryota; kingdom Metazoa; phylum Chordata; class Actinopteri; order Gadiformes; family Gadidae; genus Pollachius; species Pollachius pollachius. The sequence continues at coordinate 24,026,455 of NC_136943.1, forward strand.
TGATTAAATTCTCCCAAACAGTGGGCGCTAAGGATCAGGGCACGGCAGACCATTGCAGCCATTGATCTCGAGCAGAAAAATAAAAATGCTTACAGCACCTGGTATTCCCAGGCGGTCACCCATCCAAGTACTAACCAGGCCCGACCCTGCTTAGCTTCCGAGATCAGACGAGATCGGGCGTGATCAGGGTGGTATGGCCGTACGTAAATGTTACCGGGTCCATACTACCTTTTATTCAGCAGGAGCACAAAAGGACTGAGAGCGCTGCCGTGGCCAGAGACGGGACTTGTACAGAAACAATGATTAGATCCATAATGAAGGAAAGCAATGCATAAAGACTTTATTCCATACTCAAAGTACCATATGAAAACGCAATGCAATACACTGCGTGTGCGGTTGAGTGATCTTTTGAAGAAATGTAGCGTTGCAACACCAGGGATAGACTGCAATGTATCTCTGTCGTTGCAGCCCTCTGATGCTCCCTGCTGCCGGCGTCACAACAGTGTCTGCATGTTTCACAAATAGAGTTTGGAGAGACGTTGTCGGTGTCTGTATGTTGCTTATATACTCCCAAACAGTGGGCGCTAAGGATCAGGGCACGGCAGACCATTGCAGCCATTGATCTCGAGCAGAAAAATAATTATGCTTACAGCACCTGGTATTCCCAGGCGGTCACCCATCCAAGTACTAACCAGGCCCGACCCTGCTTAGCTTCCGAGAACAGACGAGATCGGGCGTGATCAGGGTGGTATGGCCGTACGCAAATGTTACCGGGTCCATACTACCTTTTATTCAGCAGGAGCACAAAAGGACTGAGAGCGCTGCCGTGGCCAGAGACGGGACTTGTACAGAAACAATGATTAGATCCATAATGAAGGAAAGCAATGCATAAAGACTTTATTCCATACTCAAAGTACCATATGAAAACGCAATGCAATACACTGCGTGTGCGGTTGAGTGATCTTTTGAAGAAATGTAGCGTTGCAACACCAGGGATAGACTGCAATGTATCTCTGTCGTTGCAGCCCTCTGATGCTCCCTGCTGCCGGCGTCACAACAGTGTCTGCATGTTTCACAAATAGAGTTTGGAGAGACGTTGTCGGTGTCTGTATGTTGATTAAATTCTCCCAAACAGAGGGCGCTAAGGATCAGGGCACGGCAGACCATTGCAGCCATTGATCTCGAGCAGAAAAATAAAAGAGCTTACAGCACCTGGTATTCCCAGGCGGTCACCCATCCAAGTACTAACCAGGCCCGACCCTGCCTAGCTTCCAAGATCAGACGAGATCGGGCGTGATCAGGGTGGTATGGCCGTACGCAAATGTTACCGGGTCCATACTACCTTTTATTCAGCAGGAGCACAAAAGGACTGAGAGCGCTGCCGTGGCCAGAGACGGGACTTGTACAGAAACAATGATTAGATCCATAATGAAGGAAAGCAATGCATAAAGACTTTATTCCATACTCAAAGTACCATATGAAAACGCAATGCAATACACTGCGTGTGCGGTTGAGTGATCTTTTGAAGAAATGTAGCGTTGCAACACCAGGGATAGACTGCAATGTATCTCTGTCGTTGCAGCCCTCTGATGCTCCCTGCTGCCGGCGTCACGACAGTGTCTGCATGTTTCACAAATAGAGTTTGGAGAGACGTTGTCGGTGTCTGTATGTTGCTTATATTCTCCCAAACAGTGGGCGCTAAGGATCAGGGCACGGCAGACCATTGCAGCTATTGATCTCGAGCAGAAAAATAAAAATGCTTACAGCACCTGGTATTCCCAGGCGGTCACCCATCCAAGTACTAACCAGGCACGACCCTGCTTAGCTTCCGAGATCAGACGAGATCGGGCGTGATCAGGGTGGTATGGCCGTACGCAAATGTTACCGGGTCCATACTACCTTTTATTCAGCAGGAGCACAAAAGGACTGAGAGCGCTGCCGTGGCCAGAGACGGGACTTGTACAGAAACAATGATTAGATCCATAATGAAGGAAAGCAATGCATAAAGACTTTATTCCATACTCAAAGTACCATATCAAAACGCAATGCAATACACTGCGTGTGCGGTTGAGTGATCTTTTGAAGAAATGTAGCGTTGCAACACCAGGGATAGACTGCAATGTATCTCTGTCGTTGCAGCCCTCTGATGCTCCCTGCTGCTGGCGTCACAACAGTGTCTGCATTTTTCACAAATAGAGTTTGGAGAGACGTTGTCAGTGTCTGTATGTTGCTTAAATTCTCCCAAACAGTGGGCGCTAAAGATCAGGGCACGGCAGACCATTGCAGCCATTGATCTCGAGCAGAAAAATAAATATGCTTACAGCACCTGGTATTCCCAGGCGGTCACCCATCCAAGTACTAACCAGGCCCGACCCTGCTTAGCTTCCGAGATCAGACGAGATCGGGCGTGTTCAGGGTGGTATGGCCGTAAGCGAGTATAGCCGCATCCAAAGTAGCTTTTAAACAGCAGGAGCACATAAGGACTGAGAGCGCTGCCGTGACCATAGACCAGACTTGTACAGAAACAATTATTAGATCAATAATGAAGGAAAGCAATGAATGAATACTTTATTCCGGACTCAAAGTACCATATGAAAACGCAATGCAATACACTGCGTGTGCGGTTGAGTGATCTTTTGAAGAAATGTAGCGTTGCAACACCAGGGATAGACTGCAATGTATCTCTGTCGTTGCAGCCCTCTGATGCTCCCTGCTGCCGGCGTCACAACAGTGTCTGCATGTTTCACAAATAGAGTTTGGAGAGACGTTGTCGGTGTCTGTATGTTGATTAAATTCTCCCAAACAGTGGGCGCTAAGGATCAGGGCACGGCAGACCATTGCAGCCATTGATCTCGAGCAGAAAAATAAATATGCTTACAGCACCTGGTATTCCCAGGCGGTCACCCATCCAAGTACTAACCAGGCCCGACCCTGCTTAGCTTCCAAGATCAGACGAGACCGGGCGTGATCAGGGTGGTATGGCCGTACGCAAATGTTACCGGGTCCATACTACCTTTTATTCAGCAGGAGCACAAAAGGACTGAGAGCGCTGCCGTGGCCAGAGACGGGACTTGTACAGAAACAATGATTAGATCCATAATGAAGGAAAGCAATGCATAAAGACTTTATTCCATACTCAAAGTACCATATCAAAACGCAATGCAATACACTGCGTGTGCGGTTGAGTGATCTTTTGAAGAAATGTAGCGTTGCAACACCAGGGATAGACTGCAATGTATCTCTGTCGTTGCAGCCCTCTGATGCTCCCTGCTGCCGGCGTCACAACAGTGTCTGCATTTTTCACAAATAGAGTTTGGAGAGACGTTGTCAGTGTCTGTATGTTGCTTAAATTCTCCCAAACAGTGGGCGCTAAAGATCAGGGCACGGCAGACCATTGCAGCCATTGATCTCGAGCAGAAAAATAAAAATGCTTACAGCACCTGGTATTCCCAGGCGGTCACCCATCCAAGTACTAACCAGGCCCGACCCTGCTTAGCTTCCGAGATCAGACGAGATCGGGCGTGATCAGGGTGGTATGGCCGTACGCAAATGTTACCGGGTCCATACTACCTTTTATTCAGCAGGAGCACAAAAGGACTGAGAGCGCTGCCGTGGCCAGAGACGGGACTTGTACAGAAACAATGATTAGATCCATAATGAAGGAAAGCAATGCATAAAGACTTTATTCCATACTCAAAGTACCATATGAAAACGCAATGCAATACACTGCGTGTGCGGTTGAGTGATCTTTTGAAGAAATGTAGCGTTGCAACACCAGGGATAGACTGCAATGTATCTCTGTCGTTGCAGCCCTCTGATGCTCCCTGCTGCCGGCGTCACAACAGTGTCTGCATTTTTCACAAATAGAGTTTGGAGAGACGTTGTCAGTGTCTGTATGTTGCTCAAATTCTCCCAAACAGTGGGCGCTAAAGATCAGGGCACGGCAGACCATTGCAGCCATTGATCTCGAGCAGAAAAATAAATATGCTTACAGCACCTGGTATTCCCAGGCGGTCACCCATCCAAGTACTAACCAGGCCCGACCCTGCTTAGCTTCCGAGATCAGACGAGATCGGGCGTGATCAGGGTGGTATGGCCGTACGCAAATGTTACCGGGTCCATACTACCTTTTATTCAGCAGGAGCACAAAAGGACTGAGAGCGCTGCCGTGGCCAGAGACGGGACATGTACAGAAACAATGATTAGATCCATAATGAAGGAAAGCAATGCATAGAGACTTTATTCCATACTCAAAGTACCATATCAAAACGCAATGCAATACACTGCGTGTGCGGTTGAGTGATCTTTTGAAGAAATGTAGCGTTGCAACACCAGGGATAGACTGCAATGTATCTCTGTCGTTGCAGCCCTCTGATGCTCCCTGCTGCCGGCGTCACAACAGTGTCTGCATGTTTCACAAATAGAGTTTGGAGAGAAGTTGTCAGTGTCTGTATGTTGCTTAAATTCTCCCAAACAGTGGGCGCTAAAGATCAGGGCACGGCAGACCATTGCAGCCATTGATCTCGAGCAGAAAAATAAAAATGCTTACAGCACCTGGTATTCCCAGGCGGTCACCCATCCAAGTACTAACCAGGCCCGACCCTGCTTAGCTTCCGAGATCAGACGAGATCGGGCGTGATCAGGGTGGTATGGCCGTACGCAAATGTTACCGGGTCCATACTACCTTTTATTCAGCAGGAGCACAAAAGGACTGAGAGCGCTGCCGTGGCCAGAGACGGGACTTGTACAGAAACAATGATTAGATCCATAATGAAGGAAAGCAATGCATAAAGACTTTATTCCATACTCAAAGTACCATATCAAAACGCAATGCAATACACTGCGTGTGCGGTTGAGTGATCTTTTGAAGAAATGTAGCGTTGCAACACCAGGGATAGACTGCAATGTATCTCTGTCGTTGCAGCCCTCTGATGCTCCCTGCTGCCGGCGTCACAACAGTGTCTGCATTTTTCACAAATAGAGTTTGGAGAGACGTTGTCAGTGTCTGTATGTTGCTCAAATTCTCCCAAACAGTGGGCGCTAAAGATCAGGGCACGGCAGACCATTGCAGCCATTGATCTCGAGCAGAAAAATAAATATGCTTACAGCACCTGGTATTCCCAGGCGGTCACCCATCCAAGTACTAACCAGGCCCGACCCTGCTTAGCTTCCGAGATCAGACGAGATCGGGCGTGATCAGGGTGGTATGGCCGTACGCAAATGTTACCGGGTCCATACTACCTTTTATTCAGCAGGAGCACAAAAGGACTGAGAGCGCTGCCGTGGCCAGAGACGGGACATGTACAGAAACAATGATTAGATCCATAATGAAGGAAAGCAATGCATAGAGACTTTATTCCATACTCAAAGTACCATATCAAAACGCAATGCAATACACTGCGTGTGCGGTTGAGTGATCTTTTGAAGAAATGTAGCGTTGCAACACCAGGGATAGACTGCAATGTATCTCTGCCGTTGCAGCCCTCTGATGCTCCCTGCTGCCGGCGTCACAACAGTGTCTGCATGTTTCACAAATAGAGTTTGGAGAGAAGTTGTCAGTGTCTGTATGTTGCTTAAATTCTCCCAAACAGTGGGCGCTAAAGATCAGGGCACGGCAGACCATTGCAGCCATTGATCTCGAGCAGAAAAATAAAAATGCTAACAGCACCTGGTATTCCCAGGCGGTCACCCATCCAAGTACTAACCAGGCCCGACCCTGCTTAGCTTCCGAGATCAGACGAGATGGGGCGTGATCAGGGTGGTATGGCCGTACGCAAATGTTACCGGGTCCATACTACCTTTTATTCAGCAGGAGCACAAAAGGACTGAGAGCGCTGCCGTGGCCAGAGACGGGACTTGTACAGAAACAATGATTAGATCCATAATGAAGGAAAGCAATGCATAAAGACTTTATTCCATACTCAAAGTACCATATCAAAACGCAATGCAATACACTGCGTGTGCGGTTGAGTGATCTTTTGAAGAAATGTAGCGTTGCAACACCAGGGATAGACTGCAATGTATCTCTGTCGTTGCAGCCCTCTGATGCTCCCTGCTGCCGGCGTCACAACAGTGTCTGCATTTTTCACAAATAGAGTTTGGAGAGACGTTGTCAGTGTCTGTATGTTGCTCAAATTCTCCCAAACAGTGGGCGCTAAAGATCACGGCACGGCAGGCCATTGCAGCCAATGAGCTCGAGTTGAAAAATAAATGTGCTTACAGCACCAGGTGGTCCCCCATCGATGTAGTAACCAGGCCCGACCCTGCTTAGCTTCCGAGATCAGACGAGATCGGGCATGATCAGGCTGTTATGGCCGTAAACTAACATTTCCGGGTCCATACTAGGTTTTATACAGCAGGAGCACATAAGGACTGAGAGCGCTGCCGTGGCCAGAGACGGGACTTGTACAGAAACAATGATTAGATCCATAATGAAGGAAAGCAATGCATAAAGACTTTATTCCATACTCAAAGTACCATATCAAAACGCAATGCAATACACTGCGTGTGCGGTTGAGTGATCTTTTGAAGAAATGTAGCGTTGCAACACCAGGGATAGACTGCAATGTATCTCTGTCGTTGCAGCCCTCTGATGCTCCCTGCTGCCGGCGTCACAACAGTGTCTGCATTTTTCACAAATAGAGTTTGGAGAGACGTTGTCAGTGTCTGTATGTTGCTCAAATTCTCCCAAACAGTGGGCGCTAAAGATCAGGGCACGGCAGACCATTGCAGCCATTGATCTCGAGCAGAAAAATAAATATGCTTACAGCACCTGGTATTCCCAGGCGGTCACCCATCCAAGTACTAACCAGGCCCGACCCTGCTTAGCTTCCGAGATCAGACGAGATCGGGCGTGATCAGGGTGGTATGGCCGTACGCAAATGTTACCGGGTCCATACTACCTTTTATTCAGCAGGAGCACAAAAGGACTGAGAGCGCTGCCGTGGCCAGAGACGTGACTTGTACAGAAACAATGATTAGATCCATAATGAAGGAAAGCAATGCATAAAGACTTTATTCCATACTCAAAGTACCATATCAAAACGCAATGCAATACACTGCGTGTGCGGTTGAGTGATCTTTTGAAGAAATGTAGCGTTGCAACACCAGGGATAGACTGCAATGTATCTCTGTCGTTGCAGCCCTCTGATGCTCCCTGCTGCCGGCGTCACAACAGTGTCTGCATTTTTCACAAATAGAGTTTGGAGAGACGTTGTCAGTGTCTGTATGTTGCTCAAATTCTCCCAAACAGTGGGCGCTAAAGATCAGGGCACGGCAGACCATTGCAGCCATTGATCTCGAGCAGAAAAATAAATATGCTTACAGCACCTGGTATTCCCAGGCGGTCACCCATCCAAGTACTAACCAGGCCCGACCCTGCTTAGCTTCCGAGATCAGACGAGATCGGGCGTGATCAGGGTGGTATGGCCGTACGCAAATGTTACCGGGTCCATACTACCTTTTATTCAGCAGGAGCACAAAAGGACTGAGAGCGCTGCCGTGGCCAGAGACGGGACATGTACAGAAACAATGATTAGATCCATAATGAAGGAAAGCAATGCATAGAGACTTTATTCCATACTCAAAGTACCATATCAAAACGCAATGCAATACACTGCGTGTGCGGTTGAGTGATCTTTTGAAGAAATGTAGCGTTGCAACACCAGGGATAGACTGCAATGTATCTCTGTCGTTGCAGCCCTCTGATGCTCCCTGCTGCCGGCGTCACAACAGTGTCTGCATGTTTCACAAATAGAGTTTGGAGAGAAGTTGTCAGTGTCTGTATGTTGCTTAAATTCTCCCAAACAGTGGGCGCTAAAGATCAGGGCACGGCAGACCATTGCAGCCATTGATCTCGAGCAGAAGAATAAAAATGCTTACAGCACCTGGTATTCCCAGGCGGTCACCCATCCAAGTACTAACCAGGCCCGACCCTGCTTAGCTTCCGAGATCAGACGAGATCGGGCGTGATCAGGGTGGTATGGCCGTACGCAAATGTTACCGGGTCCATACTACCTTTTATTCAGCAGGAGCACAAAAGGACTGAGAGCGCTGCCGTGGCCAGAGACGGGACTTGTACAGAAACAATGATTAGATCCATAATGAAGGAAAGCAATGCATAAAGACTTTATTCCATACTCAAAGTACCATATGAAAACGCAATGCAATACACTGCGTGTGCGGTTGAGTGATCTTTTGAAGAAATGTAGCGTTGCAACACCAGGGATAGACTGCAATGTATCTCTGTCGTTGCAGCCCTCTGATGCTCCCTGCTGCCGGCGTCACAACAGTGTCTGCATGTTTCACAAATAGAGTTTGGAGAGACGTTGTCGGTGTCTGTATGTTGATTAAATTCTCCCAAACAGTGGGCGCTAAGGATCAGGGCACGGCAGACCATTGCAGCCATTGATCTCGAGCAGAAAAATAAATATGCTTACAGCACCTGGTATTCCCAGGCGGTCACCCATCCAAGTACTAACCAGGCCCGACCCTGCTTAGCTTCCAAGATCAGACGAGACCGGGCGTGATCATGGTGGTATGGCCGTACGCAAATGTTACCGGGTCCATACTACCTTTTATTCAGCAGGAGCACAAAAGGACTGAGAGCGCTGCCGTGGCCAGAGACGGGACTTGTACAGAAACAATGATTAGATCCATAATGAAGGAAAGCAATGCATAAAGACTTTATTCCATACTCAAAGTACCATATCAAAACGCAATGCAATACACTGCGTGTGCGGTTGAGTGATCTTTTGAAGAAATGTAGCGTTGCAACACCAGGGATAGACTGCAATGTATCTCTGTCGTTGCAGCCCTCTGATGCTCCCTGCTGCCGGCGTCACAACAGTGTCTGCATTTTTCACAAATAGAGTTTGGAGAGACGTTGTCAGTGTCTGTATGTTGCTCAAATTCTCCCAAACAGTGGGCGCTAAAGATCAGGGCACGGCAGACCATTGCAGCCATTGATCTCGAGCAGAAAAATAAATATGCTTACAGCACCTGGTATTCCCAGGCGGTCACCCATCCAAGTACTAACCAGGCCCGACCCTGCTTAGCTTCCGAGATCAGACGAGATCGGGCGTGATCAGGGTGGTATGGCCGTACGCAAATGTTACCGGGTCCATACTACCTTTTATTCAGCAGGAGCACAAAAGGACTGAGAGCGCTGCCGTGGCCAGAGACGGGACATGTACAGAAACAATGATTAGATCCATAATGAAGGAAAGCAATGCATAGAGACTTTATTCCATACTCAAAGTACCATATCAAAACGCAATGCAATACACTGCGTGTGCGGTTGAGTGATCTTTTGAAGAAATGTAGCGTTGCAACACCAGGGATAGACTGCAATGTATCTCTGTCGTTGCAGCCCTCTGATGCTCCCTGCTGCCGGCGTCACAACAGTGTCTGCATGTTTCACAAATAGAGTTTGGAGAGAAGTTGTCAGTGTCTGTATGTTGCTTAAATTCTCCCAAACAGTGGGCGCTAAAGATCAGGGCACGGCAGACCATTGCAGCCATTGATCTCGAGCAGAAAAATAAAAATGCTTACAGCACCTGGTATTCCCAGGCGGTCACCCATCCAAGTACTAACCAGGCCCGACCCTGCTTAGCTTCCGAGATCAGACGAGATCGGGCGTGATCAGGGTGGTATGGCCGTACGCAAATGTTACCGGGTCCATACTACCTTTTATTCAGCAGGAGCACAAAAGGACTGAGAGCGCTGCCGTGGCCAGAGACGGGACTTGTACAGAAACAATGATTAGATCCATAATGAAGGAAAGCAATGCATAAAGACTTTATTCCATACTCAAAGTACCATATCAAAACGCAATGCAATACACTGCGTGTGCGGTTGAGTGATCTTTTGAAGAAATGTAGCGTTGCAACACCAGGGATAGACTGCAATGTATCTCTGTCGTTGCAGCCCTCTGATGCTCCCTGCTGCCGGCGTCACAACAGTGTCTGCATTTTTCACAAATAGAGTTTGGAGAGACGTTGTCAGTGTCTGTATGTTGCTCAAATTCTCCCAAACAGTGGGCGCTAAAGATCAGGGCACGGCAGACCATTGCAGCCATTGATCTCGAGCAGAAAAAAAAATACGCTTACAGCACCTGGTATTCCCAGGCGGTCACCCATCCAAGTACTAACCAGGCCCGACCCTGCTTAGCTTCCGAGATCAGACGAGATCGGGCGTGATCAGGGTGGTATGGCCGTACGCAAATGTTACCGGGTCCATACTACCTTTTATTCAGCAGGAGCACAAAAGGACTGAGAGCGCTGCCGTGGCCAGAGACGGGACTTGTACAGAAACAATGATTAGATCCATAATGAAGGAAAGCAATGCATAAAGACTTTATTCCATACTCAAAGTACCATATGAAAACGCAATGCAATACACTGCGTGTGCGGTTGAGTGATCTTTTGAAGAAATGTAGCGTTGCAACACCAGGGATAGACTGCAATGTATCTCTGTCGTTGCAGCCCTCTGATGCTCCCTGCTGCCGGCGTCACAACAGTGTCTGCATGTTTCACAAATAGAGTTTGGAGAGACGTTGTCGGTGTCTGTATGTTGATTAAATTCTCCCAAACAGTGGGCGCTAAGGATCAGGGCACGGCAGACCATTGCAGCCATTGATCTCGAGCAGAAAAATAAAAATGCTTACAGCACCTGGTATTCCCAGGCGGTCACCCATCCAAGTACTAACCAGGCCCGACCCTGCTTAGCTTCCGAGATCAGACGAGATCGGGCGTGATCAGGGTGGTATGGCCGTACGTAAATGTTACCGGGTCCATACTACCTTTTATTCAGCAGGAGCACAAAAGGACTGAGAGCGCTGCCGTGGCCAGAGACGGGACTTGTACAGAAACAATGATTAGATCCATAATGAAGGAAAGCAATGCATAAAGACTTTATTCCATACTCAAAGTACCATATGAAAACGCAATGCAATACACTGCGTGTGCGGTTGAGTGATCTTTTGAAGAAATGTAGCGTTGCAACACCAGGGATAGACTGCAATGTATCTCTGTCGTTGCAGCCCTCTGATGCTCCCTGCTGCCGGCGTCACAACAGTGTCTGCATGTTTCACAAATAGAGTTTGGAGAGACGTTGTCGGTGTCTGTATGTTGCTTATATACTCCCAAACAGTGGGCGCTAAGGATCAGGGCACGGCAGACCATTGCAGCCATTGATCTCGAGCAGAAAAATAATTATGCTTACAGCACCTGGTATTCCCAGGCGGTCACCCATCCAAGTACTAACCAGGCCCGACCCTGCTTAGCTTCCGAGAACAGACGAGATCGGGCGTGATCAGGGTGGTATGGCCGTACGCAAATGTTACCGGGTCCATACTACCTTTTATTCAGCAGGAGCACAAAAGGACTGAGAGCGCTGCCGTGGCCAGACACGGGACTTGTACAGAAACAATGATTAGATCCATAATGAAGGAAAGCAATGCATAAAGACTTTATTCCATACTCAAAGTACCATATGAAAACGCAATGCAATACACTGCGTGTGCGGTTGAGTGATCTTTTGAAGAAATGTAGCGTTGCAACACCAGGGATAGACTGCAATGTATCTCTGTCGTTGCAGCCCTCTGATGCTCCCTGCTGCCGGCGTCACAACAGTGTCTGCATGTTTCACAAATAGAGTTTGGAGAGACGTTGTCGGTGTCTGTATGTTGATTAAATTCTCCCAAACAGAGGGCGCTAAGGATCAGGGCACGGCAGACCATTGCAGCCATTGATCTCGAGCAGAAAAATAAAAGAGCTTACAGCACCTGGTATTCCCAGGCGGTCACCCATCCAAGTACTAACCAGGCCCGACCCTGCCTAGCTTCCAAGATCAGACGAGATCGGGCGTGATCAGGGTGGTATGGCCGTACGCAAATGTTACCGGGTCCATACTACCTTTTATTCAGCAGGAGCACAAAAGGACTGAGAGCGCTGCCGTGGCCAGAGACGGGACTTGTACAGAAACAATGATTAGATCCATAATGAAGGAAAGCAATGCATAAAGACTTTATTCCATACTCAAAGTACCATATGAAAACGCAATGCAATACACTGCGTGTGCGGTTGAGTGATCTTTTGAAGAAATGTAGCGTTGCAACACCAGGGATAGACTGCAATGTATCTCTGTCGTTGCAGCCCTCTGATGCTCCCTGCTGCCGGCGTCACGACAGTGTCTGCATGTTTCACAAATAGAGTTTGGAGAGACGTTGTCGGTGTCTGTATGTTGCTTATATTCTCCCAAACAGTGGGCGCTAAGGATCAGGGCACGGCAGACCATTGCAGCCATTGATCTCGAGCAGAAAAATAATTATGCTTACAGCACCTGGTATTCCCAGGCGGTCACCCATCCATGTACAAACCAGGCCCGACCCTGCTTAGCTTCCGAGATCAGACGAGATCGGGCGTGATTTTTTTTTTTTTCTTTTATTATCAACATTAGTCCAATTTTATATACAAAACATTCATATTAATTGCACAGAGAAAAATAAACAGCTGAGGAAGCCTTTCTTCACTGCAAATAAACCAACGACAACAAAATGCAATTCAAAAATTGAACATAAGTTTCCCGTCATTCATCACAGAAATGAACTTGCATCCATTAATAAAGGTTTGAAATTCCATCTTTTCGCATTTATATATCCAGAAGATATCTTTCTTCAACTCAGCTTCAAAATAAGGCCATACATCTCTGTGTTTTCCCTCAAAATGTGCTAGGTTTCTTCTCAGCCATATAGCGTATCTTGCATGACTTACAACGTAATTTAACATATTCACGTTAACTCCTTCTTTCTTTTCCCACACCCCAAATAGAAACATCTTTTTCCACTCCATTCCCTCAATATACTCCCTCCCCCAGTGCTCATGCAGGAATCTTTTCAATTTCAAAAAAAACATCTTCAACTTGTCACACTCATAATACAGGTGCATTAATGTCTCTGGATCAATTGCACATACATCACATTCCCTCTTTACATTTCTATTTATTTGGTGTATCACCACATTTGTGAACATCCTATTATGTCTAAATTTAAAATCATGATTCTGGCATTCTATACTATTGTTCTTTACAATCCAATTTTTCCATATTTCCTTTCCCTTCATACCTGGAAAGACCTTTTCCCAAACCTTTTCGGAAGCAGGTTCTTTAAGCTCTTCCTTAATCAGCATGTTGTAACAGTCCTTTACTTTTAGATTGCGTAGTACTATTTTTTTCCCATTCTTTTCTGTATATAACTCTGGAAACGTTATTTTTCTGTCTGTTACCACGTTATTTTCTATTTGTCTGACCCATTCCGTCGGTATGCTTTCTTTTATTTTATCATACGTATTGACAATACTACTTTCACTCGTGTCTTCATCGTACTCCTGTACTGTATCTATAATCGCCTGGTCTCTAAGGAATCCAGGTATGAATTCGTATATGTAATCCTTAATTTGCCTTAATCCTGCATAGAAGAATTTTTTCTCCCATAGCATGTTATTGTTCTTTGTTATTATTGGATTACACCATACCGGTTGATTTATTATTTGACTAAGTTTGTTACATTCATACTTAATGTTGACTCTGTATTTGCCCCATGCTTCAAACACTTCTTTATAAAATGGAGGTACTTTTTCATACATAGTATTTTTCATTATCATAATTAATCCATTTTCTTCACACCTTCCGTTTTTATGCAAATATTCCTTGAAAACATTTTTCCATCCGTAATCCACCCTGTCATGCATATACTTTTTGACAGTCTTGATTCTTATTGCTTTTTTCTTTATATTTAAATCCACCAGTTTCAGTCCACCTTCCTCATATTTCCCTATCAGGGTTTTATGTGCTATTCTAGCTGGTTTCCCCTCCCATATGTAGTTATTAATTATACTGTTTAGTTCTTTGTGCACCCACTCTGGCATGTCTATCACGGTCATTGCATATACAACCTTGGATAATATCAGAGCATTTATCACCACAACCTTCCCCTTCAATTTCAATCTCCTTGGCCTCCACGCATTTAATGTGTTTTTCACTTTGTTTATAACCCCGTTCCACGTCTCGTCTCTAGCCTCCTTTTCTTTCACTCCAATATGTATCCCCAATATTTTTATATAATCATTTGCAATTCTAAAAGGCATGCTACAGCCAATCTGGTTTACATTCCCAACGTACATTATTTCAGTTTTATCTATATTTACCTTAGCCCCTGATGCTTTTCCATATATTTCTATTTTTTCCATTATCCTTTTCACGCCATTCATATTTTTTACCGTACATGTGGTATCATCAGCATATTGTTGAATTTTGCTTTCTCCCCCATTTGGCAGTTGGATCCCCTCAATTTCTTTATCCTTTTTTATCATTTCAGCCAGACTTTCCGCAGTTAAGCTGTATAATACAGCAGATAGTGGACACCCTTGCCTTACAGATCTCTCAAGCGGAAAAGGATCCGTTATAGCGCCATTTATTTTAACGCTGCTTGTTGCATTCCTATATAACAGTTTTATCCAATTTATCATTCTCTCTCCGAACCCAAACTTCTCCAATGTGCAAAAAAGGAAACTGTGCTCAACCCTGTCAAAGGCTTTATTCAAGTCCACACTTAAAATAATTCCCCCGGCTTTGCCCATGTACTCTACCGTGTCCCTTATTGTGCTAATGATGTCTGATATGTCCCTCCCTGGTATCCCGTACGCCTGTGTTGATGATATAACTGTTGGTGCCGCCGTTTTTATTCTGTTTGCTAATACCTTTGCTAAAATTTTGTAATCTGTGTTTAGTAAGCTTAGTGGTCTGTAGTTCTCAAGTTTTCTTCTGCCTCCCTTGTTTTTATATAGTACCGTTATTAATCCTGTTGCAAGTGACTCTGGTATCTGCTGTTCCTTTTCCATCTCTGCATAGATCCTATTTAATATAGGGAACAGAATTTCTATAAACGTTTTGTAAAACTCACTCGTAAGGCCATCTGTCCCTGGACTTTTATTGGTTTTTAAGGACATTATTGCTTCTTTTATTTCTATGTCTTTTATATTATCATCACACATGCATTTCTCGTCTTCTGTGATTGTTTTGTTAATATCACTTAATACTATGTCTATATCTTCCTTATTTGCATTCCCTTTTTTGAACAGATTTTTATAAAATGTCCCAACCGTATCAATAATGTCTACAAAATCATTTATTGTCTCTCCATCTTCATTTTCCAACTCTTCGATATATACCCTTTCTTGTTTTCTTTTTTCCAGCCCCAAAAAATAACCTGTGCATTTCTCTCCCCTCATTGCATATTTTGCCTTACTCCTTGTTATTGCCCCCTCACATTGATTCCGCTCATAAGAGTCCAATTTCGATTTTATCTTTAAATATTTCTCTATACTATGATTTGGATCCTTATCCACTCTCTCAGCCTCTTCTGCCAGCGCATCCGTCAAGCCTTTTACTTTTTCTCTTTCTTTAAAGTTCCGGAACTTCGCATATCGAATGCTTATTGTTTTTATCTTTTGCTTTAGTCTTTCCCACCATGATCCCTTATTTCTGCACACTTCCATGTTATTTTTTTCTTGTTCTATACAGGCCACTACTTTGTTTCTATACCTCTCTTCCGCAAGCAGACTGCTGTTGAGGCACCATACTCCTCCTCCCCTTCTTTCCAACCCACTACCAACCTCTAACGACAGAATGGCATGGTCACTAAACGATGTGAAGTTATACTTCATTTTTTTTAGATATTTTACAATGCTCTGTTTTGCAACACAGAGATCAATTCGACTCTGCTTTAATTCCCCCATTACCATTTGTCTCCTCGAGTATTCCCGCTTGTTTGGGTTTTCATTCCTCCATATATCAATTAACTGTCTTTCCTCCATCATTTTTAGAAAAACCTTTCTTGACGTGTCGCTCTTAAATTCTTTCCCTCTCGCTAAATCCAGCCTTGTACTTTTTAAATTAAAATCTCCCACTATAATACAGTTACCCACACACCATTTCCCCAAACCCAAGAAAAACACCTTCCTATCCGTTTCTATATTTGGCGCATATACATTAATCAGTCGATACACTATATTTTTGTATTTGAATTCTATTATTATTATTCTTCCCGTTTTATCGCTGTAGAGTTCTTTTATGTTTTGTACAATATCATTTTTTATCAAAATTGCTACACCACAAGATCTCTCTGTACCATTATTTACATATACCGTGTCTTTCCATTTTATTTTTACATCCTTCATGATATTGTCTGTCCAGTTGGTTTCTTGCAGACATAATATATCATTATTCTTACATTTGACTAATAGTTTTTCCAATTTGCTTGGATTTCGTAAACCATTTGTGTTAAATGAGATTAAGCTAAACATTAGACATAAGGTGATTATTGTTTCATTTCTAACCTTCATTTTTTTTCGTACCTTTCTTTTTTGCTGCTACCATTCTTTCCTTCTTGGCTTTCCTTTTCTTCACCAGCTCTGCCTTTCTGTCCTTTCCGTCCATGGGTTCGTCAGTCTCGGACACCGACCCAACGTCCATTTCCTCCATCCAGCTCTTCCTTATTTGGTCCCGCTCCTCCTCTGGGGTTTCCTCGATCTCCCCCTCCGACAACATGCCTTCCGCGTTGTCCTCTCCAACTCCTCTTGGACTTCCTCTACCAACCAGGGTGCGTTCATGGGCAATTTTCGACACCAGGTCCCCAGGGGTACCTTCACCTACTCCTAGCCCAATCGCTCCCCCGGTTGGTGGATCCTCTGGCTGGACGACGTCGTCCAGAGTGCTGCAGAGTGGCTCCGTTTCTGCTGCTGCCGGCGCCACCGCCGCCGTATCTGCTTCCACCACCGCTGCTGACACCTCCGCAGCCTCCTCCGCCAGCACCACTGCTGCCGCCGTCGCTTCACCGTCCCGCTGCCCTTCCTGGTTCTCATCTGCTCGGTCTCCTCCTCTCCCGTTACGCGTCGGGCAGTCCCGCGCGTAGTGCCCCTGCATCTGGCATCTGTGACACGTGAAATGTGGGCAGTCCCTCAAGATGTGTCCTGGTTGTATGCACATCCGGCATACTCTGACTTGTCGGTCATGAATTACTCTGAAGAATTCTGTGCCTTCCAGTGTATCAAATTTCGTTGAGTACGGCAGTGATTTCACCGTCTCTGTGAATTGTACTCTCAGAAATCTTGTCCCGTCTGCTATGTCAGTCCCAGGCCACATCCTTCTCTTTATCGGGGAGACAGCTTTCACTCCCCACTCGTACAGTTTCGCCAGGATCACCTCATCAGGCACATATGTCGGAAGGTTTAAAAAGGAGACAACCAGCTCATTGTTTGCCATCTCCTTGACAAACACTAAACTGTCTTTTATTTTTAACCCATCACACAATTTCTCCTTTCCATCTTCATTCTCCATCGTTATTTCATATTTTTTCGGTGCTTTAAATCGGCAGCCGACTACCACCCCACATACCTTCTTGATTTCTTTCAGTAATTCCATCATTGACACGTCTTCTTCCCCAACAATCTCCACAGCAACTGTCAGCCTCTTCTCAAAAGTTTGTGTCTTACTTTTGTCCGAAGCATTCCTGCCATTGTCCGTGATCCTTCTCGTAACCATTTCCCTTCCAATGTCGGCATTCGTTGTCGGTTGCTGCTTCTTGCTGCTGTCCATGATCCTGCTCGTAGTCGTGGTCTTTCCATGGTCTGTGTTCTTGGGCGATATCTGCTCCATGCCTTTGTCCATATTCTGTGTCGTTGTGTGTACCGGTCCGCTTTCAGTTGCCGTGTGATCCGTCCTACTCCTCTCTACTCGCTCTCTCCTATCCATTTCGTCGCTCATTCAACACACACACAAACAAAAAGGACGTTCCCCCGAACAGCAAGCTGCTGGGGGAGTAAAGCTAAAACAAAAAGTAAACTAAACTCACTCACTGTCAATCTAACACAAATAAGATAAATTTCACCTTCTCTCTCCACTTGCTCTCTCTGCTCATTCACTATCTGGCTTCGCACCTGAACGGTATCAAACGTGATCAGGGTGGTATGGCCGTACGCAAATGTTACCGGGTCCATACTACCTTTTATTCAGCAGGAGCACAAAAGGACTGAGAGCGCTGCCGTGGCCAGAGACGGGACTTGTACAGAAACAATGATTAGATCCATAATGAAGGAAAGCAATGCATAAAGACTTTATTCCATACTCAAAGTACCATATGAAAACGCAATGCAATACACTGCGTGTGCGGTTGAGTGATCTTTTGAAGAAATGTAGCGTTGCAACACCAGGGATAGACTGCAATGTATCTCTGTCGTTGCAGCCCTCTGATGCTCCCTGCTGCCGGCGTCACAACAGTGTCTGCATGTTTCACAAATAGAGTTTGGAGAGACGTTGTCGGTGTCTGTATGTTGCTTATATTCTCCCAAACAGTGGGCGCTAAGGATCAGGGCACGGCAGACCATTGCAGCCATTGATCTCGAGCAGAAAAATAAATATGCTTACAGCACCTGGTATTCCCAGGCGGTCACCCATCCAAGTACTAACCAGGCCCGACCCTGCTTAGCTTCCGAGATCAGACGAGATCGGGCGTGATTTTTTTTTTTTTTTTTCTTTTATTATCAACATTAGTCCAATTTTATATACAAAACATTCATATTAATTGCACAGAGAAAAATAAACAGCTGAGGAAGCCTTTCTTCACTGCAAATAAACCAACGACAACAAAATGCAATTCAAAAATTGAACATAAGTTTCCCGTCATTCATCACAGAAATGAACTTGCATCCATTAATAAAGGTTTGAAATTCCATCTTTTCGCATTTATATATCCAGAAGATATCTTTCTTCAACTCAGCTTCAAAATAAGGCCATACATCTCTGTGTTTTCCCTCAAAATGTGCTAGGTTTCTTCTCAGCCATATAGCGTATCTTGCATGACTTACAACGTAATTTAACATATTCACGTTAACTCCTTCTTTCTTTTCCCACACCCCAAATAGAAACATCTTTTTCCACTCCATTCCCTCAATATACTCCCTCCCCCAGTGCTCATGCAGGAATCTTTTCAATTTCAAAAAAAACATCTTCAACTTGTCACACTCATAATACAGGTGCATTAATGTCTCTGGATCAATTGCACATACATCACATTCCCTCTTTACATTTCTATTTATTTGGTGTATCACCACATTTGTGAACATCCTATTATGTCTAAATTTAAAATCATGATTCTGGCATTCTATACTATTGTTCTTTACAATCCAATTTTTCCATATTTCCTTTCCCTTCATACCTGGAAAGACCTTTTCCCAAACCTTTTCGGAAGCAGGTTCTTTAAGCTCTTCCTTAATCAGCATGTTGTAACAGTCCTTTACTTTTAGATTGCGTAGTACTATTTTTTTCCCATTCTTTTCTGTATATAACTCTGGAAACGTTATTTTTCTGTCTGTTACCACGTTATTTTCTATTTGTCTGACCCATTCCGTCGGTATGCTTTCTTTTATTTTATCATACGTATTGACAATACTACTTTCACTCGTGTCTTCATCGTACTCCTGTACTGTATCTATAATCGCCTGGTCTCTAAGGAATCCAGGTATGAATTCGTATATGTAATCCTTAATTTGCCTTAATCCTGCATAGAAGAATTTTTTCTCCCATAGCATGTTATTGTTCTTTGTTATTATTGGATTACACCATACCGGTTGATTTATTATTTGACTAAGTTTGTTACATTCATACTTAATGTTGACTCTGTATTTGCCCCATGCTTCAAACACTTCTTTATAAAATGGAGGTACTTTTTCATACATAGTATTTTTCATTATCATAATTAATCCATTTTCTTCACACCTTCCGTTTTTATGCAAATATTCCTTGAAAACATTTTTCCATCCGTAATCCACCCTGTCATGCATATACTTTTTGACAGTCTTGATTCTTATTGCTTTTTTCTTTATATTTAAATCCACCAGTTTCAGTCCACCTTCCTCATATTTCCCTATCAGGGTTTTATGTGCTATTCTAGCTGGTTTCCCCTCCCATATGTAGTTATTAATTATACTGTTTAGTTCTTTGTGCACCCACTCTGGCATGTCTATCACGGTCATTGCATATACAACCTTGGATAATATCAGAGCATTTATCACCACAACCTTCCCCTTCAATTTCAATCTCCTTGGCCTCCACGCATTTAATGTGTTTTTCACTTTGTTTATAACCCCGTTCCACGTCTCGTCTCTAGCCTCCTTTTCTTTCACTCCAATATGTATCCCCAATATTTTTATATAATCATTTGCAATTCTAAAAGGCATGCTACAGCCAATCTGGTTTACATTCCCAACGTACATTATTTCAGTTTTATCTATATTTACCTTAGCCCCTGATGCTTTTCCATATATTTCTATTTTTTCCATTATCCTTTTCACGCCATTCATATTTTTCACCGTACATGTGGTATCATCAGCATATTGTTGAATTTTGCTTTCTCCCCCATTTGGCAGTTGGATCCCCTCAATTTCTTTATCCTTTTTTATCATTTCAGCCAGACTTTCCGCAGTTAAGCTGTATAATACAGCAGATAGTGGACACCCTTGCCTTACAGATCTCTCAAGCGGAAAAGGATCCGTTATAGCGCCATTTATTTTAACGCTGCTTGTTGCATTCCTATATAACAGTTTTATCCAATTTATCATTCTCTCTCCGAACCCAAACTTCTCCAATGTGCAAAAAAGGAAACTGTGCTCAACCCTGTCAAAGGCTTTATTCAAGTCCACACTTAAAATAATTCCCCCGGCTTTGCCCATGTACTCTACCGTGTCCCTTATTGTGCTAATGATGTCTGATATGTCCCTCCCTGGTATCCCGTACGCCTGTGTTGATGATATGACTGTTGGTGCCGCCGTTTTTATTCTGTTTGCTAATACCTTTGCTAAAATTTTGTAATCTGTGTTTAGTAAGCTTAGTGGTCTGTAGTTCTCAAGTTTTCTTCTGCCTCCCTTGTTTTTATATAGTACCGTTATTAATCCTGTTGCAAGTGACTCTGGTATCTGCTGTTCCTTTTCCATCTCTGCATAGATCCTATTTAATATAGGGAACAGAATTTCTATAAACGTTTTGTAAAACTCACTCGTAAGGCCATCTGTCCCTGGACTTTTATTGGTTTTTAAGGACATTATTGCTTCTTTTATTTCTATGTCTTTTATATTATCATCACACATGCATTTCTCGTCTTCTGTGATTGTTTTGTTAATATCACTTAATACTATGTCTATATCTTCCTTATTTGCATTCCCTTTTTTGAACAGATTTTTATAAAATGTCCCAACCGTATCAATAATGTCTACAAAATCATTTATTGTCTCTCCATCTTCATTTTCCAACTCTTCGATATATACCCTTTCTTGTTTTCTTTTTTCCAGCCCCAAAAAATAACCTGTGCATTTCTCTCCCCTCATTGCATATTTTGCCTTACTCCTTGTTATTGCCCCCTCACATTGATTCCGCTCATAAGAGTCCAATTTCGATTTTATCTTTAAATATTTCTCTATACTATGATTTGGATCCTTATCCACTCTCTCAGCCTCTTCTGCCAGCGCATCCGTCAAGCCTTTTACTTTTTCTCTTTCTTTAAAGTTCCGGAACTTCGCATATCGAATGCTTATTGTTTTTATCTTTTGCTTTAGTCTTTCCCACCATGATCCCTTATTTCTGCACACTTCCATGTTATTTTTTTCTTGTTCTATACAGGCCACTACTTTGTTTCTATACCTCTCTTCCGCAAGCAGACTGCTGTTGAGGCACCATACTCCTCCTCCCCTTCTTTCCAACCCACTACCAACCTCTAACGACAGAATGGCATGGTCACTAAACGATGTGAAGTTATACTTCATTTTTTTTAGATATTTTACAATGCTCTGTTTTGCAACACAGAGATCAATTCGACTCTGCTTTAATTCCCCCATTACCATTTGTCTCCTCGAGTATTCCCGCTTGTTTGGGTTTTCATTCCTCCATATATCAATTAACTGTCTTTCCTCCATCATTTTTAGAAAAACCTTTCTTGACGTGTCGCTCTTAAATTCTTTCCCTCTCGCTAAATCCAGCCTTGTACTTTTTAAATTAAAATCTCCCACTATAATACAGTTACCCACACACCATTTCCCCAAACCCAAGAAAAACACCTTCCTATCCGTTTCTATATTTGGCGCATATACATTAATCAGTCGATACACTATATTTTTGTATTTGAATTCTATTATTATTATTCTTCCCGTTTTATCGCTGTAGAGTTCTTTTATGTTTTGTACAATATCATTTTTTATCAAAATTGCTACACCACAAGATCTCTCTGTACCATTATTTACATATACCGTGTCTTTCCATTTTATTTTTATATCCTTCATGATATTGTCTGTCCAGTTGGTTTCTTGCAGACATAATATATCATTATTCTTACATTTGACTAATAGTTTTTCCAATTTGCTTGGATTTCGTAAACCATTTGTGTTAAATGAGATTAAGCTAAACATTAGACATAAGGTGATTATTGTTTCATTTCTAACCTTCATTTTTTTTCGTACCTTTCTTTTTTGCTGCTACCATTCTTTCCTTCTTGGCTTTCCTTTTCTTCACCAGCTCTGCCTTTCTGTCCTTTCCGTCCATGGGTTCGTCAGTCTCGGAAACCGACCCAACGTCCATTTCCTCCATCCAGCTCTTCCTTATTTGGTCCCGCTCCTCCTCTGGGGTTTCCTCGATCTCCCCCTCCGACAACATGCCTTCCGCGTTGTCCTCTCCAACTCCTCTTGGACTTCCTCTACCAACCAGGGTGCGTTCACGGGCAATTTTCGACACCAGGTCCCCAGGGGTACCTTCACCTACTCCTAGCCCAATCGCTCCCCCGGTTGGTGGATCCTCTGGCTGGACGACGTCGTCCAGAGTGCTGCAGAGTGGCTCCATTTCTGCTGCTGCCGGCGCCACCGCCGCCGTATCCGCTTCCACCACCGCTGCTGACACCTCCGCAGCCTCCTCCGCCAGCACCACTGCTGCCGCCGTCGCTTCACCGTCCCGCTGCCCTTCCTGGTTCTCATCTGCTCGGTCTCCTCCTCTCCCGTTACGCGTCGGGCAGTCCCGCGCGTAGTGCCCCTGCATCTGGCATCTGTGACACGTGAAATGTGGGCAGTCCCTCAAGATGTGTCCTGGTTGTATGCACATCCGGCATACTCTGACTTGTCGGTCATGAATTACTCTGAAGAATTCTGTGCCTTCCAGTGTATCAAATTTCGTTGAGTACGGCAGTGATTTCACCGTCTCTGTGAATTGTACTCTCAGAAATCTTGTCCCGTCTGCTATGTCAGTCCCAGGCCACATCCTTCTCTTTATCGGGGAGACAGCTTTCACTCCCCACTCGTACAGTTTCGCCAGGATCACCTCATCAGGCACATATGTCGGAAGGTTTAAAAAGGAGACAACCAGCTCATTGTTTGCCATCTCCTTGACAAACACTAAACTGTCTTTTATTTTTAACCCATCACACAATTTCTCCTTTCCATCTTCATTCTCCATCGTTATTTCATATTTTTTCGGTGCTTTAAATCGGCAGCCGACTACCACCCCACATACCTTCTTGATTTCTTTCAGTAATTCCATCATTGACACGTCTTCTTCCCCAACAATCTCCACAGCAACTGTCAGCCTCTTCTCAAAAGTTTGTGTCTTACTTTTGTCCG
This sequence comes from Pollachius pollachius, assembly GCF_949987615.1. Lineage (NCBI taxonomy): Eukaryota > Metazoa > Chordata > Actinopteri > Gadiformes > Gadidae > Pollachius > Pollachius pollachius. The sequence continues at coordinate 24,050,160 of NC_136943.1, forward strand.
AAGCATTCCTGCCATTGTCCGTGATCCTTCTCGTAACCGTTTCCCTTCCAATGTCGGCATTCGTTGTCGGTTGCTGCTTCTTGCTGCTGTCCATGATCCTGCTCGTAGTCGTGGTCTTTCCATGGTCTGTGTTCTTGGGCGATATCTGCTCCATGCCTTTGTCCATATTCTGTGTCGTTGTGTGTACCGGTCCGCTTTCAGTCGCCGTGTGATCCGTCCTACTCCTCTCTACTCGCTCTCTCCTATCCATTTCGTCGCTCATTCAACACACACACAAACAAAAAGGACGTTCCCCCGAACAGCAAGCTGCTGGGGGAGTAAAGCTAAAACAAAAAGTAAACTAAACTCACTCACTGTCAATCTAACACAAATAAGATAAATTTCACCTTCTCTCTCCACTTGCTCTCTCTGCTCATTCACTATCTGGCTTCGCACCTGAACGGTATCAAACGTGATCAGGGTGGTATGGCCGTACGCAAATGTTACCGGGTCCATACTACCTTTTATTCAGCAGGAGCACAAAAGGACTGAGAGCGCTGCCGTGGCCAGAGACGGGACATGTACAGAAACAATGATTAGATCCATAATGAAGGAAAGCAATGCATAGAGACTTTATTCCATACTCAAAGTACCATATCAAAACGCAATGCAATACACTGCGTGTGCGGTTGAGTGATCTTTTGAAGAAATGTAGCGTTGCAACACCAGGGATAGACTGCAATGTATCTCTGTCGTTGCAGCCCTCTGATGCTCCCTGCTGCCGGCGTCACAACAGTGTCTGCATGTTTCACAAATAGAGTTTGGAGAGACGTTGTCGGTGTCTGTATGTTGCTTATATTCTCCCAAACAGTGGGCGCTAAGGATCAGGGCACGGCAGACCATTGCAGCCATTGATCTCGAGCAGAAAAATAAATATTCTTACAGCACCTGGTATTCCCAGGCGGTCACCCATCCAAGTACTAACCAGGCCCGACCCTGCTTAGCTTCCGAGATCAGACGAGATCGGGCGTGATCAGGGTGGTATGGCCGTACGCAAATGTTACCGGGTCCATACTACCTTTTATTCAGCAGGAGCACAAAAGGACTGAGAGCGCTGCCGTGGCCAGAGACGGGACTTGTACAGAAACAATGATTAGATCCATAATGAAGGAAAGCAATGCATAAAGACTTTATTCCATACTCAAAGTACCATATGAAAACGCAATGCAATACACTGCGTGTGCGGTTGAGTGATCTTTTGAAGAAATGTAGCGTTGCAACACCAGGGATAGACTGCAATGTATCTCTGTCGTTGCAGCCCTCTGATGCTCCCTGCTGCCGGCGTCACAACAGTGTCTGCATGTTTCACAAATAGAGTTTGGAGAGACGTTGTCGGTGTCTGTATGTTGATTAAATTCTCCCAAACAGTGGGCGCTAAGGATCAGGGCACGGCAGACCATTGCAGCCATTGATCTCGAGCAGAAAAATAAAAGAGCTTACAACACCGGGTATTCCCAGGCGGTCACCCATCCAAGTACTAACCAGGCCCAACCCTGCTTAGCTTCCGAGATCAGACGAGATCGGGCGTGATCAGGGTGGTATGGCCGTACGCAAATGTTACCGGGTCCATACTACCTTTTATTCAGCAGGAGCACAAAAGGACTGAGAGCGCTGCCGTGGCCAGAGACGGGACTTGTACAGAAACAATGATTAGATCCATAATGAAGGAAAGCAATGCATAAAGACTTTATTCCATACTCAAAGTACCATATGAAAACGCAATGCAATACACTGCGTGTGCGGTTGAGTGATCTTTTGAAGAAATGTAGCGTTGCAACACCAGGGATAGACTGCAATGTATCTCTGTCGTTGCAGCCCTCTGATGCTCCCTGCTGCCGGCGTCACAACAGTGTCTGCATGTTTCACAAATAGAGTTTGGAGAGACGTTGTCGGTGTCTGTATGTTGCTTATATTCTCCCAAACAGTGGGCGCTAAGGATCAGGGCACGGCAGACCATTGCAGCCATTGATCTCGAGCAGAAAAATAATTATGCTTACAGCACCTGGTATTCCCAGGCGGTCACCCATCCAAGTACTAACCAGGCCCGACCCTGCTTAGCTTCCGAGAACAGACGAGATCGGGCGTGATCAGGGTGGTATGGCCGTACGCAAATGTTACCGGGTCCATACTACCTTTTATTCAGCAGGAGCACAAAAGGACTGAGAGCGCTGCCGTGGCCAGAGACGGGACTTGTACAGAAACAATGATTAGATCCATAATGAAGGAAAGCAATGCATAAAGACTTTATTCCATACTCAAAGTACCATATGAAAACGCAATGCAATACACTGCGTGTGCGGTTGAGTGATCTTTTGAAGAAATGTAGCGTTGCAACACCAGGGATAGACTGCAATGTATCTCTGTCGTTGCAGCCCTCTGATGCTCCCTGCTGCCGGCGTCACAACAGTGTCTGCATGTTTCACAAATAGAGTTTGGAGAGACGTTGTCGGTGTCTGTATGTTGATTAAATTCTCCCAAACAGAGGGCGCTAAGGATCAGGGCACGGCAGACCATTGCAGCCATTGATCTCGAGCAGAAAAATAAAAGAGCTTACAGCACCTGGTATTCCCAGGCGGTCACCCATCCAAGTACTAACCAGGCCCGACCCTGCTTAGCTTCCGAGATCAGACGAGACCGGGCGTGATCAGGGTGGTATGGCCGTACGCAAATGTTACCGGGTCCATACTACCTTTTATTCAGCAGGAGCACAAAAGGACTGAGAGCGCTGCCGTGGCCAGAGACGGGACTTGTACAGAAACAATGATTAGATCCATAATGAAGGAAAGCAATGCATAAAGACTTTATTCCATACTCAAAGTACCATATCAAAACGCAATGCAATACACTGCGTGTGCGGTTGAGTGATCTTTTGAAGAAATGTAGCGTTGCAACACCAGGGATAGACTGCAATGTATCTCTGTCGTTGCAGCCCTCTGATGCTCCCTGCTGCCGGCGTCACAACAGTGTCTGCATGTTTCACAAATAGAGTTTGGAGAGACGTTGTCAGTGTCTGTATGCAACCCGGTATCACGCCATTGCGTGCTCCTGCGCACGAACGTTAATCTATTGAAGCGTGTTCCCGAGCACGATAGTCCGACTTTTTGCGTGTTACACAAAACGAAATGTAAACCAATGCATTCTGAATGGGAGTGTTCTAAGACAATTAACGTTCTCCACAAAACGCTACGAGAGAGAGAGAAAGAGAGAGCGGGAGGGACAGAGAGAGAGAGAGAGAGCGAGAGAGAGGCTTCAGAAAGGGTGTGCGCAGATAGTACAGTGCACCCTAGTTATGTTTATGCCAAAACCTATATATATAATTAGGCTATAATTATATTATTTAGCGTGTAATGAGACAATCTATAGCCAAATTGTCGAAGATGCCCGAGAATCTTTCGGGATATCAGCATGGGAAATCGGCGAATCAGACCCATGAATCTATTGTAGCGACCCTGGGACAGTTAAATAGTTTGTGTGTTATGTGTTACATTATATTTCGTTGTCCGTTATGCCAGTTGTTCTATGTGCATGTATTGTAATGTTATTCTTGTCAAACAGCGTGTGGGGCGAATCATTAGGTCAGCTGGGGGAGGGCCTTGGAAGAACAGGAGGGTGGGGGCCTGCACGCGAGTGAGACCGTGTTGCCGGGGTAACCGGGGTTTGTTTGGGTCCGGTTTTCAGCTGTTGGTTTCAATGTTGTTACAATGTTACGGGTTTCAGTGACCTGGTTTTTGGTCCATTAAAACTACCTTCAACTAATGACTCGACATGATTATGTCACCGGCGAGGTCGTTACACTATAAAGAAACACGTCATCTCAAGCGGGAGAGAAATTTTGCGGTGCTGGTTTGTGTCACCAACCCAGCAACCCAGTCGCCAAGAAAAAACGTTGACAGTGCACGTTTCCATGAACACTGTATACGTAGCATTTCAACGTAAAAAATAGCGTGTTATACCTACAGTATCCACGTGTGCCGCTGTGGAGGCGGGTTTCGGGGTTTGGGACACGATTGTTTAGGGGGGGGGGGGGAGACTGTTGTTGACCGGGGAGGGGGGGGGGGGGGGGAGACACGTTTGTTGAGGGGGGGGGGGACACACGATTGTAGGGGGGGGGGGGGGGGGAACACACCAACCCAGCAACCCAGTCGCCAAGAAAAAACGTTGACGGTGCACGTTTCCATGAACACTGGATACGTAGCATTTCAACGTAAAAAATAGCGTGTTATACCTACAGTATCCACGTGTGCCGCTGTGGAGGCGGGTTTCGGGGTTTGGGACACGATTGTTTGGGGGGGGGGGGGGGGGGGGGGGAGACTGTTGTTGACCGGGGAGGGGGGGGGGGGGGGGGGGAGACACGTTTGTTGAGGGGGACGACGACACACGATTGTAGGGGGGGGGACACACGTTAGTTGAAGGGGGGGGGGGGGGGGGGGACACGTTTGTTGAGGGGGGGAGACACGTTTGTATCCTAACAACAAAACAAGTTAACAAAAGCCCCATTTGTCAACTGAGAACCCCAATTCCCAGAATCCCCCGCGTCTCCGGAACACGGCGTAGCTTATATTAATCTTTATTATCTGAATGGGAAATGCAATATTTTAGGACAGATACACCATTAAACGCGTTTCTAATGACATTTCTAGCGAGAAATGTACATTTTCCTTACATAATCTTCAGTCAGTGAATGTGTATGATCTTTATTAATCTTTATTATCTGAATGGGAAATGCAATATTTTAGGACAGATACACCATTAAACGCGTTTCTAATGACTTTTCTAGCGAGAAATGTACATTTTCCTTACATAATCTTCAGTCAGTGAATGTGTATGATCTTTATTAATCTTTATTATCTGAATGGGAAATGCAATATTTTAGGACCGATTCACCGTTAAACGTGTTTCTAATAACATTTCTAGCGAGAAATATACTTTTTACTTGCATAATCTTTAGTCAGTGATTGTGTCTGATCTTTAGTTTTATAGTTATTAGGATTTGATCGGCTCGCTCGCATGTTTCAACGACGTCAGGTTGCTTTCGCTAAACTAGCAGCTCACGTGCTTCCTGCGTTTGTGTTATTAAACTGTTACTTTATGTAACTTTTAATGATATCATCTTGTTAGAAACACGTATATCTGAGAGCCAACCCAGTCGCCAAAAGCATACGTTGACAGTGTACTTTTCGTGAACACTGGATTACGTCGCATTTCAACATAAAATAGCGTGTTATACACACACACACACGCACGCACACGCACAGACACACACACACACACACACACACACGCACACACACGCACGCACGCACACACACGCACACGGTCGTGCGCAGGAGCACGCAATCGCGTGACACCGGGTTGAAAGAAAGACGTCAACTCTGGAGTGACCGAAAATTTGCGGTGCTGGTTTGTGTGACGTAAGTTCAACTATGATTGACTGCTATTTAAAAACGGTTGAATGCTTGAAATACTAAGATTATGGAGTTGATAGTGCAAATAATTATATTGCCGTTGTCAAAGAATATTAACAGGTATTAACAGCTAATAACAGATAACAAAAGCGTTGCTTCATAGGCTAATGTAGGCCTACGTCGCCACCTGTCCCTCGGGTAGGCTAGCTAGTTCGTTAGTAATTGAAATTGAACAATGAGAAAGGCTTAGATAAGTACCATACACAGCATCATGTTAGAAGGTAATTTACACAATGTAGTCGGCTGTTTGTAAAAAATAGTTTGTTTTTAGTGATTTACTTTTTTCTCCCTGCAGCTTCAAATAAGCATCATACATCTTAACTATCTCTCTGCCAATGCTAATATTTTATATCTATAATCTTTCTTATCTATCTACTATCTGTGTATCTAATCTGTTTTGTTTATCTGTCTATTCGGTTTGTCTGTGTCTTTGTAAATTAGGTAATCTTTCAATATGCCAGGCAGCACATGTAAAACATGCCCCTCCTGCAAAACCATTCTGCCTTGCGCTAAAAAGGTTTGCAGCCACTGCAAAATGGTCCAGCCTGTAAAGGAACGCCTCAAAATTGCCTTGAGAAAATTTGAGGCTAAGCGGGAAGAGTGGGCGTCTTCCCGCAAGAAGAACCACAACATGGCTGTTGTCAAGCAGGAAATGTTCCTCCTGGTATGTAAACAATTCAGATTAATTATGTTCTACCTTTAACTGTCTGAATCACTATTGCTTTGAATAGTAGGTCTTTTTTGATTACTACAGGCAAAACATTAACATGCTGTGATTTCCTTACAGCTCGAAAAGCTTCAAGCAGCAGGATATAAACCTGTCCTGCTGCTTGGAAAAGCCACTAAAAAGAGCCATGTGGTCAAGGTGTTCACACCTCGTTGCACCTTGGCCACATTTGCGGAGGAGTCCCTCAAAAAAATGGGCTCCATCCATGAGTACATTTGTCAAGGTATGATTCTTTATTTTTATAAATTCCACACACCCTCTGCTTTGTTTACCAAAATACTAACTGCATCTTGTTATTTGTCCACCACATTCATTTTTATCATGGAACTATTGCTACAATTTTTTTGGTTGCCATTTGCAATTTAATAACCCTTTGCAACACTTTTCAAACTTGCACAGGATGGACCCCTTTTGCAAGTGGGACTGCAGAGGGGCCAGAAGAGGGCAGGGGGACCACTCAGGTGAAGACATACAGGAATATCTATGACAATTAAAGAGGCTAATCCTATATATTGTTATATACTGCATATATACTCCAATATATTATGCTACAAATTACAATATACTAAGTCAGCTGTATAAGTGCTAACCTCTTTTCATGTTTGTTTATGGTTATTTATGTGTATAGATGTGTATAGATCTGTATGGTCTTAATTTCATATTTTTTAAAACTGACTTTACACTTGCACTGTTGAAGTTCCACTGTTGGACTTTGAGTGAGTGTTATCTTATGTCATCTTAGATGGACATGGACATGGGAGAGGTGGAGGACAGGGCCGTGCAGGTGGAGGAGGGGGAGGAGGTAGCCCTGCAGGTGGAGGAGGGGGCCCTGCAGGTGGAGGAGGGGGCCCTGCAGGTGGAGGAGGGGGCCCTGCAGGTAGAGGAGGTGGCCCACCCGGACACGGAAGGACCAGGTATGGATTTTTCAATTAAAGCATGCATGAGAAGGTACTAAGTGTCATACAAATAAACATCATTGCCTGAATGATTAATATTTTATTTTCCATTCCAACAGCGGTCTCTACTCTGCAGAGGAAGCGGAGGAGAAAAGGTATGTTCAGAATGTCTGTACAGATCGAATTGCTAATTGACTACTATTCTTTTCACCATAGCATTACATTTATTGTAGTTATTTTGGAAAAAGGACTGTAATAAGAATGTTGATTATGACCATTTGAGTCTTTGTTTGAATACCTCAACATTTCTTTCCTACAGAGCATCACAGCCAGAAGGGGCTTGAAAAAAGGAACAAGACTTTACCGAAGAGTAAGATGAAATAGTTTGTAACGATCAGAGCACTGACAAACCCTTTACACAATTTATAATTATGGAATTGTAAATTATTCTCCTGTGTATTCATAGCAGCGATTACAGCATTAATACAGTATTAATAATTACTGTTATTGATTTTATATTTGCGGTATTTTATATTTGCCAGTGGATAAGCATAGATGGTTTTGTTGTGAAAAACATGTTTTTTATATTTTCAGATTGCCCCTACCATATTGGTCGTGACTCCTTCGAAATAAGGAGTTACGGGAAGGAGAGGATGAGAAAGGTTTGACAGACCCATAAAGACCCAGCAAAAACACATGCGTGATTAACTGTAGGAATGACATTCTCGCTGATTGATCATGAGCATGCATATTAAGTGCATACTGTAAATGTAATTTACTCATGTATACAAGTAATTTGCATAAATATTTTGGAATAGTACCGTCAATGCATTTTGTCTATCAAACTCATAGGCTAACACTGAATTTATTATCTTACTAATGAATTTATGGTTCCTTTCCTTGATAGGGCATTAAAGAAGTCCTTGTTGATTGGCAGCCTTGCCCAGTTTGGTATGTATTTAATTTGGTTTCTTTCTGTTTCACTGGGTTTTTTTAAACCACTTCATTGCTTTTCCGAGTATTCTATATTATACCATATTATTTTGCACCATCTTGGTGCAAAATAGCTGCTGCTATTTTAACGTTTAACAGTAGTTCTTCCACCAAACACACTTGCCAACCAGATTTCCTATCAAGTGGTTTCATCATTCCCTTTCTTATGTGTCATACACTATTACATTATTAGATCTTGAATTATTAGAAAATGACTTGAAAGTGTGGTATTGCTCAAGAACGAAAATGTGCAAAGATTGGGCTTGATTTGTAATTGCCTTTATAGATGAGAATCAATATAAAGTAGGTATATACTGTGTGTTATGTAAGTGGAGTTCGACCAATCATCACAAAACGGTTCATTGATATATTATTTGTTCTCTTTTCAGTGGGAAGGAGTGGGTCAGGTCCTGGCAGCCAAAAGATTTGAATTAGTCCCCCTGCCCTCTTCAAATAAAAACATATTTTCAGTCTTTCTAGAATGTGGTGCTACTCCTGATACATGATTGCCCTGCCATTCAAATGTGGTCACTAAGAGCTTAATGACACACACACACATATATATATATATATATATATATATGTATGGACACAACAGTTAATATAAATATGAATTCCAGTCTGTAGGCAGTACATGGTGGGTAAAGTTAAAGTAACTCAAAAGTTGTGGGCTGAAGGGTCTCTAGCTAATAGAGTAGTAGCAGCAATTAATTGAGTATTTAATCCATTCAATGTATTTAAGATATGCATCCAGGTATAATTGCAAATGGCTATATTGTATAGAAAATATTGATTTTAAACATACAAGTGCAAGCAGGGCCTACTGAATGTCAATTTAGTCACAACAGATTATTAAAATATTGTGCTGATAGATCTTTATTCAACACCAAAACACCAGATTCTCTTGGATGATTAAGTTAGCTGCTACGTCAAACCAACCATGGTGTGGTGGTGGTTTCATATATGTGAAAGGGCATTCAAATATAGCCTACTACAATAATAATAATAATAATACATTTTATTTGTAAATCACTTTTCATAAAAATAATCTCAAAGTGCTACAACAAAACACGAAGGGCAATAACACAATAAAATAAATAATAATCTAAGGACCATAGGTGTTATAGGGTGTACCATGAGAAGGCTGTTACAGTAATCAAGCCTGGAGGGGATTAAGGCGTGGACGAGTTTCTCTGCGTCAGAGAAGGTGAGGATTGGGCAGAGTTTTGATCAATGATCAATTAGGAGGCCGAAGCCCTAAAGGACAACCCTGTCCCTGTCTGTTCGGCATTCTCAATTACGTTTGTCTGAAAACGTATTTGGTCTCGACAGAAAAACATGGTGGCTAAGCCTATGATGGTTGCTATGGACGCTGAAACTAGCAGCCCGAATGCCGTTTAAAGCATGGAAATAAAACCATTGTCTTTGCTGATTATGTTATTTTATGGAACCGTGTAATGATGTTATTTTTCCACACATAAACACAGAACAGTCTGTTCAACCCGGTATCACGCCAAGGCGTGAAATAGATACATTGGTCCACCTCGCAAGGAGTGTTCAGTGTCACGCTATGCCTGACCAAAGCGTGAAGAGATACACGTTTCTTCCGCCCATCTAAATGAATGGAGGAATAGCACCAATAGGGGTCGATACGTTCTCCCAGCATTTGGGGGAAATGGTTACGTATATATATATATATATATATTAGATTAGATTAGAAAACTTTATTTATCCCAAAATGGGCAATTTCGTTCACAGTTTCCAGTCTCACATAATAGATTACTTAATAAATACAATAAATAGCAATAGGAGGTAGACAAAAACATATATCAAAGGCAGTCCAACACACACATTTAACTCACAATTCATTTCAGCCCGTCAGTAACAACCACCCTGCCCCCGGAAACACCCAGCAACACTGGTGTGCTCTCCACCTACTCCTTACTTTTGTCATCATTTAGTAACCTGATGGTTGCAGGGATAAAAGAGTGGGAGTACCTCATTGTTCTTGTCCTGATTGAACAGTAGCTCCGCCCTGAAGGCATTAGGCATATATATATATATATATATATATATATATCCAATATTTTAGGACAGATTGACCATTAAACGTGTTTCTAATAACATTTCTAGCGAGAAATATACTTTTTACTTGCATAATCTTCAGTCAGTGAATGTGTCTGATCTTTTGTTCGATAGTTAGTTTTATGGTCTCCCTAGCATGTTTCAAAGACGTCAGGTTGCTAGGGACGCGACGATCTAGTTGTGGGCCAGCAGAGGGTAACATTTATACCGAATTTGGCCTGTAACCAAATGTATGATATGCTATACGTATAGCCTAGTTTATATGTTATAAATATTTGTTATATGGTCTGGTTATACCTGAACTTGGTTAAAGATGTTCAATGGTCAGATACAGATCATGTTATAACGATAATTGAATAAAAGTTATGGTCTACTTATAGATAGAATATTACACGACGTAATAATTGTATACATATAATAGCCTATATTTTAATATTAAATTAATTAATTACAATAACGGCTTTAAACATGTGACATGCCTACGTTTTTTGGGCCTTTTCTTTTCAATGGGCCTGCGTCAACGTCACGTGACTCTCGGCAAACCATGTTGGTTAAAGACGGCAATGGAGCTTGGTTAGGAAATAGAAAGATATACCATGAAAATATCTTCCCGTAACGGGGCAAACAAGGTGTCATTTGTCATCTACGTTTCGAGGCGATTGCAACGGTGCCATGCATGACCATATTTGACTATGTTTCAGGGTAGTAATTAGCTGTCGATTTTGGAGGCCTTTATAGATAATAACCAGCTATAGATTTGCTACCCGATGGAGTTTTCTGACAAATTACATGTTATTTAGCATCTACATTAGCAGCTGAGTCCAATGAGATCAAGCTCGACCTTGTGCCACACAGAGATCATGCCCTAGACCATAGGTGTACCATGTAAAATACAGGGGCCATGTAGTGTAGGGGGCCGTGTAGGGCCGTGGAGTGTCATGCTTTGTGTCATTGGACTCAGCTCAATGTGTAGATGCTAAATAACATGTCATTTGTCACAAACTTTTATCGGGAAGCAAATCAATAGCTGGTCATTATTGATTAAGGCCTCCAATTTCGACAGCTAATTACTACCATTAAACATGTTTGAATGTGTTCATGTGTGGCACCGTTGCAATCGCCTGGAAGCGTAGATATTGAAGGACATCTTGTTTGCCCTCTTACGCACCGGCCCTACAAGAAATTACTCAGCAAGTGCTCCATCTTGTTGCACCTCACCCAGCGGCTCGCTTACAAGATTTTGGTCTGAAGTTCTACCCAAACCTACACCCTAGCCATCCAACATGCATATCTGAGAATCAGGCCTCTCTTTAATAATGACAAAAAGTTATGAGAGAAACACACATTAACTTTTTGTTATCTCATAAGCGGCGTGGTGCCGGCTCCTTTTGACCTTTTGACCCCCGACTTCAAAAACGTGGCCACAGGCCAGCTGTGTCTACACACCTTTAGCCACAAATGTACACCTCCATCCCACAAAAAATGGGGACTAGAAACTAACCTCTGTCTTATGTACATTTACTGTACTGTTGGAGGTCACGCCCCTTTGCCGACCTTTTCGAGATAGCTAGGGATGCTAAAATGTTTACACACATTTCCCGGGGCCCCGTGTACGACATATCCGAGATTTGGAGTTCTAGCCCTTAGAGAAAAAAAGTTTTCCCAAATGGAGTGTCATTTGGACAAAGCCCCTCAGAAGTGTAGCCTGCAAGACCTAATGGTTCAGAATGTGGTGGAAAAACAGTTTTTGAGATAGGAAGGTCCTACCGCCCTGAAATTTTAATACCTTGTTCTAGGGCCTAACTGGGACCTCCGCACCGAAACTTGGCCCGGTCGGACCCCGAGGGCAGGAAGGGGGGGCCCTTCCTGTCCGAGACTTGGCCCGGTCAGACCCCGAGGGCAGGCCCCCCCTTCCTGCCCTCGGGGTCCGACCGGGCCAAGTTTCGGTGCGGAGGTCCCAGTTAGGCCCTAGAATAAGGTATTAAAATTTCAGGGCGGTAGGACCTTCCTATCTCAAAAACTTTTTCCACCACATTCTGAACCATTAGGTCTTGCAGGCTACACTTCTGAGGGGCTTTGTCCAAATGACACTCCATTTGGGAAAACTTTTTTTCTCTAAGGGCTAGAACTCCAAATCTCGGATATGTCGTACACGGGGCCCCGGGAAATGTGTGTAAACATTTTAGCATCTCTAGCTATCTCGAAAAGGTGGAAAAAGGGGCGTGACCTCCAACAGTAGAGTAAATGTATATGACAGAGGTTATGTTTCTAGTCCCCATTTACTGTGGGATGTAGGTGTACATTTGTGGCTTAAGGTGGGTAGACACAGCTGGCCTGTGGACACGTTTTTGAAGTCTGGGGTCAAAAGGTCAAAAGGAGCCGGCACCACACCGCTTATGAGATAACAAAAAGTTAATGTGCATTTCTCTCATAACTTGTCCTTAAAGTGACTGTCAACGTATGCTTTTGGCGACTGGGTTGCCATACCACAAAGGTTCAAAATAGTTTTTCATCAACCCCCAAACCTTGACATTCTTTCTCATTATAACAAGATATTTCTCGAATCTCATCCACTTCTGAAATTGTATATATGAATGAAATTCATAGTATCCGCGTTTACATGGCACATCTGATCCGCATAGATTTCTATGCGTCATAGATCTCTTCCTAAAATGTGATCCGAATGTACTGTATACATGGCAGTAACAAAAGTGTCCGTTAAGTCTCGTGCATAGAAATCTATGCGGAACAGATGTGTCCATGTCAATAAGGCTAGTGAGGTTATAGCACTATTTATTCTCACCCACCCCATCTTGAATTGAAGAGATAGATTTTTTTATTTTTTTATTTTAAACATAGCAATAACAATGATCATTTGTGTACATCAAGCGAGGCACGAAACCACACCATCAACTAAGTTGCTTGTTCTCTTGCATCTTCCTCATCCTCGCTGGTGTCTGGACTGACCAGGCCCATCGGATCACATTCCTCTTCCTCACAAACATCAAGGAGGACAGAGGCCAATGGACCTAGAGCAGTCTTATACCGCTGCAGGACCATTTGATGTCGTTCTTCCACTTCCGCAAGTCTTCTTGCCAAGAGACAGTGAAGTCCATTTTCATCTTCTACAAGTAGAGGACAGAAAACCCAACGACGTTAATATATATTGAAACATCCCCCACTAATTGAATACATTAAATGGGATCCCCAAAACTTGTCTTTAACTTACCGTATCTTGCAAGCTCCGTCTTGAGGGCCACTCCCAGGTTCTGCAACCACGTACAGTGCTGGGCCATCTCCAACACCAGGATAGGGAGCTCCTCTTCCAGCCGTGTTTTCAGCATTTCCTGGTCGTGCAGTCGTTTCTTGACCCCGATTGTTACTAATGATCCAAAATATTAAGATCAATACATGAGTATCTGGCATAACATTTAGCAATGCAACCATAATGGAAACAGAATTTAGAAATGATGTTTCTTTCCCAAAATCGTTTTATATATTACAAAACCACCATTATATTTAATATATCATTTCAGGATAGTTCACTATTCCGATATACTGCATGACATTTTAAAAGCATTGAAAAATGCATACCACTGCCATAGTCCTCCCATGGCCATATTGCGCCAGTGCTCTGTCCAGCCAAAGAGTGGTCAACCAAGGCCACATCAATCCTTTTGGAGAGGTCTGCAACAAGACTGTTGTATTTATCAATCTCCTGGAGAAGGCGCTTTTTGTCTTCCGTCAACTTTCTTCGGAGACGATGGCGAAGCTTGTTGCTGTCTAGATTGTTTAGGAGAAACGTAATATGCAGACACAAAAACCTTGCATAGGTTATATTAAAAACAATATAGATACATTGTTAGGTATACCGGATAACTCAAGAAAAAGCCTACATACCATTCTGACGGTAGAGGGTTTATTTCTGTTGCTTTAGACCCAGATGGAGACCCTCAATGGACTGCTGGAGAACGTGCAGACCCGTTACTGGGGTCTCTGTAGATATCCGTTAGGGTGAAATTAAGCTCAGTGTACTGTATTCTATACAATGCAACCGAGTTTTCTAGATTTTTGCAGCACTAATGCTTCACTGATTGTGTATTATTTTGATTACCGTTTGAACACAAATGTCTGTAAGGAAACTGCAAAAAGGCATGTATATTGTTCTGTCCTCACCGCTCTCTGCCCATTCCTTGACTTCAGCAATCCACTGTACAGCCATTGCATTTGAGCACTGCAGGTCCTTCTGCAGTTGTGACAGCCTCTCTGCCTCTTCTTCTGCCCTTTTAGATGTCTAAAATATTTACAATAATTACAATAGGAACTCAGTCTGCCTAACAACTGGCACAAAAACATACATGAATATGAAACATACCTTCACATATCTTGTGGAGAGGGCCTTGTGTAGCGTCTCTGCTTTGTGATGGTTCCAACCCATTGCATGCACAGTGAGCATGTCCACACGTGCTGGTATAAGGAGAATTACATTATGTTCTGCAATCTATGAGCAATATTAGATGATAGCATAAACTCAGACCAAAGTGACTTACCTGCTTTTGACATGTACTTTGTTGTCAGGGCACAACGGGAGAGGTAGCTGTTTATTTGCTCCACCTCCTCACCGGCAGTTGTGCCTGCTCCCTTCTGATTCCGACCACTCCATTTTATCTGTTGCAAGGATGGGTGGATTTGGGGTTCATTAGAGCCAATGAAGCAGTTGGAAAACGTGGACAAATATTATGGAAAAGGAATTCAGCTTAAAGCTGTCCATTCCTATAGTAACACATGGCGTATTCATTTGAAAATAACAGATAACAGACATACCTCACACTTGGTAGCATGAGCTCTTGCATGCATGATGCTCAGGAAGGGCTTCATTTCTGTGAGGCTCTTGAGAGCTGGAATGACCGAAGCAACTTTTTGTAGGTATGGCCAGTATTTGCATGCCACATCCATAGCAAAAAACTGTGCCTTGCTTGGGAGAAGCTCCCTTTGGAGATACATAGGATACGCAAATATCTCTCCTCGGTACATGTTAAGGGCTTTTAAAAAGGAAGCCATGCCGACACACCGCAACCTCAACGACTTCCTCATCCAGTTTAGAGGCCCGCCTAGAGGTCTCCCTTGCTGCTGCCCATTGAGAGTCTCCACATGTGCCTCTCCCCTTTATCTGTGAATATAGTGCATACACATATTGTTAATGTAATTCACGACAAAAGAGTAGGGAGTATGGAATACTTCTAGAAGTCCAGGAAATGCAATGATTCCTTTAGTAACAGAACTATTTGAGTGTTTAAACTTAGCTTAAACTTACATTCTTCACCGCCATCTGTATTGTGTTGACAAAATCAGACACCTCACTGTCTTTGGCTAGAAATAGCCCATCAAAAAAGGGAGTGTCATTAGATCTAGGGGAAAAATATATAACATCCATTACCTACTCTTGTTGTCACTTACAGTCACGACTCAATTACCAAAGAGAACTTAAAGTGCACCTTCCAGTATGGCCAAAGCGATAAAGCTTCCTGTTGCCATCTGCTGACACTGCTACCATTTCAGGTGTGCAGGCAGGGCAGGTGAAAGGGGTATCACAGCAGAGCTGGTCTTTCTCAAAGGAGGCGTATGCAAACTCAAGAAAGCTCCTCTGCAGGGCATCCCCGTTGATCTGTCCAGACTAGAAAGTATATCAGAATATGGAAAACATTTTTGAGATAGTCAAAAAAAAAAAAAAAAAATTGCTGACAATATTGGTGAGCATAATAAATAGTATTGCTGATGTCACTTACTCTTCCTGCACACAGTGTGCGATGTTCCAGCATTTTTGCAAGGGCTTGCCTGGAGAATCCAGGTGAGATCAACTTCAGCTCCTGAAAGGTGTTGAGGAGGTCCACCGTGTAGATTGTGGAAGCATTTGCAGAAGCTGGCCAATATCCACTCCTGACTAGGTCTCTCACATCAGGGGCCCACTGCTGCAGGCATGTTTGGCACACATAACGTGGCAAATGCAAATCATAACGCCCTAACGAAAAAAACAACATTAGTCATAATCATTGACACATATTGTATATTAGACTAACAGAAGTCTAAATAGAGAACTGGTTTCTACCATTGATGGTAATCAAGATGACTGGTTTCCCAGCTTCCACTGTGAAGCTAGGGACCTGGCACAACCCGGTATCACGCCATTGCGTGCTCCTGCGCACGAACGTTAATCTATTGAAGCGTGTTCCCGAGCACGATAGTCCGACTTTTTGCGTGTTACACAAAACGAAATGTAAACCAATGCATTCTGAATGGGAGTGTTCTAAGACAATTAACGTTCTCCACAAAACGCTACGAGAGAGAGAGAAAGAGAGAGCGGGAGGGACAGAGAGAGAGAGAGAGAGAGCGAGAGAGAGGCTTCAGAAAGGGTGTGCGCAGATAGTACAGTGCACCCTAGTTATGTTTATGCCAAAACCTATATATATAATTAGGCTATAATTATATTATTTAGCGTGTAATGAGACAATCTATAGCCAAATTGTCGAAGATGCCCGAGAATCTTTCGGGATATCAGCATGGGAAATCGGCGAATCAGACCCATGAATCTATTGTAGCGACCCTGGGACAGTTAAATAGTTTGTGTGTTATGTGTTACATTATATTTCGTTGTCCGTTATGCCAGTTGTTCTATGTGCATGTATCGTAATGTTATTCTTGTCAAACAGCGTGTGGGGCGAATCATTAGGTCAGCTGGGGGAGGGCCTTGGAAGAACAGGAGGGTGGGGGCCTGCACGCGAGTGAGACCGTGTTGCCGGGGTAACCGGGGTTTGTTTGGGTCCGGTTTTCAGCTGTTGGTTTCAATGTTGTTACAATGTTACGGGTTTCAGTGACCTGGTTTTTGGTCCATTAAAACTACCTTCAACTAATGACTCGACATGATTATGTCACCGGCGAGGTCGTTACACTATAAAGAAACACGTCATCTCAAGCGGGAGAGAAAGTTTGCGGTGCTGGTTTGTGTCACCAACCCAGCAACCCAGTCGCCAAGAAAAAACGTTGACAGTGCACGTTTCCATGAACACTGGATACGTAGCATTTCAACGTAAAAAATAGCGTGTTATACCTACAGTATCCACGTGTGCCGCTGTGGAGGCGGGTTTCGGGGTTTGGGACACGATTGTTTAGGGGGGGGGGGGGGGGAGACTGTTGTTGACCGGGGAGGGGGGGGGGGGGGGGGAGACACGTTTGTTGAGGGGGGGGGGGACACACGATTGTAGGGGGGGGGGGGGGGGGGGGGGGGGGGGGGGGGGGGACACACCAACCCAGCAACCCAGTCGCCAAGAAAAAACGTTGACGGTGCACGTTTCCATGAACACTGGATACGTAGCATTTCAACGTAAAAAATAGCGTGTTATACCTACAGTATCCACGTGTGCCGCTGTGGAGGCGGGTTTCGGGGTTTGGGACACGATTGTTTAGGGGGGGGGGGGGAGACTGTTGTTGACCGGGGAGGGGGGGGGGAGACACGTTTGTTGAGGGGGACGACGACACACGATTGTAGGGGGGGGGACACACGTTAGTTGAAGGGGGGGGGGGGGGGGACACGTTTGTTGAGGGGGGGAGACACGTTTTTATCCTAACAACAAAACAAGTTAACAAAAGCCCCATTTGTCAACTGAGAACCCCAATTCCCAGAATCCCCCGCGGCTCCGGAACACGGCGTAGCTTATATTAATCTTTATTATCTGAATGGGAAATGCAATATTTTAGGACAGATACACCATTAAACGCGTTTCTAATGACATTTCTAGCGAGAAATGTACATTTTCCTTACATAATCTTCAGTCAGTGAATGTGTATGATCTTTATTAATCTTTATTATCTGAATGGGAAATGCAATATTTTAGGACAGATACACCATTAAACGCGTTTCTAATGACTTTTCTAGCGAGAAATGTACATTTTCCTTACATAATCTTCAGTCAGTGAATGTGTATGATCTTTATTAATCTTTATTATCTGAATGGGAAATGCAATATTTTAGGACCGATTCACCGTTAAACGTGTTTCTAATAACATTTCTAGCGAGAAATATACTTTTTACTTGCATAATCTTTAGTCAGTGATTGTGTCTGATCTTTAGTTTTATAGTTATTAGGATTTGATCGGCTCGCTCGCATGTTTCAACGACGTCAGGTTGCTTTCGCTAAAGTAGCAGCTCACGTGCTTCCTGCGTTTGTGTTATTAAACTGTTACTTTATGTAACTTTTAATGATATCATCTTGTTAGAAACACGTATATCTGAGAGCCAAGCCAGTCGCCAAAAGCATACGTTGACAGTGTACTTTTCGTGAACACTGGATTACGTCGCATTTCAACATAAAATAGCGTGTTATACACACACACACACACGCACGCACACGCACAGACACACACACACACACACACACGCACACACACACACGCACGCACGCACGCACACGGTCGTGCGCAGGAGCACGCAATCGCGTGACACCGGGTTGAAAGAAAGACGTCAACTCTGGAGTGACCGAAAATTTGCGGTGCTGGTTTGTGTGACGTAAGTTCAACTATGATTGACTGCTATTTAAAAACGGTTGAATGCTTGAAATACTAAGATTATGGAGTTGATAGTGCAAATAATTATATTGCCGTTGTCAAAGAATATTAACAGGTATTAACAGCTAATAACAGATAACAAAAGCGTTGCTTCATAGGCTAATGTAGGCCTACGTCGCCACCTGTCCCTCGGGTAGGCTAGCTAGTTCGTTAGTAATTGAAATTGAACAATGAGAAAGGCTTAGATAAGTACCATACACAGCATCATGTTAGAAGGTAATTTACACAATGTAGTCGGCTGTTTGTAAAAAATAGTTTGTTTTTAGTGATTTACTTTTTTCTCCCTGCAGCTTCAAATAAGCATCATACATCTTAACTAGCTCTCTGCCAATGCTAATATTTTATATCTATAATCTTTCTTATCTATCTACTATCTGTGTATCTAATCTGTTTTGTTTATCTGTCTATTCGGTTTGTCTGTGTCTTTGTAAATTAGGTAATCTTTCAATATGCCAGGCAGCACATGTAAAACATGCCCCTCCTGCAAAACCATTCTGCCTTGCGCTAAAAAGGTTTGCAGGCACTGCAAAATGGTCCAGCCTGTAAAGGAACGCCTCAAAATTGCCTTGAGAAAATTTGAGGCTAAGCGGGAAGAGTGGGCGTCTTCCCGCAAGAAGAACCACAACATGGAAATGTTCCTCCTGGTATGTAAACAATTCAGATTAATTATGTTCTACCTTTAACTGTCTGAATCACTATTGCTTTGAATAGTAGGTCTTTTTTGATTACTACAGGCAAAACATTAACATGCTGTGATTTCCTTACAGCTCGAAAAGCTTCAAGCAGCAGGATATAAACCTGTCCTGCTGCTTGGAAAAGCCACTAAAAAGAGCCATGTGGTCAAGGTGTTCACACCTCGTTGCACCTTGGCCACATTTGCGGAGGAGTCCCTCAAAAAAATGGGCTCCATCCATGAGTACATTTGTCAAGGTATGATTCTTTATTTTTATAAATTCCACACACCCTCTGCTTTGTTTACCAAAATACTAACTGCATCTTGTTATTTGTCCACCACATTCATTTTTATCATGGAACTATTGCTACAATTTTTTTGGTTGCCATTTGCAATTTAATAACCCTTTGCAACACTTTTCAAACTTGCACAGGATGGACCCCTTTTGCAAGTGGGACTGCAGAGGGGCCAGAAGAGGGCAGGGGGACCACTCAGGTGAAGACATACAGGAATATCTATGACAATTAAAGAGGCTAATCCTATATATTGTTATATACTGCATATATACTCCAATATATTATGCTACAAATTACAATATACTAAGTCAGCTGTATAAGTGCTAACCTCTTTTCATGTTTGTTTATGGTTATTTATGTGTATAGATGTGTATAGATCTGTATGGTCTTAATTTCATATTTTTTAAAACTGACTTTACACTTGCACTGTTGAAGTTCCACTGTTGGACTTTGAGTGAGTGTTATCTTATGTCATCTTAGATGGACATGGACATGGGAGAGGTGGAGGACAGGGCCGTGCAGGTGGAGGAGGGGGAGGAGGTGGCCCTGCAGGTGGAGGAGGGGGAGGAGGTGGCCCTGCAGTTGGAGGAGGTGGCCGTGCAGGTGGAGGAGGGGGAGGAGGTAGCCCTGCAGGTGGAGGAGGGGGCCCTGCAGGTGGAGGAGGGGGCCCTGCAGGTGGAGGAGGGGGCCCTGCAGGTAGAGGAGGTGGCCCACCCGGACACGGAAGGACCAGGTATGGATTTTTCAATTAAAGCATGCATGAGAAGGTACTAAGTGTCATACAAATAAACATCATTGCCTGAATGAGTAATATTTTATTTTCCATTCCAACAGCGGTCTCTACTGTGCAGAGGAAGCGGAGGAGAAAAGGTATGTTCAGAATGTCTGTACAGATCGAATTGCTAATTGACTACTATTCTTTTCACCATAGCATTACATTTATTGTAGTTATTTTGGAAAAAGGACTGTAATAAGAATGTTGGTTATGACCATTTGAGTCTTTGTTTGAATACCTCAACATTTCTTTCCTACAGAGCATCACAGCCAGAAGGGGCTTGAAAAAAGGAACAAGACTTTACCGAAGAGTAAGATGAAATAGTTTGTAACGATCAGAGCACTGACAAACCCTTTACACAATTTATAATTATGGAATTGTAAATTATTCTCCTGTGTAATCATAGCAGCGATTACAGCATTAATACAGTATTAATAATTACTGTTATTGATTTTATATTTGCGGTATTTTATATTTGCCAGTGGATAAGCATAGATGGTTTTGTTGTGAAAAACATGTTTTTTATATTTTCAGATTGCCCCTACCATATTGGTCGTGACTCCTTCGAAATAAGGAGTTACGGGAAGGAGAGGATGAGAAAGGTTTGACAGACCCATAAAGACCCAGCAAAAACACATGCGTGATTAACTGTAGGAATGACATTCTCGCTGATTGATCATGAGCATGCATATTAAGTGCATACTGTAAATGTAATTTACTCATGTATACAAGTAATTTGCATAAATATTTTGGAATAGTACCGTCAATGCATTTTGTCTATCAAACTCATAGGCTAACACTGAATTTATTATCTTACTAATGAATTTATGGTTCCTTTCCTTGATAGGGCATTAAAGAAGTCCTTGTTGATTGGCAGCCTTGCCCAGTTTGGTATGTATTTAATTTGGTTTCTTTCTGTTTCACTGGGTTTTTTTAAACCACTTCATTGCTTTTCCGAGTATTCTATATTATACCATATTATTTTGCACCATCTTGGTGCAAAATAGCTGCTGCTATTTTAACGTTTAACAGTAGTTCTTCCACCAAACACACTTGCCAACCAGATTTCCTATCAAGTGGTTTCATCATTCCCTTTCTTATGTGTCATACACTATTACATTATTAGATCTTGAATTATTAGAAAATGACTTGAAAGTGTGGTATTGCTCAAGAACAAAAATGTGCAAAGATTGGGCTTGATTTGTAATTGCCTTTATAGATGAGAATCAATATAAAGTAGGTATATACTGTGTGTTATGTAAGTGGAGTTCGACCAATCATCACAAAACGGTTCATTGATATATTATTTGTTCTCTTTTCAGTGGGAAGGAGTGGGCCAGGTCCTGGCAGCCAAAAGATTTGAATTAGTCCCCCTGCCCTCTTCAAATAAAAACATATTTTCAGTCTTTCTAGAATGTGGTGCTACTCCTGATACATGATTGCCCTGCCATTCAAATGTGGTCACTAAGAGCTTAATGACACACACACACACACATATATATATATATATATATATATATATATATATATGTATGGACACAACAGTTAATATAAATATGAATTCCAGTCTGTAGGCAGTACATGGTGGGTAAAGTTAAAGTAACTCAAAAGTTGTGGGCTGAAGGGTCTCTAGCTAATAGAGTAGTAGCAGCAATTAATTGAGTATTTAATCCATTCAATGTATTTAAGATATGCATCCAGGTATAATTGCAAATGGCTATATTGTATAGAAAATATTGATTTTAAACATACAAGTGCAAGCAGGGCCTACTGAATGTCAATTTAGTCACAACAGATTATTAAAATATTGTGCTGATAGATCTTTATTCAACACCAAAACACCAGATTCTCTTGGATGATTAAGTTAGCTGCTACGTCAAACCAACCATGGTGTGGTGGTGGTTTCATATATGTGAAAGGGCATTCAAATATAGCCTACTACAATAATAATAATAATACATTTTATTTGTAAATCACTTTTCATAAAAATAATCTCAAAGTGCTACAACAAAACACGAAGGGCAATAACACAATAAAATAAATAATAATCTAAGGACCATAGGTGTTATAGGGTGTACCGATGAGAAGGCTGTTACAGTAATCAAGCCTGGAGGGGATTAAGGCGTGGACGAGTTTCTCTGCGTCAGAGAAGGTGAGGATTGGGCAGAGTTTTGATCAATGATCAATTAGGAGGCCGAAGCCCTAAAGGACAACCCTGTCTCATGAAAATTACGTTCCCAGAGAACTATTCGGCATTCTCAATTACGTTTGTCTGAAAACGTATTTTGTCTCGACAGAAAAACATGGTGGCTAAGCCTATGATGGTTGCTATGGACGCTGAAACTAGCAGCCCGAATGCCGTTTAAAGCATGGAAATAAAACCATTGTCTTTGCTGATTATGTTATTTTATGGAACCGTGTAATGATGTTATTTTTCCACACATAAACACAGAACAGTCTGTTCAACCCGGTATCACGCCAAGGCGTGAAATAGATACATTGGTCCACCTCGCAAGGAGTGTTCAGTGTCACGCTATGCCTGACCAAAGCGTGAAGAGATACACGTTTCTTCCGCCCATCTAAATGAATGGAGGAATAGCACCAATAGGGGTCGATACGTTCTCCCAGCATTTGGGGGAAATGGTTACGTATATATATATATATATATATTAGATTAGATTAGAAAACTTTATTTATCCCAAAATGGGCAATTTCGTTCACAGTTTCCAGTCTCACATAATAGATTACTTAATAAATACAATAAATAGCAATAGGAGGTAGACAAAAACATATATCAAAGGCAGTCCAACACACACATTTAACTCACAATTCATTTCAGCCCGTCAGTAACAACCACCCTGCCCCCGGAAACACCCAGCAACACTGGTGTGCTCTCCACCTACTCCTTACTTTTGTCATCATTTAGTAACCTGATGGTTGCAGGGATAAAAGAGTGGGAGTACCTCATTGTTCTTGTCCTGATTGAACAGTAGCGCCGCCCTGAAGGCATTAGGCATATATATATATATATATATATATATATATATATATATATATATATATATATATATATATATATATATATATATATATATATATATATATATATCCAATATTTTAGGACAGATTGACCATTAAACGTGTTTCTAATAACATTTCTAGCGAGAAATATACTTTTTACTTGCATAATCTTCAGTCAGTGAATGTGTCTGATCTTTTGTTCGATAGTTAGTTTTATGGTCTCCCTAGCATGTTTCAAAGACGTCAGGTTGCTAGGGACGCGACGATCTAGTTGTGGGCCAGCAGAGGGTAACATTTATACCGAATTTGGCCTGTAACCAAATGTATGATATGCTATACGTATAGCCTAGTTTATATGTTATAAATATTTGTTATATGGTCTGGTTATACCTGAACTTGGTTAAAGATGTTCAATGGTCAGATACAGATCATGTTATAACGATAATTGAATAAAAGTTATGGTCTACTTATAGATAGAATATTACACGACGTAATAATTGTATACATATAATAGCCTATATTTTAATATTAAATTAATTAATTACAATAACGGCTTTAAACATGTGACATGCCTACGTTTTTTGGGCCTTTTCTTTTCAATGGGCCTGCGTCAACGTCACGTGACTCTCGGCAAACCACGTTGGTTAAAGACGGCAATGGAGCTTGGTTAGGAAATAGAAAGATATACCATGAAAATATCTTCCCGTAACGGGGCAAACAAGGTGTCATTTGTCATCTACGTTTCGAGGCGATTGCAACGGTGCCATGCATGACCATATTTGACTATGTTTCAGGGTAGTAATTAGCTGTCGATTTTGGAGGCCTTTATAGATAATAACCAGCTATAGATTTGCTACCCGATGGAGTTTTCTGACAAATTACATGTTATTTAGCATCTACATTAGCAGCTGAGTCCAATGAGATCAAGCTCGACCTTGTGCCACACAGAGATCATGCCCTAGACCATAGGTGTACCATGTAAAATACAGGGGCCATGTAGTGTAGGGGGCCGTGTAGGGCCGTGGAGTGTCATGCTTTGTGTCATTGGACTCAGCTCAATGTGTAGATGCTAAATAACATGTCATTTGTCACAAACTTTTATCGGGAAGCAAATCAATAGCTGGTCATTATTGATTAAGGCCTCCAATTTCGACAGCTAATTACTACCATTAAACATGTTTGAATGTGTTCATGTGTGGCACCGTTGCAATCGCCTGGAAGCGTAGATATTGAAGGACATCTTGTTTGCCCTCTTACGCACCGGCCCTACAAGAAATTACTCAGCAAGTGCTCCATCTTGTTGCACCTCACCCAGCGGCTCGCTTACAAGATTTTGGTCTGAAGTTCTACCCAAACCTACACCCTAGCCATCCAACATGCATATCTGAGAATCAGGCCTCTCTTTAATAATGACAAAAAGTTATGAGAGAAACACACATTAACTTTTTGTTATCTCATAAGCGGCGTGGTGCCGGCTCCTTTTGACCTTTTGACCCCCGACTTCAAAAACGTGGCCACAGGCCAGCTGTGTCTACACACCTTTAGCCACAAATGTACACCTCCATCCCACAAAAAATGGGGACTAGAAACTAACCTCTGTCTTATGTACATTTACTGTACAGTTGGAGGTCACGCCCCTTTGCCGACCTTTTCGAGATAGCTAGGGATGCTAAAATGTTTACACACATTTCCCGGGGCCCCGTGTACGACATATCCGAGATTTGGAGTTCTAGCCCTTAGAGAAAAAAAGTTTTCCCAAATGGAGTGTCATTTGGACAAAGCCCCTCAGAAGTGTAGCCTGCAAGACCTAATGGTTCAGAATGTGGTGGAAAAACAGTTTTTGAGATAGGAAGGTCCTACCGCCCTGAAATTTTAATACCTTGTTCTAGGGCCTAACTGGGACCTCCGCACCGAAACTTGGCCCGGTCGGACCCCGAGGGCAGGAAGGGGGGGCCCTTCCTGTCCGAGACTTGGCCCGGTCAGACCCCGAGGGCAGGCCCCCCCTTCCTGCCCTCGGGGTCCGACCGGGCCAAGTTTCGGTGCGGAGGTCCCAGTTAGGCCCTAGAATAAGGTATTAAAATTTCAGGGCGGTAGGACCTTCCTATCTCAAAAACTTTTTCCACCACATTCTGAACCATTAGGTCTTGCAGGCTACACTTCTGAGGGGCTTTGTCCAAATGACACTCCATTTGGGAAAAGTTTTTTTCTCTAAGGGCTAGAACTCCAAATCTCGGATATGTCGTACACGGGGCCCCGGGAAATGTGTGTAAACATTTTAGCATCTCTAGCTATCTCGAAAAGGTGGAAAAAGGGGCGTGACCTCCAACAGTAGAGTAAATGTATATGACAGAGGTTATGTTTCTAGTCCCCATTTACTGTGGGATGTAGGTGTACATTTGTGGCTTAAGATGGGTAGACACAGCTGGCCTGTGGACACGTTTTTGAAGTCTGGGGTCAAAAGGTCAAAAGGAGCCGGCACCACACCGCTTATGAGATAACAAAAAGTTAATGTGCATTTCTCTCATAACTTGTCCTTAAAGTGACTGTCAACGTATGCTTTTGGCGACTGGGTTGCCATACCACAAAGGTTCAAAATAGTTTTTCATCAACCCCCAAACCTTGACATTCTTTCTCATTATAACAAGATATTTCTCGAATCTCATCCACTTCTGAAATTGTATATATGAATGAAATTCATAGTATCCGCGTTTACATGGCACATCTGATCCGCATAGATTTCTATGCGTCATAGATCTCTTCCTAAAATGTGATCCGAATGTACTGTATACATGGCAGTAACAAAAGTGTCCGTTAAGTCTCGTGCATAGAAATCTATGCGGAACAGATGTGTCCATGTCAATAAGGCTAGTGAGGTTATAGCACTATTTATTCTCACCCACCCCATCTTGAATTGAAGAGATAGATTTTTTTATTTTTTTATTTTAAACATAGCAATAACAATGATCATTTGTGTACATCAAGCGAGGCACGAAACCACACCATCAACTAAGTTGCTTGTTCTCTTGCATCTTCCTCATCCTCGCTGGTGTCTGGACTGACCAGGCCCATCGGATCACATTCCTCTTCCTCACAAACATCAAGGAGGACAGAGGCCAATGGACCTAGAGCAGTCTTATACCGCTGCAGGACCATTTGATGTCGTTCTTCCACTTCCGCAAGTCTTCTTGCCAAGAGACAGTGAAGTCCATTTTCATCTTCTACAAGTAGAGGACAGAAAACCCAACGACGTTAATATATATTGAAACATCCCCCACTAATTGAATACATTAAATGGGATCCCGAAAACTTTTCTTTAACTTACCGTATCTTGCAAGCTCCGTCTTGAGGGCCACTCCCAGGTTCTGCAACCACGTACAGTGCTGGGCCATCTCCAACACCAGGATAGGGAGCTCCTCTTCCAGCCGTGTTTTCAGCACAAACATCAAGGAGGACAGAGGCCAATGGACCTAGAGCAGTCTTATACCGCTGCAGGACCATTTGATGTCGTTCTTCCACTTCCGCAAGTCTTCTTGCCAAGAGACAGTGAAGTCCATTTTCATCTTCTACAAGTAGAGGACAGAAAACCCAACGACGTTAATATATATTGAAACATCCCCCACTAATTGAATACATTAAATGGGATCCCGAAAACTTTTCTTTAACTTACCGTATCTTGCAAGCTCCGTCTTGAGGGCCACTCCCAGGTTCTGCAACCACGTACAGTGCTGGGCCATCTCCAACACCAGGATAGGGAGCTCCTCTTCCAGCCGTGTTTTCAGCATTTCCTGGTCGTGCAGTCGTTTCTTGACCCCGATTGTTACTAATGATCCAAAATATTAAGATCAATACATGAGTATCTGGCATAACATTTAGCAATGCAACCATAATGGAAACAGAATTTAGAAATGATGTTTCTTTCCCAAAATCGTTTTATATATTACAAAACCACCATTATATTTAATATATCATTTCAGGATAGTTCACTATTCCGATATACTGCATGATATTTTAAAAGCATTGAAAAATGCATACCACTGCCATAGTCCTCCCATGGCCATATTGCGCCAGTGCTCTGTCCAGCCAAAGAGTGGTCAACCAAGGCCACATCAATCCTTTTGGAGAGGTCTGCAACAAGACTGTTGTATTTATCAATCTCCTGGAGAAGGCGCTTTTTGTCTTCCGTCAACTTTCTTCGGAGACGATGGCGAAGCTTGTTGCTGTCTAGATTGTTTAGGAGAAACGTAATATGCAGACACAAAAACCTTGTATAGGTTATATTAAAAACAATATAGATACATTGTTAGGTATACCGGATAACTCAAGAAAAAGCCTACATACCATTCTGACGGTAGAGGGTTTGTTTCTGTTGCTTTAGACCCAGATGGAGACCCTCAATGGACTGCTGGAGAACGTGCAGACCCGTTACTGGGGTCTCTGTAGATATCCGTTAGGGTGAAATTAAGCTCAGTGTACTGTATTCTATACAATGCAACCGAGTTTTCTAGATTTTTGCAGCACTAATGCTTCACTGATTGTGTATTATTTTGATTACCGTTTGAACACAAATGTCTGTAAGGAAACTGCAAAAAGGCATGTATATTGTTCTGTCCTCACCGCTCTCTGCCCATTCCTTGACTTCAGCAATCCACTGTACAGCCATTGCATTTGAGCACTGCAGGTCCTTCTGCAGTTGTGACAGCCTCTCTGCCTCTTCTTCTGCCCTTTTAGATGTCTAAAATATTTACAATAATTACAATAGGAACTCAGTCTGCCTAACAACTGGCACAAAAACATACATGAATATGAAACATACCTTCACATATCTTGTGGAGAGGGCCTTGTGTAGCGTCTCTGCTTTGTGATGGTTCCAACCCATTGCATGCACAGTGAGCATGTCCACACGTGCTGGTATAAGGAGAATTACATTATGTTCTGCAATCTATGAGCAATATTAGATGATAGCATAAACTCAGACCAAAGTGACTTACCTGCTTTTGACATGTACTTTGTTGTCAGGGCACAACGGGAGAGGTAGCTGTTTATTTGCTCCACCTCCTCACCGGCAGTTGTGCCTGCTCCCTTCTGATTCCGACCACTCCATTTTATCTGTTGCAAGGATGGGTGGATTTGGGGTTCATTAGAGCCAATGAAGCAGTTGGAAAACGTGGACAAATATTATGGAAAAGGAATTCAGCTTAAAGCTGTCCATTCCTATAGTAACACATGGCGTATTCATTTGAAAATAACAGATAACAGACATACCTCACACTTGGTAGCATGAGCTCTTGCATGCATGATGCTCAGGAAGGGCTTCATTTCTGTGAGGCTCTTGAGAGCTGGAATGACCGAAGCAACTTTTTGTAGGTATGGCCAGTATTTGCATGCCACATCCATAGCAAAAAACTGTGCCTTGCTTGGGAGAAGCTCCCTTTGGAGATACATAGGATACGCAAATATCTCTCCTCGGTACATGTTAAGGGCTTTTAAAAGGAAGCCATGCCGACACACCGCAACCTCAACGCCTTCCTCATCCAGTTTAGAGGCCCGCCTAGAGGTCTCCCTTGCTGCTGCCCATTGAGAGTCTCCACATGTGCCTCTCCCCTTTATCTGTGAATATAGTGCATACACATATTGTTAATGTAATTCACGACAAAAGAGTAGGGAGTATGGAATACTTCTAGAAGTCCAGGAAATGCAATGATTCCTTTAGTAACAGAACTATTTGAGTGTTTAAACTTAGCTTAAACTTACATTCTTCACCGCCATCTGTATTGTGTTGACAAAATCAGACACCTCACTGTCTTTGGCTAGAAATAGCCCATCAAAAAAGGGAGTGTCATTAGATCTAGGGGAAAAATATATAACATCCATTACCTACTCTTGTTGTCACTTACAGTCACGACTCAATTACCAAAGAGAACTTAAAGTGCACCTTCCAGTATGGCCAAAGCGATAAAGCTTCCTGTTGCCATCTGCTGACACTGCTACCATTTCAGGTGTGCAGGCAGGGCAGGTGAAAGGGGTATCACAGCAGAGCTGGTCTTTCTCAAAGGAGGCGTATGCAAACTCAAGAAAGCTCCTCTGCAGGGCATCCCCGTTGATCTGTCCAGACTAGAAAGTATATCAGAATATGGAAAACATTTTTGAGATAGTCAAAAAAAAAATAAAAAAATTGCTGACAATATTGGTGAGCATAATAAATAGTATTGCTGATGTCACTTACTCTTCCTGCACACAGTGTGCGATGTTCCAGCATTTTTGCAAGGGCTTGCCTGGAGAATCCAGGTGAGATCAACTTCAGCTCCTGAAAGGTGTTGAGGAGGTCCACCGTGTAGATTGTGGAAGCATTTGCAGAAGCTGGCCAATATCCACTCCTGACTAGGTCTCTCACATCAGGGGCCCACTGCTGCAGGCATGTTTGGCACACATAACGTGGCAAATGCAAATCATAACGCCCTAACGAAAAAAACAACATTAGTCATAATCATTGACACATATTGTATATTAGACTAACAGAAGTCTAAATAGAGAACTGGTTTCTACCATTGATGGTAATCAAGATGACTGGTTTCCCAGCTTCCACTGTGAAGCTAGGGACCTGGCAGGTGCAGTGCTGTGCTGGCATTGTGGGTAAAATGCGATCTGTCGAAAAGAAAAGTGAACATTCTGTATATGGCAGCAGACTGAATAAACAAGATAAGGATCAGGAAGTCTAGACAGGTAGATTTGTCAGACCTTACCTTGCTCATGTGTGGCATATATTCCAGTCTCTCCTCTTGAGATACATGTGGATGGGGGAATGGCTTTAAAGAAGCCATCCACCACGCTGTCCCTGTTGTGGAGTGGCCGTTTGCTGTGGTTATGCATGTCGCAGGCCCCACAAAACCACTGCTCCGGAAGGCACTCTCTGCACCTAAGCAGACAAAACACTCAAGTCAAGTCACTCAATTTATATGATATACTTTTTTTAGTGTACATAGATACATTCTATTATTTGATTGATGAACATCCAACCTTATAACAGCCGGCTTGTGGCAGAAGCAACACAATGGCTTGCCAACAGCCTCAGATTCCAAAAGGCATCTGAGGTGGAACGGCCGTGCTTCCTCCCAACGGTCAGAGGCTTTCTGCTGCCTAACAGACCACGATGATGCTGCGCTTCTCTCAGGCTCAGCAGGACAGGGGCTTGAATCCAGTAGGGCAGAAAGCCTCTCCATGTTTTGTTCTGCAAATAAAATATAACCAAATGATCTACATTCTATATACAGTATTTGGATTTCAGAATTAAACACTGTATATTTACCAAACATCTCTTGAGGATTTTGCTGTGCTCTGGGTAAGGGCAAGGAATCCTCTGAAGGAAGTGCCAACACCTCAGTGTCCATGCCTGTTAAACAGTACATGACAGATTAATATATCTCTACGGCAGACACTCAAGTGCTTGCACTGCTGCAAGAAACTCATTTGACAGTAAGTACGTCAATCAAACGGTCGTACGGCACTCCCTCTCCCCCGCTCCCATGTACTTGTACTTGGAATGGGTAGAGTCAGCGTTGAAGGAGAGGGGGTAGGACCATTTGAGTTGTGTATTTTCAAAATCTGCTGGCGTTTCGCAAATCCCATACCCAACCTTTAACGGTCCAAATGTTACAAATCGACTTTGACCCACGGGAACGAAAAATCGAATAATAGAAAATTCTGACCCATCCCTAATTGCCATGGGTAATTGTTTGTCACCAAATTAAACTAATCTGAATTTGCACATAAACAAACCTGTAGTTAGGCCACTCCATCGGTCTGCACGGCCTGTATGGCCCGCACGGCCTCCACGTCTCCCTCTGGCCTTGCCGCGTCCGCTCCGTTTGGTTGAGCTCCGTGGTGAATCCCCTCCAGATCTTGCCCGATTGACATTCTCCGCAGCCTCCTGTGTGTTTAAGTCCAACATCTTGTTAGACGGAGTTTCTGAGGTACTGAAACATTCATTTCATGTACAAGTTCAAGTTCAGTTAATGTACAAAAGGTTGTTACCATGGCTTCTGCAAGGAATTGGTCATGCATCAACCCAACGGCAAGGTGTCTTCCTTCTGTGCGGGGGTCACGGAGATCCAGGTCAAACAACTTGTCCATAGCAACACGAGAGAAAAGTTACAGCGATAGAATGAATAGAACTACTGCCGACAATCGATCTTGAGAATGCTTGTAAGATTAGCAGTCCTATCTATATGTCGCTCGAGAGCAGCGTCATAGAGCTCGTAAGTTCGCCCCTTCCGGTAGGCCCCTCATGGGACCTCTGAGATCGAAAAATATGAATGGGTTTCAATGGAGAGAAAGTAATTATTTTCTGGTCCCCGTCTTTATATGTGCTGGATTACACATATGTATACGTAGCGGAAGAGTCGGAGCCAGGCTGAGCCAAAGTCGGCGCATTTTCCACATAGCCTGCATTAATAGAGTCATTTTTTAGTTTTTATAGTTTTTTATAGCTGCTAGGCGTAAAGAGTTCACCTTTCAAAGCGGGATGTTTATTGCGGGGGAGGAGCCACGGCGGCAGTCGTGATCGTAATTTCCGGTTAGTGCACCACGGAGTACTCGATTTGGAACAGCACTCACATCTGAAAAATTAACGTAGTAGATAGTACGGATAGTATACTTCCTTTAAGTATACTCATGGAAGTACAGGTATTGGAACACGGCAGCCTTAACAGCATAGCCTATTTGTATAATAAGGGAAATAATTACTTTTCCAAAGCCAAAACTTACTTTATTTTTCAAGTTTTACAAAGAAGAAATCTAAAAATCATTGTACAAGATACTGTGTGTGTGTGTGTGTGTGTGTGTGTGTATGTGTGTGTGTGTGTGTGTGTGTGTGTGTGTTTGTGTGTGTGCGCGCGCGCGTGTGTCTGTGCGTGTGCGTGCGTGTGTGTGTGTGTGTGTGTATAACACGCTATTTTATGTTGAAATGCGACGTAATCCAGTATTCACGAAAAGTACACTGTCAACGTATGCTTTTGGCGACTGGGTTGGCTCTCAGATATACGTGTTTCTAACAAGATGATATCATTAAAAGTTACATAAAGTAACAGTTTAATAACACAAACGCAGGAAGCACGTGAGCTGCTACTTTAGCGAAAGCAACCTGACGTCGTTGAAACATGCGAGCGAGCCGATCAAATCCTAATAACTATTAAACTAAAGATCAGACACAATCACTGACTAAAGATTATGCAAGTAAAAAGTATATTTCTCGCTAGAAATGTTATTAGAAACACGTTTAACGGTGAATCGGTCCTAAAATATTGCATTTCCCATTCAGATAATAAAGATTAATAAAGATCATACACATTCACTGACTGAAGATTATGTAAGGAAAATGTACATTTCTCGCTAGAAAAGTCATTAGAAACGCGTTTAATGGTGTATCTGTCCTAAAATATTGCATTTCCCATTCAGATAATAAAGATTAATAAAGATCATACACATTCACTGACTGAAGATTATGTAAGGAAAATGTACATTTCTCGCTAGAAATGTCATTAGAAACGCGTTTAATGGTGTATCTGTCCTAAAATATTGCATTTCCCATTCAGATAATAAAGATTAATATAAGCTACGCCGTGTTCCGAAGCCGCGGGGGATTCTGGGAATTGGGGTTCTCAGTTGACAAATGGGGCTTTTGTTAACTTGTTTTGTTGTTAGGATACAAACGTGTCTCCCCCCCTCAACAAACGTGTCCCCCCCCCCCCCCCCCTTCAACTAACGTGTGTCCCCCCCCCTACAATCGTGTGTCGTCGTCCCCCTCAACAAACGTGTCTCCCCCCCCCCTCCCCGGTCAACAACAGTCTCCCCCCCCCCCCCCTAAACAATCGTGTCCCAAACCCCGAAACCCGCCTCCACAGCGGCACACGTGGATACTGTAGGTATAACACGCTATTTTTTACGTTGAAATGCTACGTATCCAGTGTTCATGGAAACGTGCACCGTCAACGTTTTTTCTTGGCGACTGGGTTGCTGGGTTGGTGTGTCCCCCCCCCCCCCCCCCCCTACAATCGTGTGTCCCCCCCCCCCCCCTCAACAAACGTGTCTCCCCCCCCCCCCCCCCCCCCCTCCCCGGTCAACAACAGTCTCCCCCCCCCCCCCCCCCCTAAACAATCGTGTCCCAAACCCCGAAACCCGCCTCCACAGCGGCACACGTGGATACTGTAGGTATAACACGCTATTTTTTACGTTGAAATGCTACGTATCCAGTGTTCATGGAAACGTGCACTGTCAACGTTTTTTCTTGGCGACTGGGTTGCTGGGTTGGTGACACAAACCAGCACCGCAAACTTTCTCTCCCGCTTGAGATGACGTGTTTCTTTATAGTGTAACGACCTCGCCGGTGACATAATCATGTCGAGTCATTAGTTGAAGGTAGTTTTAATGGACCAAAAACCAGGTCACTGAAACCCGTAACATTGTAACAACATTGAAACCAACAGCTGAAAACCGGACCCAAACAAACCCCGGTTACCCCGGCAACACGGTCTCACTCGCGTGCAGGCCCCCACCCTCCTGTTCTTCCAAGGCCCTCCCCCAGCTGACCTAATGATTCGCCCCACACGCTGTTTGACAAGAATAACATTACGATACATGCACATAGAACAACTGGCATAACGGACAACGAAATATAATGTAACACATAACACACAAACTATTTAACTGTCCCAGGGTCGCTACAATAGATTCATGGGTCTGATTCGCCGATTTCCCATGCTGATATCCCGAAAGATTCTCGGGCATCTTCGACAATTTGGCTATAGATTGTCTCATTACACGCTAAATAATATAATTATAGCCTAATTATATATATAGGTTTTGGCATAAACATAACTAGGGTGCACTGTACTATCTGCGCACACCCTTTCTGAAGCCTCTCTCTCGCTCTCTCTCTCTCTCTCTCTGTCCCTCCCGCTCTCTCTTTCTCTCTCTCTCGTAGCGTTTTGTGGAGAACGTTAATTGTCTTAGAACACTCCCATTCAGAATGCATTGGTTTACATTTCGTTTTGTGTAACACGCAAAAAGTCGGACTATCGTGCTCGGGAACACGCTTCAATAGATTAACGTTCGTGCGCAGGAGCACGCAATGGCGTGATACCGGGTTGCTGTATGTTGCTTAAATTCTCCCAAACAGTGGGCGCTAAAGATCTCTGCCCGTATGCAAATTAGCCATGTGCGCCTAACAGAAGAATGACGTAATGTTGAGAACGAGTCATACTAAAAACCGAGAGCAAGCGAAAGCTAAACCAGACTGTATCAATCACACACTTTGGGTCCATTCTAACTTTTGATAAGAGGCTAGTCTTTAAATCTTTGCAGTGACTGAATGTTGATGATAAAACGGATTGTTTTGCATAAGATGAGTGTGTGCGACTGTGTGTTTGTCATTTCCGGCTTCGGCATACCGCATGGTCATGAAGGCCTCGTGGTGAGTTACTTTCTTAGTGAAGCAGCTTAGCCTTACAGTTGGATAAGTTGGAGTGATTGGAGTTTATTTTTCACAGTGAGAGAGGGGTGCACCGGTCCTGGAGGTACTGCAATACCAGGTCGATGCGTGGAGTGGACGGAGCAAGCCCCTATTCCATCTCCCAGTTCCAAAAAACAATTTAATATATGGTCCCCGGGTAGGGGACGTATCAGATATTAAACTGATAAGAACAGATACTACACTTGATCTTAGCCAAAAGGCCGAGAAGCGATGCCCACACATGCTCAGACCAAGAGTCCAGCTTCCCAAACACGTCGCTCCACTTAGCGGTTTGACAGACGACGACAAAACAAATAGAAGACCAGTCACCCTGTGTGCGTGTTTGTGAAAGCTGAAGAAAAATGCCGAGGTCGCTGCATCTCTCTGCTGGTCCCTGCTGCCAGCGTCACTAGTGTGTCTGCATGTTTCTCAAATAGAGTTTGGAGAGACGTTGTCAGTGTCTGTATGTTGCTTAAATTCTCCCAAACAGTGGGCGCTAAAGATCACGGCACGGCAGGCCATTGCAGCCAATGAGCTCGAGTTGAAAAATAAATGTGCTTACAGCACCAGGTGGTCCCCCATCGATGTAGTAACCAGGCCCGACCCTGCTTAGCTTCCGAGATCAGACGAGATCGGGCATGATCAGGCTGTTATGGCCGTAAACTAACATTTCCGGGTCCATACTAGGTTTTATACAGCAGGAGCACATAAGGACTGAGGGTGCTGCCGTGGCCAGAGACGGGACTTGTACAGAAACAATGATTAGATCCATAATGAAGGAAAGCAATGCATAAAGACTTTATTCCAGACTCAATGTACCATATCAAAACGTAATGCAATACACTGCGTGTGCGGTTGAGTGATCTTTTGAAGAAATGTAGCGTTGCAACACCAGGGATAGACTGCAATGTATCTCTGTCGTTGCAGCCCTCTGATGCTCCCTGCTGCCGGCGTCACAACAGTGTCTGCATGTTTCACAAATAGAGTTTGGAGAGACGTTGTCGGTGTCTGTATGTTGCTTAAATTCTCCCAAACAGTGGGCGCTAAGGATCAGGGCACGGCAGACCATTGCAGCCATTGATCTCGAGCAGAAAAATAAAAAAGCTTACAGCACCTGGTATTCCCAGGCGGTCACCCATCCAAGTACTAACCAGGCCCGACCCTGCTTAGCTTCCGAGATCAGACGAGACCGGGCGTGATCAGGCTGGTATGGCCGTACGCAAATGTTACCGGGTCCATACTACCTTTTATTCAGCAGGAGCACAAAAGGACTGAGAGCGCTGCCGTGGCCAGAGACGGGACTTGTACAGAAACAATGATTAGATCCATAATGAAGGAAAGCAATGCATAAAGACTTTATTCCATACTCAAAGTACCATATGAAAACGCAATGCAATACACTGCGTGTGCGGTTGAGTGATCTTTTGAAGAAATGTTGCGTTGCAACACCAGGGATAGACTGCAATGTATCTCTGTCGTTGCAGCCCTCTGATGCTCCCTGCTGCCGGCGTCACAACAGTGTCTGCATGTTTCACAAATAGAGTTTGGAGAGACGTTGTCGGTGTCTGTATGTTGCTTATATTCTCCCAAACAGTGGGCGCTAAGGATCAGGGCACGGCAGACCATTGCAGCCATTGATCTCGAGCAGAAAAATAAAAATGCTTACAGCACCTGGTATTCACAGGCGGTCACCCATCCAAGTACTAACCAGGCCCGACCCTGCTTAGCTTCCGAGATCAGACGAGATCGGGCGTGATCAGGGTGGTATGGCCGTACGTAAATGTTACCGGGTCCATACTACCTTTTATTCAGCAGGAGCACAAAAGGACTGAGAGCGCTGCCGTGGCCAGAGACGGGACTTGTACAGAAACAATGATTAGATCCATAATGAAGGAAAGCAATGCATAAAGACTTTATTCCATACTCAAAGTACCATATGAAAACGCAATGCAATACACTGCGTGTGCGGTTGAGTGATCTTTTGAAGAAATGTAGCGTTGCAACACCAGGGATAGACTGCAATGTATCTCTGTCGTTGCAGCCCTCTGATGCTCCCTGCTGCCGGCGTCACAACAGTGTCTGCATTTTTCACAAATAGAGTTTGGAGAGACGTTGTCAGTGTCTGTATGTTGCTTAAATTCTCCCAAACAGTGGGCGCTAAAGATCAGGGCACGGCAGACCATTGCAGCCATTGATCTCGAGCAGAAAAATAAAAATGCTTACAGCACCTGGTATTCCCAGGCGGTCACCCATCCAAGTACTAACCAGGCCCGACCCTGCTTAGCTTCCGAGATCAGACGAGATCGGGCGTGATCAGGGTGGTATGGCCGTACGCAAATGTTACCGGGTCCATACTACCTTTTATTCAGCAGGAGCACAAAAGGACTGAGAGCGCTGCCGTGGCCAGAGACGGGACTTGTACAGAAACAATGATTAGATCCATAATGAAGGAAAGCAATGCATAAAGACTTTATTCCATACTCAAAGTACCATATCAAAACGCAATGCAATACACTGCGTGTGCGGTTGAGTGATCTTTTGAAGAAATGTAGCGTTGCAACACCAGGGATAGACTGCAATGTATCTCTGTCGTTGCAGCCCTCTGATGCTCCCTGCTGCCGGCGTCACAACAGTGTCTGCATTTTTCACAAATAGAGTTTGGAGAGACGTTGTCAGTGTCTGTATGTTGCTCAAATTCTCCCAAACAGTGGGCGCTAAAGATCAGGGCACGGCAGACCATTGCAGCCATTGATCTCGAGCAGAAAAATAAATATGCTTACAGCACCTGGTATTCCCAGGCGGTCACCCATCCAAGTACTAACCAGGCCCGACCCTGCTTAGCTTCCGAGATCAGACGAGATCGGGCGTGATCAGGGTGGTATGGCCGTACGCAAATGTTACCGGGTCCATACTACCTTTTATTCAGCAGGAGCACAAAAGGACTGAGAGCGCTGCCGTGGCCAGAGACGGGACATGTACAGAAACAATGATTAGATCCATAATGAAGGAAAGCAATGCATAGAGACTTTATTCCATACTCAAAGTACCATATCAAAACGCAATGCAATACACTGCGTGTGCGGTTGAGTGATCTTTT
Organism: Pollachius pollachius; assembly: GCF_949987615.1. Lineage (NCBI taxonomy): Eukaryota > Metazoa > Chordata > Actinopteri > Gadiformes > Gadidae > Pollachius > Pollachius pollachius. Next base: position 24,088,349 of record NC_136943.1, read on the forward strand.
GAAGAAATGTAGCGTTGCAACACCAGGGATAGACTGCAATGTATCTCTGTCGTTGCAGCCCTCTGATGCTCCCTGCTGCCGGCGTCACAACAGTGTCTGCATGTTTCACAAATAGAGTTTGGAGAGAAGTTGTCAGTGTCTGTATGTTGCTTAAATTCCCCCAAACAGTGGGCGCTAAAGATCAGGGCACGGCAGACCATTGCAGCCATTGATCTCGAGCAGAAAAATAAATATGCTTACAGCACCTGGTATTCCCAGGCGGTCACCCATCCAAGTACTAACCAGGCCCGACCCTGCTTAGCTTCCGAGATCAGACGAGATCGGGCGTGATCAGGGTGGTATGGCCGTACGCAAATGTTACCGGGTCCATACTACCTTTTATTCAGCAGGAGCACAAAAGGACTGAGAGCGCTGCCGTGGCCAGAGACGGGACTTGTACAGAAACAATGATTAGATCCATAATGAAGGAAAGCAATGCATAAAGACTTTATTCCATACTCAAAGTACCATATGAAAACGCAATGCAATACACTGCGTGTGCGGTTGAGTGATCTTTTGAAGAAATGTAGCGTTGCAACACCAGGGATAGACTGCAATGTATCTCTGTCGTTGCAGCCCTCTGATGCTCCCTGCTGCCGGCGTCACAACAGTGTCTGCATGTTTCACAAATAGAGTTTGGAGAGAAGTTGTCAGTGTCTGTATGTTGCTTAAATTCTCCCAAACAGTGGGCGCTAAAGATCAGGGCACGGCAGACCATTGCAGCCATTGATCTCGAGCAGAAAAATAAAAATGCTTACAGCACCTGGTATTCCCAGGCGGTCACCCATCCAAGTACTAACCAGGCCCGACCCTGCTTAGCTTCCGAGATCAGACGAGATCGGGCGTGATCAGGGTGGTATGGCCGTACGCAAATGTTACCGGGTCCATACTACCTTTTATTCAGCAGGAGCACAAAAGGACTGAGAGCGCTGCCGTGGCCAGAGACGGGACTTGTACAGAAACAATGATTAGATCCATAATGAAGGAAAGCAATGCATAAAGACTTTATTCCATACTCAAAGTACCATATCAAAACGCAATGCAATACACTGCGTGTGCGGTTGAGTGATCTTTTGAAGAAATGTAGCGTTGCAACACCAGGGATAGACTGCAATGTATCTCTGTCGTTGCAGCCCTCTGATGCTCCCTGCTGCCGGCGTCACAACAGTGTCTGCATTTTTCACAAATAGAGTTTGGAGAGACGTTGTCAGTGTCTGTATGTTGCTCAAATTCTCCCAAACAGTGGGCGCTAAAGATCAGGGCACGGCAGACCATTGCAGCCATTGATCTCGAGCAGAAAAATAAATATGCTTACAGCACCTGGTATTCCCAGGCGGTCACCCATCCAAGTACTAACCAGGCCCGACCCTGCTTAGCTTCCGAGATCAGACGAGATCGGGCGTGATCAGGGTGGTATGGCCGTACGCAAATGTTACCGGGTCCATACTACCTTTTATTCAGCAGGAGCACAAAAGGACTGAGAGCGCTGCCGTGGCCAGAGACGGGACATGTACAGAAACAATGATTAGATCCATAATGAAGGAAAGCAATGCATAGAGACTTTATTCCATACTCAAAGTACCATATCAAAACGCAATGCAATACACTGCGTGTGCGGTTGAGTGATCTTTTGAAGAAATGTAGCGTTGCAACACCAGGGATAGACTGCAATGTATCTCTGTCGTTGCAGCCCTCTGATGCTCCCTGCTGCCGGCGTCACAACAGTGTCTGCATGTTTCACAAATAGAGTTTGGAGAGAAGTTGTCAGTGTCTGTATGTTGCTTAAATTCTCCCAAACAGTGGGCGCTAAAGATCAGGGCACGGCAGACCAATGCAGCCATTGATCTCGAGCAGAAAAATAAAAATGCTCACAGCACCTGGTATTCCCAGGCGGTCACCCATCCAAGTACTAACCAGGCCCGACCCTGCTTAGCTTCCGAGATCAGACGAGATCGGGCGTGATCAGGGTGGTATGGCCGTACGCAAAAGTTACCGGGTCCATACTACCTTTTATTCAGCAGGAGCACAAAAGGACTGAGAGCGCTGCCGTGGCCAGAGACGGGACTTGTACAGAAACAATGATTAGATCCATAATGAAGGAAAGCAATGCATAAAGACTTTATTCCATACTCAAAGTACCATATGAAAACGCAATGCAATACACTGTGTGTGCGGTTGAGTGATCTTTTGAAGAAATGTAGCGTTGCAACACCAGGGATAGACTGCAATGTATCTCTGTCGTTGCAGCCCTCTGATGCTCCCTGCTGCCGGCGTCACAACAGTGTCTGCATGTTTCACAAATAGAGTTTGGAGAGACGTTGTCGGTGTCTGTATGTTGATTAAATTCTCCCAAACAGAGGGCGCTAAGGATCAGGGCACGGCAGACCATTGCAGCCATTGATCTCGAGCAGAAAAATAAAAGAGCTTACAGCACCTGGTATTCCCAGGCGGTCACCCATCCAAGTACTAACCAGGCCCGACCCTGCTTAGCTTCCGAGATCAGACGAGACCGGGCGTGATCAGGGTGGTATGGCCGTACGCAAATGTTACCGGGTCCATACTACCTTTTATTCAGCAGGAGCACAAAAGGACTGAGAGCGCTGCCGTGGCCAGAGACGGGACTTGTACAGAAACAATGATTAGATCCATAATGAAGGAAAGCAATGCATAAAGACTTTATTCCATACTCAAAGTACCATATCAAAACGCAATGCAATACACTGCGTGTGCGGTTGAGTGATCTTTTGAAGAAATGTAGCGTTGCAACACCAGGGATAGACTGCAATGTATCTCTGTCGTTGCAGCCCTCTGATGCTCCCTGCTGCCGGCGTCACAACAGTGTCTGCATGTTTCACAAATAGAGTTTGGAGAGACGTTGTCAGTGTCTGTATGTTGCTTAAATTCTCCCAAACAGTGGGCGCTAAAGATCTCTGCCCGTATGCAAATTAGCCATGTGCGCCTAACAGAAGAATGACGTAATGTTGAGAACGAGTCATACTAAAAACCGAGAGCAAGCGAAAGCTAAACCAGACTGTATCAATCACACACTTTGGGTCCATTCTAACTTTTGATAAGAGGCTAGTCTTTAAATCTTTGCAGTGACTGAATGTTGATGATAAAACGGATTGTTTTGCATAAGATGAGTGTGTGCGACTGTGTGTTTGTCATTTCCGGCTTCGGCATACCGCATGGTCATGAAGGCCTCGTGGTGAGTTACTTTCTTAGTGAAGCAGCTTAGCCTTACAGTTGGATAAGTTGGAGTGATTGGAGTTTATTTTTCACAGTGAGAGAGGGGTGCACCGGTCCTGGAGGTACTGCAATACCAGGTCGATGCGTGGAGTGGACGGAGCAAGCCCCTATTCCATCTCCCAGTTCCAAAAAACAATTTAATATATGGTCCCCGGGTAGGGGACGTATCAGATATTAAACTGATATGAACAGATACTACACTTGATCTTAGCCAAAAGGCCGAGAAGCGATGCCCACACATGCTCAGACCAAGAGTCCAGCTTCCCAAACACGTCGCTCCACTTAGCGGTTTGACAGACGACGACAAAACAAATAGAAGACCAGTCACCCTGTGTGCGTGTTTGTGAAAGCTGAAGAAAAATGCCGAGGTCGCTGCATCTCTCTGCTGGTCCCTGCTGCCAGCGTCACTAGTGTGTCTGCATGTTTCTCAAATAGAGTTTGGAGAGACGTTGTCAGTGTCTGTATGTTGCTTAAATTCTCCCAAACAGTGGGCGCTAAAGATCACGGCACGGCAGGCCATTGCAGCCAATGAGCTCGAGTTGAAAAATAAATGTGCTTACAGCACCAGGTGGTCCCCCATCGATGTAGTAACCAGGCCCGACCCTGCTTAGCTTCCGAGATCAGACGAGATCGGGCATGATCAGGCTGTTATGGCCGTAAACTAACATTTCCGGGTCCATACTAGGTTTTATACAGCAGGAGCACATAAGGACTGAGGGTGCTGCCGTGGCCAGAGACGGGACTTGTACAGAAACAATGATTAGATCCATAATGAAGGAAAGCAATGCATAAAGACTTTATTCCAGACTCAATGTACCATATCAAAACGTAATGCAATACACTGCGTGTGCGGTTGAGTGATCTTTTGAAGAAATGTAGCGTTGCAACACCAGGGATAGACTGCAATGTATCTCTGTCGTTGCAGCCCTCTGATGCTCCCTGCTGCCGGCGTCACAACAGTGTCTGCATGTTTCACAAATAGAGTTTGGAGAGACGTTGTCGGTGTCTGTATGTTGCTTAAATTCTCCCAAACAGTGGGCGCTAAGGATCAGGGCACGGCAGACCATTGCAGCCATTGATCTCGAGCAGAAAAATAAAAAAGCTTACAGCACCTGGTATTCCCAGGCGGTCACCCATCCAAGTACTAACCAGGCCCGACCCTGCTTAGCTTCCGAGATCAGACGAGACCGGGCGTGATCAGGCTGGTATGGCCGTACGCAAATGTTACCGGGTCCATACTACCTTTTATTCAGCAGGAGCACAAAAGGACTGAGAGCGCTGCCGTGGCCAGAGACGGGACTTGTACAGAAACAATGATTAGATCCATAATGAAGGAAAGCAATGCATAAAGACTTTATTCCATACTCAAAGTACCATATCAAAACGCAATGCAATACACTGCGTGTGCGGTTGAGTGATCTTTTGAAGAAATGTTGCGTTGCAACACCAGGGATAGACTGCAATGTATCTCTGTCGTTGCAGCCCTCTGATGCTCCCTGCTGCCGGCGTCACAACAGTGTCTGCATGTTTCACAAATAGAGTTTGGAGAGACGTTGTCGGTGTCTGTATGTTGCTTATATTCTCCCAAACAGTGGGCGCTAAGGATCAGGGCACGGCAGACCATTGCAGCCATTGATCTCGAGCAGAAAAATAAAAATGCTTACAGCACCTGGTATTCACAGGCGGTCACCCATCCAAGTACTAACCAGGCCCGACCCTGCTTAGCTTCCGAGATCAGACGAGATCGGGCGTGATCAGGGTGGTATGGCCGTACGTAAATGTTACCGGGTCCATACTACCTTTTATTCAGCAGGAGCACAAAAGGACTGAGAGCGCTGCCGTGGCCAGAGACGGGACTTGTACAGAAACAATGATTAGATCCATAATGAAGGAAAGCAATGCATAAAGACTTTATTCCATACTCAAAGTACCATATGAAAACGCAATGCAATACACTGCGTGTGCGGTTGAGTGATCTTTTGAAGAAATGTAGCGTTGCAACACCAGGGATAGACTGCAATGTATCTCTGTCGTTGCAGCCCTCTGATGCTCCCTGCTGCCGGCGTCACAACAGTGTCTGCATTTTTCACAAATAGAGTTTGGAGAGACGTTGTCAGTGTCTGTATGTTGCTTAAATTCTCCCAAACAGTGGGCGCTAAAGATCAGGGCACGGCAGACCATTGCAGCCATTGATCTCGAGCAGAAAAATAAAAATGCTTACAGCACCTGGTATTCCCAGGCGGTCACCCATCCAAGTACTAACCAGGCCCGACCCTGCTTAGCTTCCGAGATCAGACGAGATCGGGCGTGATCAGGGTGGTATGGCCGTACGCAAATGTTACCGGGTCCATACTACCTTTTATTCAGCAGGAGCACAAAAGGACTGAGAGCGCTGCCGTGGCCAGAGACGGGACTTGTACAGAAACAATGATTAGATCCATAATGAAGGAAAGCAATGCATAAAGACTTTATTCCATACTCAAAGTACCATATCAAAACGCAATGCAATACACTGCGTGTGCGGTTGAGTGATCTTTTGAAGAAATGTAGCGTTGCAACACCAGGGATAGACTGCAATGTATCTCTGTCGTTGCAGCCCTCTGATGCTCCCTGCTGCCGGCGTCACAACAGTGTCTGCATTTTTCACAAATAGAGTTTGGAGAGACGTTGTCAGTGTCTGTATGTTGCTCAAATTCTCCCAAACAGTGGGCGCTAAAGATCAGGGCACGGCAGACCATTGCAGCCATTGATCTCGAGCAGAAAAATAAATATGCTTACAGCACCTGGTATTCCCAGGCGGTCACCCATCCAAGTACTAACCAGGCCCGACCCTGCTTAGCTTCCGAGATCAGACGAGATCGGGCGTGATCAGGGTGGTATGGCCGTACGCAAATGTTACCGGGTCCATACTACCTTTTATTCAGCAGGAGCACAAAAGGACTGAGAGCGCTGCCGTGGCCAGAGACGGGACTTGTACAGAAACAATGATTAGATCCATAATGAAGGAAAGCAATGCATAAAGACTTTATTCCATACTCAAAGTACCATATGAAAACGCAATGCAATACACTGCGTGTGCGGTTGAGTGATCTTTTGAAGAAATGTAGCGTTGCAACCCCAGGGATAGACTGCAATGTATCTCTGTCGTTGCAGCCCTCTGATGCTCCCTGCTGCCGGCGTCACAACAGTGTCTGCATGTTTCACAAATAGAGTTTGGAGAGACGTTGTCGGTGTCTGTATGTTGCTTATATTCTCCCAAACAGTGGGCGCTAAAGATCAGGGCACGGCAGACCATTGCAGCCATTGATCTCGAGCAGAAAAATAATTATGCTTACAGCACCTGGTATTCCCAGGCGGTCACCCATCCAAGTACTAACCAGGCCCGACCCTGCTTAGCTTCCGAGAACAGACGAGATCGGGCGTGATCAGGGTGGTATGGCCGTACGCAAATGTTACCGGGTCCATACTACCTTTTATTCAGCAGGAGCACAAAAGGACTGAGAGCGCTGCCGTGGCCAGAGACGGGACTTGTACAGAAACAATGATTAGATCCATAATGAAGGAAAGCAATGCATAAAGACTTTATTCCATACTCAAAGTACCATATGAAAACGCAATGCAATACACTGCGTGTGCGGTTGAGTGATCTTTTGAAGAAATGTAGCGTTGCAACACCAGGGATAGACTGCAATGTATCTCTGTCGTTGCAGCCCTCTGATGCTCCCTGCTGCCGGCGTCACAACAGTGTCTGCATGTTTCACAAATAGAGTTTGGAGAGACGTTGTCAGTGTCTGTATGTTGCTTAAATTCTCCCAAACAGTGGGCGCTAAGGATCAGGGCACGGCAGACCATTGCAGCCATTGATCTCGAGCAGAAAAATAAAAATGCTTACAGCACCTGGTATTCCCAGGCGGTCACCCATCCAAGTACTAACCAGGCCCGACCCTGCTTAGCTTCCGAGATCAGACGAGACCGGGCGTGATCAGGGTGGTATGGCCGTACGCAAATGTTACCGGGTCCATACTACCTTTTATTCAGCAGGAGCACAAAAGGACTGAGAGCGCTGCCGTGGCCAGAGACGGGACTTGTACAGAAACAATGATTAGATCCATAATGAAGGAAAGCAATGCATAAAGACTTTATTCCATACTCAAAGTACCATATCAAAACGCAATGCAATACACTGCGTGTGCGGTTGAGTGATCTTTTGAAGAAATGTTGCGTTGCAACACCAGGTATAGACTGCAATGTATCTCTGTCGTTGCAGCCCTCTGATGCTCCCTGCTGCCGGCGTCACAACAGTGTCTGCATGTTTCACAAATAGAGTTTGGAGAGACGTTGTCGGTGTCTGTATGTTGCTTATATTCTCCCAAACAGTGGGCGCTAAGGATCAGGGCACGGCAGACCATTGCAGCCATTGATCTCGAGCAGAAAAATAAAAATGCTTACAGCACCTGGTATTCCCAGGCGGTCACCCATCCAAGTACTAACCAGGCCCGACCCTGCTTAGCTTCCGAGATCAGACGAGATCGGGCGTGATCAGGGTGGTATGGCCGTACGCAAATGTTACCGGGTCCATACTACCTTTTATTCAGCAGGAGCACAAAAGGACTGAGAGCGCTGCCGTGGCCAGAGACGGGACTTGTACAGAAACAATGATTAGATCCATAATGAAGGAAAGCAATGCATAAAGACTTTATTCCATACTCAAAGTACCATATCAAAACGCAATGCAATACACTGCGTGTGCGGTTGAGTGATCTTTTGAAGAAATGTAGCGTTGCAACACCAGGGATAGACTGCAATGTATCTCTGTCGTTGCAGCCCTCTGATGCTCCCTGCTGCCGGCGTCACAACAGTGTCTGAATTTTTCACAAATAGAGTTTGGAGAGACGTTGTCAGTGTCTGTATGTTGCTTAAATTCTCCCAAACAGTGGGCGCTAAGGATCAGGGCACGGCAGACCATTGCAGCCATTGATCTCGAGCAGAAAAATAAAAATGCTTACAGCACCTGGTATTCCCAGGCGGTCACCCATCCAAGTACTAACCAGGCCCGAACCTGCTTTGCTTCCGAGATCAGACGAGATCGGGCGTGATCAGGGTGGTATGGCCGTACGCAAATGTTACCGGGTCCATACTACCTTTTATTCAGCAGGAGCACAAAAGGACTGAGAGCGCTGCCGTGGCCAGAGACGGGACTTGTACAGAAACAATGATTAGATCCATAATGAAGGAAAGCAATGCATAAAGACTTTATTCCATACTCAAAGTACCATATCAAAACGCAATGCAATACACTGCGTGTGCGGTTGAGTGATCTTTTGAAGAAATGTAGCGTTGCAACACCAGGGATAGACTGCAATGTATCTCTGTCGTTGCAGCCCTCTGATGCTCCCTGCTGCCGGCGTCACAACAGTGTCTGCATTTTTCACAAATAGAGTTTGGAGAGACGTTGTCAGTGTCTGTATGTTGCTCAAATTCTCCCAAACAGTGGGCGCTAAAGATCAGGGCACGGCAGACCATTGCAGCCATTGATCTCGAGCAGAAAAATAAATATGCTTACAGCACCTGGTATTCCCAGGCGGTCACCCATCCAAGTACTAACCAGGCCCGACCCTGCTTAGCTTCCGAGATCAGACGAGATCGGGCGTGATCAGGGTGGTATGGCCGTACGCGAATGTTACCGGGTCCATACTACCTTTTATTCAGCAGGAGCACATAAGGACTGAGGGTGCTGCCGTGGCCAGAGACGGGACTTGTACAGAAACAATGATTAGATCCATAATGAAGGAAAGCAATGCATAAAGACTTTATTCCAGACTCAATGTACCATATCAAAACGTAATGCAATACACTGCGTGTGCGGTTGAGTGATCTTTTGAAGAAATGTAGCGTTGCAACACCAGGGATAGACTGCAATGTATCTCTGTCGTTGCAGCCCTCTGATGCTCCCTGCTGCCGGCGTCACAACAGTGTCTGCATGTTTCACAAATAGAGTTTGGAGAGACGTTGTCAGTGTCTGTATGTTGCTTAAATTCTCCCAAACAGTGGGCGCTAAGGATCAGGGCACGGCAGACCATTGCAGCCATTGATCTCGAGCAGAAAAATAAAAAAGCTTACAGCACCTGGTATTCCCAGGCGGTCACCCATCCAAGTACTAACCAGGCCCGACCCTGCTTAGCTTCCGAGATCAGACGAGACCGGGCGTGATCAGGGTGGTATGGCCGTACGCAAATGTTACCGGGTCCATACTACCTTTTATTCAGCAGGAGCACAAAAGGACTGAGAGCGCTGCCGTGGCCAGAGACGGGACTTGTACAGAAACAATGATTAGATCCATAATGAAGGAAAGCAATGCATAAAGACTTTATTCCATACTCAAAGTACCATATCAAAACGCAATGCAATACACTGCGTGTGCGGTTGAGTGATCTTTTGAAGAAATGTTGCGTTGCAACACCAGGGATAGACTGCAATGTATCTCTGTCGTTGCAGCCCTCTGATGCTCCCTGCTGCCGGCGTCACAACAGTGTCTGCATGTTTCACAAATAGAGTTTGGAGAGACGTTGTCAGTGTCTGTATGTTGCTTAAATTCTCCCAAACAGTGGGCGCTAAGGATCAGGGCACGGCAGACCATTGCAGCCATTGATCTCGAGCAGAAAAATAAAAAAGCTTACAGCACCTGGTATTCCCAGGCGGTCACCCATCCAAGTACTAACCAGGCCCGACCCTGCTTAGCTTCCGAGATCAGACGAGACCGGGCGTGATCAGGGTGGTATGGCCGTACGCAAATGTTACCGGGTCCATACTACCTTTTATTCAGCAGGAGCACAAAAGGACTGAGAGCGCTGCCGTGGCCAGAGACGGGACTTGTACAGAAACAATGATTAGATCCATAATGAAGGAAAGCAATGCATAAAGACTTTATTCCATACTCAAAGTACCATATCAAAACGCAATGCAATACACTGCGTGTGCGGTTGAGTGATCTTTTGAAGAAATGTTGCGTTGCAACACCAGGGATAGACTGTAATGTATCTCTGTCGTTGCAGCCCTCTGATGCTCCCTGCTGCCGGCGTCACAACAGTGTCTGCATGTTTCACAAATAGAGTTTGGAGAGACGTTGTCGGTGTCTGTATGTTGCTTATATTCTCCCAAACAGTGGGCGCTAAGGATCAGGGCACGGCAGACCATTGCAGCCATTGATCTCGAGCAGAAAAATAAAAATGCTTACAGCACCTGGTATTCCCAGGCGGTCACCCATCCAAGTACTAACCAGGCCCGACCCTGCTTAGCTTCCGAGATCAGACGAGATCGGGCGTGATCAGGGTGGTATGGCCGTACGCAAATGTTACCGGGTCCATACTACCTTTTATTCAGCAGGAGCACAAAAGGACTGAGAGCGCTGCCGTGGCCAGAGACGGGACTTGTACAGAAACAATGATTAGATCCATAATGAAGGAAAGCAATGCATAAAGACTTTATTCCATACTCAAAGTACCATATCAAAACGCAATGCAATACACTGCGTGTGCGGTTGAGTGATCTTTTGAAGAAATGTAGCGTTGCAACACCAGGGATAGACTGTAATGTATCTCTGTCGTTGCAGCCCTCTGATGCTCCCTGCTGCCGGCGTCACAACAGTGTCTGCATGTTTCACAAATAGAGTTTGGAGAGACGTTGTCAGTGTCTGTATGTTGCTTAAATTCTCCCAAACAGTGGGCGCTAAGGATCAGGGCACGGCAGACCATTGCAGCCATTGATCTCGAGCAGAAAAATAATTATGCTTACAGCACCTGGTATTCCCAGGCGGTCACCCATCCAAGTACTAACCAGGCCCGACCCTGCTTAGCTTCCGAGATCAGACGAGATCGGGCGTGATCAGGGTGGTATGGCCGTACGCAAATGTTACCGGGTCCATACTACCTTTTATTCAGCAGGAGCACAAAAGGACTGAGAGCGCTGCCGTGGCCAGAGACGGGACTTGTACAGAAACAATGATTAGATCCATAATGAAGGAAAGCAATGCATAAAGACTTTATTCCATACTCAAAGTACCATATCAAAACGCAATGCAATACACTGCGTGTGCGGTTGAGTGATCTTTTGAAGAAATGTAGCGTTGCAACACCAGGGATAGACTGCAATGTATCTCTGTCGTTGCAGCCCTCTGATGCTCCCTGCTGCCGGCGTCACAACAGTGTCTGCATGTTTCACAAATAGAGTTTGGAGAGACGTTGTCGGTGTCTGTATGTTGCTTATATTCTCCCAAACAGTGGGCGCTAAGGATCAGGGCACGGCAGACCATTGCAGCCATTGATCTCGAGCAGAAAAATAATTATGCTTACAGCACCTGGTATTCCCAGGCGGTCACCCATCCAAGTACTAACCAGGCCCGACCCTGCTTAGCTTCCGAGATCAGACGAGATCGGGCGTGATCAGGGTGGTATGGCCGTACGCAAATGTTACCGGGTCCATACTACCTTTTATTCAGCAGGAGCACAAAAGGACTGAGAGCGCTGCCGTGGCCAGAGACGGGACTTGTACAGAAACAATGATTAGATCCATAATGAAGGAAAGCAATGCATAAAGACTTTATTCCATACTCAAAGTACCATATGAAAACGCAATGCAATACACTGCGTGTGCGGTTGAGTGATCTTTTGAAGAAATGTAGCGTTGCAACACCAGGGATAGACTGCAATGTATCTCTGTCGTTGCAGCCCTCTGATGCTCCCTGCTGCCGGCGTCACAACAGTGTCTGCATTTTTCACAAATAGAGTTTGGAGAGACGTTGTCAGTGTCTGTATGTTGCTCAAATTCTCCCAAACAGTGGGCGCTAAAGATAAGGGCACGGCAGACCATTGCAGCCATTGATCTCGAGCAGAAAAATAAATATGCTTACAGCACCTGGTATTCCCAGGCGGTCACCCATCCAAGTACTAACCAGGCCCGACCCTGCTTAGCTTCCGAGATCAGACGAGATCGGGCGTGATCAGGGTGGTATTGCCGTACGCAAATGTTACCGGGTCCATACTACCTTTTATTCAGCAGGAGCACAAAAGGACTGAGAGCGCTGCCGTGGCCAGAGACGGGGCTTGTACAGAAACAATGATTAGATCCATAATGAAGGAAAGCAATGCATAAAGACTTTATTCCATACTCAAAGTACCATATCAAAACGCAATGCAATACACTGCGTGTGCGGTTGAGTGATCTTTTGAAGAAATGTAGCGTTGCAACACCAGGGACAGACTGCAATGTATCTCTGTCGTTGCAGCCCTCTGATGCTCCCTGCTGCCGGCGTCACAACAGTGTCTGCATGTTTCACAAATAGAGTTTGGAGAGACGTTGTCAGTGTCTGTATGTTGCTTAAATTCTCCCAAACAGTGGGCGCTAAGGATCAGGGCACGGCAGACCATTGCAGCCATTGATCTCGAGCAGAAAAATAAAAAAGCTTACAGCACCTGGTATTCCCAGGCGGTCACCCATCCAAGTACTAACCAGGCCCGACCCTGCTTAGCTTCCGAGATCAGACGAGACCGGGCGTGATCAGGGTGGTATGGCCGTACGCAAATGTTACCGGGTCCATACTACCTTTTATTCAGCAGGAGCACAAAAGGACTGAGAGCGCTGCCGTGGCCAGAGACGGGACTTGTACAGAAACAATGATTAGATCCATAATGAAGGAAAGCAATGCATAAAGACTTTATTCCATACTCAAAGTACCATATCAAAACGCAATGCAATACACTGCGTGTGCGGTTGAGTGATCTTTTGAAGAAATGTAGCGTTGCAACACCAGGGATAGACTGCAATGTATCTCTGTCGTTGCAGCCCTCTGATGCTCCCTGCTGCCGGCGTCACAACAGTGTCTGCATGTTTCACAAATAGAGTTTGGAGAGACGTTGTCGGTGTCTGTATGTTGCTTATATTCTCCCAAACAGTGGGCGCTAAGGATCAGGGCACGGCAGACCATTGCAGCCATTGATCTCGAGCAGAAAAATAATTATGCTTACAGCACCTGGTATTCCCAGGCGGTCACCCATCCAAGTACTAACCAGGCCCGACCCTGCTTAGCTTCCGAGATCAGACGAGATCGGGCGTGATCAGGGTGGTATGGCCGTACGCAAATGTTACCGGGTCCATACTACCTTTTATTCAGCAGGAGCACAAAAGGACTGAGAGCGCTGCCGTGGCCAGAGACGGGACTTGTACAGAAACAATGATTAGATCCATAATGAAGGAAAGCAATGCATAAAGACTTTATTCCATACTCAAAGTACCATATCAAAACGCAATGCAATACACTGCGTGTGCGGTTGAGTGATCTTTTGAAGAAATGTAGCGTTGCAACACCAGGGATAGACTGCAATGTATCTCTGTCGTTGCAGCCCTCTGATGCTCCCTGCTGCCGGCGTCACAACAGTGTCTGCATGTTTCACAAATAGAGTTTGGAGAGACGTTGTCAGTGTCTGTATGTTGCTTAAATTCTCCCAAACAGTGGGCGCTAAGGATCAGGGCACGGCAGACCATTGCAGCCATTGATCTCGAGCAGAAAAATAAAAATGCTTACAGCACCTGGTATTCCCAGGCGGTCACCCATCCAAGTACTAACCAGGCCCGACCCTGCTTAGCTTCCGAGATCAGACGAGATCGGGCGTGATTTTTTTTTTTTTTTTCTTTTATTATCAACATTAGTCCAATTTTATATACAAAACATTCATATTAATTGCACAGAGAAAAATAAACAGCTGAGGAAGCCTTTCTTCACTGCAAATAAACCAACGACAACAAAATGCAATTCAAAAATTGAACATAAGTTTCCCGTCATTCATCACAGAAATGAACTTGCATCCATTAATAAAGGTTTGAAATTCCATCTTTTCGCATTTATATATCCAGAAGATATCTTTCTTCAACTCAGCTTCAAAATAAGGCCATACATCTCTGTGTTTTCCCTCAAAATGTGCTAGGTTTCTTCTCAGCCATATAGCGTATCTTGCATGACTTACAACGTAATTTAACATATTCACGTTAACTCCTTCTTTCTTTTCCCACACCCCAAATAGAAACATCTTTTTCCACTCCATTCCCTCAATATACTCCCTCCCCCAGTGCTCATGCAGGAATCTTTTCAATTTCAAAAAAAACATCTTCAACTTGTCACACTCATAATACAGGTGCATTAATGTCTCTGGATCAATTGCACATACATCACATTCCCTCTTTACATTTCTATTTATTTGGTGTATCACCACATTTGTGAACATCCTATTATGTCTAAATTTAAAATCATGATTCTGGCATTCTATACTATTGTTCTTTACAATCCAATTTTTCCATATTTCCTTTCCCTTCATACCTGGAAAGACCTTTTCCCAAACCTTTTCGGAAGCAGGTTCTTTAAGCTCTTCCTTAATCAGCATGTTGTAACAGTCCTTTACTTTTAGATTGCGTAGTACTATTTTTTTCCCATTCTTTTCTGTATATAACTCTGGAAACGTTATTTTTCTGTCTGTTACCACGTTATTTTCTATTTGTCTGACCCATTCCGTCGGTATGCTTTCTTTTATTTTATCATACGTATTGACAATACTACTTTCACTCGTGTCTTCATCGTACTCCTGTACTGTATCTATAATCGCCTGGTCTCTAAGGAATCCAGGTATGAATTCGTATATGTAATCCTTAATTTGCCTTAATCCTGCATAGAAGAATTTTTTCTCCCATAGCATGTTATTGTTCTTTGTTATTATTGGATTACACCATACCGGTTGATTTATTATTTGACTAAGTTTGTTACATTCATACTTAATGTTGACTCTGTATTTGCCCCATGCTTCAAACACTTCTTTATAAAATGGAGGTACTTTTTCATACATAGTATTTTTCATTATCATAATTAATCCATTTTCTTCACACCTTCCGTTTTTATGCAAATATTCCTTGAAGACATTTTTCCATCCGTAATCCACCCTGTCATGCATATACTTTTTGACAGTCTTGATTCTTATTGCTTTTTTCTTTATATTTAAATCCACCAGTTTCAGTCCACCTTCCTCATATTTCCCTATCAGGGTTTTATGTGCTATTCTAGCTGGTTTCCCCTCCCATATGTAGTTATTAATTATACTGTTTAGTTCTTTGTGCACCCACTCTGGCATGTCTATCACGGTCATTGCATATACAACCTTGGATAATATCAGAGCATTTATCACCACAACCTTCCCCTTCAATTTCAATCTCCTTGGCCTCCACGCATTTAATGTGTTTTTCACTTTGTTTATAACCCCGTTCCACGTCTCGTCTCTAGCCTCCTTTTCTTTCACTCCAATATGTATCCCCAATATTTTTATATAATCATTTGCAATTCTAAAAGGCATGCTACAGCCAATCTGGTTTACATTCCCAACGTACATTATTTCAGTTTTATCTATATTTACCTTAGCCCCTGATGCTTTTCCATATATTTCTATTTTTTCCATTATCCTTTTCACGCCATTCATATTTTTCACCGTACATGTGGTATCATCAGCATATTGTTGAATTTTGCTTTCTCCCCCATTTGGCAGTTGGATCCCCTCAATTTCTTTATCCTTTTTTATCATTTCAGCCAGACTTTCCGCAGTTAAGCTGTATAATACAGCAGATAGTGGACACCCTTGCCTTACAGATCTCTCAAGCGGAAAAGGATCCGTTATAGCGCCATTTATTTTAACGCTGCTTGTTGCATTCCTATATAACAGTTTTATCCAATTTATCATTCTCTCTCCGAACCCAAACTTCTCCAATGTGCAAAAAAGGAAACTGTGCTCAACCCTGTCAAAGGCTTTATTCAAGTCCACACTTAAAATAATTCCCCCGGCTTTGCCCATGTACTCTACCGTGTCCCTTATTGTGCTAATGATGTCTGATATGTCCCTCCCTGGTATCCCGTACGCCTGTGTTGATGATATGACTGTTGGTGCCGCCGTTTTTATTCTGTTTGCTAATACCTTTGCTAAAATTTTGTAATCTGTGTTTAGTAAGCTTAGTGGTCTGTAGTTCTCAAGTTTTCTTCTGCCTCCCTTGTTTTTATATAGTACCGTTATTAATCCTGTTGCAAGTGACTCTGGTATCTGCTGTTCCTTTTCCATCTCTGCATAGATCCTATTTAATATAGGGAACAGAATTTCTATAAACGTTTTGTAAAACTCACTCGTAAGGCCATCTGTCCCTGGACTTTTATTGGTTTTTAAGGACATTATTGCTTCTTTTATTTCTATGTCTTTTATATTATCATCACACATGCATTTCTCGTCTTCTGTGATTGTTTTGTTAATATCACTTAATACTATGTCTATATCTTCCTTATTTGCATTCCCTTTTTTGAACAGATTTTTATAAAATGTCCCAACCGTATCAATAATGTCTACAAAATCATTTATTGTCTCTCCATCTTCATTTTCCAACTCTTCGATATATACCCTTTCTTGTTTTCTTTTTTCCAGCCCCAAAAAATAACCTGTGCATTTCTCTCCCCTCATTGCATATTTTGCCTTACTCCTTGTTATTGCCCCCTCACATTGATTCCGCTCATAAGAGTCCAATTTCGATTTTATCTTTAAATATTTCTCTATACTATGATTTGGATCCTTATCCACTCTCTCAGCCTCTTCTGCCAGCGCATCCGTCAAGCCTTTTACTTTTTCTCTTTCTTTAAAGTTCCGGAACTTCGCATATCGAATGCTTATTGTTTTTATCTTTTGCTTTAGTCTTTCCCACCATGATCCCTTATTTCTGCACACTTCCATGTTATTTTTTTCTTGTTCTATACAGGCCACTACTTTGTTTCTATACCTCTCTTCCGCAAGCAGACTGCTGTTGAGGCACCATACTCCTCCTCCCCTTCTTTCCAACCCACTACCAACCTCTAACGACAGAATGGCATGGTCACTAAACGATGTGAAGTTATACTTCATTTTTTTTAGATATTTTACAATGCTCTGTTTTGCAACACAGAGATCAATTCGACTCTGCTTTAATTCCCCCATTACCATTTGTCTCCTCGAGTATTCCCGCTTGTTTGGGTTTTCATTCCTCCATATATCAATTAACTGTCTTTCCTCCATCATTTTTAGAAAAACCTTTCTTGACGTGTCGCTCTTAAATTCTTTCCCTCTCGCTAAATCCAGCCTTGTACTTTTTAAATTAAAATCTCCCACTATAATACAGTTACCCACACACCATTTCCCCAAACCCAAGAAAAACACCTTCCTATCCGTTTCTATATTTGGCGCATATACATTAATCAGTCGATACACTATATTTTTGTATTTGAATTCTATTATTATTATTCTTCCCGTTTTATCGCTGTAGAGTTCTTTTATGTTTTGTACAATATCATTTTTTATCAAAATTGCTACACCACAAGATCTCTCTGTACCATTATTTACATATACCGTGTCTTTCCATTTTATTTTTACATCCTTCATGATATTGTCTGTCCAGTTGGTTTCTTGCAGACATAATATATCATTATTCTTACATTTGACTAATAGTTTTTCCAATTTGCTTGGATTTCGTAAACCATTTGTGTTAAATGAGATTAAGCTAAACATTAGACATAAGGTGATTATTGTTTCATTTCTAACCTTCATTTTTTTTCGTACCTTTCTTTTTTGCTGCTACCATTCTTTCCTTCTTGGCTTTCCTTTTCTTCACCAGCTCTGCCTTTCTGTCCTTTCCGTCCATGGGTTCGTCAGTCTCGGACACCGACCCAACGTCCATTTCCTCCATCCAGCTCTTCCTTATTTGGTCCCGCTCCTCCTCTGGGGTTTCCTCGATCTCCCCCTCCGACAACATGCCTTCCGCGTTGTCCTCTCCAACTCCTCTTGGACTTCCTCTACCAACCAGGGTGCGTTCATGGGCAATTTTCGACACCAGGTCCCCAGGGGTACCTTCACCTACTCCTAGCCCAATCGCTCCCCCGGTTGGTGGATCCTCTGGCTGGACGACGTCGTCCAGAGTGCTGCAGAGTGGCTCCATTTCTGCTGCTGCCGGCGCCACCGCCGCCGTATCCGCTTCCACCACCGCTGCTGACACCTCCGCAGCCTCCTCCGCCAGCACCACTGCTGCCGCCGTCGCTTCACCGTCCCGCTGCCCTTCCTGGTTCTCATCTGCTCGGTCTCCTCCTCTCCCGTTACGCGTCGGGCAGTCCCGCGCGTAGTGCCCCTGCATCTGGCATCTGTGACACGTGAAATGTGGGCAGTCCCTCAAGATGTGTCCTGGTTGTATGCACATCCGGCATACTCTGACTTGTCGGTCATGAATTACTCTGAAGAATTCTGTGCCTTCCAGTGTATCAAATTTCGTTGAGTACGGCAGTGATTTCACCGTCTCTGTGAATTGTACTCTCAGAAATCTTGTCCCGTCTGCTATGTCAGTCCCAGGCCACATCCTTCTCTTTATCGGGGAGACAGCTTTCACTCCCCACTCGTACAGTTTCACCAGGATCACCTCATCAGGCACATATGTCGGAAGGTTTAAAAAGGAGACAACCAGCTCATTGTTTGCCATCTCCTTGACAAACACTAAACTGTCTTTTATTTTTAACCCATCACACAATTTCTCCTTTCCATCTTCATTCTCCATCGTTATTTCATATTTTTTCGGTGCTTTAAATCGGCAGCCGACTACCACCCCACATACCTTCTTGATTTCTTTCAGTAATTCCATCATTGACACGTCTTCTTCCCCAACAATCTCCACAGCAACTGTCAGCCTCTTCTCAAAAGTTTGTGTCTTACTTTTGTCCGAAGCATTCCTGCCATTGTCCGTGATCCTTCTCGTAACCGTTTCCCTTCCAATGTCGGCATTCGTTGTCGGTTGCTGCTTCTTGCTGCTGTCCATGATCCTGCTCGTAGTCGTGGTCTTTCCATGGTCTGTGTTCTTGGGCGATATCTGCTCCATGCCTTTGTCCATATTCTGTGTCGTTGTGTGTACCGGTCCGCTTTCAGTTGCCGTGTGATCCGTCCTACTCCTCTCTACTCGCTCTCTCCTATCCATTTCGTCGCTCATTCAACACACACACAAACAAAAAGGACGTTCCCCCGAACAGCAAGCTGCTGGGGGAGTAAAGCTAAAACAAAAAGTAAACTAAACTCACTCACTGTCAATCTAACACAAATAAGATAAATTTCACCTTCTCTCTCCACTTGCTCTCTCTGCTCATTCACTATCTGGCTTCGCACCTGAACGGTATCAAACGTGATCAGGGTGGTATGGCCGTACGCAAATGTTACCGGGTCCATACTACCTTTTATTCAGCAGGAGCACAAAAGGACTGAGAGCGCTGCCGTGGCCAGAGACGGGACTTGTACAGAAACAATGATTAGATCCATAATGAAGGAAAGCAATGCATAAAGACTTTATTCCATACTCAAAGTACCATATCAAAACGCAATGCAATACACTGCGTGTGCGGTTGAGTGATCTTTTGAAGAAATGTAGCGTTGCAACACCAGGGATAGACTGCAATGTATCTCTGTCGTTGCAGCCCTCTGATGCTCCCTGCTGCCGGCGTCACAACAGTGTCTGCATTTTTCACAAATAGAGTTTGGAGAGACGTTGTCAGTGTCTGTATGTTGCTTAAATTCTCCCAAACAGTGGGCGCTAAAGATCAGGGCACGGCAGACCATTGCAGCCATTGATCTCGAGCAGAAAAATAAATATGCTTACAGCACCTGGTATTCCCAGGCGGTCACCCATCCAAGTACTAACCAGGCCCGACCCTGCTTAGCTTCCGAGATCAGACGAGATCGGGCGTGATCAGGGTGGTATGGCCGTACGCAAATGTTCCCGGGTCCATACTACCTTTTATTCAGCAGGAGCACAAAAGGACAGAGCGCTGCCGTGGCCAGAGACGGGACTTGTACAGAAACAATGATTAGATCCATAATGAAGGAAAGCAATGCATAAAGACTTTATTCCATACTCAAAGTACCATATCAAAACGCAATGCAATACACTGCGTGTGCGGTTGAGTGATCTTTTGAAGAAATGTAGCGTTGCAACACCAGGGATAGACTGCAATGTATCTCTGTCGTTGCAGCCCTCTGATGCTCCCTGCTGCCGGCGTCACAACAGTGTCTGCATTTTTCACAAATAGAGTTTGGAGAGACGTTGTCAGTGTCTGTATGTTGCTTAAATTCTCCCAAACAGTGGGCGCTAAGGATCAGGGCACGGCAGACCATTGCAGCCATTGATCTCGAGCAGAAAAATAAAAATGCTTACAGCACCTGGTATTCCCAGTCGGTCACCCATCCAAGTACTAACCAGGCCCGACCCTGCTTAGCTTCCGAGATCAGACGAGATCGGGCGTGATCAGGGTGGTATGGCCGTACGCAAATGTTACCGGGTCCATACTACCTTTTATTCAGCCGGAGCACAAAAGGACTGAGAGCGCTGCCGTGGCCAGAGACGGGACTTGTACAGAAACAATGATTAGATCCATAATTAAGGAAAGCAATGCATAAAGACTTTATTCCATACTCAAAGTACCATATCAAAACGCAATGCAATACACTGCGTGTGCGGTTGAGTGATCTTTTGAAGAAATGTAGCGTTGCAACACCAGGGATAGACTGTAATGTATCTCTGTCGTTGCAGCCCTCTGATGCTCCCTGCTGCCGGCGTCACAACAGTGTCTGCATGTTTCACAAATAGAGTTTGGAGAGACGTTGTCAGTGTCTGTATGTTGCTTAAATTCTCCCAAACAGTGGGCGCTAAGGATCAGGGCACGGCAGACCATTGCAGCCATTGATCTCGAGCAGAAAAATAATTATGCTTACAGCACCTGGTATTCCCAGGCGGTCACCCATCCAAGTACTAACCAGGCCCGACCCTGCTTAGCTTCCGAGATCAGACGAGATCGGGCGTGATCAGGGTGGTATGGCCGTACGCAAATATTACCGGGTCCATACTACCTTTTATTCAGCAGGAGCACAAAAGGACTGAGAGCGCTGCCGTGGCCAGAGACGGGACTTGTACAGAAACAATGATTAGATCCATAATGAAGGAAAGCAATGCATAAAGACTTTATTCCATACTCAAAGTACCATATCAAAACGCAATGCAATACACTGCGTGTGCGGTTGAGTGATCTTTTGAAGAAATGTAGCGTTGCAACACCAGGGATAGACTGCAATGTATCTCTGTCGTTGCAGCCCTCTGATGCTCCCTGCTGCCGGCGTCACAACAGTGTCTGCATGTTTCACAAATAGAGTTTGGAGAGACGTTGTCGGTGTCTGTATGTTGCTTATATTCTCCCAAACAGTGGGCGCTAAGGATCAGGGCACGGCAGACCATTGCAGCCATTGATCTCGAGCAGAAAAATAATTATGCTTACAGCACCTGGTATTCCCAGGCGGTCACCCATCCAAGTACTAACCAGGCCCGACCCTGCTTAGCTTCCGAGATCAGACGAGATCGGGCGTGATCAGGGTGGTATGGCCGTACGCAAATGTTACCGGGTCCATACTACCTTTTATTCAGCAGGAGCACAAAAGGACTGAGAGCGCTGCCGTGGCCAGAGACGGGACTTGTACAGAAACAATGATTAGATCCATAATGAAGGAAAGCAATGCATAAAGACTTTATTCCATACTCAAAGTACCATATGAAAACGCAATGCAATACACTGCGTGTGCGGTTGAGTGATCTTTTGAAGAAATGTAGCGTTGCAACACCAGGGATAGACTGCAATGTATCTCTGTCGTTGCAGCCCTCTGATGCTCCCTGCTGCCGGCGTCACAATAGTGTCTGCATTTTTCACAAATAGAGTTTGGAGAGACGTTGTCAGTGTCTGTATGTTGCTCAAATTCTCCCAAACAGTGGGCGCTAAAGATCAGGGCACGGCAGACCATTGCAGCCATTGATCTCGAGCAGAAAAATAAATATGCTTACAGCACCTGGTATTCCCAGGCGGTCACCCATCCAAGTACTAACCAGGCCCGACCCTGCTTAGCTTCCGAGATCAGACGAGATCGGGCGTGATCAGGGTGGTATGGCCGTACGCAAATGTTACCGGGTCCATACTACCTTTTATTCAGCAGGAGCACAAAAGGACTGAGAGCGCTGCCGTGGCCAGAGACGGGACTTGTACAGAAACAATGATTAGATCCATAATGAAGGAAAGCAATGCATAAAGACTTTATTCCATACTCAAAGTACCATATCAAAACGCAATGCAATACACTGCGTGTGCGGTTGAGTGATCTTTTGAAGAAATGTAGCGTTGCAACACCAGGGATAGACTGCAATGTATCTCTGTCGTTGCAGCCCTCTGATGCTCCCTGCTGCCGGCGTCACAACAGTGTCTGCATGTTTAACAAATAGAGTTTGGAGAGACGTTGTCAGTGTCTGTATGTTGCTTAAATTCTCCCAAACAGTGGGCGCTAAAGATCAGGGCACGGCAGACCATTGCAGCCATTGATCTCGAGCAGAAAAATAAATATGCTTACAGCACCTGGTATTCCCAGGCGGTCACCCATCCAAGTACTAACCAGGCCCGACCCTGCTTAGCTTCCGAGATCAGACGAGATCGGGCGTGATCAGTGTGGTTTGGCCGTACGCAAATGTTACCGGGTCCATACTACCTTTTATTCAGCAGGAGCACAAAAGGACTGAGAGCGCTGCCGTGGCCAGAGACGGGACTTGTACAGAAACAATGATTAGATCCATAATGAAGGAAAGCAATGCATAAAGACTTTATTCCATACTCAAAGTACCATATCAAAACGCAATGCAATACACTGCGTGTGCGGTTGAGTGATCTTTTGAAGAAATGTAGCGTTGCAACACCAGGGATAGACTGCAATGTATCTCTGTCGTTGCAGCCCTCTGATGCTCCCTGCTGCCGGCGTCACAACAGTGTCTGCATGTTTAACAAATAGAGTTTGGAGAGACGTTGTCAGTGTCTGTATGTTGCTTAAATTCTCCCAAACAGTGGGCGCTAAGGATCAGGGCACGGCAGACCATTGCAGCCATTGATCTCGAGCAGAAAAATAAAAATGCTTACAGCACCTGGTATTCCCAGGCGGTCACCCATCCAAGTACTAACCAGGCCCGACCCTGCTTAGCTTCCGAGATCAGACGAGATCGGGCGTGATCAGGGTGGTATGGCCGTACGCAAATGTTACCGGGTCCATACTACCTTTTATTCAGCAGGAGCACAAAAGGACTGAGAGCGCTGCCGTGGCCAGAGACGGGACATGTACAGAAACAATGATTAGATCCATAATGAAGGAAAGCAATGCATAAAGACTTTATTCCATACTCAAAGTACCATATCAAAACGCAATGCAATACACTGCGTGTGCGGTTGAGTGATCTTTTGAAGAAATGTAGCGTTGCAACACCAGGGATAGACTGCAATGTATCTCTGTCGTTGCAGCCCTCTGATGCTCGCTGCTGCCGGCGTCACAACAGTGTCTGCATTTTTCACAAATAGAGTTTGGAGAGACGTTGTCAGTGTCTGTATGTTGCTTATATTCTCCCAAACAGTGGGCGCTAAAGATCAGGGCACGGCAGACCATTGCAGCCATTGATCTCGAGCAGAAAAATAAAAATGCTTACAGCACCTGGTATTCCCAGGCGGTCACCCATCCAAGTACTAACCAGTCCCGACCCTGCTTAGCT
Source organism: Pollachius pollachius (assembly GCF_949987615.1). Classification (NCBI taxonomy): domain Eukaryota; kingdom Metazoa; phylum Chordata; class Actinopteri; order Gadiformes; family Gadidae; genus Pollachius; species Pollachius pollachius. The sequence goes on from NC_136943.1 coordinate 24,112,319, forward strand.
TCCGAGATCAGACGAGATCGGGCGTGATCAGGGTGGTATGGCCGTACGCAAATGTTACCGGGTCCATACTACCTTTTATTCAGCAGGAGCACAAAAGGACTGAGAGCGCTGCCGTGGCCAGAGACGGGACTTGTACAGAAACAATGATTAGATCCATAATGAAGGAAAGCAATGCATAAAGACTTTATTCCATACTCAAAGTACCATATGAAAACGCAATGCAATACACTGCGTGTGCGGTTGAGTGATCTTTTGAAGAAATGTAGCGTTGCAACACCAGGGATAGACTGCAATGTATCTCTGTCGTTGCAGCCCTCTGATGCTCCCTGCTGCCGGCGTCACAACAGTGTCTGCATGTTTCACAAATAGAGTTTGGAGAGACGTTGTCGGTGTCTGTGTGTTGATTAAATTCTCCCAAACAGTGGGCGCTAAGGATCAGGGCACGGCAGACCATTGCAGCCATTGATCTCGAGCAGAAAAATAAATATGCTTACAGCACCTGGTATTCCCAGGCGGTCACCCATCCAAGTACTAACCAGGCCCGACCTTGCTTAGCTTCCGAGATCAGACGAGACCGGGCGTGATCAGGGTGGTATGGCCGTACGCAAATGTTACCGGGTCCATACTACCTTTTATTCAGCAGGAGCACAAAAGGACTGAGAGCGCTGCCGTGGCCAGAGACGGGACTTGTACAGAAACAATGATTAGATCCATAATGAAGGAAAGCAATGCATAAAGACTTTATTCCATACTCAAAGTACCATATCAAAACGCAATGCAATACACTGCGTGTGCGGTTGAGTGATCTTTTGAAGAAATGTAGCGTTGCAACACCAGGGATAGACTGCAATGTATCTCTGTCGTTGCAGCCCTCTGATGCTCCCTGCTGCCGGCGTCACAACAGTGTCTGCATTTTTCACAAATAGAGTTTGGAGAGACGTTGTCAGTGTCTGTATGTTGCTTAAATTCTCCCAAACAGTGGGCGCTAAAGATCAGGGCACGGCAGACCATTGCAGCCATTGATCTCGAGCAGAAAAATAAATATGCTTACAGCACCTGGTATTCCCAGGCGGTCACCCATCCAAGTACTAACCAGGCCCGATCCTGCTTAGCTTCCGAGATCAGACGAGATCGGGCGTGATCAGGATGGTATGGCCGTACGCAAATGTTACCGGGTCCATACTACCTTTTATTCAGCAGGAGCACAAAAGGACTGAGAGCGCTGCCGTGGCCAGAGACGGGACTTGTACAGAAACAATGATTAGATCCATAATGAAGGAAAGCAATGCATAAAGACTTTATTCCATACTCAAAGTACCATATCAAAACGCAATGCAATACACTGCGTGTGCGGTTGAGTGATCTTTTGAAGAAATGTAGCGTTGCAACACCAGGGATAGACTGTAATGTATCTCTGTCGTTGCAGCCCTCTGATGCTCCCTGCTGCCGGCGTCACAACAGTGTCTGCATGTTTCACAAATAGAGTTTGGAGAGACGTTGTCAGTGTCTGTATGTTGCTTAAATTCTCCCAAACAGTGGGCGCTAAGGATCAGGGCACGGCAGACCATTGCAGCCATTGATCTCGAGCAGAAAAATAATTATGCTTACAGCACCTGGTATTCCCAGGCGGTCACCCATCCAAGTACTAACCAGGCCCGACCCTGCTTAGCTTCCGAGATCAGACGAGATCGGGCGTGATCAGGGTGGTATGGCCGTACGCAAATGTTACCGGGTCCATACTACCTTTTATTCAGCAGGAGCACAAAAGGACTGAGAGCGCTGCCGTGGCCAGAGACGGGACTTGTACAGAAACAATGATTAGATCCATAATGAAGGAAAGCAATGCATAAAGACTTTATTCCATACTCAAAGTACCATATCAAAACGCAATGCAATACACTGCGTGTGCGGTTGAGTGATCTTTTGAAGAAATGTAGCGTTGCAACACCAGGGATAGACTGCAATGTATCTCTGTCGTTGCAGCCCTCTGATGCTCCCTGCTGCCGGCGTCACAACAGTGTCTGCATGTTTCACAAATAGAGTTTGGAGAGACGTTGTCGGTGTCTGTATGTTGCTTATATTCTCCCAAACAGTGGGCGCTAAGGATCAGGGCACGGCAGACCATTGCAGCCATTGATCTCGAGCAGAAAAATAATTATGCTTACAGCACCTGGTATTCCCAGGCGGTCACCCATCCAAGTACTAACCAGGCCCGACCCTGCTTAGCTTCCGAGATCAGACGAGATCGGGCGTGATCAGGGTGGTATGGCCGTACGCAAATGTTACCGGGTCCATACTACCTTTTATTCAGCAGGAGCACAAAAGGACTGAGAGCGCTGCCGTGGCCAGAGACGGGACTTGTACAGAAACAATGATTAGATCCATAATGAAGGAAAGCAATGCATAAAGACTTTATTCCATACTCAAAGTACCATATGAAAACGCAATGCAATACACTGCGTGTGCGGTTGAGTGATCTTTTGAAGAAATGTAGCGTTGCAACACCAGGGATAGACTGCAATGTATCTCTGTCGTTGCAGCCCTCTGATGCTCCCTGCTGCCGGCGTCACAATAGTGTCTGCATTTTTCACAAATAGAGTTTGGAGAGACGTTGTCAGTGTCTGTATGTTGCTCAAATTCTCCCAAACAGTGGGCGCTAAAGATCAGGGCACGGCAGACCATTGCAGCCATTGATCTCGAGCAGAAAAATAAATATGCTTACAGCACCTGGTATTCCCAGGCGGTCACCCATCCAAGTACTAACCAGGCCCGACCCTGCTTAGCTTCCGAGATCAGACGAGATCGGGCGTAATCAGGGTGGTATGGCCGTACGCAAATGTTACCGGGTCCATACTACCTTTTATTCAGCAGGAGCACAAAAGGACTGAGAGCGCTGCCGTGGCCAGAGACGGGACATGTACAGAAACAATGATTAGATCCATAATGAAGGAAAGCAATGCATAAAGACTTTATTCCATACTCAAAGTACCATATCACAACGCAATGCAATACACTGCGTGTGCGGTTGAGTGATCTTTTGAAGAAATGTAGCGTTGCAACACCAGGGATAGACTGCAATGTATCTCTGTCGTTGCAGCCCTCTGATGCTCCCTGCTGCCGGCGTCACAACAGTGTCTGCATGTTTCACAAATAGAGTTTGGAGAGACGTTGTCAGTGTCTGTATGTTGCTTATATTCTCCCAAACAGTGGGCGCTAAAGATCAGGGCACGGCAGACCATTGCAGCCATTGATCTCGAGCAGAAAAATAAAAATGCTTACAGCACCTGGTATTCCCAGGCGGTCACCCATCCAAGTACTAACCAGTCCCGACCCTGCTTAGCTTCCGAGATCAGACGAGATCGGGAGTGATCAGGGTGGTATGGCCGTACACAAATGCTACCGGGTCCATACTACCTTTTATTCAGCAGGAGCACAAAAGGACTGAGAGCGCTGCCGTGGCCAGAGACGGGACTTGTACAGAAACAATGATTAGATCCATAATGAAGGAAAGCAATGCATAAAGACTTTATTCCATACTCAAAGTACCATATGAAAACGCAATGCAATACACTGCGTGTGCGGTTGAGTGATCTTTTGAAGAAATGTAGCGTTGCAACACCAGGGATAGACTGCAATGTATCTCTGTCGTTGCAGCCCTCTGATGCTCCCTGCTGCCGGCGTCACAACAGTGTCTGCATGTTTCACAAATAGAGTTTGGAGAGACGTTGTCGGTGTCTGTATGTTGCTTATATTCTCCCAAACAGTGGGCGCTAAGGATCAGGGCACGGCAGACCATTGCAGCCATTGATCTCGAGCAGAAAAATAAAAGTGCTTACAGCACCTGGTATTCCCAGGCGGTCACCCATCCAAGTACTAACCAAGCCCGACCCTGCTTAGCTTCCGAGATCAGACGAGACCGGGCGTGATCAGGGTGGTATGGCCGTACGCAAATGTTACCGGGTCCATACTACCTTTTATTCAGCAGGAGCACAAAAGGACTGAGAGCGCTGCCGTGGCCAGAGACGGGACTTGTACAGAAACAATGATTAGATCCATAATGAAGGAAAGCAATGCATAAAGACTTTATTCCATACTCAAAGTACCATATCAAAACGCAATGCAATACACTGCGTGTGCGGTTGAGTGATCTTTTGAAGAAATGTAGCGTTGCAACACCAGGGATAGACTGCAATGTATCTCTGTCGTTGCAGCCCTCTGATGCTCCCTGCTGCCGGCGTCACAACAGTGTCTGCATGTTTCACAAATAGAGTTTGGAGAGACGTTGTCAGTGTCTGTATGTTGCTTAAATTCTCCCAAACAGTGGGCGCTAAGGATCAGGGCACGGCAGATCATTGCAGCCATTGATCTCGAGCAGAAAAATAAAAATGCTTACAGCACCTGGTATTCCCAGGCGGTCACCCATCCAAGTACTAACCAGGCCCGACCCTGCTTAGCTTCCGAGATCAGACGAGATCGGGCGTGATCAGGGTGGTATGGCCGTACGCAAATGTTACCGGGTCCATACTACCTTTTATTCAGCAGGAGCACAAAAGGACTGAGAGCGCTGCCGTGGCCAGAGACGGGACTTGTACAGAAACAATGATTAGATCCATAATGAAGGAAAGCAATGCATAAAGACTTTATTCCATACTCAAAGTACCATATCAAAACGCAATGCAATACACTGCGTGTGCGGTTGAGTGATCTTTTGAAGAAATGTAGCGTTGCAACACCAGGGATAGACTGCAATGTATCTCTGTCGTTGCAGCCCTCTGATGCTCCCTGCTGCCGGCGTCACAACAGTGTCTGCATTTTTCACAAATAGAGTTTGGAGAGACGTTGTCAGTGTCTGTATGTTGCTTAAATTCTCCCAAACAGTGGGCGCTAAGGATCAGGGCACGGCAGACCATTGCAGCCATTGATCTCGAGCAGAAAAATAAAAATGCTTACAGCACCTGGTATTCCCAGGCGGTCACCCATCCAAGTACTGACCAGGCCCGACCCTGCTTAGCTTCCGAGATCAGACGAGATCGGGCGTGATCAGGGTGGTATGGCCGTACGCAAATGTTACCGGGTCCATACTACCTTTTATTCAGCAGGAGCACAAAAGGACTGAGAGCGCTGCCGTGGCCAGAGACGGGACTTGTACAGAAACAATGATTAGATCCATAATGAAGGAAAGCAATGCATAAAGACTTTATTCCATACTCAAAGTACCATATGAAAACGCAATGCAATACACTGCGTGTGCGGTTGAGTGATCTTTTGAAGAAATGTAGCGTTGCAACACCAGGGATAGACTGCAATGTATCTCTGTCGTTGCAGCCCTCTGATGCTCCCTGCTGCCGGCGTCACAACAGTGTCTGCATGTTTCACAAATAGAGTTTGGAGAGACGTTGTCGGTGTCTGTATGTTGATTAAATTCTCCCAAACAGTGGGCGCTAAGGATCAGGGCACGGCAGACCATTGCAGCCATTGATCTCGAGCAGAAAAATAAATATGCTTACAGCACCTGGTATTCCCAGGCGGTCACCCATCCAAGTACTAACCAGGCCCGACCTTGCTTAGCTTCCGAGATCAGACGAGACCGGGCGTGATCAGGGTGGTATGGCCGTACGCAAATGTTACCGGGTCCATACTACCTTTTATTCAGCAGGAGCACAAAAGGACTGAGAGCGCTGCCGTGGCCAGAGACGGGACTTGTACAGAAACAATGATTAGATCCATAATGAAGGAAAGCAATGCATAAAGACTTTATTCCATACTCAAAGTACCATATCAAAACGCAATGCAATACACTGCGTGTGCGGTTGAGTGATCTTTTGAAGAAATGTAGCGTTGCAACACCAGGGATAGACTGCAATGTATCTCTGTCGTTGCAGCCCTCTGATGCTCCCTGCTGCCGGCGTCACAACAGTGTCTGCATGTTTCACAAATAGATTTTGGAGAGACGTTGTCAGTGTCTGTATGTTGCTTAAATTCTCCCAAACAGTGGGCGCTAAGGATCAGGGCACGGCAGATCATTGCAGCCATTGATCTCGAGCAGAAAAATAAAAATGCTTACAGCACCTGGTATTCCCAGGCGGTCACCCATCCAAGTACTAACCAGGCCCGACCCTGCTTAGCTTCCGAGATCAGACGAGATCGGGCGTGATCAGGGTGGTATGGCCGTACGCAAATGTTACCGGGTCCATACTACCTTTTATTCAGCAGGAGCACAAAAGGACTGAGAGCGCTGCCGTGGCCAGAGACGGGACTTGTACAGAAACAATGATTAGATCCATAATGAAGGAAAGCAATGCATAAAGACTTTATTCCATACTCAAAGTACCATATCAAAACGCAATGCAATACACTGCGTGTGCGGTTGAGTGATCTTTTGAAGAAATGTAGCGTTGCAACACCAGGGATAGACTGCAATGTATCTCTGTCGTTGCAGCCCTCTGATGCTCCCTGCTGCCGGCGTCACAACAGTGTCTGCATTTTTCACAAATAGAGTTTGGAGAGACGTTGTCAGTGTCTGTATGTTGCTTAAATTCTCCCAAACAGTGGGCGCTAAGGATCAGGGCACGGCAGACCATTGCAGCCATTGATCTCGAGCAGAAAAATAAAAATGCTTACAGCACCTGGTATTCCCAGGCGGTCACCCATCCAAGTACTAACCAGGCCCGACCCTGCTTAGCTTCCGAGATCAGACGAGATCGGGCGTGATCAGGGTGGTATGGCCGTACGCAAATGTTACCGGGTCCATACTACCTTTTATTCAGCAGGAGCACAAAAGGACTGAGAGCGCTGCCGTGGCCAGAGACGGGACATGTACAGAAACAATGATTAGATCCATAATGAAGGAAAGCAATGCATAAAGACTTTATTCCATACTCAAAGTACCATATCAAAACGCAATGCAATACACTGCGTGTGCGGTTGAGTGATCTTTTGAAGAAATGTAGCGTTGCAACACCAGGGATAGACTGCAATGTATCTCTGTCGTTGCAGCCCTCTGATGCTCGCTGCTGCCGGCGTCACAACAGTGTCTGCATTTTTCACAAATAGAGTTTGGAGAGACGTTGTCAGTGTCTGTATGTTGCTTATATTCTCCCAAACAGTGGGCGCTAAAGATCAGGGCACGGCAGACCATTGCAGCCATTGATCTCGAGCAGAAAAATAAAAATGCTTACAGCACCTGGTATTCCCAGGCGGTCACCCATCCAAGTACTAACCAGTCCCGACCCTGCTTAGCTTCCGAGATCAGACGAGATCGGGCGTGATCAGGGTGGTATGGCCGTACGCAAATGTTACCGGGTCCATACTACCTTTTATTCAGCAGGAGCACAAAAGGACTGAGAGCGCTGCCGTGGCCAGAGACGGGACTTGTACAGAAACAATGATTAGATCCATAATGAAGGAAAGCAATGCATAAAGACTTTATTCCATACTCAAAGTACCATATGAAAACGCAATGCAATACACTGCGTGTGCGGTTGAGTGATCTTTTGAAGAAATGTAGCGTTGCAACACCAGGGATAGACTGCAATGTATCTCTGTCGTTGCAGCCCTCTGATGCTCCCTGCTGCCGGCGTCACAACAGTGTCTGCATGTTTCACAAATAGAGTTTGGAGAGACGTTGTCGGTGTCTGTATGTTGATTAAATTCTCCCAAACAGTGGGCGCTAAGGATCAGGGCACGGCAGACCATTGCAGCCATTGATCTCGAGCAGAAAAATAAATATGCTTACAGCACCTGGTATTCCCAGGCGGTCACCCATCCAAGTACTAACCAGGCCCGACCTTGCTTAGCTTCCGAGATTTGACGAGACCGGGCGTGATCAGGGTGGTATGGCCGTACGCAAATGTTACCGGGTCCATACTACCTTTTATTCAGCAGGAGCACAAAAGGACTGAGAGCGCTGCCGTGGCCAGAGACGGGACTTGTACAGAAACAATGATTAGATCCATAATGAAGGAAAGCAATGCATAAAGACTTTATTCCATACTCAAAGTACCATATCAAAACGCAATGCAATACACTGCGTGTGCGGTTGAGTGATCTTTTGAAGAAATGTAGCGTTGCAACACCAGGGATAGACTGCAATGTATCTCTGTCGTTGCAGCCCTCTGATGCTCCCTGCTGCCGGCGTCACAACAGTGTCTGCATTTTTCACAAATAGAGTTTGGAGAGACGTTGTCAGTGTCTGTATGTTGCTTAAATTCTCCCAAACAGTGGGCGCTAAAGATCAGGGCACGGCAGACCATTGCAGCCATTGATCTCGAGCAGAAAAATAAATATGCTTACAGCACCTGGTATTCCCAGGCGGTCACCCATCCAAGTACTAACCAGGCCCGATCCTGCTTAGCTTCCGAGATCAGACGAGATCGGGCGTGATCAGGATGGTATGGCCGTACGCAAATGTTACCGGGTCCATACTACCTTTTATTCAGCAGGAGCACAAAAGGACTGAGAGCGCTGCCGTGGCCAGAGACGGGACTTGTACAGAAACAATGATTAGATCCATAATGAAGGAAAGCAATGCATAAAGACTTTATTCCATACTCAAAGTACCATATGAAAACGCAATGCAATACACTGCGTGTGCGGTTGAGTGATCTTTTGAAGAAATGTAGCGTTGCAACACCAGGGATAGACTGCAATGTATCTCTGTCGTTGCAGCCCTCTGATGCTCCCTGCTGCCGGCGTCACAACAGTGTCTGCATTTTTCACAAATAGAGTTTGGAGAGACGTTGTCAGTGTCTGTATGTTGCTTAAATTCTCCCAAACAGTGGGCGCTAAGGATCAGGGCACGGCAGACCATTGCAGCCATTGATCTCGAGCAGAAAAATAAAAATGCTTACAGCACCTGGTATTCCCAGGCGGTCACCCATCCAAGTACTAACCAGGCCCGACCCTGCTTAGCTTCCGAGATCAGACGAGATCGGGCGTGATCAGGGTGGTATGGCCGTACGCAAATGTTCCCGGGTCCATACTACGTTTTATTCAGCAGGAGCACAAAAGGACTGAGAGCGCTGCCGTGGCCAGAGACGGGACTTGTACAGAAACAATGATTAGATCCATAATGAAGGAAAGCAATGCATAAAGACTTTATTCCATACTCAAAGTACCATATCAAAACGCAATGCAATACACTGCGTGTGCGGTTGAGTGATCTTTTGAAGAAATGTAGCGTTGCAACACCAGGGATAGACTGCATTGTATCTCTGTCGTTGCAGCCCTCTGATGCTCCCTGCTGCCGGCGTCACAACAGTGTCTGCATGTTTCACAAATAGAGTTTGGAGAGACGTTGTCAGTGTCTGTATGTTGCTTAAATTCTCCCAAACAGTGGGCGCTAAGGATCAGGGCACGGCAGACCATTGCAGCCATTGATCTCGAGCAGAAAAATAAAAAAGCTTACAGCACCTGGTATTCCCAGGCGGTCACCCATCCAAGTACTAACCAGGCCCGACCCTGCTTAGCTTCCGAGATCAGACGAGACCGGGCGTGATCAGGGTGGTATGGCCGTACGCAAATGTTACCGGGTCCATACTACCTTTTATTCAGCAGGAGCACAAAAGGACTGAGAGCGCTGCCGTGGCCAGAGACGGGACTTGTACAGAAACAATGATTAGATCCATAATGAAGGAAAGCAATGCATAAAGACTTTATTCCATACTCAAAGTACCATATCAAAACGCAATGCAATACACTGCGTGTGCGGTTGAGTGATCTTTTGAAGAAATGTAGCGTTGCAACACCAGGGATAGACTGCAATGTATCTCTGTCGTTGCAGCCCTCTGATGCTCCCTGCTGCCGGCGTCACAACAGTGTCTGCATGTTTCACAAATAGAGTTTGGAGAGACGTTGTCGGTGTCTGTATGTTGCTTATATTCTCCCAAACAGTGGGCGCTAAGGATCAGGGCACGGCAGACCATTGCAGCCATTGATCTCGAGCAGAAAAATAATTATGCTTACAGCACCTGGTATTCCCAGGCGGTCACCCATCCAAGTACTAACCAGGCCCGACCCTGCTTAGCTTCCGAGATCAGACGAGATCGGGCGTGATCAGGGTGGTATGGCCGTACGCAAATGTTACCGGGTCCATACTACCTTTTATTCAGCAGGAGCACAAAAGGACTGAGAGCGCTGCCGTGGCCAGAGACGGGACTTGTACAGAAACAATGATTAGATCCATAATGAAGGAAAGCAATGCATAAAGACTTTATTCCATACTCAATGTACCATATGAAAACGCAATGCAATACACTGCGTGTGCGGTTGAGTGATCTTTTGAAGAAATGTAGCGTTGCAACACCAGGGATAGACTGCAATGTATCTCTGTCGTTGCAGCCCTCTGATGCTCCCTGCTGCCGGCGTCACAACAGTGTCTGCATGTTTCACAAATAGAGTTTGGAGAGACGTTGTCAGTGTCTGTATGTTGCTCAAATTCTCCCAAACAGTGGGCGCTAAAGATCAGGGCACGGCAGACCATTGCAGCCATTGATCTCGAGCAGAAAAATAAATATGCTTACAGCACCTGGTATTCCCAGGCGGTCACCCATCCAAGTACTAACCAGGCCCGACCCTGCTTAGCTTCCGAGATCAGACGAGATCGGGCGTGATCAGGGTGGTATGGCCGTACGCAAATGTTACCGGGTCCATACTACCTTTTATTCAGCAGGAGCACAAAAGGACTGAGAGCGCTGCCGTGGCCAGAGACGGGACATGTACAGAAACAATGATTAGATCCATAATGAAGGAAAGCATTGCATAAAGACTTTATTCCATACTCAAAGTACCATATCAAAACGCAATGCAATACACTGCGTGTGCGGTTGAGTGATATTTTGAAGAAATGTAGCGTTGCAACACCAGGGATAGACTGCAATGTATCTCTGTCGTTGCAGCCCTCTGATGCTCCCTGCTGCCGGCGTCACAACAGTGTCTGCATTTTTCACAAATAGAGTTTGGAGAGACGTTGTCAGTGTCTGTATGTTGCTTAAATTCTCCCAAACAGTGGGCGCTAAGGATCAGGGCACGGCAGACCATTGCAGCCATTGATCTCGAGCAGAAAAATAAAAATGCTTACAGCACCTGGTATTCCCAGGCGGTCACCCATCCAAGTACTAACCAGGCCCGACCCTGCTTAGCTTCCGAGATCAGACGAGATCTGGCGTGATCAGGGTGGTATGGCCGTACGCAAATGTTACCGGGTCCATACTAGCTTTCATACAGCAGGAGCACATATGGACTGAGAGCGCTGCCGTGGCCAGAGACGGGACTTGTACAGAAACAATGATTAGATCCATAATGAAGGAAAGCAATGCATAAAGACTTTATTCCATACTCAAAGTACCATATCAAAACGCAATGCAATACACTGCGTGTGCGGTTGAGTGATCTTTTGAAGAAATGTAGCGTTGCAACACCAGGGATAGACTGCAATGTATCTCTGTCGTTGCAGCCCTCTGATGCTCCCTGCTGCCGGTGTCACAACAGTGTCTGCATTTTTCACAAATAGAGTTTGGAGAGACGTTGTCAGTGTCTGTATGTTGCTTAAATTCTCCCAAACAGTGGGCGCTAAAGATCTCTGCCCGTATGCAAATTAGCCATGTGCGCCTAACAGAAGAATGACGTAATGTTGAGAACGAGTCATACTAAAAACCGAGAGCAAGCGAAAGCTAAACCAGACTGTATCAATCACACACTTTGGGTCCATTCTAACTTTTGATAAGAGGCTAGTCTTTAAATCTTTGCAGTGACTGAATGTTGATGATAAAACGGATTGTTTTGCATAAGATGAGTGTGTGCGACTGTGTGTTTGTCATTTCCGGCTTCGGCATACCGCATGGTCATGAAGGCCTCGTGGTGAGTTACTTTCTTAGTGAAGCAGCTTAGCCTTACAGTTGGATAAGTTGGAGTGATTGGAGTTTATTTTTCACAGTGAGAGAGGGGTGCACCGGTCCTGGAGGTACTGCAATACCAGGTCGATGCGTGGAGTGGACGGAGCAAGCCCCTATTCCATCTCCCAGTTCCAAAAAACAATTTAATATATGGTCCCCGGGTAGGGGACGTATCAGATATTAAACTGATAAGAACAGATACTACACTTGATCTTAGCCAAAAGGCCGAGAAGCGATGCCCACACATGCTCAGACCAAGAGTCCAGCTTCCCAAACACGTCGCTCCACTTAGCGGTTTGACAGACGACGACAAAACAAATAGAAGACCAGTCACCCTGTGTGCGTGTTTGTGAAAGCTGAAGAAAAATGCCGAGGTCGCTGCATCTCTCTGCTGGTCCCTGCTGCCAGCGTCACCAGTGTGTCTGCATGTTTCTCAAATAGAGTTTGGAGAGACGTTGTCAGTGTCTGTATGTTGCTTAAATTCTCCCAAACAGTGGGCGCTAAAGATCACGGCACGGCAGGCCATTGCAGCCAATGAGCTCGAGTTGAAAAATAAATGTGCTTACAGCACCAGGTGGTCCCCCAACGATGTAGTAACCAGGCCCGACCCTGCTTAGCTTCCGAGATCAGACGAGATCGGGCATGATCAGGCTGTTATGGCCGTAAACTAACATTTCCGGGTCCATACTAGGTTTTATACAGCAGGAGCACATAAGGACTGAGGGTGCTGCCGTGGCCAGAGACGGGACTTGTACAGAAACAATGATTAGATCCATAATGAAGGAAAGCAATGCATAAAGACTTTATTCCATACTCAAAGTACCATATGAAAACGCAATGCAATACACTGCGTGTGCGGTTGAGTGATCTTTTGAAGAAATGTAGCGTTGCAACACCAGGGATAGACTGCAATGTATCTCTGTCGTTGCAGCCCTCTGATGCTCCCTGCTGCCGGCGTCACAACAGTGTCTGCATGTTTCACAAATAGAGTTTGGAGAGACGTTGTCAGTGTCTGTATGTTGCTTAAATTCTCCCAAACAGTGGGCGCTAAGGATCAGGGCACGGCAGACCATTGCAGCCATTGATCTCGAGCAGAAAAATAAAAATGCTTACAGCACCTGGTATTCCCAGGCGGTCACCCATCCAAGTACTAACCAGGCCCGACCCTGCTTAGCTTCCGAGATCAGACGAGATCGGGCGTGATCAGGGTGGTATGGCCGTACGCAAATTTTACCGGGTCCATACTACCTTTTATTCAGCAGGAGCACAAAAGGACTGAGAGCGCTGCCGTGGCCAGAGACGGGAGTGTACAGAAACAATGATTAGATCCATAATGAAGGAAAGCAATGCATAAAGACTTTATTCCATACTCAAAGTACCATATGAAAACGCAATGCAATACACTGCGTGTGCGGTTGAGTGATCTTTTGAAGAAATGTAACGTTGCAACACCAGGGATGGACTGCAATGTATCTCTGTCGTTGCAGCCCTCTGATGCTCCCTGCTGCCGGCGTCACAACAGTGTCTGCATGTTTCACAAATAGAGTTTGGAGAGACGTTGTCGGTGTCTGTATGTTGCTTATATTCTCCCAAACAGTGGGCGCTAAGGATCAGGGCACGGCAGACCATTGCAGCCATTGATCTCGAGCAGAAAAATAAAAATGCTTACAGCACCTGGTATTCCCAGGCGGTCACCCATCCAAGTACTAACCAGGCCCGACCCTACTTAGCTTCCGAGATCAGACGAGATCGGGCGTGATCAGGGTGGTATGGCCGTACGCAAATGTTACCGGGTCCATACTACCTTTTATTCAGCAGGAGCACAAAAGGACTGAGAGCGCTGCCGTGGCCAGAGACGGGACTTGTACAGAAACAATGATTAGATCCATAATGAAGGAAAGCAATGCATAAAGACTTTATTCCATACTCAAAGTACCATATCAAAACGCAATGCAATACACTGCGTGTGCGGTTGAGTGATCTTTTGAAGAAATGTAGCGTTGCAACACCAGGGATAGACTGCAATGTATCTCTGTCGTTGCAGCCCTCTGATGCTCCCTGCTGCCGGCGTCACAACAGTGTCTGCATGTTTAACAAATAGAGTTTGGAGAGACGTTGTCAGTGTCTGTATGTTGCTTAAATTCTCCCAAACAGTGGGCGCTAAAGATCAGGGCACGGCAGACCATTGCAGCCATTGATCTCGAGCAGAAAAATAAATATGCTTACAGCACCTGGTATTCCCAGGCGGTCACCCATCCAAGTACTAACCAGGCCCGACCCTGCTTAGCTTCCGAGATCAGACGAGATCGGTCGTGATCAGTGTGGTTTGGCCGTACGCAAATGTTACCGGGTCCATACTACCTTTTATTCAGCAGGAGCACAAAAGGACTGAGAGCGCTGCCGTGGCCAGAGACGGGACTTGTACAGAAACAATGATTAGATCCATAATGAAGGAAAGCAATGCATAAAGACTTTATTCCATACTCAAAGTACCATATCAAAACGCAATGCAATACACTGCGTGTGCGGTTGAGTGATCTTTTGAAGAAATGTAGCGTTGCAACACCAGGGATAGACTGCAATGTATCTCTGTCGTTGCAGCCCTCTGATGCTCCCTGCTGCCGGCGTCACAACAGTGTCTGCATGTTTAACAAATAGAGTTTGGAGAGACGTTGTCAGTGTCTGTATGTTGCTTAAATTCTCCCAAACAGTGGGCGCTAAGGATCAGGGCATGGCAGACCATTGCAGCCATTGATCTCGAGCAGAAAAATAAAAATGCTTACAGCACCTGGTATTCCCAGGCGGTCACCCATCCAAGTACTAACCAGGCCCGACCCTGCTTAGCTTCCGAGATCAGACGAGATCGGGCGTGATCAGGGTGGTATGGCCGTACGCAAATGTTACCGGGTCCATACTACCTTTTATTCAGCAGGAGCACAAAAGGACTGAGAGCGCTGCCGTGGCCAGAGACGGGACATGTACAGAAACAATGATTAGATCCATAATGAAGGAAAGCAATGCATAAAGACTTTATTCCATACTCAAAGTACCATATCAAAACGCAATGCAATACACTGCGTGTGCGGTTGAGTGATCTTTTGAAGAAATGTAGCGTTGCAACACCAGGGATAGACTGCAATGTATCTCTGTCGTTGCAGCCCTCTGATGCTCGCTGCTGCCGGCGTCACAACAGTGTCTGCATTTTTCACAAATAGAGTTTGGAGAGACGTTGTCAGTGTCTGTATGTTGCTTATATTCTCCCAAACAGTGGGCGCTAAAGATCAGGGCACGGCAGACCATTGCAGCCATTGATCTCGAGCAGAAAAATAAAAATGCTTACAGCACCTGGTATTCCCAGGCGGTCACCCATCCAAGTACTAACCAGTCCCGACCCTGCTTAGCTTCCGAGATCAGACGAGATCGGGCGTGATCAGGGTGGTATGGCCGTACGCAAATGTTACCGGGTCCATACTACCTTTTATTCAGCAGGAGCACAAAAGGACTGAGAGCGCTGCCGTGGCCAGAGACGGGACTTGTACAGAAACAATGATTAGATCCATAATGAAGGAAAGCAATGCATAAAGACTTTATTCCATACTCAAAGTACCATATGAAAACGCAATGCAATACACTGCGTGTGCGGTTGAGTGATCTTTTGAAGAAATGTAGAGTTGCAACACCAGGGATAGACTGCAATGTATCTCTGTCGTTGCAGCCCTCTGATGCTCCCTGCTGCCGGCGTCACAACAGTGTCTGCATGTTTCACAAATAGAGTTTGGAGAGACGTTGTCGGTGTCTGTATGTTGATTAAATTCTCCCAAACAGTGGGCGCTAAGGATCAGGGCACGGCAGACCATTGCAGCCATTGATCTCGAGCAGAAAAATAAATATGCTTACAGCACCTGGTATTCCCAGGCGGTCACCCATCCAAGTACTAACCAGGCCCGACCTTGCTTAGCTTCCGAGATCAGACGAGACCGGGCGTGATCAGGGTGGTATGGCCGTACGCAAATGTTACCGGGTCCATACTACCTTTTATTCAGCAGGAGCACAAAAGGACTGAGAGCGCTGCCGTGGCCAGAGACGGGACTTGTACAGAAACAATGATTAGATCCATAATGAAGGAAAGCAATGCATAAAGACTTTATTCCATACTCAAAGTACCATATCAAAACGCAATGCAATACACTGCGTGTGCGGTTGAGTGATCTTTTGAAGAAATGTAGCGTTGCAACACCAGGGATAGACTGCAATGTATCTCTGTCGTTGCAGCCCTCTGATGCTCCCTGCTGCCGGCGTCACAACAGTGTCTGCATTTTTCACAAATAGAGTTTGGAGAGACGTTGTCAGTGTCTGTATGTTGCTTAAATTCTCCCAAACAGTGGGCGCTAAAGATCAGGGCACGGCAGACCATTGCAGCCATTGATCTCGAGCAGAAAAATAAATATGCTTACAGCACCTGGTATTCCCAGGCGGTCACCCATCCAAGTACTAACCAGGCCCGATCCTGCTTAGCTTCCGAGATCAGACGAGATCGGGCGTGATCAGGATGGTATGGCCGTACGCAAATGTTACCGGGTCCATACTACCTTTTATTCAGCAGGAGCACAAAAGGACTGAGAGCGCTGCCGTGGCCAGAGACGGGACTTGTACAGAAACAATGATTAGATCCATAATGAAGGAAAGCAATGCATAAAGACTTTATTCCATACTCAAAGTACCATATGAAAACGCAATGCAATACACTGCGTGTGCGGTTGAGTGATCTTTTGAAGAAATGTAGCGTTGCAACACCAGGGATAGACTGCAATGTATCTCTGTCGTTGCAGCCCTCTGATGCTCCCTGCTGCCGGCGTCACAACAGTGTCTGCATTTTTCACAAATAGAGTTTGGAGAGACGTTGTCAGTGTCTGTATGTTGCTTAAATTCTCCCAAACAGTGGGCGCTAAGGATCAGGGCACGGCAGACCATTGCAGCCATTGATCTCGAGCAGAAAAATAAAAATGCTTACAGCACCTGGTATTCCCAGGCGGTCACCCATCCAAGTACTAACCAGGCCCGACCCTGCTTAGCTTCCGAGATCAGACGAGATCGGGCGTGATCAGGGTGGTATGGCCGTACGCAAATGTTCCCGGGTCCATACTACGTTTTATTCAGCAGGAGCACAAAAGGACTGAGAGCGCTGCCGTGGCCAGAGACGGGACTTGTACAGAAACAATGATTAGATCCATAATGAAGGAAAGCAATGCATAAAGACTTTATTCCATACTCAAAGTACCATATCAAAACGCAATGCAATACACTGCGTGTGCGGTTGAGTGATCTTTTGAAGAAATGTAGCGTTGCAACACCAGGGATAGACTGCATTGTATCTCTGTCGTTGCAGCCCTCTGATGCTCCCTGCTGCCGGCGTCACAACAGTGTCTGCATGTTTCACAAATAGAGTTTGGAGAGACGTTGTCAGTGTCTGTATGTTGCTTAAATTCTCCCAAACAGTGGGCGCTAAGGATCAGGGCACGGCAGACCATTGCAGCCATTGATCTCGAGCAGAAAAATAAAAAAGCTTACAGCACCTGGTATTCCCAGGCGGTCACCCATCCAAGTACTAACCAGGCCCGACCCTGCTTAGCTTCCGAGATCAGACGAGACCGGGCGTGATCAGGGTGGTATGGCCGTACGCAAATGTTACCGGGTCCATACTACCTTTTATTCAGCAGGAGCACAAAAGGACTGAGAGCGCTGCCGTGGCCAGAGACGGGACTTGTACAGAAACAATGATTAGATCCATAATGAAGGAAAGCAATGCATAAAGACTTTATTCCATACTCAAAGTACCATATCAAAACGCAATGCAATACACTGCGTGTGCGGTTGAGTGATCTTTTGAAGAAATGTAGCGTTGCAACACCAGGGATAGACTGCAATGTATCTCTGTCGTTGCAGCCCTCTGATGCTCCCTGCTGCCGGCGTCACAACAGTGTCTGCATGTTTCACAAATAGAGTTTGGAGAGACGTTGTCAGTGTCTGTATGTTGCTCAAATTCTCCCAAACAGTGGGCGCTAAAGATCAGGGCACGGCAGACCATTGCAGCCATTGATCTCGAGCAGAAAAATAAATATGCTTACAGCACCTGGTATTCCCAGGCGGTCACCCATCCAAGTACTAACCAGGCCCGACCCTGCTTAGCTTCCGAGATCAGACGAGATCGGGCGTGATCAGGGTGGTATGGCCGTACGCAAATGTTACCGGGTCCATACTACCTTTTATTCAGCAGGAGCACAAAAGGACTGAGAGCGCTGCCGTGGCCAGAGACGGGACATGTACAGAAACAATGATTAGATCCATAATGAAGGAAAGCATTGCATAAAGACTTTATTCCATACTCAAAGTACCATATCAAAACGCAATGCAATACACTGCGTGTGCGGTTGAGTGATATTTTGAAGAAATGTAGCGTTGCAACACCAGGGATAGACTGCAATGTATCTCTGTCGTTGCAGCCCTCTGATGCTCCCTGCTGCCGGCGTCACAACAGTGTCTGCATTTTTCACAAATAGAGTTTGGAGAGACGTTGTCAGTGTCTGTATGTTGCTTAAATTCTCCCAAACAGTGGGCGCTAAGGATCAGGGCACGGCAGACCATTGCAGCCATTGATCTCGAGCAGAAAAATAAAAATGCTTACAGCACCTGGTATTCCCAGGCGGTCACCCATCCAAGTACTAACCAGGCCCGACCCTGCTTAGCTTCCGAGATCAGACGAGATCTGGCGTGATCAGGGTGGTATGGCCGTACGCAAATGTTACCGGGTCCATACTAGCTTTCATACAGCAGGAGCACATATGGACTGAGAGCGCTGCCGTGGCCAGAGACGGGACTTGTACAGAAACAATGATTAGATCCATAATGAAGGAAAGCAATGCATAAAGACTTTATTCCATACTCAAAGTACCATATCAAAACGCAATGCAATACACTGCGTGTGCGGTTGAGTGATCTTTTGAAGAAATGTAGCGTTGCAACACCAGGGATAGACTGCAATGTATCTCTGTCGTTGCAGCCCTCTGATGCTCCCTGCTGCCGGTGTCACAACAGTGTCTGCATTTTTCACAAATAGAGTTTGGAGAGACGTTGTCAGTGTCTGTATGTTGCTTAAATTCTCCCAAACAGTGGGCGCTAAAGATCTCTGCCCGTATGCAAATTAGCCATGTGCGCCTAACAGAAGAATGACGTAATGTTGAGAACGAGTCATACTAAAAACCGAGAGCAAGCGAAAGCTAAACCAGACTGTATCAATCACACACTTTGGGTCCATTCTAACTTTTGATAAGAGGCTAGTCTTTAAATCTTTGCAGTGACTGAATGTTGATGATAAAACGGATTGTTTTGCATAAGATGAGTGTGTGCGACTGTGTGTTTGTCATTTCCGGCTTCGGCATACCGCATGGTCATGAAGGCCTCGTGGTGAGTTACTTTCTTAGTGAAGCAGCTTAGCCTTACAGTTGGATAAGTTGGAGTGATTGGAGTTTATTTTTCACAGTGAGAGAGGGGTGCACCGGTCCTGGAGGTACTGCAATACCAGGTCGATGCGTGGAGTGGACGGAGCAAGCCCCTATTCCATCTCCCAGTTCCAAAAAACAATTTAATATATGGTCCCCGGGTAGGGGACGTATCAGATATTAAACTGATAAGAACAGATACTACACTTGATCTTAGCCAAAAGGCCGAGAAGCGATGCCCACACATGCTCAGACCAAGAGTCCAGCTTCCCAAACACGTCGCTCCACTTAGCGGTTTGACAGACGACGACAAAACAAATAGAAGACCAGTCACCCTGTGTGCGTGTTTGTGAAAGCTGAAGAAAAATGCCGAGGTCGCTGCATCTCTCTGCTGGTCCCTGCTGCCAGCGTCACCAGTGTGTCTGCATGTTTTTCAAATAGAGTTTGGAGAGACGTTGTCAGTGTCTGTATGTTGCTTAAATTCTCCCAAACAGTGGGCGCTAAAGATCACGGCACGGCAGGCCATTGCAGCCAATGAGCTCGAGTTGAAAAATAAATGTGCTTACAGCACCAGGTGGTCCCCCAACGATGTAGTAACCAGGCCCGACCCTGCTTAGCTTCCGAGATCAGACGAGATCGGGCATGATCAGGCTGTTATGGCCGTAAACTAACATTTCCGGGTCCATACTAGGTTTTATACAGCAGGAGCACATAAGGACTGAGGGTGCTGCCGTGGCCAGAGACGGGACTTGTACAGAAACAATGATTAGATCCATAATGAAGGAAAGCAATGCATAAAGACTTTATTCCATACTCAAAGTACCATATGAAAACGCAATGCAATACACTGCGTGTGCGGTTGAGTGATCTTTTGAAGAAATGTAGCGTTGCAACACCAGGGATAGACTGCAATGTATCTCTGTCGTTGCAGCCCTCTGATGCTCCCTGCTGCCGGCGTCACAACAGTGTCTGCATGTTTCACAAATAGAGTTTGGAGAGACGTTGTCAGTGTCTGTATGTTGCTTAAATTCTCCCAAACAGTGGGCGCTAAGGATCAGGGCACGGCAGACCATTGCAGCCATTGATCTCGAGCAGAAAAATAAAAATGCTTACAGCACCTGGTATTCCCAGGCGGTCACCCATCCAAGTACTAACCAGGCCCGACCCTGCTTAGCTTCCGAGATCAGACGAGATCGGGCGTGATCAGGGTGGTATGGCCGTACGCAAATTTTACCGGGTCCATACTACCTTTTATTCAGCAGGAGCACAAAAGGACTGAGAGCGCTGCCGTGGCCAGAGACGGGACTTGTACAGAAACAATGATTAGATCCATAATGAAGGAAAGCAATGCATAAAGACTTTATTCCATACTCAAAGTACCATATGAAAACGCAATGCAATACACTGCGTGTGCGGTTGAGTGATCTTTTGAAGAAATGTAACGTTGCAACACCAGGGATGGACTGCAATGTATCTCTGTCGTTGCAGCCCTCTGATGCTCCCTGCTGCCGGCGTCACAACAGTGTCTGCATGTTTCACAAATAGAGTTTGGAGAGACGTTGTCGGTGTCTGTATGTTGCTTATATTCTCCCAAACAGTGGGCGCTAAGGATCAGGGCACGGCAGACCATTGCAGCCATTGATCTCGAGCAGAAAAATAAAAATGCTTACAGCACCTGGTATTCCCAGGCGGTCACCCATCCAAGTACTAACCAGGCCCGACCCTGCTTAGCTTCCGAGATCAGACGAGATCGGGCGTGATCAGGGTGGTATGGCCGTACGCAAATGTTACCGGGTCCATACTACCTTTTATTCAGCAGGAGCACAAAAGGACTGAGAGCGCTGCCGTGGCCAGAGACGGGACTTGTACAGAAACAATGATTAGATCCATAATGAAGGAAAGCAATGCATAAAGACTTTATTCCATACTCAAAGTACCATATCAAAACGCAATGCAATACACTGCGTGTGCGGTTGAGTGATCTTTTGAAGAAATGTAGCGTTGCAACACCAGGGATAGACTGCAATGTATCTCTGTCGTTGCAGCCCTCTGATGCTCCCTGCTGCCGGCGTCACAACAGTGTCTGCATGTTTAACAAATAGAGTTTGGAGAGACGTTGTCAGTGTCTGTATGTTGCTTAAATTCTCCCAAACAGTGGGCGCTAAAGATCAGGGCACGGCAGACCATTGCAGCCATTGATCTCGAGCAGAAAAATAAATATGCTTACAGCACCTGGTATTCCCAGGCGGTCACCCATCCAAGTACTAACCAGGCCCGACCCTGCTTAGCTTCCGAGATCAGACGAGATCGGGCGTGATCAGTGTGGTTTGGCCGTACGCAAATGTTACCGGGTCCATACTACCTTTTATTCAGCAGGAGCACAAAAGGACTGAGAGCGCTGCCGTGGCCAGAGACGGGACTTGTACAGAAACAATGATTAGATCCATAATGAAGGAAAGCAATGCATAAAGACTTTATTCCATACTCAAAGTACCATATCAAAACGCAATGCAATACACTGCGTGTGCGGTTGAGTGATCTTTTGAAGAAATGTAGCGTTGCAACACCAGGGATAGACTGCAATGTATCTCTGTCGTTGCAGCCCTCTGATGCTCCCTGCTGCCGGCGTCACAACAGTGTCTGCATGTTTAACAAATAGAGTTTGGAGAGACGTTGTCAGTGTCTGTATGTTGCTTAAATTCTCCCAAACAGTGGGCGCTAAAGATCAGGGCACGGCAGACCATTGCAGCCATTGATCTCGAGCAGAAAAATAAAAATGCTTACAGCACCTGGTATTCCCAGGCGGTCACCCATCCAAGTACTAACCAGGCCCGACCCTGCTTAGCTTCCGAGATCAGACGAGATCGGGCGTGATCAGGGTTGTATGGCCGTACGCAAATGTTCCCGGGTCCATACTACCTTTTATTCAGCAGGAGCACAAAAGGACAGAGCGCTGCCGTGGCCAGAGACGGGACTTGTACAGAAACAATGATTAGATCCATAATGAAGGAAAGCAATGCATAAAGACTTTATTCCATACTCAAAGTACCATATCAAAACGCAATGCAATACACTGCGTGTGCGGTTGAGTGATCTTTTGAAGAAATGTAGCGTTGCAACACCAGGGATAGACTGCAATGTATCTCTGTCGTTGCAGCCCTCTGATGCTCCCTGCTGCCGGCGTCACAACAGTGTCTGCATTTTTCACAAATAGAGTTTGGAGAGACGTTGTCAGTGTCTGTATGTTGCTTAAATTCTCCCAAACAGTGGGCGCTAAGGATCAGGGCACGGCAGACCATTGCAGCCATTGATCTCGAGCAGAAAAATAAAAATGCTTACAGCACCTGGTATTCCCAGGCGGTCACCCATCCAAGTACTAACCAGGCCCGACCCTGCTTAGCTTCCGAGATCAGACGAGATCTGGCGTGATCAGGGTGGTATGGCCGTACGCAAATGTTACCGGGTCCATACTAGCTTTCATACAGCAGGAGCACATATGGACTGAGAGCGCTGCCGTGGCCAGAGACGGGACTTGTACAGAAACAATGATTAGATCCATAATGAAGGAAAGCAATGCATAAAGACTTTATTCCATACTCAAAGTACCATATCAAAACGCAATGCAATACACTGCGTGTGCGGTTGAGTGATCTTTTGAAGAAATGTAGCGTTGCAACACCAGGGATAGACTGCAATGTATCTCTGTCGTTGCAGCCCTCTGATGCTCCCTGCTGCCGGTGTCACAACAGTGTCTGCATTTTTCACAAATAGAGTTTGGAGAGACGTTGTCAGTGTCTGTATGTTGCTTAAATTCTCCCAAACAGTGGGCGCTAAAGATCTCTGCCCGTATGCAAATTAGCCATGTGCGCCTAACAGAAGAATGACGTAATGTTGAGAACGAGTCATACTAAAAACCGAGAGCAAGCGAAAGCTAAACCAGACTGTATCAATCACACACTTTGGGTCCATTCTAACTTTTGATAAGAGGCTAGTCTTTAAATCTTTGCAGTGACTGAATGTTGATGATAAAACGGATTGTTTTGCATAAGATGAGTGTGTGCGACTGTGTGTTTGTCATTTCCGGCTTCGGCATACCGCATGGTCATGAAGGCCTCGTGGTGAGTTACTTTCTTAGTGAAGCAGCTTAGCCTTACAGTTGGATAAGTTGGAGTGATTGGAGTTTATTTTTCACAGTGAGAGAGGGGTGCACCGGTCCTGGAGGTACTGCAATACCAGGTCGATGCGTGGAGTGGACGGAGCAAGCCCCTATTCCATCTCCCAGTTCCAAAAAACAATTTAATATATGGTCCCCGGGTAGGGGACGTATCAGATATTAAACTGATAAGAACAGATACTACACTTGATCTTAGCCAAAAGGCCGAGAAGCGATGCCCACACATGCTCAGACCAAGAGTCCAGCTTCCCAAACACGTCGCTCCACTTAGCGGTTTGACAGACGACGACAAAACAAATAGAAGACCAGTCACCCTGTGTGCGTGTTTGTGAAAGCTGAAGAAAAATGCCGAGGTCGCTGCATCTCTCTGCTGGTCCCTGCTGCCAGCGTCACCAGTGTGTCTGCATGTTTTTCAAATAGAGTTTGGAGAGACGTTGTCAGTGTCTGTATGTTGCTTAAATTCTCCCAAACAGTGGGCGCTAAAGATCACGGCACGGCAGGCCATTGCAGCCAATGAGCTCGAGTTGAAAAATAAATGTGCTTACAGCACCAGGTGGTCCCCCAACGATGTAGTAACCAGGCCCGACCCTGCTTAGCTTCCGAGATCAGACGAGATCGGGCATGATCAGGCTGTTATGGCCGTAAACTAACATTTCCGGGTCCATACTAGGTTTTATACAGCAGGAGCACATAAGGACTGAGGGTGCTGCCGTGGCCAGAGACGGGACTTGTACAGAAACAATGATTAGATCCATAATGAAGGAAAGCAATGCATAAAGACTTTATTCCATACTCAAAGTACCATATGAAAACGCAATGCAATACACTGCGTGTGCGGTTGAGTGATCTTTTGAAGAAATGTAGCGTTGCAACACCAGGGATAGACTGCAATGTATCTCTGTCGTTGCAGCCCTCTGATGCTCCCTGCTGCCGGCGTCACAACAGTGTCTGCATGTTTCACAAATAGAGTTTGGAGAGACGTTGTCAGTGTCTGTATGTTGCTTAAATTCTCCCAAACAGTGGGCGCTAAGGATCAGGGCACGGCAGACCATTGCAGCCATTGATCTCGAGCAGAAAAATAAAAATGCTTACAGCACCTGGTATTCCCAGGCGGTCACCCATCCAAGTACTAACCAGGCCCGACCCTGCTTAGCTTCCGAGATCAGACGAGATCGGGCGTGATCAGGGTGGTATGGCCGTACGCAAATTTTACCGGGTCCATACTACCTTTTATTCAGCAGGAGCACAAAAGGACTGAGAGCGCTGCCGTGGCCAGAGACGGGACTTGTACAGAAACAATGATTAGATCCATAATGAAGGAAAGCAATGCATAAAGACTTTATTCCATACTCAAAGTACCATATGAAAACGCAATGCAATACACTGCGTGTGCGGTTGAGTGATCTTTTGAAGAAATGTAACGTTGCAACACCAGGGATGGACTGCAATGTATCTCTGTCGTTGCAGCCCTCTGATGCTCCCTGCTGCCGGCGTCACAACAGTGTCTGCATGTTTCACAAATAGAGTTTGGAGAGACGTTGTCGGTGTCTGTATGTTGCTTATATTCTCCCAAACAGTGGGCGCTAAGGATCAGGGCACGGCAGACCATTGCAGCCATTGATCTCGAGCAGAAAAATAAAAATGCTTACAGCACCTGGTATTCCCAGGCGGTCACCCATCCAAGTACTAACCAGGCCCGACCCTGCTTAGCTTCCGAGATCAGACGAGATCGGGCGTGATCAGGGTGGTATGGCCGTACGCAAATGTTACCGGGTCCATACTACCTTTTATTCAGCAGGAGCACAAAAGGACTGAGAGCGCTGCCGTGGCCAGAGACGGGACTTGTACAGAAACAATGATTAGATCCATAATGAAGGAAAGCAATGCATAAAGACTTTATTCCATACTCAAAGTACCATATCAAAACGCAATGCAATACACTGCGTGTGCGGTTGAGTGATCTTTTGAAGAAATGTAGCGTTGCAACACCAGGGATAGACTGCAATGTATCTCTGTCGTTGCAGCCCTCTGATGCTCCCTGCTGCCGGCGTCACAACAGTGTCTGCATGTTTAACAAATAGAGTTTGGAGAGACGTTGTCAGTGTCTGTATGTTGCTTAAATTCTCCCAAACAGTGGGCGCTAAAGATCAGGGCACGGCAGACCATTGCAGCCATTGATCTCGAGCAGAAAAATAAATATGCTTACAGCACCTGGTATTCCCAGGCGGTCACCCATCCAAGTACTAACCAGGCCCGACCCTGCTTAGCTTCCGAGATCAGACGAGATCGGGCGTGATCAGTGTGGTTTGGCCGTACGCAAATGTTACCGGGTCCATACTACCTTTTATTCAGCAGGAGCACAAAAGGACTGAGAGCGCTGCCGTGGCCAGAGACGGGACTTGTACAGAAACAATGATTAGATCCATAATGAAGGAAAGCAATGCATAAAGACTTTATTCCATACTCAAAGTACCATATCAAAACGCAATGCAATACACTGCGTGTGCGGTTGAGTGATCTTTTGAAGAAATGTAGCGTTGCAACACCAGGGATAGACTGCAATGTATCTCTGTCGTTGCAGCCCTCTGATGCTCCCTGCTGCCGGCGTCACAACAGTGTCTGCATGTTTAACAAATAGAGTTTGGAGAGACGTTGTCAGTGTCTGTATGTTGCTTAAATTCTCCCAAACAGTGGGCGCTAAAGATCAGGGCACGGCAGACCATTGCAGCCATTGATCTCGAGCAGAAAAATAAAAATGCTTACAGCACCTGGTATTCCCAGGCGGTCACCCATCCAAGTACTAACCAGGCCCGACCCTGCTTAGCTTCCGAGATCAGACGAGATCGGGCGTGATCAGGGTTGTATGGCCGTACGCAAATGTTCCCGGGTCCATACTACCTTTTATTCAGCAGGAGCACAAAAGGACAGAGCGCTGCCGTGGCCAGAGACGGGACTTGTACAGAAACAATGATTAGATCCATAATGAAGGAAAGCAATGCATAAAGACTTTATTCCATACTCAAAGTACCATATCAAAACGCAATGCAATACACTGCGTGTGCGGTTGAGTGATCTTTTGAAGAAATGTAGCGTTGCAACACCAGGGATAGACTGCAATGTATCTCTGTCGTTGCAGCCCTCTGATGCTCCCTGCTGCCGGCGTCACAACAGTGTCTGCATTTTTCACAAATAGAGTTTGGAGAGACGATGTCAGTGTCTGTATGTTGCTTAAATTCTCCCAAACAGTGGGCGCTAAGGATCAGGGCACGGCAGACCATTGCAGCCATTGATCTCGAGCAGAAAAATAAAAATGCTTACAGCACCTGGTATTCCCAGTCGGTCACCCATCCAAGTACTAACCAGGCCCGACCCTGCTTAGCTTCCGAGATCAGACGAGATCGGGCGTGATCAGGGTGGTATGGCCGTACGCAAATGTTACCGGGTCCATACTACCTTTTATTCAGCCGGAGCACAAAAGGACTGAGAGCGCTGCCGTGGCCAGAGACGGGACTTGTACAGAAACAATGATTAGATCCATAATGAAGGAAAGCAATGCATAAAGACTTTATTCCATACTCAAAGTACCATATCAAAACGCAATGCAATACACTGCGTGTGCGGTTGAGTGATCTTTTGAAGAAATGTAGCGTTGCAACACCAGGGATAGACTGTAATGTATCTCTGTCGTTGCAGCCCTCTGATGCTCCCTGCTGCCGGCGTCACAACAGTGTCTGCATGTTTCACAAATAGAGTTTGGAGAGACGTTGTCAGTGTCTGTATGTTGCTTAAATTCTCCCAAACAGTGGGCGCTAAGGATCAGGGCACGGCAGACCATTGCAGCCATTGATCTCGAGCAGAAAAATAATTATGCTTACAGCACCTGGTATTCCCAGGCGGTCACCCATCCAAGTACTAACCAGGCCCGACCCTGCTTAGCTTCCGAGATCAGACGAGATCGGGCGTGATCAGGGTGGTATGGCCGTACGCAAATGTTACCGGGTCCATACTACCTTTTATTCAGCAGGAGCACAAAAGGACTGAGAGCGCTGCCGTGGCCAGAGACGGGACTTGTACAGAAACAATGATTAGATCCATAATGAAGGAAAGCAATGCATAAAGACTTTATTCCATACTCAAAGTACCATATGAAAACGCAATGCAATACACTGCGTGTGCGGTTGAGTGATCTTTTGAAGAAATGTAGCGTTGCAACACCAGGGATAGACTGCAATGTATCTCTGTCGTTGCAGCCCTCTGATGCTCCCTGCTGCCGGCGTCACAACAGTGTCTGCATTTTTCACAAATAGAGTTTGGAGAGACGTTGTCAGTGTCTGTATGTTGCTCAAATTCTCCCAAACAGTGGGCGCTAAAGATCAGGGCACGGCAGACCATTGCAGCCATTGATCTCGAGCAGAAAAATAAATATGCTTACAGCACCTGGTATTCCCAGGCGGTCACCCATCCAAGTACTAACCAGGCCCGACCCTGCTTAGCTTCCGAGATCAGACGAGATCGGGCGTGATCAGGGTGGTATGGCCATATCCAAATGTTACCGGGTCCATACTACCTTTTATTCAGCAGGAGCACAAAAGGACTGAGAGCGCTGCCGTGGCCAGAGACGGGACATGTACAGAAACAATGATTAGATCCATAATGAAGGAAAGCAATGCATAAAGACTTTATTCCATACTCAAAGTACCATATCAAAACGCAATGCAATACACTGCGTGTGCGGTTGAGTGATCTTTTGAAGAAATGTAGCGTTGCAACACCAGGGATAGACTGCAATGTATCTCTGTCGCTGCATCTCTCTGCTGGTCCCTGCTGCCAGCGTCACCAGTGTGTCTGCATGTTTCTCAAATAGAGTTTGGAGAGACGTTGTCAGTGTCTGTATGTTGCTTAAATTCTCCCAAACAGTGGGCGCTAAAGATCACGGCACGGCAGGCCATTGCAGCCAATGAGCTCGAGTTGAAAAATAAATGTGCTTACAGCACCAGGTGGTCCCCCATCGATGTAGTAACCAGGCCCGACCCTGCTTAGCTTCCGAGATCAGACGAGATCGGGCATGATCAGGCTGTTATGGCCGTAAACTAACATTTCCGGGTCCATACTAGGTTTTATACAGCAGGAGCACATAAGGACTGAGGGTGCTGCCGTGGCCAGAGACGGGACTTGTACAGAAACAATGATTAGATCCATAATGAAGGAAAGCAATGCATAAAGACTTTATTCCATACTCAAAGTACCATATGAAAACGCAATGCAATACACTGCGTGTGCGGTTGAGTGATCTTTTGAAGAAATGTAGCGTTGCAACACCAGGGATAGACTGCAATGTATCTCTGTCGTTGCAGCCCTCTGATGCTCCCTGCTGCCGGCGTCACAACAGTGTCTGCATGTTTCACAAATAGAGTTTGGAGAGACGTTGTCAGTGTCTGTATGTTGCTTAAATTCTCCCAAACAGTGGGCGCTAAGGATCAGGGCACGGCAGACCATTGCAGCCATTGATCTCGAGCAGAAAAATAAAAATGCTTACAGCACCTGGTATTCCCAGGCGGTCACCCATCCAAGTACTAACCAGGCCCGACCCTGCTTAGCTTCCGAGATCAGACGAGATCGGGCGTGATCAGGGTGGTATGGCCGTACGCAAATGTTACCGGGTCCATACTACCTTTTATTCAGCAGGAGCACAAAAGGACTGAGAGCGCTGCCGTGGCCAGAGACGGGACTTGTACAGAAACAATGATTAGATCCATAATGAAGGAAAGCAATGCATAAAGACTTTATTCCATACTCAAAGTACCATATGAAAACGCAATGCAATACACTGCGTGTGCGGTTGAGTGATCTTTTGAAGAAATGTAACGTTGCAACACCAGGGATGGACTGCAATGTATCTCTGTCGTTGCAGCCCTCTGATGCTCCCTGCTGCCGGCGTCACAACAGTGTCTGCATGTTTCACAAATAGAGTTTGGAGAGACGTTGTCGGTGTCTGTATGTTGCTTATATTCTCCCAAACAGTGGGCGCTAAGGATCAGGGCACGGCAGACCATTGCAGCCATTGATCTCGAGCAGAAAAATAAAAATGCTTACAGCACCTGGTATTCCCAGGCGGTCACCCATCCAAGTACTAACCAGGCCCGACCCTGCTTAGCTTCCGAGATCAGACGAGATCGGGCGTGATCAGGGTGGTATGGCCGTACGCAAATGTTACCGGGTCCATACTACCTTTTATTCAGCAGGAGCACAAAAGGACTGAGAGCGCTGCCGTGGCCAGAGACGGGACTTGTACAGAAACAATGATTAGATCCATAATGAAGGAAAGCAATGCATAAAGACTTTATTCCATACTCAAAGTACCATATCAAAACGCAATGCAATACACTGCGTGTGCGGTTGAGTGATCTTTTGAAGAAATGTAGCGTTGCAACACCAGGGATAGACTGCAATGTATCTCTGTCGTTGCAGCCCTCTGATGCTCCCTGCTGCCGGCGTCACAACAGTGTCTGCATTTTTCACAAATAGAGTTTGGAGAGACGTTGTCAGTGTCTGTATGTTGCTTAAATTCTCCCAAACAGTGGGCGCTAAAGATCAGGGCACGGCAGACCATTGCAGCCATTGATCTCGAGCAGAAAAATAAATATGCTTACAGCACCTGGTATTCCCAGGCGGTCACCCATCCAAGTACTAACCAGGCCCGACCCTGCTTAGCTTCCGAGATCAGACGAGATCGGGCGTGATCAGGGTGGTATGGCCGTACGCAAATGTTACCGGGTCCATACTACCTTTTATTCAGCAGGAGCACAAAAGGACTGAGAGCGCTGCCGTGGCCAGAGACGGGACTTGTACAGAAACAATGATTAGATCCATAATGAAGGAAAGCAATGCATAAAGACTTTATTCCATACTCAAAGTACCATATCAAAACGCAATGCAATACACTGCGTGTGCGGTTGAGTGATCTTTTGAAGAAATGTAGCGTTGCAACACCAGGGATAGACTGCAATGTATCTCTGTCGTTGCAGCCCTCTGATGCTCCCTGCTGCCGGCGTCACAACAGTGTCTGCATTTTTCACAAATAGAGTTTGGAGAGACGTTGTCAGTGTCTGTATGTTGCTTAAATTCTCCCAAACAGTGGGCGCTAAAGATCAGGGCACGGCAGACCATTGCAGCCATTGATCTCGAGCAGAAAAAAAAAAAGCTTACAGCACCTGGTATTCCCAGGCGGTCTCCCATCCAAGTACTAACCAGGCCCGACCCTGCTTAGCTTCCGAGATCAGACGAGATCGGGCGTGTTCAGGGTGGTATGGCCGTAAGCGAGTATAGCCGCATCCAAAGTAGCTTTTAAACAGCAGGAGCACATAAGGACTGAGAGCGCTGCCGTGACCATAGACCAGACTTGTACAGAAACAATTATTAGATCAATAATGAAGGAAAGCAATGAATGAATACTTTATTCCGGACTCAACGTACCATATCAAAACGCAATGCAATACACCGAGTTGGCGTGTGTGCTCGTTTGCGTGAACCTTTGAAGAAACATAGCGTTTCAAACGCTGCGATGGACTGCAGCAGGTCAAGCGAAGCAGTCATTCATAGCTCTTATTTCTTTACAACAACATGATCAGGGGAGAGCGCGAACGCAGTCCCCCACTACCAGAAATTATGCAATCGAGATTCCCACATTTGGGGAATTCGCACGGGTCAGCAACAGCCGCAGTGCAATGGCCGAGCCTCACTATGGGTGAACCACCTTCTTGATCATGGTATCTCCCTTGCCAGGTAAGTATGATTAGTACTCGTTCAGATGGGCTGAACGCTGCCCACGCGTGTTCCCTTGGAGAACGGTTGCAAAGAATTCGGAGATGTCTAGACTTTAAAGTCCGTGTTGCAGGGTTTATTTTCCAACAAGTGTGTGCAATTTGCTTGTTCTTAATACAGATTTAAACTGTTATCCATTTTATTTCATGTTGTTAGGTATCACAAAACGGAATGTAATACGACAAAGTAGGTACTATTTTAGCGGTTTGCAATTGATTCTCTTTTCCCCCAGGATAATTAAATATGTTCTATTATTTGCCATGCGGAGCCAGCCAGTCCTGTGCACGTATGCAAATTAGCCATGTGCACCTAACAGAAGAATGACGTAATGTTGAGAACGAGTCATACTAAAAAGGGAGAGCAATCGACAGCTAAACCAGACTGTATCAATCACACACTTTGGGTCCATTCTAACTTATGATAAGAGGCTAGTCTTTAAATCTTTGCAGTGACTGAATGTTTATGATAAAACGGATTGTTTTGCATTCGATGAGTGTGTGCGACTGTGCGTTTGTCATTTCCGGCTTCGGCATACCGCATGGTAATGAAGGCCTCGTGGTGAGTTGCTTTCTTAGTGAAGCAGCCTCGCCTTGGAGTTGGATGAGTTGGAGTGATATAAGTTGTCAGTGTCTGTATGTTGCTTAAATTCTCCCAAACAGTGGGCGCTAAGGATCAGGGCACGGCAGACCATTGCAGCCATTGATCTCGAGCAGAAAAAAAAAAAGATTACAGCACCTGGTATTCCCAGGCGGTCTCCCATCCAAGTACTAACCAGGCCCGACCCTGCTTAGCTTCCGAGATCAGACGAGATCGGGCTTGATCAGGGTGGTATGGCCGTATCCAAATGTTACCGGGTCCATACTAGCTTTCACACAGCAGGAGCACATAAGGACTGAGAGCGCTGCCGTGGCCAGAGACGGGACTTGTACAGAAACAATGATTAGATCCATAATGAAGGAAAGCAATGCATAAAGACTTTATTCCAGACTCAAAGTATCATATCAAAAAGCAATGCAATACACTGCGTGTGCGGTTGAGTGATCTTTTGAAGAAATGTAGCGTTGCAACACCAGGGATAGACTGCAATGTATCTCTGTCGTTGCAGCCCTCTGATGCTCCCTGCTGCGGGCGTCACAACAGTGTCTGCATTTTTCACAAATAGAGTTTGGAGAGACGTTGTCAGTGTCTGTATGTTGCTTAAATTCTCCCAAACAGTGGGCGCTAAAGATCTCTGCCCGTATGCAAATTAGCCATCTGCGCCTAACAGAAGAATGACGTAATGTTGAGAACGAGTCATACTAAAAACCGAGAGCAAGCGAAAGCTAAACCAGACTGTATCAATCACACACTTTGGGTCCATTCTAACTTTTGATAAGAGGCTAGTCTTTAAATCTTTGCAGTGACTGAATGTTGATGATAAAACGGATTGTTTTGCATAAGATGAGTGTGTGCGACTGTGTGTTTGTCATTTCCGGCTTCGGCATACCGCATGGTCATGAAGGCCTCGTGGTGAGTTACTTTCTTAGTGAAGCAGCTTAGCCTTACAGTTGGATAAGTTGGAGTGATTGGAGTTTATTTTTCACAGTGAGAGAGGGGTGCACCGGTCCTGGAGGTACTGCAATACCAGGTCGATGCGTGGAGTGGACGGAGCAAGCCCCTATTCCATCTCCCAGTTCCAAAAAACAATTTAATATATGGTCCCCGGGTAGGGGACGTATCAGATATTAAACTGATAAGAACAGATACTACACTTGATCTTAGCCAAAAGGCCGAGAAGCGATGCCCACACATGCTCAGACCAAGAGTCCAGCTTCCCAAACACGTCGCTCCACTTAGCGGTTTGACAGACGACGACAAAACAAATAGAAGACCAGTCACCCTGTGTGCGTGTTTGTGAAAGCTGAAGAAAAATGCCGAGGTTGCTGCATCTCTCTGCTGGTCCCTGCTGCCAGCGTCACCAGTGTGTCTGCATGTTTCACAAATAGAGTTTGGAGAGACGTTGTCGGTGTCTGTATGTTGCTTATATTCTCCCAAACAGTGGGCGCTAAGGATCAGGGCACGGCAGACCATTGCAGCCATTGATCTCGAGCAGAAAAATAAAAATGCTTACAGCACCTGGTATTCCCAGGCGGTCACCCATCCAAGTACTAACCAGGCCCGACCCTGCTTAGCTTCCGAGATCAGACGAGATCGGGCGTGATCAGGGTGGTATGGCCGTACGCAAATGTTACCGGGTCCATACTACCTTTTATTCAGCAGGAGCACAAAAGGACTGAGAGCGCTGCCGTGGCCAGAGACGGGACTTGTACAGAAACAATGATTAGATCCATAATGAAGGAAAGCAATGCATAAAGACTTTATTCCATACTCAAAGTACCATATGAAAACGCAATGCAATACACTGCGTGTGCGGTTGAGTGATCTTTTGAAGAAATGTAGCGTTGCAACACCAGGGATAGACTGCAATGTATCTCTGTCGTTGCAGCCCTCTGATGCTCCCTGCTGCCGGCGTCACAACAGTGTCTGCATTTTTCACAAATAGAGTTTGGAGAGACGTTGTCAGTGTCTGTATGTTGCTTAAATTCTCCCAAACAGTGGGCGCTAAAGATCAGGGCACGGCAGACCATTGCAGCCATTGATCTCGAGCAGAAAAATAAATATGCTTACAGCACCTGGTATTCCCAGGCGGTCACCCATCCAAGTACTAACCAGGCCCGACCCTGCTTAGCTTCCGAGATCAGACGAGATCGGGCGTGATCAGGGTGGTATGGCCGTACGCAAATGTTACCGGGTCCATACTACCTTTTATTCAGCAGGAGCACAAAAGGACTGAGAGCGCTGCCGTGGCCAGAGACGGGACTTGTACAGAAACAATGATTAGATCCATAATGAAGGAAAGCAATGCATAAAGACTTTATTCCATACTCAAAGTACCATATCAAAACGCAATG
The DNA here is from genome assembly GCF_949987615.1 of Pollachius pollachius. Taxonomy (NCBI): domain Eukaryota; kingdom Metazoa; phylum Chordata; class Actinopteri; order Gadiformes; family Gadidae; genus Pollachius; species Pollachius pollachius. Next base: position 24,146,652 of record NC_136943.1, read on the forward strand.
CAATACACTGCGTGTGCGGTTGAGTGATCTTTTGAAGAAATGTAGCGTTGCAACACCAGGGATAGACTGCAATGTATCTCTGTCGTTGCAGCCCTCTGATGCTCCCTGCTGCCGGCGTCACAACAGTGTCTGCATGTTTAACAAATAGAGTTTGGAGAGACGTTGTCAGTGTCTGTATGTTGCTTAAATTCTCCCAAACAGTGGGCGCTAAAGATCAGGGCACGGCAGACCATTGCAGCCATTGATCTCGAGCAGAAAAATAAATATGCTTACAGCACCTGGTATTCCCAGGCGGTCACCCATCCAAGTACTAACCAGGCCCGACCCTGCTTAGCTTCCGAGATCAGACGAGATCGGGCGTGATCAGGTTGGTATGGCCGTACGCAAATGTTACCGGGTCCATACTACCTTTTATTCAGCAGGAGCACAAAAGGACTGAGCGCGCTGCCGTGGCCAGAGACGGGACTTGTACAGAAACAATGATTAGATCCATAATGAAGGAAAGCAATGCATAAAGACTTTATTCCATACTCAAAGTACCATATCAAAACGCAATGCAATACACTGCGTGTGCGGTTGAGTGATCTTTTGAAGAAATGTAGCGTTGCAACACCAGGGATAGACTGCAATGTATCTCTGTCGTTGCAGCCCTCTGATGCTCCCTGCTGCCGGCGTCACAACAGTGTCTGCATTTTTCACAAATAGAGTTTGGAGAGACGTTGTCAGTGTCTGTATGTTGCTTAAATTCTCCCAAACAGTGGGCGCTAAAGATCAGGGCACGGCAGACCATTGCAGCCATTGATCTCGAGCAGAAAAATAAATATGCTTACAGCACCTGGTATTCCCAGGCGGTCACCCATCCAAGTACTAACCAGGCCCGACCCTGCTTAGCTTCCGAGATCAGACGAGATCGGGCGTGATCAGGGTGGTATGGCCGTACGCAAATGTTACCGGGTCCATACTACCTTTTATTCAGCAGGAGCACAAAAGGACTGAGAGCGCTGCCGTGGCCAGAGACGGGACTTGTACAGAAACAATGATTAGATCCATAATGAAGGAAAGCAATGCATAAAGACTTTATTCCATACTCAAAGTACCATATCAAAACGCAATGCAATACACTGCGTGTGCGGTTGAGTGATCTTTTGAAGAAATGTAGCGTTGCAACACCAGGGATAGACTGCAATGTATCTCTGTCGTTGCAGCCCTCTGATGCTCCCTTCTGCCGGCGTCACAACAGTGTCTGCATTTTTCACAAATAGAGTTTGGAGAGACGTTGTCAGTGTCTGTATGTTGCTTAAATTCTCCCAAACAGTGGGCGCTAAAGATCAGGGCACGGCAGACCATTGCAGCCATTGATCTCGAGCAGAAAAATAAATATGCTTACAGCACCTGGTATTCCCAGGCGGTCACCCATCCAAGTACTAACCAGGCCCGACCCTGCTTAGCTTCCGAGATCAGACGAGATCGGGCGTGATCAGGGTGGTATGGCCGTACGCAAATGTTCCCGGGTCCATACTACCTTTTATTCAGCAGGAGCACAAAAGGACAGAGCGCTGCCGTGGCCAGAGACGGGACTTGTACAGAAACAATGATTAGATCCATAATGAAGGAAAGCAATGCATAAAGACTTTATTCCATACTCAAAGTACCATATCAAAACGCAATGCAATACACTGCATGTGCGGTTGAGTGATCTTTTGAAGAAATGTAGCGTTGCAACACCAGGGATAGACTGCAATGTATCTCTGTCGTTGCAGCCCTCTGATGCTCCCTGCTGCCGGCGTCACAACAGTGTCTGCATTTTTCACAAATAGAGTTTGGAGAGACGTTGTCAGTGTCTGTATGTTGCTTAAATTCTCCCAAACAGTGGGCGCTAAAGATCTCTGCCCGTATGCAAATTAGCCATGTGCGCCTAACAGAAGAATGACGTAATGTTGAGAACGAGTCATACTAAAAACCGAGAGCAAGCGAAAGCTAAACCAGACTGTATCAATCACACACTTTGGGTCCATTCTAACTTTTGATAAGAGGCTAGTCTTTAAATCTTTGCAGTGACTGAATGTTGATGATAAAACGGATTGTTTTGCATAAGATGAGTGTGTGCGACTGTGTGTTTGTCATTTCCGGCTTCGGCATACCGCATGGTCATGAAGGCCTCGTGGTGAGTTACTTTCTTAGTGAAGCAGCTTAGCCTTACAGTTGGATAAGTTGGAGTGATTGGAGTTTATTTTTCACAGTGAGAGAGGGGTGCACCGGTCCTGGAGGTACTGCAATACCAGGTCGATGCGTGGAGTGGACGGAGCAAGCCCCTATTCCATCTCCCAGTTCCAAAAAACAATTTAATATATGGTCCCCGGGTAGGGGACGTATCAGATATTAAACTGATAAGAACAGATACTACACTTGATCTTAGCCAAAAGGCCGAGAAGCGATGCCCACACATGCTCAGACCAAGAGTCCAGCTTCCCAAACACGTCGCTCCACTTAGCGGTTTGACAGACGACGACAAAACAAATAGAAGACCAGTCACCCTGTGTGCGTGTTTGTGAAAGCTGAAGAAAAATGCCGAGGTTGCTGCATCTCTCTGCTGGTCCCTGCTGCCAGCGTCACCAGTGTGTCTGCATGTTTCTCAAATAGAGTTTGGAGAGACGTTGTCAGTGTCTGTATGTTGCTTAAATTCTGCCAAACAGTGGGCGCTAAAGATCACGGCACGGCAGGCCATTGCAGCCAATGAGCTCGAGTTGAAAAATAAATGTGCTTACAGCACCAGGTGGTCCCCCATCGATGTAGTAACCAGGCCCGACCCTGCTTAGCTTCCGAGATCAGACGAGATCGGGCATGATCAGGCTGTTATGGCCGTAAACTAACATTTCCGGGTCCATACTAGGTTTTATACAGCAGGAGCACATAAGGACTGAGGGTGCTGCCGTGGCCAGAGACGGGACTTGTACAGAAACAATGATTAGATCCATAATGAAGGAAAGCAATGCATAAAGACTTTATTCCATACTCAAAGTACCATATGAAAACGCAATGCAATACACTGCGTGTGCGGTTGAGTGATCTTTTGAAGAAATGTAGCGTTGCAACACCAGGGATAGACTGCAATGTATCTCTGTCGTTGCAGCCCTCTGATGCTCCCTGCTGCCGGCGTCACAACAGTGTCTGCATGTTTCACAAATAGAGTTTGGAGAGACGTTGTCAGTGTCTGTATGTTGCTTAAATTCTCCCAAACAGTGGGCGCTAAGGATCAGGGCACGGCAGACCATTGCAGCCATTGATCTCGAGCAGAAAAATAAAAATGCTTACAGCACCTGGTATTCCCAGGCGGTCACCCATCCAAGTACTAACCAGGCCCGACCCTGCTTAGCTTCCGAGATCAGACGAGATCGGGCGTGATCAGGGTGGTATGGCCGTACGCAAATGTTACCGGGTCCATACTACCTTTTATTCAGCAGGAGCACAAAAGGACTGAGAGCGCTGCCGTGGCCAGAGACGGGACTTGTACAGAAACAATGATTAGATCCATAATGAAGGAAAGCAATGCATAAAGACTTTATTCCATACTCAAAGTACCATATCAAAACGCAATGCAATACACTGCGTGTGCGGTTGAGTGATCTTTTGAAGAAATGTAGCGTTGCAACACCAGGGATAGACTGCAATGTATCTCTGTCGTTGCAGCCCTCTGATGCTCCCTGCTGCCGGCGTCACAACAGTGTCTGCATTTTTCACAAATAGAGTTTGGAGAGACGTTGTCAGTGTCTGTATGTTGCTTAAATTCTCCCAAACAGTGGGCGCTAAAGATCAGGGCACGGCAGACCATTGCAGCCATTGATCTCGAGCAGAAAAATAAATATGCTTACAGCACCTGGTATTCCCAGGCGGTCACCCATCCAAGTACTAACCAGGCCCGACCCTGCTTAGCTTCCGAGATCAGACGAGATCGGGCGTGATCAGGGTGGTATGGCCGTACGCAAATGTTACCGGGTCCATACTACCTTTTATTCAGCAGGAGCACAAAAGGACTGAGAGCGCTGCCGTGGCCAGAGACGGGACTTGTACAGAAACAATGATTAGATCCATAATGAAGGAAAGCAATGCATAAAGACTTTATTCCATACTCAAAGTACCATATGAAAACGCAATGCAATACACTGCGTGTGCGGTTGAGTGATCTTTTGAAGAAATGTAGCGTTGCAACACCAGGGATAGACTGCAATGTATCTCTGTCGTTGCAGCCCTCTGATGCTCCCTGCTGCCGGCGTCACAACAGTGTCTGCATGTTTAACAAATAGAGTTTGGAGAGACGTTGTCAGTGTCTGTATGTTGCTTAAATTCTCCCAAACAGTGGGCGCTAAAGATCAGGGCACGGCAGACCATTGCAGCCATTGATCTCGAGCAGAAAAATAAATATGCTTACAGCACCTGGTATTCCCAGGCGGTCACCCATCCAAGTACTAACCAGGCCCGACCCTGCTTAGCTTCCGAGATCAGACGAGATCGGGCGTGATCAGGTTGGTATGGCCGTACGCAAATGTTACCGGGTCCATACTACCTTTTATTCAGCAGGAGCACAAAAGGACTGAGCGCGCTGCCGTGGCCAGAGACGGGACTTGTACAGAAACAATGATTAGATCCATAATGAAGGAAAGCAATGCATAAAGACTTTATTCCATACTCAAAGTACCATATCAAAACGCAATGCAATACACTGCGTGTGCGGTTGAGTGATCTTTTGAAGAAATGTAGCGTTGCAACACCAGGGATAGACTGCAATGTATCTCTGTCGTTGCAGCCCTCTGATGCTCCCTGCTGCCGGCGTCACAACAGTGTCTGCATTTTTCACAAATAGAGTTTGGAGAGACGTTGTCAGTGTCTGTATGTTGCTTAAATTCTCCCAAACAGTGGGCGCTAAAGATCAGGGCACGGCAGACCATTGCAGCCATTGATCTCGAGCAGAAAAATAAATATGCTTACAGCACCTGGTATTCCCAGGCGGTCACCCATCCAAGTACTAACCAGGCCCGACCCTGCTTAGCTTCCGAGATCGGACGAGATCGGGCGTGATCAGGGTGGTATGGCCGTACGCAAATGTTACCGGGTCCATACTACCTTTTATTCAGCAGGAGCACAAAAGGACTGAGAGCGCTGCCGTGGCCAGAGACGGGACTTGTACAGAAACAATGATTAGATCCATAATGAAGGAAAGCAATGCATAAAGACTTTATTCCATACTCAAAGTACCATATCAAAACGCAATGCAATACACTGCGTGTGCGGTTGAGTGATCTTTTGAAGAAATGTAGCGTTGCAACACCAGGGATAGACTGCAATGTATCTCTGTCGTTGCAGCCCTCTGATGCTCCCTGCTGCCGGCGTCACAACAGTGTCTGCATTTTTCACAAATAGAGTTTGGAGAGACGTTGTCAGTGTCTGTATGTTGCTTAAATTCTCCCAAACAGTGGGCGCTAAAGATCAGGGCACGGCAGACCATTGCAGCCATTGATCTCGAGCAGAAAAATAAATATGCTTACAGCACCTGGTATTCCCAGGCGGTCACCCATCCAAGTACTAACCAGGCCCGACCCTGCTTAGCTTCCGAGATCAGACGAGATCGGGCGTGATCAGGGTGGTATGGCCGTACGCAAATGTTCCCGGGTCCATACTACCTTTTATTCAGCAGGAGCACAAAAGGACAGAGCGCTGCCGTGGCCAGAGACGGGACTTGTACAGAAACAATGATTAGATCCATAATGAAGGAAAGCAATGCATAAAGACTTTATTCCATACTCAAAGTACCATATCAAAACGCAATGCAATACACTGCGTGTGCGGTTGAGTGATCTTTTGAAGAAATGTAGCGTTGCAACACCAGGGATAGACTGCAATGTATCTCTGTCGTTGCAGCCCTCTGATGCTCCCTGCTGCCGGCGTCACAACAGTGTCTGCATTTTTCACAAATAGAGTTTGGAGAGACGTTGTCAGTGTCTGTATGTTGCTTAAATTCTCCCAAACAGTGGGCGCTAAAGATCTCTGCCCGTATGCAAATTAGCCATGTGCGCCTAACAGAAGAATGACGTAATGTTGAGAACGAGTCATACTAAAAACCGAGAGCAAGCGAAAGCTAAACCAGACTGTATCAATCACACACTTTGGGTCCATTCTAACTTTTGATAAGAGGCTAGTCTTTAAATCTTTGCAGTGACTGAATGTTGATGATAAAACGGATTGTTTTGCATAAGATGAGTGTGTGCGACTGTGTGTTTGTCATTTCCGGCTTCGGCATACCGCATGGTCATGAAGGCCTCGTGGTGAGTTACTTTCTTAGTGAAGCAGCTTAGCCTTACAGTTGGATAAGTTGGAGTGATTGGAGTTTATTTTTCACAGTGAGAGAGGGGTGCACCGGTCCTGGAGGTACTGCAATACCAGGTCGATGCGTGGAGTGGACGGAGCAAGCCCCTATTCCATCTCCCAGTTCCAAAAAACAATTTAATATATGGTCCCCGGGTAGGGGACGTATCAGATATTAAACTGATAAGAACAGATACTACACTTGATCTTAGCCAAAAGGCCGAGAAGCGATGCCCACACATGCTCAGACCAAGAGTCCAGCTTCCCAAACACGTCGCTCCACTTAGCGGTTTGACAGACGACGACAAAACAAATAGAAGACCAGTCACCCTGTGTGCGTGTTTGTGAAAGCTGAAGAAAAATGCCGAGGTCGCTGAATCTCTCTGCTGGTCCCTGCTGCCAGCGTCACCAGTGTGTCTGCATGTTTCTCAAATAGAGTTTGGAGAGACGTTGTCGGTGTCTGTATGTTGCTTAAATTCTCCCAAACAGTGGGCGCTAAAGATCACGGCACGGCAGGCCATTGCAGCCAATGAGCTCGAGTTGAAAAATAAATGTGCTTACAGCACCAGGTGGTCCCCCATCGATGTAGTAACCAGGCCCGACCCTGCTTAGCTTCCGAGATCAGACGAGATCGGGCATGATCAGGCTGTTATGGCCGTAAACTAACATTTCCGGGTCCATACTAGGTTTTATACAGCAGGAGCACATAAGGACTGAGGGTGCTGCCGTGGCCAGAGACGGGACTTGTACAGAAACAATGATTAGATCCATAATGAAGGAAAGCAATGCATAAAGACTTTATTCCATACTCAAAGTACCATATGAAAACGCAATGCAATACACTGCGTGTGCGGTTGAGTGATCTTTTGAAGAAATGTAGCGTTGCAACACCAGGGATAGACTGCAATGTATCTCTGTCGTTGCAGCCCTCTGATGCTCCCTGCTGCCGGCGTCACAACAGTGTCTGCATGTTTCACAAATAGAGTTTGGAGAGACGTTGTCAGTGTCTGTATGTTGCTTAAATTCTCCCAAACAGTGGGCGCTAAGGATCAGGGCACGGCAGACCATTGCAGCCATTGATCTCGAGCAGAAAAATAAAAATGCTTACAGCACCTGGTATTCCCAGGCGGTCACCCATCCAAGTACTAACCAGGCCCGACCCTGCTTAGCTTCCGAGATCAGACGAGATCGGGCGTGATTTTTTTTTTTTTTTTCTTTTATTATCAACATTAGTTCAATTTGATATACTAAACATTCACATTAATTGCACAGAGAAAAATAAACAGCTGAGGTAGCCTTTCTTCACTGCAAATAAACCAACAAGAGAACAAAATGCAATTCAAAAATTGAACATAAGTTTCCCGTCATTCATCACAGAAATGAACTTGCATCCATTAATAAAGGTTTGAAATTCCATCTTTTCGCATTTATATATCCAGAAGATATCTTTCTTCAACTCAGCTTCAAAATAAGGCCATACATCTCTGTGTTTTCCCTCAAAATGTGCTAGGTTTCTTCTCAGCCATACAGCGTATCTTGCATGACTTACAACGTAATTTAACATATTCACGTTAACTCCTTCTTTCTTTTCCCACACCCCAAATAGAAATATCTTTTTCCACTCCATTCCCTCAATATACTCCCTCCCCCAGTGCTCATGCAGGAATCTTTTCAATTTCAAAAAAAACATCTTCAACTTGTCACACTCATAATACAGGTGCATTAATGTCTCTGGATCAATTGCACACACATCACATTCCCTCTTTACATTTCTATTTATTTGGTGTATTACCACATTTGTGAACATCCTATTATGTCTAAATTTAAAATCATGATTCTGGCATTCTATACTATTTTTCTTTACAATCCAATTTTTCCATATTTCCTTTCCCTTCATACCTGGAAACACCTTTTCCCAAACCTTTTCGGAAGCAGGTTCTTTAAGCTCATCCTTAATCAGCATGTTGTAGCAGTCCTTTACTTTTAGATTGCGTAGTACTATTTTTTTCCCATTATTTTCTGTATATAACTCTGGAAACGTTATTTTTCTGTCTGTTACCACGTTATTTTCTATTTGTCGGACCCATTCCGTCGGTATGCTTTCTTTTATTTTATCATATGTATTGACAATACTACTTTCACTCGTGTCTTCATCGTACTCCTGTACTGTATCTATAATCGCCTGGTCTCTAAGGAATCCAGGTATGAATTCGTATATGTAATCCTTAATTTGCCTTAATCCTGCATAGAAGAATTTTTTCTCCCATAGCATGTTATTGTTCTTTGTTATTATTGGATTACACCATACCGGTTGATTAATTATTTGACTAAGTTTGTTACATTCATACTTAATGTTGACTCTGTATTTGCCCCATGCTTCAAACACTTCTTTATAAAATGGAGGTACTTTTTCATACATAGTATTTTTCATTATCATAATTAATCCATTTTCTTCACACCTTCCGTTTTTATGCAAGTATTCCTTGAAAACATTTTTCCATCCGTAATCCACCCTGTCATGCATATACTTTTTGACAGTCTTGATTCTTATTGCTTTTTTCTTTATATTTAAATCCACCAGTTTCAGTCCTCCTTCTTCATATTTCCCTATCAGGGTTTTATGTGCTATTCTAGCTGGTTTCCCCTCCCATATGTAGTTATTAATTATACTGTTAAGTTCTTTGTGCACCCACTCTGGCATGTCTATCACGGTCATTGCATATACAACCTTGGATAATATCAGAGCATTTATCACCACAACCTTCCCCTTCAATTTCAATCTCCTTGGCCTCCACGCATTTAATGTGTTTTTCACTTTGTTTATAACCCCGTTCCACGTCTCGTCTCTAGCCTCCTTTTCTTTCACTCCAATATGTATCCCCAATATTTTTATATAATCATTTGCAATTCTAAAAGGCATGCTACAACCAATCTGGTTTACATTCCCAACGTACATTATTTCAGTTTTATCTATATTTACCTTCGCCCCTGATGCTTTTCCATATATTTCTATTTTTTCCATTATCCTTTTCACGCCATTCATATTTTTCACCGTACATGTGGTATCATCAGCATATTGTTGAATTTTGCTTTCTCCCCCATTTGGCAATTGGATCCCCTCAATTTCTTTATCCTTTTTTATCATTTCAGCCAGACTTTCCGCAGTTAAGCTGTATAATACAGCAGATAGTGGACACCCTTGCCTTACAGATCTCTCAAGCGGAAAAGGATCCGTTATAGCGCCATTTATTTTAACGCTGCTTGTTGCATTCCTATATAACAGTTTTATCCAATTTATCATTCTCTCTCCGAACCCAAACTTCTCCAATGTGCAAAAAAGGAAACTGTGCTCAACCCTGTCAAAGGCTTTATTCAAGTCCACACTTAAAATAATTCCCCCGGCTTTGCCCATGTACTCTACCGTGTCCCTTATTGTGCTAATGATGTCTGATATGTCCCTCCCTGGTATCCCGTACGCCTGTGTTGATGATATGACTGTTGGTGCCGCCGTTTTTATTCTGTTTGCTAATACCTTTGCTAAAATTTTGTAATCTGTGTTTAGTAAGCTTAGTGGTCTGTAGTTCTCTAGTTTTCTTCTGCCTCCCTTGTTTTTATATAGTACCGTTATTAATCCTGTTGCAAGTGACTCTGGTATCTCCTGTTCCTTTTCCATCTCTGCATAGATCCTATTTAATATAGGGATCAGAATTTCTATAAACGTTTTGTAAAACTCACACGTAAGGCCATCTGTCCCTGGACTTTTATTGGTTTTTAAGGACATTATTGCTTCTTTTATTTCTATGTCTTTTATATTATCATCACACATGCATTTCTCGTCTTCTGTGATTGTTTTGTTAATATCACTTAATACTATGTCTATATCTTCCTTATTTGCATTCCCTTTTTTGAACAGATTTTTATAAAATGTCCCAACCGTATCAATAATGTCTACAAAATCATTTATTGTCTCTCCATCTTCATTTTCCAACTCTTCGATATATACCCTTTCTTGTTTTCTTTTTTCCAGCCCCAAAAAATAAGCCGTGCATTTCTCTCCCCTCATTGCATATTTTGCCTTACTCCTTGTTATTGCCCCCTCACATTGATTCCGCTCATAAGAGTCCAATTTCGATTTTATCTTTAAATATTTCTCTATACTATGATTTGGATCCTTATCCACTCTCTCAGCCTCTTCTGCCAGCGCATCCGTCAAGCCTTTTACTTTTTCTCTTTCTTTAAAGTTCCGGAACTTCGCATATCGAATGCTTATTGTTTTTATCTTTTGCTTTAGTCTTTCCCACCATGATCCCTTATTTCTGCACACTTCCATGTTATTTTTTTCTTGTTCTATACAGGCCACTACTTTGTTTCTATACCTCTCTTCCGCAAGCAGACTGCTGTTGAGGCACCATACACCTCCTCCCCTTCTTTCCAACCCACTACCAACCTCTAACGACAGAATGGCATGGTCACTAAACGATGTGAAGTTATACTTCATTTTTTTTAGATATTTTACAATGCTCTGTTTTGCAACACAGAGATCAATTCGACTCTGCTTTAATTCCCCCATTACCATTTGTCTCCTCGAGTATTCCCGCTTGTTTGGGTTTTCATTCCTCCATATATCAATTAACTGTCTTTCCTCCATCATTTTTAGAAAAACCTTTCTTGACGTGTCGCTCTTAAATTCTTTCCCTCTCGCTAAATCCAGCCTTGTACTTTTTAAATTAAAATCTCCCACTATAATACAGTTTCCCACACACCATTTCCCCAAACCCAAGAAAAACACCTTCCTATCCGTTTCTATATTTGGCGCATATACATTAATCAGTCGATACACTATATTTTTGTATTTGAATTCTATTATTATTATTCTTCCCGTTTTATCGCTGTAGAGTTCTTTTATGTTTTGTACAATATCATTTTTTATCAAAATTGCTACACCACAAGATCTCTCTGTACCATTATTTACATATACCGTGTCTTTCCATTTTATTTTTATATCCTTCATGATATTGTCTGTCCAGTTGGTTTCTTGCAGACATAATATATCATTATTCTTACATTTGACTAATAGTTTTTCCAATTTGCTTTGATTTCGTAAACCATTTGTGTTAAATGAGATTAAGCTAAACATTAGACATAAGGTGATTATTGTTTCATTTCTAACCTTCATTTTTTTTCGTACCTTTCTTTTTTGCTGCTACCATTCTTTCCTTCTTGGCTTTCCTTTTCTTCACCAGCTCTGCCTTTCTGTCCTTTCCGTCCATGGGTTCGTCAGTCTCGGACACCGACCCAACGTCCATTTCCTCTATCCAGCTCTTCCTTATTTGGTCCCGCTCCTCCTCTGGGGTTTCCTCGTTCTCCCCCTCCGACAACATGCCTTCCGCGTTGTCCTCTCCAACTCCTCTTGGACTTCCTCTACCAACCAGGGTGCGTTCATGGGCAATTTTCGACACCAGGTCCCCAGGGGTACCTTCACCTACTCCTAGCCCACTCGCTCCCCCGGTTGGTGGATCCTCTGGCTGGACGACGTCGTCCAGAGTGCTGCAGAGTGGCTCCATTTCTGCTGCTGCCGGCGCCACCGCCGCCGTATCCGCTTCCACCACCGCTGCTGACACCTCCGCAGCCTCCTCCGCCAGCACCACTGCTGCCGCCGTCGCTTCACCGTCCCGCTGCCCTTCCTGGTTCTCATTTGCTCGGTCTCCTCCTCTCCCGTTACGCGTCGGGCAGTCCCGCGCGTAGTGCCCCTGCATCTGGCATTTGTGACACGTGAAATGTGGGCAGTCCCTCAAGATGTGTCCTGGTTTTATGCACATCCGACATACTCTGACTTGTCGGTCATGAATTACTCTGAAGAATTCTGTGCCTTCCAGTGTATCAAATTTCGTTGAGTACGGCAGTGATTTCACCGTCTCTGTGAATTGTACTTTCAGAAATCTTGTCCCGTCTGCTATGTCAGTCCCAGGCCACATCCTTCTCTTTATCGGGGAGACAGCTTTCACTCCCCACTCGTACAGTTTCGCCAGGATCACCTCATCAGGCACATATGTCGGAAGGTTTAAAAAGGAGACAACCAGCTCATTGTTTGCCATCTCCTTGACAAACACTAAACTGTCTTTTATTTTTAACCCATCACACAATTTCTCCTTTCCATCTTCATTCTCCATCGTTATTTCATATTTTTTCGGTGCTTTAAATCGGCAGCCGACTACCACCCCACATATCTTCTTGATTTCTTTCAGTAATTCCATCATTGACACGTCTTCTTCCCCAACAATCTCCACAGCAACTGTCAGCCTCTTCTCAAAAGTTTGTGTCTTACTTTTGTCCGAAGCATTCCTGCCATTGTCCGTGATCCTTCTCGTAACCGTTTCCCTTCCAATGTCGGCATTCGTTGTCGGTTGCTGCGTCTTGCTGCTGTCCATGATCCTGCTCGTAGTCGTGGTCTTTCCATGGTCTGTGTTCTTGGGCGATATCTGCTCCATGCCTTTGTCCATATTCTGTGTCGTTGTGTGTACCGGTCCGCTTTCAGTTGCCGTGTGATCCGTCCTACTCCTCTCTACTCGCTCTCTCCTATCCATTTCGTCGCTCATTCAACACACACACACAAACAAAAAGGACGTTCCCCCGAACAGCAAGCTGCTGGGGGAGTAAAGCTAAAACAAAAAGTAAACTAAACTCACTCACTGTCAATCTAACACAAATAAAATAAATTTCACCTTCTCTCTCCACTTGCTCTCTCTGCTCATTCACTATCTGGCTTCGCACCTGAACGGTATCAAACGTGATCAGGGTGGTGTGGCCGTACGCAAATGTTACCGGGTCCATACTACCTTTTATTCAGCAGGAGCACAAAAGGACTGAGAGCGCTGCCGTGGCCAGAGACGGGACTTGTACAGAAACAATGATTAGATCCATAATGAAGGAAAGCAATGCATAAAGACTTTATTCCATACTCAAAGTACCATATGAAAACGCAATGCAATACACTGCGTGTGCGGTTGAGTGATCTTTTGAAGAAATGTAACGTTGCAACACCAGGGATGGACTGCAATGTATCTCTGTCGTTGCAGCCCTCTGATGCTCCCTGCTGCCGGCGTCACAACAGTGTCTGCATGTTTCACAAATAGAGTTTGGAGAGACGTTGTCGGTGTCTGTATGTTGCTTATATTCTCCCAAACAGTGGGCGCTAAGGATCAGGGCACGGCAGACCATTGCAGCCATTGATCTCGAGCAGAAAAATAAAAATGCTTACAGCACCTGGTATTCCCAGGCGGTCACCCATCCAAGTACTAACCAGGCCCGACCCTGCTTAGCTTCCGAGATCAGACGAGATCGGGCGTGATCAGGGTGGTATGGCCGTACGCAAATGTTACCGGGTCCATACTAACTTTTATTCAGCAGGAGCACAAAAGGACTGAGAGCGCTGCCGTGGCCAGAGACGGGACTTGTACAGAAACAATGATTAGATCCATAATGAAGGAAAGCAATGCATAAAGACTTTATTCCATACTCAAAGTACAATATCAAAACGCAATGCAATACACTGCGTGTGCGGTTGAGTGATCTTTTGAAGAAATGTAGCGTTGCAACACCAGGGATAGACTGCAATGTATCTCTGTCGTTGCAGCCCTCTGATGCTCCCTGCTGCTGGCGTCACAACAGTGTCTGCATTTTTCACAAATAGAGTTTGGAGAGACGTTGTCAGTGTCTGTATGTTGCTTAAATTCTCCCAAACAGTGGGCGCTAAAGATCAGGGCACGGCAGACCATTGCAGCCATTGATCTCGAGCAGAAAAATAAATATGCTTACAGCACCTGGTATTCCCAGGCGGTCACCCATCAAAGTACTAACCAGGCCCGACCCTGCTTAGCTTCCGAGATAAGACGAGATCGGGCGTGATCAGGGTGGTATGGCCGTACGCAAATGTTACCGGGTCCATACTACCTTTTATTCAGCAGGAGCACAAAAGGACTGAGAGCGCTGCCGTGGCCAGAGACGGGACTTGTACAGAAACAATGATTAGATCCATAATGAAGGAAAGCAATGCATAAAGACTTTATTCCATACTCAAAGTACCATATCAAAACGCAATGCAATACACTGCGTGTGCGGTTGAGTGATCTTTTGAAGAAATGTAGCGTTGCAACACCAGGGATAGACTGCAATGTATCTCTGTCGTTGCAGCCCTCTGATGCTCCCTGCTGCCGGCGTCACAACAGTGTCTGCATTTTTCACAAATAGAGTTTGGAGAGACGTTGTCAGTGTCTGTATGTTGCTTAAATTCTCCCAAACAGTGGGCGCTAAGGATCAGGGCACGGCAGACCATTGCAGCCATTGATCTCGAGCAGAAAAAAAAAAAGCTTACAGCACCTGGTATTCCCAGGCGGTCTCCCATCCAAGTACTAACCAGGCCCGACCCTGCTTAGCTTCCGAGATCAGACGAGATCGGGCGTGTTTTTTTTTTTTTTTTCTTTTATTATCAACATTAGTCCAATTTTATATACAAAACATTCATATTAATTGCACAGAGAAAAATAAACAGCTGAGGAAGCCTTTCTTCACTGCAAATAAACCAACGACAACAAAATGCAATTCAAAAATTGAACATAAGTTTCCCGTCATTCATCACAGAAATGAACTTGCATCCATTAATAAAGGTTTGAAATTCCATCTTTTCGCATTTATATATCCAGAAGATATCTTTCTTCAACTCAGCTTCAAAATAAGGCCATACATCTCTGTGTTTTCCCTCAAAATGTGCTAGGTTTCTTCTCAGCCATATAGCGTATCTTGCATGACTTACAACGTAATTTAACATATTCACGTTAACTCCTTCTTTCTTTTCCCACACCCCAAATAGAAACATCTTTTTCCACTCCATTCCCTCAATATACTCCCTCCCCCAGTGCTCATGCAGGAATCTTTTCAATTTCAAAAAAAACATCTTCAACTTGTCACACTCATAATACAGGTGCATTAATGTCTCTGGATCAATTGCACATACATCACATTCCCTCTTTACATTTCTATTTATTTGGTGTATCACCACATTTGTGAACATCCTATTATGTCTAAATTTAAAATCATGATTCTGGCATTCTATACTATTGTTCTTTACAATCCAATTTTTCCATATTTCCTTTCCCTTCATACCTGGAAAGACCTTTTCCCAAACCTTTTCGGAAGCAGGTTCTTTAAGCTCTTCCTTAATCAGCATGTTGTAACAGTCCTTTACTTTTAGATTGCGTAGTACTATTTTTTTCCCATTCTTTTCTGTATATAACTCTGGAAACGTTATTTTTCTGTCTGTTACCACGTTATTTTCTATTTGTCTGACCCATTCCGTCGGTATGCTTTCTTTTATTTTATCATACGTATTGACAATACTACTTTCACTCGTGTCTTCATCGTACTCCTGTACTGTATCTATAATCGCCTGGTCTCTAAGGAATCCAGGTATGAATTCGTATATGTAATCCTTAATTTGCCTTAATCCTGCATAGAAGAATTTTTTCTCCCATAGCATGTTATTGTTCTTTGTTATTATTGGATTACACCATACCGGTTGATTTATTATTTGACTAAGTTTGTTACATTCATACTTAATGTTGACTCTGTATTTGCCCCATGCTTCAAACACTTCTTTATAAAATGGAGGTACTTTTTCATACATAGTATTTTTCATTATCATAATTAATCCATTTTCTTCACACCTTCCGTTTTTATGCAAATATTCCTTGAAAACATTTTTCCATCCGTAATCCACCCTGTCATGCATATACTTTTTGACAGTCTTGATTCTTATTGCTTTTTTCTTTATATTTAAATCCACCAGTTTCAGTCCACCTTCCTCATATTTCCCTATCAGGGTTTTATGTGCTATTCTAGCTGGTTTCCCCTCCCATATGTAGTTATTAATTATACTGTTTAGTTCTTTGTGCACCCACTCTGGCATGTCTATCACGGTCATTGCATATACAACCTTGGATAATATCAGAGCATTTATCACCACAACCTTCCCCTTCAATTTCAATCTCCTTGGCCTCCACGCATTTAATATGTTTTTCACTTTGTTTATAACCCCGTTCCACGTCTCGTCTCTAGCCTCCTTTTCTTTCACTCCAATATGTATCCCCAATATTTTTATATAATCATTTGCAATTCTAAAAGGCATGCTACAGCCAATCTGGTTTACATTCCCAACGTACATTATTTCAGTTTTATCTATATTTACCTTAGCCCCTGATGCTTTTCCATATATTTCTATTTTTTCCATTATCCTTTTCACGCCATTCATATTTTTCACCGTACATGTGGTATCATCAGCATATTGTTGAATTTTGCTTTCTCCCCCATTTGGCAGTTGGATCCCCTCAATTTCTTTATCCTTTTTTATCATTTCAGCCAGACTTTCCGCAGTTAAGCTGTATAATACAGCAGATAGTGGACACCCTTGCCTTACAGATCTCTCAAGCGGAAAAGGATCCGTTATAGCGCCATTTATTTTAACGCTGCTTGTTGCATTCCTATATAACAGTTTTATCCAATTTATCATTCTCTCTCCGAACCCAAACTTCTCCAATGTGCAAAAAAGGAAACTGTGCTCAACCCTGTCAAAGGCTTTATTCAAGTCCACACTTAAAATAATTCCCCCGGCTTTGCCCATGTACTCTACCGTGTCCCTTATTGTGCTAATGATGTCTGATATGTCCCTCCCTGGTATCCCGTACGCCTGTGTTGATGATATGACTGTTGGTGCCGCCGTTTTTATTCTGTTTGCTAATACCTTTGCTAAAATTTTGTAATCTGTGTTTAGTAAGCTTAGTGGTCTGTAGTTCTCAAGTTTTCTTCTGCCTCCCTTGTTTTTATATAGTACCGTTATTAATCCTGTTGCAAGTGACTCTGGTATCTGCTGTTCCTTTTAATATAGGGAACAGAATTTCTATAAACGTTTTGTAAAACTCACTCGTAAGGCCATCTGTCCCTGGACTTTTATTGGTTTTTAAGGACATTATTGCTTCTTTTATTTCTATGTCTTTTATATTATCATCACACATGCATTTCTCGTCTTCTGTGATTGTTTTGTTAATATCACTTAATACTATGTCTATATCTTCCTTATTTGCATTCCCTTTTTTGAACAGATTTTTATAAAATGTCCCAACCGTATCAATAATGTCTACAAAATCATTTATTGTCTCTCCATCTTCATTTTCCAACTCTTCGATATATACCCTTTCTTGTTTTCTTTTTTCCAGCCCCAAAAAATAACCTGTGCATTTCTCTCCCCTCATTGCATATTTTGCCTTACTCCTTGTTATTGCCCCCTCACATTGATTCCGCTCATAAGAGTCCAATTTCGATTTTATCTTTAAATATTTCTCTATACTATGATTTGGATCCTTATCCACTCTCTCAGCCTCTTCTGCCAGCGCATCCGTCAAGCCTTTTACTTTTTCTCTTTCTTTAAAGTTCCGGAACTTCGCATATCGAATGCTTATTGTTTTTATCTTTTGCTTTAGTCTTTCCCACCATGATCCCTTATTTCTGCACACTTCCATGTTATTTTTTTCTTGTTCTATACAGGCCACTACTTTGTTTCTATACCTCTCTTCCGCAAGCAGACTGCTGTTGAGGCACCATACTCCTCCTCCCCTTCTTTCCAACCCACTACCAACCTCTAACGACAGAATGGCATGGTCACTAAACGATGTGAAGTTATACTTCATTTTTTTTAGATATTTTACAATGCTCTGTTTTGCAACACAGAGATCAATTCGACTCTGCTTTAATTCCCCCATTACCATTTGTCTCCTCGAGTATTCCCGCTTGTTTGGGTTTTCATTCCTCCATATATCAATTAACTGTCTTTCCTCCATCATTTTTAGAAAAACCTTTCTTGACGTGTCGCTCTTAAATTCTTTCCCTCTCGCTAAATCCAGCCTTGTACTTTTTAAATTAAAATCTCCCACTATAATACAGTTACCCACACACCATTTCCCCAAACCCAAGAAAAACACCTTCCTATCCGTTTCTATATTTGGCGCATATACATTACTCAGTCGATACACTATATTTTTGTATTTGAATTCTATTATTATTATTCTTCCCGTTTTATCGCTGTAGAGTTCTTTTATGTTTTGTACAATATCATTTTTTATCAAAATTGCTACACCACAAGATCTCTCTGTACCATTATTTACATATACCGTGTCTTTCCATTTTATTTTTACATCCTTCATGATATTGTCTGTCCAGTTGGTTTCTTGCAGACATAATATATCATTATTCTTACATTTGACTAATAGTTTTTCCAATTTGCTTGGATTTCGTAAACCATTTGTGTTAAATGAGATTAAGCTAAACATTAGACATAAGGTGATTATTGTTTCATTTCTAACCTTCATTTTTTTTCGTACCTTTCTTTTTTGCTGCTACCATTCTTTCCTTCTTGGCTTTCCTTTTCTTCACCAGCTCTGCCTTTCTGTCCTTTCCGTCCATGGGTTCGTCAGTCTCGGACACCGACCCAACGTCCATTTCCTCCATCCAGCTCTTCCTTATTTGGTCCCGCTCCTCCTCTGGGGTTTCCTCGATCTCCCCCTCCGACAACATGCCTTCCGCGTTGTCCTCTCCAACTCCTCTTGGACTTCCTCTACCAACCAGGGTGCGTTCATGGGCAATTTTCGACACCAGGTCCCCAGGGGTACCTTCACCTACTCCTAGCCCAATCGCTCCCCCGGTTGGTGGATCCTCTGGCTGGACGACGTCGTCCAGAGTGCTGCAGAGTGGCTCCATTTCTGCTGCTGCCGGCGCCACCGCCGCCGTATCCGCTTCCACCACCGCTGCTGACACCTCCGCAGCCTCCTCCGCCAGCACCACTGCTGCCGCCGTCGCTTCACCGTCCCGCTGCCCTTCCTGGTTCTCATCTGCTCGGTCTCCTCCTCTCCCGTTACGCGTCGGGCAGTCCCGCGCGTAGTGCCCCTGCATCTGGCATCTGTGACACGTGAAATGTGGGCAGTCCCTCAAGATGTGTCCTGGTTGTATGCACATCCGGCATACTCTGACTTGTCGGTCATGAATTACTCTGAAGAATTCTGTGCCTTCCAGTGTATCAAATTTCGTTGAGTACGGCAGTGATTTCACCGTCTCTGTGAATTGTACTCTCAGAAATCTTGTCCCGTCTGCTATGTCAGTCCCAGGCCACATCCTTCTCTTTATCGGGGAGACAGCTTTCACTCCCCACTCGTACAGTTTCGCCAGGATCACCTCATCAGGCACATATGTCGGAAGGTTTAAAAAGGAGACAACCAGCTCATTGTTTGCCATCTCCTTGACAAACACTAAACTGTCTTTTATTTTTAACCCATCACACAATTTCTCCTTTCCATCTTCATTCTCCATCGTTATTTCATATTTTTTCGGTGCTTTAAATCGGCAGCCGACTACCACCCCACATACCTTCTTGATTTCTTTCAGTAATTCCATCATTGACACGTCTTCTTCCCCAACAATCTCCACAGCAACTGTCAGCCTCTTCTCAAAAGTTTGTGTCTTACTTTTGTCCGAAGCATTCCTGCCATTGTCCGTGATCCTTCTCGTAACCGTTTCCCTTCCAATGTCGGCATTCGTTGTCGGTTGCTGCTTCTTGCTGCTGTCCATGATCCTGCTCGTAGTCGTGGTCTTTCCATGGTCTGTGTTCTTGGGCGATATCTGCTCCATGCCTTTGTCCATATTCTGTGTCGTTGTGTGTACCGGTCCGCTTTCAGTTGCCGTGTGATCCGTCCTACTCCTCTCTACTCGCTCTCTCCTATCCATTTCGTCGCTCATTCAACGCACACACAAACAAAAAGGACGTTCCCCCGAACAGCAAGCTGCTGGAGGAGTAAAGCTAAAACAAAAAGTAAACTAAACTCACTCACTGTCAATCTAACACAAATAAGATAAATTTCACCTTCTCTCTCCACTTGCTCTCTCTGCTCATTCACTATCTGGCTTCGCACCTGAACGGTATCAAACGTGATCAGGGTGGTATGGCCGTAAGCGAGTATAGCCGCATCCAAAGTAGCTTTTAAACAGCAGGAGCACATAAGGACTGAGAGCGCTGCCGTGACCATAGACCAGACTTGTACAGAAACAATTATTAGATCAATAATGAAGGAAAGCAATGAATGAATACTTTATTCCGGACTCAAAGTACCATATCAAAACGCAATGCAATACACCGAGTTGGCGTGTGTGCTCGTTTGCGTGAACCTTTGAAGAAACATAGCGTTTCAAACGCTGCGATGGACTGCAGCAGGTCAAGCGAAGCAGTCATTCATAGCTCTTATTTCTTTACAACAACATGATCAGGGGAGAGCGCGAACGCAGTCCCCCACTACCAGAAATTATGCAATCGAGATTCCCACATTTGGGGAATTCGCACGGGTCAGCAACAGCCGCAGTGCAATGGCCGAGCCTCACCATGGGTGAACCACCTTCTTGATCATGGTATCTCCCTTGCCAGGTAAGTATGATTAGTACTCGTTCAGATGGGCTGAACGCTGCCCACGCGTGTTCCCTTGGAGAACGGTTGCAAAGAATTCGGAGATGTCTAGACTTTAAAGTCCGTGTTGCAGGGTTTATTTTCCAACAAGTGTGTGCAATTTGCTTGTTCTTAATACAGATTTAAACTGTTATCCATTTTATTTCATGTTGTTAGGTATCACAAAACGGAATGTAATACGACAAAGTAGGTACTATTTTAGCGGTTTGCAATTGATTCTCTTTTCCCCCAGGATAATTAAATATGTTCTATTATTTGCCATGCGGAGCCAGCCAGTCCTGTGCACGTATGCAAATTAGCCATGTGCACCTAACAGAAGAATGACGTAATGTTGAGAACGAGTCATACTAAAAAGGGAGAGCAATCGACAGCTAAACCAGACTGTATCAATCACACACTTTGGGTCCATTCTAACTTATGATAAGAGGCTAGTCTTTAAATCTTTGCAGTGACTGAATGTTTATGATAAAACGGATTGTTTTGCATTCGATGAGTGTGTGCGACTGTGCGTTTGTCATTTCCGGCTTCGGCATACCGCATGGTAATGAAGGCCTCGTGGTGAGTTGCTTTCTTAGTGAAGCAGACTCGCCTTGGAGTTGGATGAGTTGGAGTGATATAAGTTGTCAGTGTCTGTATGTTGCTTAAATTCTCCCAAACAGTGGGCGCTAAGGATCAGGGCACGGCAGACCATTGCAGCCATTGATCTCGAGCAGAAAAATAAAAATGCTTACAGCACCTGGTATTCCCAGGCGGTCACCCATCCAAGTACTAACCAGGCCCGATCCTGCTTAGCTTCCGAGATCAGACGAGATCGGGCGTGATCAGGATGGTATGGCCGTACGCAAATGTTACCGGGTCCATACTACCTTTTATTCAGCAGGAGCACAAAAGGACTGAGAGCGCTGCCGTGGCCAGAGACGGGACTTGTACAGAAACAATGATTAGATCCATAATGAAGGAAAGCAATGCATAAAGACTTTATTCCATACTCAAAGTACCATATGAAAACGCAATGCAATACACTGCGTGTGCGGTTGAGTGATCTTTTGAAGAAATGTAGCGTTGCAACACCAGGGATAGACTGCAATGTATCTCTGTCGTTGCAGCCCTCTGATGCTCCCTGCTGCCGGCGTCACAACAGTGTCTGCATTTTTCACAAATAGAGTTTGGAGAGACGTTGTCAGTGTCTGTATGTTGCTTAAATTCTCCCAAACAGTGGGCGCTAAGGATCAGGGCACGGCAGACCATTGCAGCCATTGATCTCGAGCAGAAAAATAAAAATGCTTACAGCACCTGGTATTCCCAGGCGGTCACCCATCCAAGTACTAACCAGGCCCGATCCTGCTTAGCTTCCGAGATCAGACGAGATCGGGCGTGATCAGGATGGTATGGCCGTACGCAAATGTTACCGGGTCCATACTACCTTTTATTCAGCAGGAGCACAAAAGGACTGAGAGCGCTGCCGTGGCCAGAGACGGGACTTGTACAGAAACAATGATTAGATCCATAATGAAGGAAAGCAATGCATAAAGACTTTATTCCATACTCAAAGTACCATATGAAAACGTAATGCAATACACTGCGTGTGCGGTTGAGTGATCTTTTGAAGAAATGTAGCGTTGCAACACCAGGGATAGACTGCAATGTATCTCTGTCGTTGCAGCCCTCTGATGCTCCCTGCTGCCGGCGTCACAACAGTGTCTGCATTTTTCACAAATAGAGTTTGGAGAGACGTTGTCAGTGTCTGTATGTTGCTTAAATTCTCCCAAACAGTGGGCGCTAAGGATCAGGGCACGGCAGACCATTGCAGCCATTGATCTCGAGCAGAAAAATAAAAATGCTTACAGCACCTGGTATTCCCAGGCGGTCACCCATCCAAGTACTAACCAGGCCCGACCCTGCTTAGCTTCCGAGATCAGACGAGATCGGGCGTGATCAGGGTGGTATGGCCGTACGCAAATGTTACCGGGTCCATACTACCTTTTATTCAGCAGGAGCACAAAAGGACTGAGAGCGCTGCCGTGGCCAGAGACGGGACTTGTACAGAAACAATGATTAGATCCATAATGAAGGAAAGCAATGCATAAAGACTTTATTCCATACTCAAAGTACCATATGAAAACGCAATGCAATACACTGCGTGTGCGGTTGAGTGATCTTTTGAAGAAATGTAGCGTTGCAACACCAGGGATAGACTGCAATGTATCTCTGTCGTTGCAGCCCTCTGATGCTCCCTGCTGCCGGCGTCACAACAGTGTCTGCATGTTTCACAAATAGAGTTTGGAGAGACGTTGTCAGTGTCTGTATGTTGCTTAAATTCTCCCAAACAGTGGGCGCTAAGGATCAGGGCACGGCAGACCATTGCAGCCATTGATCTCGAGCAGAAAAATAAAAATGCTTACAGTACCTGGTATTCCCAGGCGGTCACCCATCCAAGTACTAACCAGGCCCGACCCTGCTTAGCTTCCGAGATCAGACGAGATCGGGCGTGATCAGGGTGGTATGGCCGTACGCAAATGTTACCGGGTCCATACTACCTTTTATTCAGCAGGGGCACAAAAGGACTGAGAGTGCTGCCGTGGCCAGAGACGGGACTTGTACAGAAACAATGATTAGATCCATAATGAAGGAAAGCAATGCATAAAGACTTTATTCCATACTCAAAGTACCATATGAAAACGCAATGCAATACACTGCGTGTGCGGTTGAGTGATCTTTTGAAGAAATGTAGCGTTGCAACACCAGGGATAGACTGCAATGTATCTCTGTCGTTGCAGCCCTCTGATGCTCCCTGCTGCCGGCGTCACAACAGTGTCTGCATTTTTCACAAATAGAGTTTGGAGAGACGTTGTCAGTGTCTGTATGTTGCTTAAATTCTCCCAAACAGTGGGCGCTAAGGATCAGGGCACGGCAGACCATTGCAGCCATTGATCTCGAGCAGAAAAATAAAAATGCTTACAGCACCTGGTATTCCCAGGCGGTCACCCATCCAAGTACTAACCAGGCCCGACCCTGCTTAGCTTCCGAGATCAGACGAGATCGGGCGTGATCAGGGTGGTATGGCCGTACGCAAATGTTACCGGGTCCATACTACCTTTTATTCAGCAGGAGCACAAAAGGACTGAGAGCGCTGCCGTGGCCAGAGACGGGACTTGTACAGAAACAATGATTAGATCCATAATGAAGGAAAGCAATGCATAAAGACTTTATTCCATACTCAAAGTACCATATCAAAACGCAATGCAATACACTGCGTGTGCGGTTGAGTGATCTTTTGAAGAAATGTAGCGTTGCAACACCAGGGATAGACTGCAATGTATCTCTGTCGTTGCAGCCCTCTGATGCTCCCTGCTGCCGGCGTCACAACAGTGTCTGCATTTTTCACAAATAGAGTTTGGAGAGACGTTGTCAGTGTCTGTATGTTGCTTAAATTCTCCCAAACAGTGGGCGCTAAAGATCAGGGCACGGCAGACCATTGCAGCCACTGATCTCGAGCAGAAAAAAAAAAAGCTTACAGCACCTGGTATTCCCAGGCGGTCTCCCATCCAAGTACTAACCAGGCCCGACCCTGCTTAGCTTCCGAGATCAGACGAGATCGGGCGTGTTCAGGGTGGTATGGCCGTAAGCGAGTATAGCCGCATCCAAAGTAGCTTTTAAACAGCAGGAGCACATAAGGACTGAGAGCGCTGCCGTGACCATAGACCAGACTTGTACAGAAACAATTATTAGATCAATAATGAAGGAAAGCAATGAATGAATACTTTATTCCGGACTCAAAGTACCATATCAAAACGCAATGCAATACACCGAGTTGGCGTGTGTGCTCGTTTGCGTGAACCTTTGAAGAAACATAGCGTTTCAAACGCTGCGATGGACTGCAGCAGGTCAAGCGAAGCAGTCATTCATAGCTCTTATTTCTTTACAACAACATGATCAGGGGAGAGCGCGAACGCAGTCCCCCACTACCAGAAATTATGCAATCGAGATTCCCACATTTGGGGAATTCGCACGGGTCAGCAACAGCCGCAGTGCAATGGCCGAGCCTCACCATGGGTGAACCACCTTCTTGATCATGGTATCTCCCTTGCCAGGTAAGTATGATTAGTACTCGTTCAGATGGGCTGAACGCTGCCCACGCGTGTTCCCTTGGAGAACGGTTGCAAAGAATTCGGAGATGTCTAGACTTTAAAGTCCGTGTTGCAGGGTTTATTTTCCAACAAGTGTGTGCAATTTGCTTGTTCTTAATACAGATTTAAACTGTTATCCATTTTATTTCATGTTGTTAGGTATCACAAAACGGAATGTAATACGACAAAGTAGGTACTATTTTAGCGGTTTGCAATTGATTCTCTTTTCCCCCAGGATAATTAAATATGTTCTATTATTTGCCATGCGGAGCCAGCCAGTCCTGTGCACGTATGCAAATTAGCCATGTGCACCTAACAGAAGAATGACGTAATGTTGAGAACGAGTCATACTAAAAAGGGAGAGCAATCGACAGCTAAACCAGACTGTATCAATCACACACTTTGGGTCCATTCTAACTTATGATAAGAGGCTAGTCTTTAAATCTTTGCAGTGACTGAATGTTTATGATAAAACGGATTGTTTTGCATTCGATGAGTGTGTGCGACTGTGCGTTTGTCATTTCCGGCTTCGGCATACCGCATGGTAATGAAGGCCTCGTGGTGAGTTGCTTTCTTAGTGAAGCAGACTCGCCTTGGAGTTGGATGAGTTGGAGTGATATAAGTTGTCAGTGTCTGTATGTTGCTTAAATTCTCCCAAACAGTGGGCGCTAAGGATCAGGGCACGGCAGACCATTGCAGCCATTGATCTCGAGCAGAAAAATAAAAATGCTTACAGCACCTGGTATTCCCAGGCGGTCACCCATCCAAGTACTAACCAGGCCCGATCCTGCTTAGCTTCCGAGATCAGACGAGATCGGGCGTGATCAGGATGGTATGGCCGTACGCAAATGTTACCGGGTCCATACTACCTTTTATTCAGCAGGAGCACAAAAGGACTGAGAGCGCTGCCGTGGCCAGAGACGGGACTTGTACAGAAACAATGATTAGATCCATAATGAAGGAAAGCAATGCATAAAGACTTTATTCCATACTCAAAGTACCATATGAAAACGCAATGCAATACACTGCGTGTGCGGTTGAGTGATCTTTTGAAGAAATGTAGCGTTGCAACACCAGGGATAGACTGCAATGTATCTCTGTCGTTGCAGCCCTCTGATGCTCCCTGCTGCCGGCGTCACAACAGTGTCTGCATTTTTCACAAATAGAGTTTGGAGAGACGTTGTCAGTGTCTGTATGTTGCTTAAATTCTCCCAAACAGTGGGCGCTAAGGATCAGGGCACGGCAGACCATTGCAGCCATTGATCTCGAGCAGAAAAATAAAAATGCTTACAGCACCTGGTATTCCCAGGCGGTCACCCATCCAAGTACTAACCAGGCCCGATCCTGCTTAGCTTCCGAGATCAGACGAGATCGGGCGTGATCAGGATGGTATGGCCGTACGCAAATGTTACCGGGTCCATACTACCTTTTATTCAGCAGGAGCACAAAAGGACTGAGAGCGCTGCCGTGGCCAGAGACGGGACTTGTACAGAAACAATGATTAGATCCATAATGAAGGAAAGCAATGCATAAAGACTTTATTCCATACTCAAAGTACCATATGAAAACGTATTGCAATACACTGCGTGTGCGGTTGAGTGATCTTTTGAAGAAATGTAGCGTTGCAACACCAGGGATAGACTGCAATGTATCTCTGTCGTTGCAGCCCTCTGATGCTCCCTGCTGCCGGCGTCACAACAGTGTCTGCATTTTTCACAAATAGAGTTTGGAGAGACGTTGTCAGTGTCTGTATGTTGCTTAAATTCTCCCAAACAGTGGGCGCTAAGGATCAGGGCACGGCAGACCATTGCAGCCATTGATCTCGAGCAGAAAAATAAAAATGCTTACAGCACCTGGTATTCCCAGGCGGTCACCCATCCAAGTACTAACCAGGCCCGACCCTGCTTAGCTTCCGAGATCAGACGAGATCGGGCGTGATCAGGGTGGTATGGCCGTACGCAAATGTTACCGGGTCCATACTACCTTTTATTCAGCAGGAGCACAAAAGGACTGAGAGCGCTGCCGTGGCCAGAGACGGGACTTGTACAGAAACAATGATTAGATCCATAATGAAGGAAAGCAATGCATAAAGACTTTATTCCATACTCAAAGTACCATATGAAAACGCAATGCAATACACTGCGTGTGCGGTTGAGTGATCTTTTGAAGAAATGTAGCGTTGCAACACCAGGGATAGACTGCAATGTATCTCTGTCGTTGCAGCCCTCTGATGCTCCCTGCTGCCGGCGTCACAACAGTGTCTGCATGTTTCACAAATAGAGTTTGGAGAGACGTTGTCAGTGTCTGTATGTTGCTTAAATTCTCCCAAACAGTGGGCGCTAAGGATCAGGGCACGGCAGACCATTGCAGCCATTGATCTCGAGCAGAAAAATAATAATGCTTACAGTACCTGGTATTCCCAGGCGGTCACCCATCCAAGTACTAACCAGGCCCGACCCTGCTTAGCTTCCGAGATCAGACGAGATCGGGCGTGATCAGGGTGGTATGGCCGTACGCAAATGTTACCGGGTCCATACTACCTTTTATTCAGCAGGAGCACAAAAGGACTGAGAGCGCTGCCGTGGCCAGAGACGGGACTTGTACAGAAACAATGATTAGATCCATAATGAAGGAAAGCAATGCATAAAGACTTTATTCCATACTCAAAGTACCATATGAAAACGCAATGCAATACACTGCGTGTGCGGTTGAGTGATCTTTTGAAGAAATGTAGCGTTGCAACACCAGGGATAGACTGCAATGTATCTCTGTCGTTGCAGCCCTCTGATGCTCCCTGCTGCCGGCGTCACAACAGTGTCTGCATGTTTCACAAATAGAGTTTGGAGAGACGTTGTCAGTGTCTGTATGTTGCTTAAATTCTCCCAAACAGTGGGCGCTAAGGATCAGGGCACGGCAGACCATTGCAGCCATTGATCTCGAGCAGAAAAATAAAAATGCTTACAGCACCTGGTATTCCCAGGCGGTCACCCATCCAAGTACTAACCAGGCCCAATCCTGCTTAGCTTCCGAGATCAGACGAGATCGGGCGTGATCAGGATGGTATGGCCGTACGCAAATGTTACCGGGTCCATACTACCTTTTATTCAGCAGGAGCACAAAAGGACTGAGAGCGCTGCCGTGGCCAGAGACGGGACTTGTACAGAAACAATGATTAGATCCATAATGAAGGAAAGCAATGCATAAAGACTTTATTCCATACTCAAAGTACCATATGAAAACGCAATGCAATACACTGCGTGTGCGGTTGAGTGATCTTTTGAAGAAATGTAGCGTTGCAACACCAGGGATAGACTGCAATGTATCTCTGTCGTTGCAGCCCTCTGATGCTCCCTGCTGCCGGCGTCACAACAGTGTCTGCATTTTTCACAAATAGAGTTTGGAGAGACGTTGTCAGTGTCTGTATGTTGCTTAAATTCTCCCAAACAGTGGGCGCTAAGGATCAGGGCACGGCAGACCATTGCAGCCATTGATCTCGAGCAGAAAAAAAAAAAGCTTACAGCACCTGGTATTCCCAGGCGGTCTCCCATCCAAGTACTAACCAGGCCCGACCCTGCTTAGCTTCCGAGATCAGACGAGATCGGGCGTGTTCAGGGTGGTATGGCCGTAAGCGAGTATAGCCGCATCCAAAGTAGCTTTTAAACAGCAGGAGCACATAAGGACTGAGAGCGCTGCCGTGACCATAGACCAGACTTGTACAGAAACAATTATTAGATCAATAATGAAGGAAAGCAATGAATGAATACTTTATTCCGGACTCAAAGTACCATATCAAAACGCAATGCAATACACCGAGTTGGCGTGTGTGCTCGTTTGCGTGAACCTTTGAAGAAACATAGCGTTTCAAACGCTGCGATGGACTGCAGCAGGTCAAGCGAAGCAGTCATTCATAGCTCTTATTTCTTTACAACAACATGATCAGGGGAGAGCGCGAACGCAGTCCCCCACTGCCAGAAATTATGCAATCGAGATTCCCACATTTGGGGAATTCGCACGGGTCAGCAACAGCCGCAGTGCAATGGCCGAGCCTCACCATGGGTGAACCACCTTCTTGATCATGGTATCTCCCTTGCCAGGTAAGTATGATTAGTACTCGTTCAGATGGGCTGAACGCTGCCCACGCGTGTTCCCTTGGAGAACGGTTGCAAAGAATTCGGAGATGTCTAGACTTTAAAGTCCGTGTTGCAGGGTTTATTTTCCAACAAGTGTGTGCAATTTGCTTGTTCTTAATACAGATTTAAACTGTTATCCATTTTATTTCATGTTGTTAGGTATCACAAAACGGAATGTAATACGACAAAGTAGGTACTATTTTAGCGGTTTGCAATTGATTCTCTTTTCCCCCAGGATAATTAAATATGTTCTATTATTTGCCATGCGGAGCCAGCCAGTCCTGTGCACGTATGCAAATTAGCCATGTGCACCTAACAGAAGAATGACGTAATGTTGAGAACGAGTCATACTAAAAAGGGAGAGCAATCGACAGCTAAACCAGACTGTATCAATCACACACTTTGGGTCCATTCTAACTTATGATAAGAGGCTAGTCTTTAAATCTTTGCAGTGACTGAATGTTTATGATAAAACGGATTGTTTTGCATTCGATGAGTGTGTGCGACTGTGCGTTTGTCATTTCCGGCTTCGGCATACCGCATGGTAATGAAGGCCTCGTGGTGAGTTGCTTTCTTAGTGAAGCAGACTCGCCTTGGAGTTGGATGAGTTGGAGTGATATAAGTTGTCAGTGTCTGTATGTTGCTTAAATTCTCCCAAACAGTGGGCGCTAAGGATCAGGGCACGGCAGACCATTGCAGCCATTGATCTCGAGCAGAAAAATAAAAATGCTTACAGCACCTGGTATTCCCAGGCGGTCACCCATCTAAGTACTAACCAGGCCCGACCCTGCTTAGCTTCCGAGATCAGACGAGATCGGGCGTGATCAGGGTGGTATGGCCGTACGCAAATGTTACCGGGTCCATACTACCTTTTATTCAGCAGGAGCACAAAAGGACTGAGAGCGCTGCCGTGGCCAGAGACGGGACTTGTACAGAAACAATGATTAGATCCATAATGAAGGAAAGCAATGCATAAAGACTTTATTCCATACTCAAAGTACCATATGAAAACGCAATGCAATACACTGCGTGTGCGGTTGAGTGATCATTTGAAGAAATGTAGCGTTGCAACACCAGGGATAGACTGCAATGTATCTCTGTCGTTGCAGCCCTCTGATGCTCCCTGCTGCCGGCGTCACAACAGTGTCTGCATGTTTCACAAATAGAGTTTGGAGAGACGTTGTCAGTGTCTGTATGTTGCTTAAATTCTCCCAAACAGTGGGCGCTAAGGATCAGGGCACGGCAGACCATTGCAGCCATTGATCTCGAGCAGAAAAATAAAAATGCTTACAGCACCTGGTATTCCCAGGCGGTCACCCATCCAAGTACTAACCAGGCCCGATCCTGCTTAGCTTCCGAGATCAGACGAGATCGGGCGTGATCAGGATGGTATGGCCGTACGCAAATGTTACCGGGTCCATACTACCTTTTATTCAGCAGGAGCACAAAAGGACTGAGAGCGCTGCCGTGGCCAGAGACGGGACTTGTACAGAAACAATGATTAGATCCATAATGAAGGAAAGCAATGCATAAAGACTTTATTCCATACTCAAAGTACCATATCAAAACGCAATGCAATACACTGCGTGTGCGGTTGAGTGATCTTTTGAAGAAATGTAGCGTTGCAACACCAGGGATAGACTGCAATGTATCTCTGTCGTTGCAGCCCTCTGATGCTCCCTGCTGCCGGCGTCACAACAGTGTCTGCATGTTTCACAAATAGAGTTTGGAGAGACGTTGTCAGTGTCTGTATGTTGCTTAAATTCTCCCAAACAGTGGGCGCTAAAGATCTCTGCCCGTATGCAAATTAGCCATGTGCGCCTAACAGAAGAATGACGTAATGTTGAGAACGAGTCATACTAAAAACCGAGAGCAAGCGAAAGCTAAACCAGACTGTATCAATCACACACTTTGGGTCCATTCTAACTTTTGATAAGAGGCTAGTCTTTAAATCTTTGCAGTGACTGAATGTTGATGATAAAACGGATTGTTTTGCATAAGATGAGTGTGTGCGACTGTGTGTTTGTCATTTCCGGCTTTGGCATACCGCATGGTCATGAAGGCCTCGTGGTGCGTTACTTTCTTAGTGAAGCAGCTTAGCCTTACAGTTGGATAAGTTGGAGTGATTGGAGTTTATTTTTCACAGTGAGAGAGGGGTGCACCGGTCCTGGAGGTACTGCAATACCAGGTCGATGCGTGGAGTGGACGGAGCAAGCCCCTATCCCATCTCCCAGTTCCAAAAAACAATTTAATATATGGTCCCCGGGTAGGGGACGTATCAGATATTAAACTGATAAGAACAGATACTACACTTGATCTTAGCCAAAAGGCCGAGAAGCGATGCCCACACATGCTCAGACCAAGAGTCCAGCTTCCCAAACACGTCGCTCCACTTAGCGGTTTGACAGACGACGACAAAACAAATAGAAGACCAGTCACCCTGTGTGCGTGTTTGTGAAAGCTGAAGAAAAATGCCGAGGTCGCTGCATCTCTCTGCTGGTCCCTGCTGCCAGCGTCACTAGTGTGTCTGCATGTTTCTCAAATAGAGTTTGGAGAGACGTTGTCAGTGTCTGTATGTTGCTTAAATTCTCCCAAACAGTGGGCGCTAAAGATCACGGCACGGCAGGCCATTGCAGCCAATGAGCTCGAGTTGAAAAATAAATGTGCTTACAGCACCAGGTGGTCCCCCATCGATGTAGTAACCAGGCCCGACCCTGCTTAGCTTCCGAGATCAGACGAGATCGGGCATGATCAGGCTGTTATGGCCGTAAACTAACATTTCCGGGTCCATACTAGGTTTTATACAGCAGGAGCACATAAGGACTGAGGGTGCTGCCGTGGCCAGAGACGGGACTTGTACAGAAACAATGATTAGATCCATAATGAAGGAAAGCAATGCATAAAGACTTTATTCCATACTCAAAGTACCATATGAAAACGCAATGCAATACACTGCGTGTGCGGTTGAGTGATCTTTTGAAGAAATGTAGCGTTGCAACACCAGGGATAGACTGCAATGTATCTCTGTCGTTGCAGCCCTCTGATGCTCCCTGCTGCCGGCGTCACAACAGTGTCTGCATGTTTCACAAATAGAGTTTGGAGAGACGTTGTCAGTGTCTGTATGTTGCTTAAATTCTCCCAAACAGTGGGCGCTGAAGATCAGGGCACGGCAGACCATTGCAGCCATTGATCTCGAGCAGAAAAATAAATATGCTTACAGCACCTGGTATTCCCAGGCGGTCACCCATCCAAGTACTAACCAGGCCCGACCCTGCTTGGCTTCCGAGATCAGACGAGATCGGGCGTGATCAGGTTGGTATGGCCGTACGCAAATGTTACCGGGTCCATACTACCTTTTATTCAGCAGGAGCACAAAAGGACTGAGAGCGCTGCCGTGGCCAGAGACGGGACTTGTACAGAAACAATGATTAGATCCATAATGAAGGAAAGCAATGCATAAAGACTTTATTCCATACTCAAAGTACCATATGAAAACGCAATGCAATACACTGCGTGTGCGGTTGAGTGATCTTTTGAAGAAATGTAGCGTTGCAACACCAGGGATAGACTGCAATGTATCTCTGTCGTTGCAGCCCTCTGATGCTCCCTGCTGCCGGCGTCACAACAGTGTCTGCATGTTTCACAAATAGAGTTTGGAGAGACGTTGTCAGTGTCTGTATGTTGCTTAAATTCTCCCAAACAGTGGGCGCTAAAGATCAGGGCACGGCAGACCATTGCAGCCATTGATCTCGAGCAGAAAAATAAATATGCTTACAGCACCTGGTATTCCCAGGCGGTCACCCATCCAAGTACTAACCAGGCCCGACCCTGCTTGGCTTCCGAGATCAGACGAGATCGGGCGTGATCAGGGTGGTATGGCCGTACGCAAATGTTACCGGGTCCATACTACCTTTTATTCAGCAGGAGCACAAAAGGACTGAGAGCGCTGCCGTGGCCAGAGACGGGACTTGTACAGAAACAATGATTAGATCCATAATGAAGGAAAGCAATGCATAAAGACTTTATTCCATACTCAAAGTACCATATGAAAACGCAATGCAATACACTGCGTGTGCGGTTGAGTGATCTTTTGAAGAAATGTAGCGTTGCAACACCAGGGATAGACTGCAATGTATCTCTGTCGTTGCAGCCCTCTGATGCTCCCTGCTGCCGGCGTCACAACAGTGTCTGCATGTTTCACAAATAGAGTTTGGAGAGACGTTGTCAGTGTCTGTATGTTGCTTAAATTCTCCCAAACAGTGGGCGCTAAGGATCAGGGCACGGCAGACCATTGCAGCCATTGATCTCGAGCAGAAAAATAAAAATGCTTACAGCACCTGGTATTCCCAGGCGGTCACCCATCCAAGTACTAACCAGGCCCGATCCTGCTTAGCTTCCGAGATCAGACGAGATCGGGCGTGATCAGGATGGTATGGCCGTACGCAAATGTTACCGGGTCCATACTACCTTTTATTCAGCAGGAGCACAAAAGGACTGAGAGCGCTGCCGTGGCCAGAGACGGGACTTGTACAGAAACAATGATTAGATCCAAAATGAAGGAAAGCAATGCATAAAGACTTTATTCCATACTCAAAGTACCATATGAAAACGTAATGCAATACACTGCGTGTGCGGTTGAGTGATCTTTTGAAGAAATGTAGCGTTGCAACACCAGGGATAGACTGCAATGTATCTCTGTCGTTGCAGCCCTCTGATGCTCCCTGCTGCCGGCGTCACAACAGTGTCTGCATTTTTCACAAATAGAGTTTGGAGAGACGTTGTCAGTGTCTGTATGTTGCTTAAATTCTCCCAAACAGTGGGCGCTAAGGATCAGGGCACGGCAGACCATTGCAGCCATTGATCTCGAGCAGAAAAATAAAAATGCTTACAGCACCTGGTATTCCCAGGCGGTCACCCATCCAAGTACTAACCAGGCCCAACCCTGCTTAGCTTCCGAGATCAGACGAGATCGGGCGTGATCAGGGTGGTATGGCCGTACGCAAATGTTACCGGGTCCATACTACCTTTTATTCAGCAGGAGCACAAAAGGACTGAGAGCGCTGCCGTGGCCAGAGACGGGACTTGTACAGAAACAATGATTAGATCCATAATGAAGGAAAGCAATGCATAAAGACTTTATTCCATACTCAAAGTACCATATGAAAACGCAATGCAATACACTGCGTGTGCGGTTGAGTGATCTTTTGAAGAAATGTAGCGTTGCAACACCAGGGATAGACTGCAATGTATCTCTGTCGTTGCAGCCCTCTGATGCTCCCTGCTGCCGGCGTCACAACAGTGTCTGCATGTTTCACAAATAGAGTTTGGAGAGACGTTGTCAGTGTCTGTATGTTGCTTATATTCTCCCAAACAGTGGGCGCTAAGGATCAGGGCACGGCAGACCATTGCAGCCATTGATCTCGAGCAGAAAAATAAAAATGCTTACAGCACCTGGTATTCCCAGGCGGTCACCCATCCAAGTACTAACCAGGCCCGATCCTGCTTAGCTTCCGAGATCAGACAAGATCGGGCGTGATCAGGATGGTATGGCCGTACGCAAATATTACCGGGTCCATACTACCTTTTATTCAGCAGGAGCACAAAAGGACTGAGAGCGCTGCCGTGGCCAGAGACGGGACTTGTACAGAAACAATGATTAGATCCATAATGAAGGAAAGCAATGCATAAAGACTTTATTCCATACTCAAAGTACCATATGAAAACGCAATGCAATACACTGCGTGTGCGGTTGAGTGATCTTTTGAAGAAATGTAGCGTTGCAACACCAGGGATAGACTGCAATGTATCTCTGTCGTTGCAGCCCTCTGATGCTCCCTGCTGCCGGCGTCACAACAGTGTCTGCATGTTTCACAAATAGAGTTTGGAGAGACGTTGTCAGTGTCTGTATGTTGCTTAAATTCTCCCAAACAGTGGGCGCTAAGGATCAGGGCACGGCAGACCATTGCAGCCATTGATCTCGAGCAGAAAAATAAAAATGCTTACAGCACCTGGTATTCCCAGGCGGTCACCCATCCAAGTACTAACCAGGCCCGATCCTGCTTAGCTTCCGAGATCAGACGAGATCGGGCGTGATCAGGATGGTATGGCCGTACGCAAATATTACCGGGTCCATACTACCTTTTATTCAGCAGGAGCACAAAAGGACTGAGAGCGCTGCCGTGGCCAGAGACGGGACTTGTACAGAAACAATGATTAGATCCATAATGAAGGAAAGCAATGCATAAAGACTTTATTCCATACTCAAAGTACCATATGAAAACGCAATGCAATACACTGCGTGTGCGGTTGAGTGATCTTTTGAAGAAATGTAGCGTTGCAACACCAGGGATAGACTGCAATGTATCTCTGTCGTTGCAGCCCTCTGATGCTCCCTGCTGCCGGCGTCACAACAGTGTCTGCATGTTTCACAAATAGAGTTTGGAGAGACGTTGTCAGTGTCTGTATGTTGCTTAAATTCTCCCAAACAGTGGGCGCTAAGGATCAGGGCACGGCAGACCATTGCAGCCATTGATCTCGAGCAGAAAAATAAAAATGCTTACAGCACCTGGTATTCCCAGGCGGTCACCCATCCAAGTACTAACCAGGCCCGATCCTGCTTAGCTTCCGAGATCAGACGAGATCGGGCGTGATCAGGATGGTATGGCCGTACGCAAATGTTACCGGGTCCATACTACCTTTTATTCAGCAGGAGCACAAAAGGACTGAGAGCGCTGCCGTGGCCAGAGACGGGACTTGTACAGAAACAATGATTAGATCCAAAATGAAGGAAAGCAATGCATAAAGACTTTATTCCATACTCAAAGTACCATATGAAAACGTAATGCAATACACTGCGTGTGCGGTTGAGTGATCTTTTGAAGAAATGTAGCGTTGCAACACCAGGGATAGACTGCAATGTATCTCTGTCGTTGCAGCCCTCTGATGCTCCCTGCTGCCGGCGTCACAACAGTGTCTGCATTTTTCACAAATAGAGTTTGGAGAGACGTTGTCAGTGTCTGTATGTTGCTTAA
This sequence comes from Pollachius pollachius, assembly GCF_949987615.1. Classification (NCBI taxonomy): domain Eukaryota; kingdom Metazoa; phylum Chordata; class Actinopteri; order Gadiformes; family Gadidae; genus Pollachius; species Pollachius pollachius. Next base: position 24,182,848 of record NC_136943.1, read on the forward strand.
ATTCTCCCAAACAGTGGGCGCTAAGGATCAGGGCACGGCAGACCATTGCAGCCATTGATCTCGAGCAGAAAAATAAAAATGCTTACAGCACCTGGTATTCCCAGGCGGTCACCCATCCAAGTACTAACCAGGCCCAACCCTGCTTAGCTTCCGAGATCAGACGAGATCGGGCGTGATCAGGGTGGTATGGCCGTACGCAAATGTTACCGGGTCCATACTACCTTTTATTCAGCAGGAGCACAAAAGGACTGAGAGCGCTGCCGTGGCCAGAGACGGGACTTGTACAGAAACAATGATTAGATCCATAATGAAGGAAAGCAATGCATAAAGACTTTATTCCATACTCAAAGTACCATATGAAAACGCAATGCAATACACTGCGTGTGCGGTTGAGTGATCTTTTGAAGAAATGTAGCGTTGCAACACCAGGGATAGACTGCAATGTATCTCTGTCGTTGCAGCCCTCTGATGCTCCCTGCTGCCGGCGTCACAACAGTGTCTGCATGTTTCACAAATAGAGTTTGGAGAGACGTTGTCAGTGTCTGTATGTTGCTTATATTCTCCCAAACAGTGGGCGCTAAGGATCAGGGCACGGCAGACCATTGCAGCCATTGATCTCGAGCAGAAAAATAAAAATGCTTACAGCACCTGGTATTCCCAGGCGGTCACCCATCCAAGTACTAACCAGGCCCGATCCTGCTTAGCTTCCGAGATCAGACAAGATCGGGCGTGATCAGGATGGTATGGCCGTACGCAAATATTACCGGGTCCATACTACCTTTTATTCAGCAGGAGCACAAAAGGACTGAGAGCGCTGCCGTGGCCAGAGACGGGACTTGTACAGAAACAATGATTAGATCCATAATGAAGGAAAGCAATGCATAAAGACTTTATTCCATACTCAAAGTACCATATGAAAACGCAATGCAATACACTGCGTGTGCGGTTGAGTGATCTTTTGAAGAAATGTAGCGTTGCAACACCAGGGATAGACTGCAATGTATCTCTGTCGTTGCAGCCCTCTGATGCTCCCTGCTGCCGGCGTCACAACAGTGTCTGCATGTTTCACAAATAGAGTTTGGAGAGACGTTGTCAGTGTCTGTATGTTGCTTAAATTCTCCCAAACAGTGGGCGCTAAGGATCAGGGCACGGCAGACCATTGCAGCCATTGATCTCGAGCAGAAAAATAAAAATGCTTACAGCACCTGGTATTCCCAGGCGGTCACCCATCCAAGTACTAACCAGGCCCGATCCTGCTTAGCTTCCGAGATCAGACGAGATCGGGCGTGATCAGGATGGTATGGCCGTACGCAAATATTACCGGGTCCATACTACCTTTTATTCAGCAGGAGCACAAAAGGACTGAGAGCGCTGCCGTGGCCAGAGACGGGACTTGTACAGAAACAATGATTAGATCCATAATGAAGGAAAGCAATGCATAAAGACTTTATTCCATACTCAAAGTACCATATGAAAACGCAATGCAATACACTGCGTGTGCGGTTGAGTGATCTTTTGAAGAAATGTAGCGTTGCAACACCAGGGATAGACTGCAATGTATCTCTGTCGTTGCAGCCCTCTGATGCTCCCTGCTGCCGGTGTCACAACAGTGTCTGCATTTTTCACAAATAGAGTTTGGAGAGACGTTGTCAGTGTCTGTATGTTGCTTAAATTCTCCCAAACAGTGGGCGCTAAGGATCAGGGCACGGCAGACCATTGCAGCCATTGATCTCGAGCAGAAAAATAAAAATGCTTACAGCACCTGGTGTTCCCAGGCGGTCACCCATCCAAGTACTAACCAGCCCCGACCCTGCTTAGCTTCCGAGATCAGACGAGATCGGGCGTGATCAGGGTGGTATGGCCGTACGCAAATGTTACCGGGTCCATACTACCTTTTATTCAGCAGGAGCACAAAAGGACTGAGAGCGCTGCCGTGGCCAGAGACGGGACTTGTACAGAAACAATGATTAGATCCATAATGAAGGAAAGCAATGCATAAAGACTTTATTCCATACTCAAAGTACCATATGAAAACGCAATGCAATACACTGCGTGTGCGGTTGAGTGATCTTTTGAAGAAATGTAGCGTTGCAACACCAGGGATAGACTGCAATGTATCTCTGTCGTTGCAGCCCTCTGATGCTCCCTGCTGCCGGCGTCACAACAGTGTCTGCATGTTTCACAAATAGAGTTTGGAGAGACGTTGTCAGTGTCTGTATGTTGCTTAAATTCTCCCAAACAGTGGGCGCTAAGGATCAGGGCACGGCAGACCATTGCAGCCATTGATCTCGAGCAGAAAAATAAAAATGCTTACAGCACCTGGTATTCCCAGGCGGTCACCCATCCAAGTACTAACCAGGCCCGATCCTGCTTAGCTTCCGAGATCAGACGAGATCGGGCGTGATCAGGATGGTATGGCCGTACGCAAATGTTACCGGGTCCATACTACCTTTTATTCAGCAGGAGCACAAAAGGACTGAGAGCGCTGCCGTGGCCAGAGACGGGACTTGTACAGAAACTATGATTAGATCCATAATGAAGGAAAGCAATGCATAAAGACTTTATTCCATACTCAAAGTACCATATGAAAACGCAATGCAATACACTGCGTGTGCGGTTGAGTGATCTTTTGAAGAAATGTAGCGTTGCAACACCAGGGATAGACTGCAATGTATCTCTGTCGTTGCAGCCCTCTGATGCTCCCTGCTGCCGGCGTCACAACAGTGTCTGCATTTTTCACAAATAGAGTTTGGAGAGACGTTGTCAGTGTCTGTATGTTGCTTAAATTCTCCCAAACAGTGGGAGCTAAGGATCAGGGCACGGCAGACCATTGCAGCCATTGATCTCGAGCAGAAAAATAAAAATGCTTACAGCACCTGGTATTCCCAGGCGGTCACCCATCCAAGTACTAACCAGGCCCGATCCTGCTTAGCTTCCGAGATCAGACGAGATCGGGCGTGATCAGGGTGGTATGGCCGTACGCAAATGTTACCGGGTCCATACTACCTTTTATTCAGCAGGAGCACAAAAGGACTGAGAGCGCTGCCGTGGCCAGAGACGGGACTTGTACAGAAACAATGATTAGATCCATAATGAAGGAAAGCAATGCATAAAGACTTTATTCCATACTCAAAGTACCATATCAAAACGCAATGCAATACACTGCGTGTGCGGTTGAGTGATCTTTTGAAGAAATGTAGCGTTGCAACACCAGGGATAGACTGCAATGTATCTCTGTCGTTGCAGCCCTCTGATGCTCCCTGCTGCCGGCGTCACAACAGTGTCTGCATGTTTCACAAATAGAGTTTGGAGAGACGTTGTCAGTGTCTGTATGTTGCTTAAATTCTCCCAAACAGTGGGCGCTAAAGATCTCTGCCCGTATGCAAATTAGCCATGTGCGCCTAACAGAAGAATGACGTAATGTTGAGAACGAGTCATACTAAAAACCGAGAGCAAGCGAAAGCTAAACCAGACTGTATCAATCACACACTTTGGGTCCATTCTAACTTTTGATAAGAGGCTAGTCTTTAAATCTTTGCAGTGACTGAATGTTGATGATAAAACGGATTGTTTTGCATAAGATGAGTGTGTGCGACTGTGTGTTTGTCATTTCCGGCTTCGGCATACCGCATGGTCATGAAGGCCTCGTGGTGAGTTACTTTCTTAGTGAAGCAGCTTAGCCTTACAGTTGGATAAGTTGGAGTGATTGGAGTTTATTTTTCACAGTGAGAGAGGGGTGCACCGGTCCTGGAGGTACTGCAATACCAGGTCGATGCGTGGAGTGGACGGAGCAAGCCCCTATTCCATCTCCCAGTTCCAAAAAACAATTTAATATATGGTCCCCGGGTAGGGGACGTATCAGATATTAAACTGATAAGAACAGATACTACACTTGATCTTAGCCAAAAGGCCGAGAAGCGATGCCCACACATGCTCAGACCAAGAGTCCAGCTTCCCAAACACGTCGCTCCACTTAGCGGTTTGACAGACGACGACAAAACAAATAGAAGACCAGTCACCCTGTGTGCGTGTTTGTGAAAGCTGAAGAAAAATGCCGAGGTCGCTGCATCTCTCTGCTGGTCCCTGCTGCCAGCGTCACTAGTGTGTCTGCATGTTTCTCAAATAGAGTTTGGAGAGACGTTGTCAGTGTCTGTATGTTGCTTAAATTCTCCCAAACAGTGGGCGCTAAAGATCACGGCACGGCAGGCCATTGCAGCCAATGAGCTCGAGTTGAAAAATAAATGTGCTTACAGCACCAGGTGGTCCCCCATCGATGTAGTAACCAGGCCCGACCCTGCTTAGCTTCCGAGATCAGACGAGATCGGGCATGATCAGGCTGTTATGGCCGTAAACTAACATTTCCGGGTCCATACTAGGTTTTATACAGCAGGAGCACATAAGGACTGAGGGTGCTGCCGTGGCCAGAGACGGGACTTGTACAGAAACAATGATTAGATCCATAATGAAGGAAAGCAATGCATAAAGACTTTATTCCATACTCAAAGTACCATATGAAAACGCAATGCAATACACTGCGTGTGCGGTTGAGTGATCTTTTGAAGAAATGTAGCGTTGCAACACCAGGGATAGACTGCAATGTATCTCTGTCGTTGCAGCCCTCTGATGCTCCCTGCTGCCGGCGTCACAACAGTGTCTGCATGTTTCACAAATAGAGTTTGGAGAGACGTTGTCAGTGTCTGTATGTTGCTTAAATTCTCCCAAACAGTGGGCGCTAAAGATCAGGGCACGGCAGACCATTGCAGCCATTGATCTCGAGCAGAAAAATAAATATGCTTACAGCACCTGGTATTCCCAGGCGGTCACCCATCCAAGTACTAACCAGGCCCGATCCTGCTTAGCTTCCGAGATCAGACGAGATCGGGCGTGATCAGGATGGTATGGCCGTACGCAAATGTTACCGGGTCCATACTACCTTTTATTCAGCAGGAGCACAAACGGACTGAGAGCGCTGCCGTGGCCAGAGACGGGACTTGTACAGAAACTATGATTAGATCCATAATGAAGGAAAGCAATGCATAAAGACTTTATTCCATACTCAAAGTACCATATGAAAACGCAATGCAATACACTGCGTGTGCGGTTGAGTGATCTTTTGAAGAAATGTAGCGTTGCAACACCAGGGATAGACTGCAATGTATCTCTGTCGTTGCAGCCCTCTGATGCTCCCTGCTGCCGGCGTCACAACAGTGTCTGCATTTTTCACAAATAGAGTTTGGAGAGACGTTGTCAGTGTCTGTATGTTGCTTAAATTCTCCCAAACAGTGGGAGCTAAGGATCAGGGCACGGCAGACCATTGCAGCCATTGATCTCGAGCAGAAAAATAAAAATGCTTACAGCACCTGGTATTCCCAGGCGGTCACCCATCCAAGTACTAACCAGGCCCGACCCTGCTTAGCTTCCGAGATCAGACGAGATCGGGCGTGATCAGGGTGGTATGGCCGTACGCAAATGTTACCGGGTCCATACTACCTTTTATTCAGCAGGAGCACAAAAGGACTGAGAGCACTGCCGTGGCCAGAGACGGGACTTGTACAGAAACAATGATTAGATCCATAATGAAGGAAAGCAATGCATAAAGACTTTATTCCATACTCAAAGTACCATATCAAAACGCAATGCAATACACTGCGTGTGCGGTTGAGTGATCTTTTGAAGAAATGTAGCGTTGCAACACCAGGGATAGACTGCAATGTATCTCTGTCGTTGCAGCCCTCTGATGCTCCCTGCTGCCGGCGTCACAACAGTGTCTGCATTTTTCACAAATAGAGTTTGGAGAGACGTTGTCAGTGTCTGTATGTTGCTTAAATTCTCCCAAACAGTGGGCGCTAAAGATCAGGGCACGGCAGACCATTGCAGCCATTGATCTCGAGCAGAAAAATAAATATGCTTACAGCACCTGGTATTCCCAGGCGGTCACCCATCCAAGTACTAACCAGGCCCGACCCTGCTTAGCTTCCGAGATCAGACGAGATCGGGCGTGATCAGGGTGGTATGGCCGTACGCAAATGTTACCGGGTCCATACTACCTTTTATTCAGCAGGAGCACAAAAGGACTGAGAGCGCTGCCGTGGCCAGAGACGGGACTTGTACAGAAACAATGATTAGATCCATAATGAAGGAAAGCAATGCATAAAGACTTTATTCCATACTCAAAGTACCATATGAAAACGCAATGCAATACACTGCGTGTGCGGTTGAGTGATCTTTTGAAGAAATGTAGCGTTGCAACACCAGGGATAGACTGCAATGTATCTCTGTCGTTGCAGCCCTCTGATGCTCCCTGCTGCCGGCGTCACAACAGTGTCTGCATTTTTCACAAATAGAGTTTGGAGAGACGTTGTCAGTGTCTGTATGTTGCTTAAATTCTCCCAAACAGTGGGCGCTAAAGATCAGGGCACGGCAGACCATTGCAGCCACTGATCTCGAGCAGAAAAAAAAAAGCTTACAGCACCTGGTATTCCCAGGCGGTCTCCCATCCAAGTACTAACCAGGCCCGACCCTGCTTAGCTTCCGAGATCAGACGAGATCGGGCGTGTTCAGGGTGGTATGGCCGTAAGCGAGTATAGCCGCATCCAAAGTAGCTTTTAAACAGCAGGAGCACATAAGGACTGAGAGCGCTGCCGTGACCATAGACCAGACTTGTACAGAAACAATTATTAGATCAATAATGAAGGAAAGCAATGAATGAATACTTTATTCCGGACTCAAAGTACCATATCAAAACGCAATGCAATACACCGAGTTGGCGTGTGTGCTCGTTTGCGTGAACCTTTGAAGAAACATAGCGTTTCAAACGCTGCGATGGACTGCAGCAGGTCAAGCGAAGCAGTCATTCATAGCTCTTATTTCTTTACAACAACATGATCAGGGGAGAGCGCGAACGCAGTCCCCCACTACCAGAAATTATGCAATCGAGATTCCCACATTTGGGGAATTCGCACGGGTCAGCAACAGCCGCAGTGCAATGGCCGAGCCTCACCATGGGTGAACCACCTTCTTGATCATGGTATCTCCCTTGCCAGGTAAGTATGATTAGTACTCGTTCAGATGGGCTGAACGCTGCCCACGCGTGTTCCCTTGGAGAACGGTTGCAAAGAATTCGGAGATGTCTAGACTTTAAAGTCCGTGTTGCAGGGTTTATTTTCCAACAAGTGTGTGCAATTTGCTTGTTCTTAATACAGATTTAAACTGTTATCCATTTTATTTCATGTTGTTAGGTATCACAAAACGGAATGTAATACGACAAAGTAGGTACTATTTTAGCAGTTTGCAATTGATTCTCTTTTCCCCCAGGATAATTAAATATGTTCTATTATTTGCCATGCGGAGCCAGCCAGTCCTGTGCACGTATGCAAATTAGCCATGTGCACCTAACAGAAGAATGACGTAATGTTGAGAACGAGTCATACTAAAAAGGGAGAGCAATCGACAGCTAAACCAGACTGTATCAATCACACACTTTGGGTCCATTCTAACTTATGATAAGAGGCTAGTCTTTAAATCTTTGCAGTGACTGAATGTTTATGATAAAACGGATTGTTTTGCATTCGATGAGTGTGTGCGACTGTGCGTTTGTCATTTCCGGCTTCGGCATACCGCATGGTAATGAAGGCCTCGTGGTGAGTTGCTTTCTTAGTGAAGCAGACTCGCCTTGGAGTTGGATGAGTTGGAGTGATATAAGTTGTCAGTGTCTGTATGTTGCTTAAATTCTCCCAAACAGTGGGCGCTAAGGATCAGGGCACGGCAGACCATTGCAGCCATTGATCTCGAGCAGAAAAATAAAAATGCTTACAGCACCTGGTATTCCCAGGCGGTCACCCATCCAAGTACTAACCAGGCCCGATCCTGCTTAGCTTCCGAGATCAGACGAGATCGGGCGTGATCAGGATGGTATGGCCGTACGCAAATGTTACCGGGTCCATACTACCTTTTATTCAGCAGGAGCACAAAAGGACTGAGAGCGCTGCCGTGGCCAGAGACGGGACTTGTACAGAAACAATGATTAGATCCATAATGAAGGAAAGCAATGCATAAAGACTTTATTCCATACTCAAAGTACCATATCAAAACGCAATGCAATACACTGCGTGTGCGGTTGAGTGATCTTTTGAAGAAATGTAGCGTTGCAACACCAGGGATAGACTGCAATGTATCTCTGTCGTTGCAGCCCTCTGATGCTCCCTGCTGCCGGCGTCACAACAGTGTCTGCATGTTTCACAAATAGAGTTTGGAGAGACGTTGTCAGTGTCTGTATGTTGCTTAAATTCTCCCAAACAGTGGGCGCTAAAGATCTCTGCCCGTATGCAAATTAGCCATGTGCGCCTAACAGAAGAATGACGTAATGTTGAGAACGAGTCATACTAAAAACCGAGAGCAAACGAAAGCTAAACCAGACTGTATCAATCACACACTTTGGGTCCATTCTAACTTTTGATAAGAGGCTAGTCTTTAAATCTTTGCAGTGACTGAATGTTGATGATAAAACGGATTGTTTTGCATAAGATGAGTGTGTGCGACTGTGTGTTTGTCATTTCCGGCTTCGGCATACCGCATGGTCATGAAGGCCTCGTGGTGAGTTACTTTCTTAGTGAAGCAGCTTAGCCTTACAGTTGGATAAGTTGGAGTGATTGGAGTTTATTTTTCACAGTGAGAGAGGGGTGCACCGGTCCTGGAGGTACTGCAATACCAGGTCGATGCGTGGAGTGGACGGAGCAAGCCCCTATTCCATCTCCCAGTTCCAAAAAACAATTTAATATATGGTCCCCGGGTAGGGGACGTATCAGATATTAAACTGATAAGAACAGATACTACACTTGATCTTAGCCAAAAGGCCGAGAAGCGATGCCCACACATGCTCAGACCAAGAGTCCAGCTTCCCAAACACGTCGCTCCACTTAGCGGTTTGACAGACGACGACAAAACAAATAGAAGACCAGTCACCCTGTGTGCGTGTTTGTGAAAGCTGAAGAAAAATGCCGAGGTCGCTGCATCTCTCTGCTGGTCCCTGCTGCCAGCGTCACTAGTGTGTCTGCATGTTTCTCAAATAGAGTTTGGAGAGACGTTGTCAGTGTCTGTATGTTGCTTAAATTCTCCCAAACAGTGGGCGCTAAAGATCACGGCACGGCAGGCCATTGCAGCCAATGAGCTCGAGTTGAAAAATAAATGTGCTTACAGCACCAGGTGGTCCCCCATCGATGTAGTAACCAGGCCCGACCCTGCTTAGCTTCCGAGATCAGACGAGATCGGGCATGATCAGGCTGTTATGGCCGTAAACTAACATTTCCGGGTCCATACTAGGTTTTATACAGCAGGAGCACATAAGGACTGAGGGTGCTGCCGTGGCCAGAGACGGGACTTGTACAGAAACAATGATTAGATCCATAATGAAGGAAAGCAATGCATAAAGACTTTATTCCATACTCAAAGTACCATATGAAAACGCAATGCAATACACTGCGTGTGCGGTTGAGTGATCTTTTGAAGAAATGTAGCGTTGCAACACCAGGGATAGACTGCAATGTATCTCTGTCGTTGCAGCCCTCTGATGCTCCCTGCTGCCGGCGTCACAACAGTGTCTGCATGTTTCACAAATAGAGTTTGGAGAGACGTTGTCAGTGTCTGTATGTTGCTTAAATTCTCCCAAACAGTGGGCGCTAAAGATCAGGGCACGGCAGACCATTGCAGCCATTGATCTCGAGCAGAAAAATAAATATGCTTACAGCACCTGGTATTCCCAGGCGGTCACCCATCCAAGTACTAACCAGGCCCGACCCTGCTTGGCTTCCGAGATCAGACGAGATCGGGCGTGATCAGGTTGGTATGGCCGTACGCAAATGTTACCGGGTCCATACTACCTTTTATTCAGCAGGAGCACAAAAGGACTGAGAGCGCTGCCGTGGCCAGAGACGGGACTTGTACAGAAACAATGATTAGATCCATAATGAAGGAAAGCAATGCATAAAGACTTTATTCCATACTCAAAGTACCATATGAAAACGCAATGCAATACACTGCGTGTGCGGTTGAGTGATCTTTTGAAGAAATGTAGCGTTGCAACACCAGGGATAGACTGCAATGTATCTCTGTCGTTGCAGCCCTCTGATGCTCCCTGCTGCCGGCGTCACAACAGTGTCTGCATGTTTCACAAATAGAGTTTGGAGAGACGTTGTCAGTGTCTGTATGTTGCTTAAATTCTCCCAAACAGTGGGCGCTAAAGATCAGGGCACGGCAGACCATTGCAGCCATTGATCTCGAGCAGAAAAATAAATATGCTTACAGCACCTGGTATTCCCAGGCGGTCACCCATCCAAGTACTAACCAGGCCCGACCCTGCTTGGCTTCCGAGATCAGACGAGATCGGGCGTGATCAGGGTGGTATGGCCGTACGCAAATGTTACCGGGTCCATACTACCTTTTATTCAGCAGGAGCACAAAAGGACTGAGAGCGCTGCCGTGGCCAGAGACGGGACTTGTACAGAAACAATGATTAGATCCATAATGAAGGAAAGCAATGCATAAAGACTTTATTCCATACTCAAAGTACCATATGAAAACGCAATGCAATACACTGCGTGTGCGGTTGAGTGATCTTTTGAAGAAATGTAGCGTTGCAACACCAGGGATAGACTGAAATGTATCTCTGTCGTTGCAGCCCTCTGATGCTCCCTGCTGCCGGCGTCACAACAGTGTCTGCATGTTTCACAAATAGAGTTTGGAGAGACGTTGTCAGTGTCTGTATGTTGCTTAAATTCTCCCAAACAGTGGGCGCTAAGGATCAGGGCACGGCAGACCATTGCAGCCATTGATCTCGAGCAGAAAAATAAAAATGCTTACAGCACCTGGTATTCCCAGGCGGTCACCCATCCAAGTACTAACCAGGCCCGACCCTGCTTAGCTTCCGAGATCAGACGAGATCGGGCGTGATCAGGGTGGTATGGCCGTACGCAAATGTTACCGGTTCCATACTACCTTTTATTCAGCAGGAGCACAAAAGGACTGAGAGCGCTGCCGTGGCCAGAAACGGGACTTGTACAGAAACAATGATTTGATCCATAATGAAGGAAAGCAATGCATAAAGACTTTATTCCATACTCAAAGTACCATATCAAAACGCAATGCAATACACTGCGTGTGCGGTTGAGTGATCTTTTGAAGAAATGTAGCGTTGCAACACCAGGGATAGACTGCAATGTATCTCTGTCGTTGCAGCCCTCTGATGCTCCCTGCTGCCGGCGTCACAACAGTGTCTGCATGTTTCACAAATAGAGTTTGGAGAGACGTTGTCAGTGTCTGTATGTTGCTTAAATTCTCCCAAACAGTGGGCGCTAAAGATCTCTGCCCGTATGCAAATTAGCCATGTGCGCCTAACAGAAGAATGACGTAATGTTGAGAACGAGTCATACTAAAAACCGAGAGCAAGCGAAAGCTAAACCAGACTGTATCAATCACACACTTTGGGTCCATTCTAACTTTTGATAAGAGGCTAGTCTTTAAATCTTTGCAGTGACTGAATGTTGATGATAAAACGGATTGTTTTGCATAAGATGAGTGTGTGCGACTGTGTGTTTGTCATTTCCGGCTTCGGCATACCGCATGGTCATGAAGGCCTCGTGGTGAGTTACTTTCTTAGTGAAGCAGCTTAGCCTTACAGTTGGATAAGTTGGAGTGATTAGAGTTTATTTTTCACAGTGAGAGAGGGGTGCACCGGTCCTGGAGGTACTGCAATACCAGGTCGATGCGTGGAGTGGACGGAGCAAGCCCCTATTCCATCTCCCAGTTCCAAAAAACAATTTAATATATGGTCCCCGGGTAGGGGACGTATCAGATATTAAACTGATAAGAACAGATACTACACTTGATCTTAGCCAAAAGGCCGAGAAGCGATGCCCACACATGCTCAGACCAAGAGTCCAGCTTCCCAAACACGTCGCTCCACTTAGCGGTTTGACAGACGACGACAAAACAAATAGAAGACCAGTCACCCTATGTGCGTGTTTGTGAAAGCTGAAGAAAAATGCCGAGGTCGCTGCATCTCTCTGCTGGTCCCTGCTGCCAGCGTCACTAGTGTGTCTGCATGTTTCTCAAATAGAGTTTGGAGAGACGTTGTCGGTGTCTGTATGTTGCTTATATTCTCCCAAACAGTGGGCGCTAAGGATCAGGGCACGGCAGACCATTGCAGCCATTGATCTCGAGCAGAAAAATAAAAATGCTTACAGCACCTGGTATTCCCAGGCGGTCACCCATCCAAGTACTAACCAGGCCCGACCCTGCTTAGCTTCCGAGATCAGACGAGATCGGGCGTGATCAGGGTGGTATGGCCGTACGCAAATGTTACCGGGTCCATACTACCTTTTATTCAGCAGGAGCACAAAAGGACTGAGAGCGCTGCCGTGGCCAGAGACGGGACTTGTACAGAAACAATGATTAGATCCATAATGAAGGAAAGCAATGCATAAAGACTTTATTCCATACTCAAAGTACCATATCAAAACGCAATGCAGTACACTGCGTGTGCGGTTGAGTGATCTTTTGAAGAAATGTAGCGTTGCAACACCAGGGATAGACTGCAATGTATCTCTGTCGTTGCAGCCCTCTGATGCTCCCTGCTGCCGGCGTCACAACAGTGTCTGCATTTTTCACAAATAGAGTTTGGAGAGACGTTGTCAGTGTCTGTATGTTGCTTAAATTCTCCCAAACAGTGGGCGCTAAAGATCAGGGCACGGCAGACCATTGCAGCCATTGATCTCGAGCAGAAAAAAAAAAAGCTTACAGCACCTGGTATTCCCAGGCGGTCTCCCATCCAAGTACTAACCAGGCCCGACCCTGCTTAGCTTCCGAGATCAGACGAGATCGGGCGTGTTCAGGGTGGTATGGCCGTAAGCGAGTATAGCCGCATCCAAAGTAGCTTTTAAACAGCAGGAGCACATAAGGACTGAGAGCGCTGCCGTGACCATAGACCAGACTTGTACAGAAACAATTATTAGATCAATAATGAAGGAAAGCAATGAATGAATACTTTATTCCGGACTCAAAGTACCATATCAAAACGCAATGCAATACACCGAGTTGGCGTGTGTGCTCGTTTGCGTGAACCTTTGAAGAAACATAGCGTTTCAAACGCTGCGATGGATTGCAGCAGGTCAAGCGAAGCAGTCATTCATAGCTCTTATTTCTTTACAACAACATGATCAGGGGAGAGCGCGAACGCAGTCCCCCACTACCAGAAATTATGCAATCGAGATTCCCACATTTGGGGAATTCGCACGGGTCAGCAACAGCCGCAGTGCAATGGCCGAGCCTCACCATGGGTGAACCACCTTCTTGATCATGGTATCTCCCTTGCCAGGTAAGTATGATTAGTACTCGTTCAGATGGGCTGAACGCTGCCCACGCGTGTTCCCTTGGAGAACGGTTGCAAAGAATTCGGAGATGTCTAGACTTTAAAGTCCGTGTTGCAGGGTTTATTTTCCAACAAGTGTGTGCAATTTGCTTGTTCTTAATACAGATTTAAACTGTCATCCATTTTATTTCATGTTGTTAGGTATCACAAAACGGAATGTAATACGACAAAGTAGGTACTATTTTAGCAGTTTGCAATTGATTCTCTTTTCCCCCAGGATAATTAAATATGTTCTATTATTTGCCATGCGGAGCCAGCCAGTCCTGTGCACGTATGCAAATTAGCCATGTGCACCTAACAGAAGAATGACGTAATGTTGAGAACGAGTCATACTAAAAAGGGAGAGCAATCGACAGCTAAACCAGACTGTATCAATCACACACTTTGGGTCCATTCTAACTTATGATAAGAGGCTAGTCTTTAAATCTTTGCAGTGACTGAATGTTTATGATAAAACGGATTGTTTTGCATTCGATGAGTGTGTGCGACTGTGCGTTTGTCATTTCCGGCTTCGGCATACCGCATGGTAATGAAGGCCTCGTGGTGAGTTGCTTTCTTAGTGAAGCAGCCTCGCCTTGGAGTTGGATGAGTTGGAGTGATATAAGTTGTCAGTGTCTGTATGTTGCTTAAATTCTCCCAAACAGTGGGCGCTAAGGATCAGGGCACGGCAGACCATTGCAGCCATTGATCTCGAGCAGAAAAATAAAAATGCTTACAGCACCTGGTATTCCCAGGCGGTCACCCATCTAAGTACTAACCAGGCCCGACCCTGCTTAGCTTCCGAGATCAGACGAGATCGGGCGTGATCAGGGTGGTATGGCCGTACGCAAATGTTACCGGGTCCATACTACCTTTTATTCAGCAGGAGCACAAAAGGACTGAGAGCGCTGCCGTGGCCAGAGACGGGACTTGTACAGAAACAATGATTAGATCCATAATGAAGGAAAGCAATGCATAAAGACTTTATTCCATACTCAAAGTACCATATGAAAACGCAATGCAATACACTGCGTGTGCGGTTGAGTGATCTTTTGAAGAAATGTAACGTTGCAACACCAGGGATAGACTGCAATGTATCTCTGTCGTTGCAGCCCTCTGATGCTCCCTGCTGCCGGCGTCACAACAGTGTCTGCATGTTTCACAAATAGAGTTTGGAGAGACGTTGTCGGTGTCTGTATGTTGCTTATATTCTCCCAAACAGTGGGCGCTAAGGATCAGGGCACGGCAGACCATTGCAGCCATTGATCTCGAGCAGAAAAATAAAAATGCTTACAGCACCTGGTATTCCCAGGCGGTCACCCATCCAAGTACTAACCAGGCCCGACCCTGCTTAGCTTCCGAGATCAGACGAGATCGGGCGTGATCAGGGTGGTATGGCCGTACGCAAATGTTACCGGTTCCATACTACCTTTTATTCAGCAGGAGCACAAAAGGACTGAGAGCGCTGCCGTGGCCAGAGACGGGACTTGTACAGAAACAATGATTTGATCCATAATGAAGGAAAGCAATGCATAAAGACTTTATTCCATACTCAAAGTACCATATCAAAACGCAATGCAATACACTGCGTGTGCGGTTGAGTGATCTTTTGAAGAAATGTAGCGTTGCAACACCAGGGATAGACTGCAATGTATCTCTGTCGTTGCAGCCCTCTGATGCTCCCTGCTGCCGGCGTCACAACAGTGTCTGCATGTTTCACAAATAGAGTTTGGAGAGACGTTGTCAGTGTCTGTATGTTGCTTAAATTCTCCCAAACAGTGGGCGCTAAAGATCTCTGCCCGTATGCAAATTAGCCATGTGCGCCTAACAGAAGAATGACGTAATGTTGAGAACGAGTCATACTAAAAACCGAGAGCAAGCGAAAGCTAAACCAGACTGTATCAATCACACACTTTGGGTCCATTCTAACTTTTGATAAGAGGCTAGTCTTTAAATCTTTGCAGTGACTGAATGTTGATGATAAAACGGATTGTTTTGCATAAGATGAGTGTGTGCGACTGTGTGTTTGTCATTTCCGGCTTCGGCATACCGCATGGTCATGAAGGCCTCGTGGTGAGTTACTTTCTTAGTGAAGCAGCTTAGCCTTACAGTTGGATAAGTTGGAGTGATTAGAGTTTATTTTTCACAGTGAGAGAGGGGTGCACCGGTCCTGGAGGTACTGCAATACCAGGTCGATGCGTGGATTGGACGGAGCAAGCCCCTATTCCATCTCCCAGTTCCAAAAAACAATTTAATATATGGTCCCCGGGTAGGGGACGTATCAGATATTAAACTGATAAGAACAGATTTTTTTCATTCGAAAATTTTATTGACACACGTTGCAATACCTTATCTTTCACATCACATGTTTCCAGTTTCGTTCAATTTTTTTTTTTTTTTTTTTAAATCATACACAATGTTTTGTTTCTTTTTTTTTAACAACAAGGAATTGAAAAAATATAACCATCCATAAAACCAAGAATAAAACCGATGTTTTAAAAGGAAAATAAAAACCAACACTAAAAGATGCTGCTGTGCAGGAGCGGGAACACACTTAGTTAAAAGAAATTTAAAAGAAAGTGTACCCCGTCCTGCCCTCCCAACAGCGTCGGTCTCTCGGGACCTGTCGCTCAGAGGATCTCCTCCCCTCTCTGCTCCTTCCCACCTGCCTCTCCCGGAGAGCCAGGCCGCCGCTGCCTCGACCTTTCCGTGTGTGGCTCCGGCTCCCTTCTCCGAATGGGCACAGAGGCGATGTCTTCATTTTGGCTGTGTCCTAGGCCTGCCGCCTGCAGCAACGGCTACTTTTACCGTTGCTGCGGCCATCCGGATCACAGCCAAGGGGGGGATCAGCTTGTGCTTGCTTACCAGCAGGTTTCTGGAGGTCCAAAAGGCGTCTTTAATGGCGGCTAGGGTGAGCCACTGCCTGGGGAAGTTAACTGCAGTATTTTGGCTCACCCCATACAGCACCAATTGGGCTGTCAGGACCTCCCCTGCTGGCAAGTACGGGAATAGTAGGGAGCCGGCCGTTGCCCACTGGTCTCCAGCAGCGCTGCACTCCCAGAGCAGATGCCTCACCGACTCAGGCGCGCCACAACCTGGTCGGGGGCATGTTGCGGATGCGGCCATGCCCCGGGAGTGCATGACGGCTCTGACTGGGAGGATCTCGTGAGCTACCATCCATGACAGGTCCCGGAGTCTGTTGGGGAGGACAGGATGGTTAACATTTCGCCAAACAGTTGCGGGGTCGCCGAGTGCTAGCCCGCGCACTGGACTTACTGGTTCCCGCTCCTGCACCAGCGCAATCATTAAACGATGGCTTTCTAAAACTTGTAATTCCTCGTTTTCTAGGTTATATTTTTTTAAAAACTTCTTGATAAAAAGATAGGACTGGGGCAGGTTAAAAGATACTGGCGTCCTATGGTCAGATACATAAAAACTGAACTTTTTCAGATAGGAACCCATCCAGAACCGGGTCATTGCTGTGCTTTTTTTTTGGCTGGGTAACGACATTGCATTTTTTACGTGTAGAGCTGCATATCGACTTCCTAGATATAAATTGAGGTCTGGGACTCCTTTTCCCCCTTTTTCTTTAGTTTTCTTCATTTCGTTTCTCTTGAGTCTCTCCCACTTAGACCCCCACAGGAAGTAAAAAATGGCACGTTCTAGATCTAAAAGGACTCTGCGGGGTGGAATAAAAACAGAGCATACCAATAAAAGCAAAGGTAAAATCACTGACTTAATGATTAAAACCTTTCCTTCCATTGTAAGTCCTCTAAGTCCCCAGTATCCCAGTCTCCGCCTCACTTTCCCTACCATGTCCGTCCAATTTTTGGTACCCTCCCCCTCCCTGTCAAATTTGACCCCGAGTATTTTCAAGTCGGTCTGTTTTACGGTCAGGGGAAGTCCAGTCGTCTCGGTCACCGTCCATGGTCCATAAAAAAGGGCTTGGGTCTTCTCTCTATTGAGTTTGGACCCAGAGGCCAGTCCGTAGGAGTCTGTCAAGTCCAGTGCCTTATGTAATGAACAGATGTCTGTACATAAAATGTTGACGTCGTCCATATATAAAACACATTTGCTAAAAAGTCCCCCACTTCCCGGTATGCCCACCCCTTTAATCCATTTGTCCCTTCTCAATACCTGTGCCAGTGGTTCTATGCAAGCCACGTAGAGGAGAGCAGATAAAGGACAACCCTGACGGACCCCGCAGTGCAAGTCTACTGCTTTTGTAAGTTGCCCGTTAACAAGGAATTTGCTGGTGATGTCCCGATACAGCAATCCCACCCACTCTACATACCTTTGTGGAAAACCCATTTTGGGCAGTACCTGAAATAGGTACTGGTGCGAGACCCGATCGAAAGCTTTTTCAAAATCTAAATTTAGGACTACTAGTCTAATGTTTCTGTCTCTCGCATAACAGATGGTGTCTCTAATCAGTAAGAGGCTGTCTGTGATCTTTCTCCCCGGTATGCCACAGGTTTGATCCGGGTGGATTACCTCCCCTAAAACAACAGACATTCTGTTGGCTAAAAGTTTGCTAAAAAGTTTACAATCCACGTTTAAAAGGGTAATAGGTCTCCAGTTCTTCAGGTCAGTCTTGTCGTCTTTCTTATGTAGTAGTTTCACTATCCCTGATCTAAAACTGTCTGGTAGTCGGCCTAGTCCTTGGAATTCTGTAAAAACAGTCAACAAGTCGGTTGCTAAAATGTCCCAGAAGGTCTGATAAAATTCAAGTGAAAGCCCATCTTCCCCCGGTGATTTTCCCCCTCTAAAACTTAACAAACAATTGGAAAGTTCCAAAAGGTTAAAATCATCGGTTAAAAATGCACTCTCACTGATCTTCTTTTGCAAGGAATTCAATATCTTCTCATTTGGTTCTTCTTCAATGCTTTTTTTGCTATACAGCTCTGTATAGAAACACTCTATTTCGTCCATTGTTTCTTCTTGCGTTTTGGTGTATTCTCCATTTCTCTTTTTTAATTTATAAATACCCTCCCCGCTGTTTATGATTTTCTTGAAGAAATATCGTGTGCATTTTTCCCCTTCTTCTATGTCTCTTTCTTTACTTCTAATAATTATTCCTTTGCTTTTGATTTCTGCTAGAGCCGACATTTGTTCTTTTACCTCTCTTATTTCCTGATTGTAATCAAACCCTTGTTGTCTTAATTTAAAATAACGTTGCAGTCTTTTCTGCAGCCCCATCATGCATTTGTTTTCTATTTTCTTTTGTTTCATCCCTGCCTTTCTAAAAAAAGTCTTTGTCCTTTCCTTCACCATTTCCCACCAGTGTGCACGTGTTTTGTGTAAGTCTTGGAGGGTCTGCCATTGACTGAATTGCTCCCTGTACTGGCTGGCTAAATCTTTATCTTTTATCAGGGAGCAATTCAGTTTCCACAGACCACCACCTTTTGTCACACCTGAGGGGAGTGAAAGGGTGCAGGAGAGCATAGCGTGATCGGAGAAGAAAACGGGGGTTAATCTAGCATCTGTTGGCGGGCAGTCTCTGGTAAAAATATAGTCTATTCGAGAGGCTCTGGCACCGTCACTACTGAACCAGGTGAAGCCCTCCTCTCTTGGATGCACGGTTTTAAAACAGTCTTTCAGTTTAAAATCCCTGCACTGTGCCTGCAATAAAACCGACGTCTTGTCTACTTTAAAATCTTCCCCCGCACTTCTCCTATCGCTCCTAGTTAAAATACAATTAAAATCTCCCGCTAAAACTAAAGGCGCTCGGCCTAGCATGTGGGGCTGCAAGTCTTTTAAAAGGTCATGTCTGTCATTTTTGTCGTTAAAACCATAAATGTTTAAGAGATTAAAATCCCTTCCCATAAAAGTCAAGTGTGCTAAAAGCGCCCTTCCGTCTCTCACCACCGTGCTGCCCTTCACCAAGATTGAGGGATTTTTGATTAAAATGGCCACCCCGTCATTTTTGCTTTCATTTGAACCACTCCATAAGGATTTATGTGGCCACTTTTCCTCCCATTCCCTGTATTGGTTTAAAAATGGTAGTGCACATTCTTGTAGTAAAAACACATCTGACTTAAAATTGTTAAGAAAGGATAAAATCGTTTGTGCTCTAACTTTTGATTTCACACTTCTTACATTTAGTGTCGAAATGGTGAGCACCATGATTATGGTGTTAAAAAGACAAACAATCATTAAAAGACTAAAAAACAACTATGGGTTAAAACCATCTAAAAAGGTCATCCAATGCTTTGTGACAGAAGCTCTTCCTTTATCTCAATAGGAGATGAGTAAAGGTTGTCTGCTTCATTTCCCTCCCAGACTCTACTTTGGTCGAAAATTGAGTCTTTTGGGGTTGATTGCAGTGCAATATTTAAAAAAGAGAGAGTGTTGGGAGGGTTGTTTGGGAAGACTCTGGCATCCTCCAAAGATGGATTGTCTGAGGAGCCAGGTCTTCCCCTTTTCTCTGAGGCTCCTTGAGTCTCAGAGGACAACTCTGACACTGCTCTCTTACCAGGCTGGGCTCCTGGGAGGGAGGCTTCACTGGACTCCACTTCAGACTCTTCTCCCTGGCTGTCTGTTTCTAGACTCACGGATTCCTCAGAGTCTGAAGTGGAGTCCATCTCAGCTCCACCGGCTGCCTGGGCCCCACCAGCCTCTTTCACCTCACCACTAGGTGGGGCAACCTCAGGCCCCGCCCCCTCTCCCCCAATCAGAGTTATTACTTCCAGCCTGGTGTCTTCAATTGTTTGTGCACCCCCGTCTGCCAATTTCCTTGCATTTTGTTTTACTTTGTTAGCAAAGGATTTCGGGCAGTCTCTGAAGAGATGGTTTGAGTCTCCACAGAGGTTGCACTTCCTGCCATTGGTACATTCTTCAAAAGAGTGTCCAATTTCTCTACATTTGCCGCAAACAACCTTGGTACACGCTTCCGCCAGGTGCCCTTGCTCACCACACTTGCGGCAGAGCTTGGGCTGTCCCTGGTAGTGAATGTAGCCCCTGTTCTCTCCAAGAACCATCATGGATGGGAGATGTTTCAGGCCCTGGAAGCCATGTGGGTCCCGCCATTGTTGTATGGGGACCCTCCATGAACAATTCCAGATGCCGTCCTCATCTCTCACCTTGGTGGCCTGGGCCCTCACAGTGCAGTATCTTGCCAGCCATATACAAATATCATCAGCATTTACCGTTTCATTGAACATCCTGACGATTACGGTTTTAATGGAATCGTCATTTAGTCTCTCCACTTCAAATGCTGAAAACTGGTCTTTTACCGTGTCGTAGCGTGTCCAAAATTCTTTGAGGGTTGTTGCTGCTGCGAAGCTTACATCGAATCCTTTGTTAAAGGGCAGAGTAAGAATACAATTCAAATCGTTTGCAGAAAACTTCAGGATTCCTTGGATGTGCTTCCTTGAAAAGTCGAGTCGGGAGATCTGAATTACGGTTCCATTTAATGACTTCAATTTAAAACGTACGCTGTGGTGCCTCCTCATGCCGGTAGGGTTAACCGACATGGTGGAGACACCACGCTCTTAAAAAACAAGGAGGTTAAAAGCAATAAAACACTGGATATACTAAAAATACAGAAATAATAAATAAACAAATAAATACAGGCAACAATAAAATCCACTTACCTTACCTGGACAATGGACTTCTTGGTAGAGGGTATCAGCAACTGATATTTGATCCCAACTTACCAAGAAGATGGTGCAATATCCTCCGAACCTGCTATATAATTGCCACAAAATGCAATATATAGACAGCCAAGGGAGGTGATCACTGTCTTAGCCAAAAGGCCGAGAAGCGATGCCCACACATGCTCAGACCAAGAGTCCAGCTTCCCAAACACGTCGCTCCACTTAGCGGTTTGACAGACGACGACAAAACAAATAGAAGACCAGTCACCCTATGTGCGTGTTTGTGAAAGCTGAAGAAAAATGCCGAGGTCGCTGCATCTCTCTGCTGGTCCCTGCTGCCAGCGTCACTAGTGTGTCTGCATGTTTCTCAAATAGAGTTTGGAGAGACGTTGTCGGTGTCTGTATGTTGCTTATATTCTCCCAAACAGTGGGCGCTAAGGATCAGGGCACGGCAGACCATTGCAGCCATTGATCTCGAGCAGAAAAATAAAAATGCTTACAGCACCTGGTATTCCCAGGCGGTCACCCATCCAAGTACTAACCAGGCCCGACCCTGCTTAGCTTCCGAGATCAGACGAGATCGGGCGTGATCAGGGTGGTATGGCCGTACGCAAATGTTACCGGGTCCATACTACCTTTTATTCAGCAGGAGCACAAAAGGACTGAGAGCGCTGCCGTGGCCAGAGACGGGACTTGTACAGAAACAATGATTAGATCCATAATGAAGGAAAGCAATGCATAAAGACTTTATTCCATACTCAAAATACCATATCAAAACGCAATGCAGTACACTGCGTGTGCGGTTGAGTGATCTTTTGAAGAAATGTAGCGTTGCAACACCAGGGATAGACTGCAATGTATCTCTGTCGTTGCAGCCCTCTGATGCTCCCTGCTGCCGGCGTCACAACAGTGTCTGCATTTTTCACAAATAGAGTTTGGAGAGACGTTGTCAGTGTCTGTATGTTGCTTAAATTCTCCCAAACAGTGGGCGCTAAAGATCAGGGCACGGCAGACCATTGCAGCCATTGATCTCGAGCAGAAAAAAAAAAAGCTTACAGCACCTGGTATTCCCAGGCGGTCTCCCATCCAAGTACTAACCAGGCCCGACCCTGCTTAGCTTCCGAGATCAGACGAGATCGGGCGTGTTTTTTTTTTTTTTTTCTTTTATTATCAACATTAGTCCAATTTTATATACAAAACATTCATATTAATTGCACAGAGAAAAATAAACAGCTGAGGAAGCCTTTCTTCACTGCAAATAAACCAACGACAACAAAATGCAATTCAAAAATTGAACATAAGTTTCCCGTCATTCATCACAGAAATGAACTTGCATCCATTAATAAAGGTTTGAAATTCCATCTTTTTGCATTTATATATCCAGAAGATATCTTTCTTCAACTCAGCTTCAAAATAAGGCCATACATCTCTGTGTTTTCCCTCAAAATGTGCTAGGTTTCTTCTCAGCCATATAGCGTATCTTGCATGACTTACAACGTAATTTAACATATTCACGTTAACTCCTTCTTTCTTTTCCCACACCCCAAATAGAAATATCTTTTTCCACTCCATACCCTCAATATACTCCCTCCCCCAGTGCTCATGCAGGAATCTTTTCAATTTCAAAAAAAACATCTTCAACTTGTCACACTCATAATACAGGTGCATTAATGTCTCTGGATCAATTGCACATACATCACATTCCCTCTTTACATTTCTATTTATTTGGTGTATCACCACATTTGTGAACATCCTATTATGTCTAAATTTAAAATCATGATTCTGGCATTCTATACTATTGTTCTTTACAATCCAATTTTTCCATATTTCCTTTCCCTTCATACCTGGAAACACCTTTTCCCAAACCTTTTCGGAAGCAGGTTCTTTAAGCTCTTCCTTAATCAGCATGTTGTAACAGTCCTTTACTTTTAGATTGCGTAGTACTATTTTTTTCCCATTCTTTTCTGTATATAACTCTGGAAACGTTATTTTTCTGTCTGTTACCACGTTATTTTCTATTTGTCTGACCCATTCCGTCGGTATGCTTTCTTTTATTTTATCATACGTATTGACAATACTACTTTCACTCGTGTCTTCATCGTACTCCTGTACTGTATCTATAATCGCCTGGTCTCTAAGGAATCCAGGTATGAATTCGTATATGTAATCCTTAATTTGCCTTAATCCTGCATAGAAGAATTTTTTCTCCCATAGCATGTTATTGTTCTTTGTTATTATTGGATTACACCATACCGGTTGATTTATTATTTGACTAAGTTTGTTACATTCATACTTAATGTTGACTCTGTATTTGCCCCATGCTTCAAACACTTCTTTATAAAATGGAGGTACTTTTTCATACATAGTATTTTTCATTATCATAATTAATCCATTTTCTTCACACCTTCCGTTTTTATGCAAATATTCCTTGAAAACATTTTTCCATCCGTAATCCACCCTGTCATGCATATACTTTTTGACAGTCTTGATTCTTATTGCTTTTTTCTTTATATTTAAATCCACCAGTTTCAGTCCTCCTTCTTCATATTTCCCTATCAGGGTTTTATGTGCTATTCTAGCTGGTTTCCCCTCCCATATGTAGTTATTAATTATACTGTTTAGTTCTTTGTGCACCCACTCTGGCATGTCTATCACGGTCATTGCATATACAACCTTGGATAATATCAGAGCATTTATCACCACAACCTTCCCCTTCAATTTCAATCTCCTTGGCCTCCACGCATTTAATGTGTTTTTCACTTTGTTTATAACCCCGTTCCACGTCTCGTCTCTAGCCTCCTTTTCTTTCACTCCAATATGTATCCCCAATATTTTTATATAATCATTTGCAATTCTAAAAGGCATGCTACAACCAATCTGGTTTACATTCCCAACGTACATTATTTCAGTTTTATCTATATTTACCTTCGCCCCTGATGCTTTTCCATATATTTCTATTTTTTCCATTATCCTTTTCACGCCATTCATATTTTTCACCGTACATGTGGTATCATCAGCATATTGTTGAATTTTGCTTTCTCCCCCATTTGGCAATTGGATCCCCTCAATTTCTTTATCCTTTTTTATCATTTCAGCCAGACTTTCCGCAGTTAAGCTGTATAATACAGCAGATAGTGGACACCCTTGCCTTACAGATCTCTCAAGCGGAAAAGGATCCGTTATAGCGCCATTTATTTTAACGCTGCTTGTTGCATTCCTATATAACAGTTTTATCCAATTTATCATTCTCTCTCCGAACCCAAACTTCTCCAATGTGCAAAAAAGGAAACTGTGCTCAACCCTGTCAAAGGCTTTATTCAAGTCCACACTTAAAATAATTCCCCCGACTTTGCCCATGTACTCTACCGTGTCCCTTATTGTGCTAATGATGTCTGATATGTCCCTCCCTGGTATCCCGTACGCCTGTGTTGATGATATGACTGTTGGTGCCGCCGTTTTTATTCTGTTTGCTAATACCTTTGCTAAAATTTTGTAATCTGTGTTTAGTAAGCTTAGTGGTCTGTAGTTCTCTAGTTTTCTTCTGCCTCCCTTGTTTTTATATAGTACCGTTATTAATCCTGTTGCAAGTGACTCTGGTATCTCCTGTTCCTTTTCCATCTCTGCATAGATCCTATTTAATATAGGGATCAGAATTTCTATAAACGTTTTGTAAAACTCACTCGTAAGGCCATCTGTCCCTGGACTTTTATTGGTTTTTAAGGACATTATTGCTTCTTTTATTTCTATGTCTTTTATATTATCATCACACATACATTTCTCGTCTTCTGTGATTGTTTTGTTAATATCACTTAATACTAGGTCTATATCTTCCTTATTTGTATTCCCTTTTTTGAATAGATTTTTATAAAATGTCCCAACCGTATCAATAATGTCTACAAAATCATTTATTGTCTCTCCA
The DNA here is from genome assembly GCF_949987615.1 of Pollachius pollachius. Classification (NCBI taxonomy): domain Eukaryota; kingdom Metazoa; phylum Chordata; class Actinopteri; order Gadiformes; family Gadidae; genus Pollachius; species Pollachius pollachius. The sequence continues at coordinate 24,207,764 of NC_136943.1, forward strand.
TCTTCATTTTCCAACTCTTCGATATATACCCTTTCTTGTTTTCTTTTTTCCAGTCCCAAAAAATAACCTGTGCATTTCTCTCCCCTCATTGCATATTTTGCCTTACTCCTTGTTATTGCCCCCTCACATTGATTCCGCTCATAAGAGTCCAATTTCGATTTTACCTTTAAATATTTCTCTATACTATGATTTGGATCCTTATCCACTCTCTCAGCCTCTTCTGCCAGCGCATCCGTCAAGCCTTTTACTTTTTCTCTTTCTTTAAAGTTCCGTAACTTCGCATATCGAATGCTTATTGTTTTTATCTTTTGCTTTAGTCTTTCCCACCATGATCCCTTATTTCTGCACACTTCCATGTTATTTTTTTCTTGTTCTATACAGGCCACTACTTTGTTTCTATACCTCTCTTCCGCAAGCAGACTGCTGTTGAGGCACCATACTCCTCCTCCCCTTCTTTCCAACCCACTACCAACCTCTAACGACAGAATGGCATGGTCACTAAACGATGTGAAGTTATACTTCATTTTTTTTAGATATTTTACAATGCTCTGTTTTGCAACACAGAGATCAATTCGACTCTGCTTTAATTCCCCCATTACCATTTGTCTCCTCGAGTATTCCCGCTTGTTTGGGTTTTCATTCCTCCATATATCAATTAACTGTCTTTCCTCCATCATTTTTAGAAAAACCTTTCTTGACGTGTCGCTCTTAAATTCTTTCCCTCTCGCTAAATCCAGCCTTGTACTTTTTAAATTAAAATCTCCCACTATAATACAGTTACCCACACACCATTTCCCCAAACCCAAGAAAAACACCTTCCTATCCGTTTCTATATTTGGCGCATATACATTAATCAGTCGATACACTATATTTTTGTATTTGAATTCTATTATTATTATTCTTCCCGTTTTATCGCTGTAGAGTTCTTTTATGTTTTGTACAATATCATTTTTTATCAAAATTGCTACACCACAAGATCTCTCTGTACCATTATTTACATATACCGTGTCTTTCCATTTTATTTTTACATCCTTCATGATATTGTCTGTCCAGTTGGTTTCTTGCAGACATAATATATCATTATTCTTACATTTGACTAATAGTTTTTCCAATTTGCTTGGATTTCGTAAACCATTTGTGTTAAATGAGATTAAGCTAAACATTAGACATAAGGTGATTATTGTTTCATTTCTAACCTTCATTTTTTTTCGTACCTTTCTTTTTTGCTGCTACCATTCTTTCCTTCTTGGCTTTCCTTTTCTTCACCAGCTCTGCCTTTCTGTCCTTTCCGTCCATGGGTTCGTCAGTCTCGGACACCGACCCAACGTCCATTTCCTCCATCCAGCTCTTCCTTATTTGGTCCCGCTCCTCCTCTGGGGTTTCCTCGATCTCCCCCTCCGACAACATGCCTTCCGCGTTGTCCTCTCCAACTCCTCTTGGACTTCCTCTACCAACCAGGGTGCGTTCATGGGCAATTTTCGACACCAGGTCCCCAGGGGTACCTTCACCTACTCCTAGCCCAATCGCTCCCCCGGTTGGTGGATCCTCTGGCTGGACGACGTCGTCCAGAGTGCTGCAGAGTGGCTCCATTTCTGCTGCTGCCGGCGCCACCGCCGCCGTATCCGCTTCCACCACCGCTGCTGACACCTCCGCAGCCTCCTCCGCCAGCACCACTGCTGCCGCCGTCGCTTCACCGTCCCGCTGCCCTTCCTGGTTCTCATCTGCTCGGTCTCCTCCTCTCCCGTTACGCGTCGGGCAGTCCCGCGCGTAGTGCCCCTGCATCTGGCATCTGTGACACGTGAAATGTGGGCAGTCCCTCAAGATGTGTCCTGGTTGTATGCACATCCGGCATACTCTGACTTGTCGGTCATGAATTACTCTGAAGAATTCTGTGCCTTCCAGTGTATCAAATTTCGTTGAGTACGGCAGTGATTTCACCGTCTCTGTGAATTGTACTCTCAGAAATCTTGTCCCGTCTGCTATGTCAGTCCCAGGCCACATCCTTCTCTTTATCGGGGAGACAGCTTTCACTCCCCACTCGTACAGTTTCGCCAGGATCACCTCATCAGGCACATATGTCGGAAGGTTTAAAAAGGAGACAACCAGCTCATTGTTTGCCATCTCCTTGACAAACACTAAACTGTCTTTTATTTTTAACCCATCACACAATTTCTCCTTTCCATCTTCATTCTCCATCGTTATTTCATATTTTTTCGGTGCTTTAAATCGGCAGCCGACTACCACCCCACATACCTTCTTGATTTCTTTCAGTAATTCCATCATTGACACGTCTTCTTCCCCAACAATCTCCACAGCAACTGTCAGCCTCTTCTCAAAAGTTTGTGTCTTACTTTTGTCCGAAGCATTCCTGCCATTGTCCGTGATCCTTCTCGTAACCGTTTCCCTTCCAATGTCGGCATTCGTTGTCGGTTGCTGCTTCTTGCTGCTGTCCATGATCCTGCTCGTAGTCGTGGTCTTTCCATGGTCTGTGTTCTTGGGCGATATCTGCTCCATGCCTTTGTCCATATTCTGTGTCGTTGTGTGTACCGGTCCGCTTTCAGTTGCCGTGTGATCCGTCCTACTCCTCTCTACTCGCTCTCTCCTATCCATTTCGTCGCTCATTCAACACACACACAAACAAAAAGGACGTTCCCCCGAACAGCAAGCTGCTGGGGGAGTAAAGCTAAAACAAAAAGTAAACTAAACTCACTCACTGTCAATCTAACACAGATAAGATAAATTTCACCTTCTCTCTCCACTTGCTCTCTCTGCTCATTCACTATCTGGCTTCGCACCTGAACGGTATCAAACGTGATCAGGGTGGTATGGCCGTAAGCGAGTATAGCCGCATCCAAAGTAGCTTTTAAACAGCAGGAGCACATAAGGACTGAGAGCGCTGCCGTGACCATAGACCAGACTTGTACAGAAACAATTATTAGATCAATAATGAAGGAAAGCAATGAATGAATACTTTATTCCGGACTCAAAGTACCATATCAAAACGCAATGCAATACACCGAGTTGGCGTGTGTGCTCGTTTGCGTGAACCTTTGAAGAAACATAGCGTTTCAAACGCTGCGATGGACTGCAGCAGGTCAAGCGAAGCAGTCATTAATAGCTCTTATTTCTTTACAACAACATGATCAGGGGAGAGCGCGAACGCAGTCCCCCACTACCAGAAATTATGCAATCGAGATTCCCACATTTGGGGAATTCGCACGGGTCAGCAACAGCCGCAGTGCAATGGCCGAGCCTCACCATGGGTGAACCACCTTCTTGATCATGGTATCTCCCTTGCCAGGTAAGTATGATTAGTACTCGTTCAGATGGGCTGAACGCTGCCCACGCGTGTTCCCTTGGAGAACGGTTGCAAAGAAATCGGAGATGTCTAGACTTTAAAGTCCGTGTTGCAGGGTTTATTTTCCAACAAGTGTGTGCAATTTGCTTGTTCTTAATACAGATTTAAACTGTCATCCATTTTATTTCATGTTGTTAGGTATCACAAAACGGAATGTAATACGACAAAGTAGGTACTATTTTAGCGGTTTGCAATTGATTCTCTTTTCCCCCAGGATAATTAAATATGTTCTATTATTTGCCATGCGGAGCCAGCCAGTCCTGTGCACGTATGCAAATTAGCCATGTGCACCTAACAGAAGAATGACGTAATGTTGAGAACGAGTCATACTAAAAAGGGAGAGCAATCGACAGCTAAACCAGACTGTATCAATCACACACTTTGGGTCCATTCTAACTTATGATAAGAGGCTAGTCTTTAAATCTTTGCAGTGACTGAATGTTTATGATAAAACGGATTGTTTTGCATTCGATGAGTGTGTGCGACTGTGCGTTTGTCATTTCCGGCTTCGGCATACCGCATGGTAATGAAGGCCTCGTGGTGAGTTGCTTTCTTAGTGAAGCAGCCTCGCCTTGGAGTTGGATGAGTTGGAGTGATATAAGTTGTCAGTGTCTGTATGTTGCTTAAATTCTCCCAAACAGTGGGCGCTAAAGATCAGGGCACGGCAGACCATTGCAGCCATTGATCTCGAGCAGAAAAATAAATATGCTTACAGCACCTGGTATTCCCAGGCGGTCACCCATCCAAGTACTAGCCAGTCCCGACCCTGCTTAGCTTCCGAGATCAGACGAGATCGGGCGTGATCAGGGTGGTATGGCCGTACGCAAATGTTACCGGGTCCATACTACCTTTTATTCAGCAGGAGCACAAAAGGACTGAGAGCGCTGCCGTGGCCAGAGACGGGACTTGTACAGAAACAATGATTAGATCCATAATGAAGGTAAGCAATGCATAAAGACTTTATTCCATACTCAAAGTACCATATCAAAACGCAATGCAATACACTGCGTGTGCGGTTGAGTGATCTTTTGAAGAAATGTAGCGTTGCAACACCAGGGATAGACTGCAATGTATCTCTGTCGTTGCAGCCCTCTGATGCTCCCTGCTGCCGGCGTCACAACAGTGTCTGCATGTTTCACAAATAGAGTTTGGAGAGACGTTGTCAGTGTCTGTATGTTGCTTAAATTCTCCCAAACAGTGGGCGCTAAGGATCAGGGCACGGCAGACCATTGCAGCCATTGATCTCGAGCAGAAAAATAAAAATGCTTAGAGCACCTGGTATTCCCAGGCGGTCACCCATCCAAGTACTAACCAGGCCCGACGCTGCTTAGCTTCCGAGATCAGACGAGATCGGGCGTGATCAGGGTGGTATGGCCGTACGCAAATGTTCCCGGGTCCATACTACGTTTTATTCAGCAGGAGCACAAAAGGACTGAGAGCGCTGCCGTGGCCAGAGACGGGACTTGTACAGAAACAATGATTAGATCCATAATGAAGGAAAGCAATGCATAAAGACTTTATTCCATACTCAAAGTACCATATCAAAACGCAATGCAATACAATGCGTGTGCGGTTGAGTGATCTTTTGAAGAAATGTAGCGTTGCAACACCAGGGATAGACTGCAATGTATCTCTGTCGTTGCAGCCCTCTGATGCTCCCTGCTGCCGGCGTCACAACAGTGTCTGCATTTTTCACAAATAGAGTTTGGAGAGACGTTGTCAGTGTCTGTATGTTGCTTAAATTCTCCCAAACAGTGGGCGCTAAAGATCAGGGCACGGCAGACCATTGCAGCCATTGATCTCGAGCAGAAAAATAAAAATGCTTACAGCACCTGGTATTCCCAGGCGGTCACCCATCCAAGTACTAACCAGGCCCGACCCTGCTTAGCTTCCGAGATCAGACGAGATCGGGCGTGATCAGGGTGGTATGGCCGTACGCAAATGTTACCGGGTCCATACTACCTTTTATTCAGCAGGAGCACAAAAGGACTGAGAGCGCTGCAGTGGCCAGAGACGGGACTTGTACAGAAACAATGATTTGATCCATAATGAAGGAAAGCAATGCATAAAGACTTTATTCCATACTCAAAGTACCATATCAAAACGCAATGCAATACACTGCGTGTGCGGTTGAGTGATCTTTTGAAGAAATGTAGCGTTGCAACACCAGGGATAGACTGCAATGTATCTCTGTCGTTGCAGCCCTCTGATGCTCCCTGCTGCCGGCGTCACAACAGTGTCTGCATGTTTCACAAATAGAGTTTGGAGAGACGTTGTCGGTGTCTGTATGTTGCTTATATTCTCCCAAACAGTGGGCGCTAAAGATCTCTGCCCGTATGCAAATTAGCCATGTGCGCCTAACAGAAGAATGACGTAATGTTGAGAACGAGTCATACTAAAAACCGAGAGCAAGCGAAAGCTAAACCAGACTGTATCAATCACACACTTTGGGTCCATTCTAACTTTTGATAAGAGGCTAGTCTTTAAATCTTTGCAGTGACTGAATGTTGATGATAAAACGGATTGTTTTGCATAAGATGAGTGTGTGCGACTGTGTGTTTGTCATTTCCGGCTTCGGCATACCGCATGGTCATGAAGGCCTCGTGGTGAGTTACTTTCTTAGTGAAGCAGCTTAGCCTTACAGTTGGATAAGTTGGAGTGATTAGAGTTTATTTTTCACAGTGAGAGAGGGGTGCACCGGTCCTGGAGGTACTGCAATACCAGGTCGATGCGTGGAGTGGACGGAGCAAGCCCCTATTCCATCTCCCAGTTCCAAAAAACAATTTAATATATGGTCCCCGGGTAGGGGACGTATCAGATATTAAACTGATAAGAACAGATACTACACTTGATCTTAGCCAAAAGGCAGAGAAGCGATGCCCACACATGCTCAGACCAAGAGTCCAGCTTCCCAAACACGTCGCTCCACTTAGCGGTTTGACAGACGACGACAAAACAAATAGAAGACCAGTCACCCTATGTGCGTGTTTGTGAAAGCTGAAGAAAAATGCCGAGGTCGCTGCATCTCTCTGCTGGTCCCTGCTGCCAGCGTCACTAGTGTGTCTGCATGTTTCTCAAATAGAGTTTGGAGAGACGTTGTCGGTGTCTGTATGTTGCTTATATTCTCCCAAACAGTGGGCGCTAAGGATCAGGGCACGGCAGACCATTGCAGCCATTGATCTCGAGCAGAAAAATAAAAATGCTTACAGCACCTGGTATTCCCAGGCGGTCACCCATCAAAGTACTAACCAGGCCCGACCCTGCTTAGCTTCCGAGATCAGACGAGATCGGGCGTGATCAGGGTGGTATGGCCGTACGCAAATGTTACCGGGTCCATACTACCTTTTATTCAGCAGGAACACAAAAGGACTGAGAGCGCTGCCGTGGCCAGAGACGGGACTTGTACAGAAACAATGATTAGATCCATAATGAAGGAAAGCAATGCATAAAGACTTTATTCCATACTCAAAGTACCATATCAAAACGCAATGCAATACACTGCGTGTGCGGTTGAGTGATCTTTTGAAGAAATGTAGCGTTGCAACACCAGGGATAGACTGCAATGTATCTCTGTCGTTGCAGCCCTCTGATGCTCCCTGCTGCCGGCGTCACAACAGTGTCTGCAAGTTTCACAAATAGAGTTTGGAGAGACGTTGTCAGTGTCTGTATGTTGCTTAAATTCTCCCAAACAGTGGGCGCTAAGGATCAGGGCACGGCAGACCATTGCAGCCATTGATCTCGAGCAGAAAAATAAAAATGCTTACAGCACCTGGTATTCCCAGGCGGTCACCCATCCAAGTACTAACCAGGCCCGACCCTGCTTAGCTTCCGAGATCAGACGAGATCGGGCGTGATCAGGGTGGTATGGCCGTACGCAAATGTTCCCGGGTCCATACTACGTTTTATTCAGCAGGAGCACAAAAGGACTGAGAGCGCTGCCGTGGCCAGAGACGGGACTTGTACAGAAACAATGATTAGATCCATAATGAAGGAAAGCAATGCATAAAGACTTTATTCCATACTCAAAGTACCATATCAAAACGCAATGCAATACACTGCGTGTGCGGTTGAGTGATCTTTTGAAGAAATGTAGCGTTGCAACACCAGGGATAGACTGCAATGTATCTCTGTCGTTGCAGCCCTCTGATGCTCCCTGCTGCCGGCGTCACAACAGTGTCTGCATTTTTCACAAATAGAGTTTGGAGAGACGTTGTCAGTGTCTGTATGTTGCTTAAATTCTCCCAAACAGTGGGCGCTAAAGATCAGGGCACGGCAGACCATTGCAGCCATTGATCTCGAGCAGAAAAATAAATATGCTTACAGCACCTGGTATTCCCAGGCGGTCACCCATCCAAGTACTAACCAGTCCCGACCCTGCTTAGCTTCCGAGATCAGACGAGATCGGGCGTGATCAGGGTGGTATGGCCGTACGCAAATGTTACCGGGTCCATACTACCTTTTATTCAGCAGGAGCACAAAAGGACTGAGAGCGCTGCCGTGGCCAGAGACGGGACTTGTACAGAAACAATGATTAGATCCATAATGAAGGTAAGCAATGCATAAAGACTTTATTCCATACTCAAAGTACCATATCAAAACGCAATGCAATACACTGCGTGTGCGGTTGAGTGATCTTTTGAAGAAATGTAGCGTTGCAACACCAGGGATAGACTGCAATGTATCTCTGTCGTTGCAGCCCTCTGATGCTCCCTGCTGCCGGCGTCACAACAGTGTCTGCATGTTTCACAAATAGAGTTTGGAGAGACGTTGTCAGTGTCTGTATGTTGCTTAAATTCTCCCAAACAGTGGGCGCTAAGGATCAGGGCACGGCAGACCATTGCAGCCATTGATCTCGAGCAGAAAAATAAAAATGCTTACAACACCTGGTATTCCCAGGCGGTCACCCATCCAAGTACTAACCAGGCCCGACCCTGCTTAGCTTCCGAGATCAGACGAGATCGGGCGTGATCAGGGTGGTATGGCCGTACGCAAATGTTCCCGGGTCCATACTACGTTTTATTCAGCAGGAGCACAAAAGGACTGAGAGCGCTGCCGTGGCCAGAGACGGGACTTGTACAGAAACAATGATTAGATCCATAATGAAGGAAAGCAATGCATAAAGACTTTATTCCATACTCAAAGTACCATATCAAAACGCAATGCAATACACTGCGTGTGCGGTTGAGTGATCTTTTGAAGAAATGTAGCGTTGCAACACCAGGGATAGACTGCAATGTATCTCTGTCGTTGCAGCCCTCTGATGCTCCCTGCTGCCGGCGTCACAACAGTGTCTGCATTTTTCACAAATAGAGTTTGGAGAGACGTTGTCAGTGTCTGTATGTTGCTTAAATTCTCCCAAACAGTGGGCGCTAAAGATCAGGGCACGGCAGACCATTGCAGCCATTGATCTCGAGCAGAAAAATAAATATGCTTACAGCACCTGGTATTCCCAGGCGGTCACCCATCCAAGTACTAACCAGTCCCGACCCTGCTTAGCTTCCGAGATCAGACGAGATCGGGCGTGATCAGGGTGGTATGGCCGTACGCAAATGTTACCGGGTCCATACTACCTTTTATTCAGCAGGAGCACAAAAGGACTGAGAGCGCTGCCGTGGCCAGAGACGGGACTTGTACAGAAACAATGATTAGATCCATAATGAAGGTAAGCAATGCATAAAGACTTTATTCCATACTCAAAGTACCATATCAAAACGCAATGCAATACACTGCGTGTGCGGTTGAGTGATCTTTTGAAGAAATGTAGCGTTGCAACACCAGGGATAGACTGCAATGTATCTCTGTCGTTGCAGCCCTCTGATGCTCCCTGCTGCCGGCGTCACAACAGTGTCTGCATGTTTCCAAATAGAGTTTGGAGAGACGTTGTCAGTGTCTGTATGTTGCTTAAATTCTCCCAAACAGTGGGCGCTAAAGATCAGGGCACGGCAGACCATTGCAGCCATTGATCTCGAGCAGAAAAATAAATATGCTTACAGCACCTGGTATTCCCAGGCAGTCACCCATCCAAGTACTAGCCAGTCCCGACCCTGCTTAGCTTCCGAGATCAGACGAGATCGGGCGTGATCAGGGTGGTATGGCCGTACGCAAATGTTACCGGGTCCATACTACCTTTTATTCAGCAGGAGCACAAAAGGACTGAGAGCGCTGCCGTGGCCAGAGACGGGACTTGTACAGAAACAATGATTAGATCCATAATGAAGGTAAGCAATGCATAAAGACTTTATTCCATACTCAAAGTACCATATCAAAACGCAATGCAATACACTGCGTGTGCGGTTGAGTGATCTTTTGAAGAAATGTAGCGTTGCAACACCAGGGATAGACTGCAATGTATCTCTGTCGTTGCAGCCCTCTGATGCTCCCTGCTGCCGGCGTCACAACAGTGTCTGCATGTTTCACAAATAGAGTTTGGAGAGACGTTGTCAGTGTCTGTATGTTGCTTAAATTCTCCCAAACAGTGGGCGCTAAGGATCAGGGCACGGCAGACCATTGCAGCCATTGATCTCGAGCAGAAAAATAAAAATGCTTAGAGCACCTGGTATTCCCAGGCGGTCACCCATCCAAGTACTAACCAGGCCCGACGCTGCTTAGCTTCCGAGATCAGACGAGATCGGGCGTGATCAGGGTGGTATGGCCGTACGCAAATGTTCCCGGGTCCATACTACGTTTTATTCAGCAGGAGCACAAAAGGACTGAGAGCGCTGCCGTGGCCAGAGACGGGACTTGTACAGAAACAATGATTAGATCCATAATGAAGGAAAGCAATGCATAAAGACTTTATTCCATACTCAAAGTACCATATCAAAACGCAATGCAATACAATGCGTGTGCGGTTGAGTGATCTTTTGAAGAAATGTAGCGTTGCAACACCAGGGATAGACTGCAATGTATCTCTGTCGTTGCAGCCCTCTGATGCTCCCTGCTGCCGGCGTCACAACAGTGTCTGCATTTTTCACAAATAGAGTTTGGAGAGACGTTGTCAGTGTCTGTATGTTGCTTAAATTCTCCCAAACAGTGGGCGCTAAAGATCAGGGCACGGCAGACCATTGCAGCCATTGATCTCGAGCAGAAAAATAAAAATGCTTACAGCACCTGGTATTCCCAGGCGGTCACCCATCCAAGTACTAACCAGGCCCGACCCTGCTTAGCTTCCGAGATCAGACGAGATCGGGCGTGATCAGGGTGGTATGGCCGTACGCAAATGTTACCGGTTCCATACTACCTTTTATTCAGCAGGAGCACAAAAGGATGAGAGCGCTGCAGTGGCCAGAGACGGGACTTGTACAGAAACAATGATTTGATCCATAATGAAGGAAAGCAATGCATAAAGACTTTATTCCATACTCAAAGTACCATATCAAAACGCAATGCAATACACTGCGTGTGCGGTTGAGTGATCTTTTGAAGAAATGTAGCGTTGCAGCACCAGGGATAGACTGCAATGTATCTCTGTCGTTGCAGCCCTCTGATGCTCCCTGCTGCCGGCGTCACAACAGTGTCTGCATGTTTCACAAATAGAGTTTGGAGAGATGTTGTCGGTGTCTGTATGTTGCTTATATTCTCCCAAACAGTGGGCGCTAAGGATCAGGGCACGGCAGACCATTGCAGCCATTGATCTCGAGCAGAAAAATAAAAATGCTTACAGCACCTGGTATTCCCAGGCGGTCACCCATCCAAGTACTAACCAGGCCCGACCCTGCTTAGCTTCCGAGATCAGACGAGATCGGGCGTGATCAGGGTGGTATGGCCGTACGCAAATGTTACCGGGTCCATACTACCTTTTATTCAGCAGGAGCACAAAAGGACTGAGAGCGCTGCCGTGGCCAGAGACGGGACTTGTACAGAAACAATGATTTGATCCATAATGAAGGAAAGCAATGCATAAAGACTTTATTCCATACTCAAAGTACCATATCAAAACGCAATGCAATACACTGCGTGTGCGGTTGAGTGATCTTTTGAAGAAATGTAGCGTTGCAACACCAGGGATAGACTGCAATGTATCTCTGTCGTTGCAGCCCTCTGATGCTCCCTGCTGCCGGCGTCACAACAGTGTCTGCATGTTTCACAAATAGAGTTTGGAGAGACGTTGTCAGTGTCTGTATGTTGCTTAAATTCTCCCAAACAGTGGGCGCTAAAGATCTCTGCCCGTATGCAAATTAGCCATGTGCGCCTAACAGAAGAATGACGTAATGTTGAGAACGAGTCATACTAAAAACCGAGAGCAAGCGAAAGCTAAACCAGACTGTATCAATCACACACTTTGGGTCCATTCTAACTTTTGATAAGAGGCTAGTCTTTAAATCTTTGCAGTGACTGAATGTTGATGATAAAACGGATTGTTTTGCATAAGATGAGTGTGTGCGACTGTGTGTTTGTCATTTCCGGCTTCGGCATACCGCATGGTCATGAAGGCCTCGTGGTGAGTTACTTTCTTAGTGAAGCAGCTTAGCCTTACAGTTGGATAAGTTGGAGTGATTAGAGTTTATTTTTCACAGTGAGAGAGGGGTGCACCGGTCCTGGAGGTACTGCAATACCAGGTCGATGCGTGGAGTGGACGGAGCAAGCCCCTATTCCATCTCCCAGTTCCAAAAAACAATTTAATATATGGTCCCCGGGTAGGGGACGTATCAGATATTAAACTGATAAGAACAGATTTTTTTTCATTCGAAAATTTTTATTGACACACGTTGCAATACCTTATCTTTCACATCACATGTTTCCAGTTTCGTTCAATTTTTTTTTTTTTTTTTTTTTTTTAAATCATACACAATGTTTTGTTTCTTTTTTTTTTTAACAACAAGGAATTGAAAAAATATAACCATCCATAAAAACAAGAATAAAACCTATGTTTTAAAAAGAAAATAAAAACCAACACTAAAAGATGCTGCTGTGCAGGAGCGGGAACACACTTAGTTAAAAGAAATTTAAAAGAAAGTGTACCCCGTCCTGCCCTCCCAACAGCGTCGGTCTCTCGGGACCTGTCGCTCAGAGGATCTCCTCCCCTCTCTGCTCCTTCCCACCTGCCTCTCCCGGAGAGCCAGGCCGCCGCTGCCTCGACCTTTCTGTGTGTGGCTCCGGCTCCCTTCTCCGAATGGGCACAGAGGCGATGTCTTCATTTTGGCTGTGTCCTAGGCCTGCCGCCTGCAGCAACGGCTACTTTTACCGTTGCTGCGGCCATCCGGATCACAGCCAAGGGGGGAATCAGCTTGTGCTTGCTTACCAGCAGGTTTCTGGAGGTCCAAAAGGCGTCTTTAATGGCGGCTAGGGTGAGCCACTGCCTGGGGAAGTTAACTGCAGTATTTTGGCTCACCCCATACAGCACCAATTGGGCTGTCAGGACCTCCCCTGCTGGCAAGTACGGGAATAGTAGGGAGCCGGCCGTTGCCCACTGGTCTCCAGCAGCGCTGCACTCCCAGAGCAGATGCCTCACCGACTCAGGCGCGCCACAACCTGGTCGGGGGCATGTTGCGGATGCGGCCATGCCCCGGGAGTGCATGACGGCTCTGACTGGGAGGATCTCGTGAGCTACCATCCATGACAGGTCCCGGAGTCTGTTGGGGAGGACAGGATGGTTAACATTTCGCCAAACAGTTGCGGGGTCGCCGAGCGCTAGCCCGCGCACTGGACTTACTGGTTCCCGCTCCTGCACCAGCGCAATCATTAATCGATGGCTTTCTAAAACTTGTAATTCCTCGTTTTCTAGGTTATATTTTTTTAAAAACTTCTTGATAAAAACATAGGACTGGGGCAGGTTAAAAGATACTGGCGTCCTATGGTCAGATACATAAAAATTGAACTTTTTCAGATAGGACCCCATCCAGAACCGGGTCATTGCCGTGCTTTTTTTTTGGCTGGGTAACGACATTGCATTTTTTACGTGTAGAGCTGCATATCGACTTCCTAGAAATAAGTTGAGGTCTGGCACTCCTTTTCCCCCTTTTTCTTTAGTTTTCTTCATTTCGTTTCTCTTGAGTCTCTCCCACTTAGACCCCCACAGGAAGTAAAAAATGGCACGTTCTAGATCTAAAAGGACTCTGCGGGGTGGAATAAAAACAGAGCATACCAATAAAAGCAAAGGTAAAATCACTGACTTAATGATTAAAACCTTTCCTTCCATTGTAAGTCCTCTAAGTCCCCAGTATCCCAGTCTCCGCCTCACTTTCCCTACCATGTCCGGCCAATTTTTGGTACCCTCCCCCTCCCTGTCAAATTTGACCCCGAGTATTTTCAAGTCGGTCTGTTTTACGGTCAGGGGAAGTCCAGTCGTCTCGGTCACCGTCCATGGTCCATAAAAAAGGGCTTGGGTCTTCTCTCTATTGAGTTTGGACCCAGAGGCCAGTCCGTAGGAGTCTGTCAAGTCGAGTGCCTTCTGTAATGAACAGATGTCAGTACATAAAATATTGACGTCGTCCATATATAAAACACACTTGCTAAAAAGTCCCCCACTTCCCGGTATGCCCACCCCTTTAATCCATTTGTCCCTTCTCAATACCTGTGCCAGTGGTTCTATGCAAGCCACGTAGAGGAGAGCAGATAAAGGACAACCCTGACGGACCCCGCAGTGCAAGTCTACTGCTTTTGTAAGTTGCCCGTTAACAAGAAATTTGCTGGTGATGTCCCGATACAGCAATCCCACCCACTCTACATACCTTTGTGGAAAACCCATTTTGGGCAGTACCTGAAATAGGTACTGGTGCGAGACCCGATCGAAAGCTTTTTCAAAATCTAAATTTAGGACTACTAGTCTAATGTTTCTGTCTCTCGCATAACAGATGGTGTCTCTAATCAGTACGAGGCTGTCAGTGATCTTTCTCCCCGGTATGCCACAGGTTTGATCCGGGTGGATTACCTCCCCTAAAACAACAGACATTCTGTTGGCTAAAAGTTTGCTAAAAAGTTTACAGTCCACGTTTAAAAGGGTAATAGGTCTCCAGTTCTTCAGGTCAGTCTTGTCGTCTTTCTTGTGTAGTAGTTTCACTATCCCTGATCTAAAACTGTCTGGTAGTCGGCCTAGTCCTTGGAATTCTGTAAAAACAGTCAACAAGTCGGTTGCTAAAATGTCCCAAAAGGTCTGATAAAATTCAAGTGAAAGCCCATCTTCCCCCGGTGATTTTCCCCCTCTAAAACTCGACAAACAATTGGAAAGTTCTAAAAGGTTAAAATCATGGGTTAAAAATGCACTTTCACTGATCTTCTTTTGTAAGGCATTCAGTATATTCTCTTTCGGTTCTTCTTCAATGCATTTTTTTTTATACAGCTCTTCATAGAAACACTCTATTTCGTCCATTGTTTCTTCTTGTGTTTTTGTGTATTCTCCATTTCTCTTTTTTAATTTGGAAATACCCTCCCCGCTGTTTATAATTTTCTTGAAAAAATATTGGGTACATTTTTCCCCTTCTTCTATGTCTCTTTCTTTACTTCTAATAATAATTCCTTTGCTCTTGACTTCTGCTAGAGCCGACATGTGTTCTTTAACCTCTCTTATTTCCTGAGTGTAATCAAACCCTTGTTGTGTTAATTTAAAATAACGTTGCAGTCTTTTCTGCAGCCCCATCATGCATTTGTTTTCTAATTTTTTTTGTTTCATCCCTGCCTTTCTAAAAAAAGTCTTTGTCCTTTCCTTCACCATTTCCCACCAGTGTGCACGTGTTTTGTATAAGTCTTGGAGGGTCTGCCATTGACTGAATTGCTCCCTGTACTTGCTGGCTAAATCTTTATCTTTTATCAGGGAGCAATTCAGTTTCCACAGACCACCACCTTTTGTCACACCTGAGGGGAGTGAAAGGGTGCAGGAGAGCATAGCGTGATCGGAGAAGAAAACAGGGGTTAATCTAGCATCGGTTGGCGGGCAGTCTCTGGTAAAAATATAGTCTATTCGAGAGGCTCTGGCACCGTCACTACTGAACCAGGTGAAGCCCTCCTCTCTTGGATGCACGGTTTTAAAACAGTCTTTCAGTTTAAAATCCCTGCACTGTGCCTGCAATAAAACCGACGTCTTGTCTACTTTAAAATCTTCCCCCGCACTTCTCCTATCGCTCCTAGTTAAAATACAATTAAAATCTCCCGCTAAAACTAAAGGCGCTCTGCCTAGCATGTGGGGCTGCAATTCTTTTAAAAGGTCATGTCTGTCATTTTTGTCGTTAAAACCATAAATGTTTAAGAGATTAAAATCCCTTCCCATAAAAGTCAAGTGTGCTAAAAGCGCCCTTCCGTCTCTCACCACCGTGCTGCCCTTCACCAAGATTGAGGGATTTTTGATTAAAATGGCCACCCCGTCATTTTTGCTTTCATTTGAACCACTCCATAAGGATTTATGTGGCCACTTTTCCTCCCATTCCCTGTATTGGTTTAAAAATGGTAGTGCACATTCTTGTAGTAAAAACACATCTGACTTAAAATTGTTAAGAAAGGATAAAATCGTTTGTGCTCTAACTTTTGATTTCACACTTCTTACATTTAGTGTCGAAATAGTGAGCACCATGATTATGGTGTTAAAAAGACGAACAATCATTAAAAGACTAAAAAACAACTATGGGTTAAAACCATCTAAAAAGGTCATCCAATGCTTTGTGACAGAAGCTCTTCCTTTATCTCAATAGGAGATGAGTAAAGGTTGTCTGCTTCATTTCCCTCCCAGACTCTACTTTGGTCGAAAATTGAGTCTTTTGGGGTTGATTGCAGTGCAATATTTAAAAAAGAGAGAGTGTTGGGAGGGTTGTTTGGGAAGACTCTGGCATCCTCCAAAGATGGATTGTCTGAGGAGCCAGGTCTTCCCCTTTTCTCTGAGGCTCCTTGAGTCTCAGAGGACAACTCTGACACTGCTCTCTTACCAGGCTGGGCTCCTGGGAGGGAGGCTTCACTGGACTCCACTTCAGACTCTTCTCCCTGGCTGTCTGTTTCTAGACTCACGGATTCCTCAGAGTCTGAAGTGGAGTCCATCTCAGCTCCACCGGCTGCCTGGGCCCCACCAGCCTCTTTCACCTCACCACTAGGTGGGGCAACCTCAGGCCCCGCCCCCTCTCCCCCAATCAGAGTTATTACTTCCAGCCTGGTGTCTTCAATTGTTTGTGCACCCCCGTCTGCCAATTTCCTTGCATTTTGTTTTACTTTGTTAGCAAAGGATTTCGGGCAGTCTCTGAAGAGATGGTTTGAGTCTCCACAGAGGTTGCACTTCCTGCCATTGGTACATTCTTCAAAAGAGTGTCCAATTTCTCTACATTTGCCGCAAACAACCTTGGTACACGCTTCCGCCAGGTGCCCTTGCTCACCACACTTGCGGCAGAGCTTGGGCTGTCCCTGGTAGTGAATGTAGCCCCTGTTCTCTCCAAGAACCATCATGGATGGGAGATGTTTCAGGCCCTGGAAGCCATGTGGGTCCCGCCATTGTTGTATGGGGACCCTCCATGAACAATTCCAGATGCCGTCCTCATCTCTCACCTTGGTGGCCTGGGCCCTCACAGTGCAGTATCTTGCCAGCCATATACAAATATCATCAGCATTTACCGTTTCATTGAACATCCTGACGATTACGGTTTTAATGGAATCGTCATTTAGTCTCTCCACTTCAAATGCTGAAAACTGGTCTTTTACCGTGTCGTAGCGTGTCCAAAATTCTTTGAGGGTTGTTGCTGCTGCGAAGCTTACATCGAATCCTTTGTTAAAGGGCAGAGTAAGAATACAATTCAAATCGTTTGCAGAAAACTTCAGGATTCCTTGGATGTGCTTCCTTGAAAAATCAAGACGGGAGATCTGAATTACCGTTCCATTTACTGACTTCAGTTTAAAACGTACGCTGTGGTGCCTCCTCATGCCGGTAGGGTTAACCGACATGGTGGAGACACCACGCTCTTAAAAAACAAGGAGGTTAAAAGCAATAAAACACTGGATATACTAAAAATACAGAAATAAATAAACAAATAAATACAGGCAACAATAAAATCCACTTACCTTATCTGGACAATGGACTTCTTGGTAGAGGGTATCAGCAACTGATATTTGATCCCAACTTACCAAGAAGATGGTGCAATATCCTCCGAACCTGCTATATAATTGCCACAAAATGCAACATATAGACAGCCAAGGGAGGTGATCACTGTCTTAGCCAAAAGGCCGAGAAGCGATGCCCACACATGCTCAGACCAAGAGTCCAGCTTCCCAAACACGTCGCTCCACTTAGCGGTTTGACAGACGACGACAAAACAAATAGAAGACCAGTCACCCTGTGTGCGTGTTTGTGAAAGCTGAAGAAAAATGCCGAGGTCGCTGCATCTCTCTGCTGGTCCCTGCTGCCAGCGTCACCAGTGTGTCTGCATGTTTCTCAAATAGAGTTTGGAGAGACGTTGTCAGTGTCTGTATGTTGCTTAAATTCTCCCAAACAGTGGGCGCTAAAGATCACGGCACGGCAGGCCATTGCAGCCAATGAGCTCGAGTTGAAAAATAAATGTGCTTACAGCACCAGGTGGTCCCCCATCGATGTAGTAACCAGGCCCGACCCTGCTTAGCTTCCGAGATCAGACGAGATCGGGCATGATCAGGCTGTTATGGCCGTAAACTAACATTTCCGGGTCCATACTAGGTTTTATACAGCAGGAGCACATAAGGACTGAGGGTGCTGCCGTGGCCAGAGACGGGACTTGTACAGAAACAATGATTAGATCCATAATGAAGGAAAGCAATGCATAAAGACTTTATTCCATACTCAAAGTACCATATGAAAACGCAATGCAATACACTGCGTGTGCGGTTGAGTGATCTTTTGAAGAAATGTAGCGTTGCAACACCAGGGATAGACTGCAATGTATCTCTGTCGTTGCAGCCCTCTGATGCTCCCTGCTGCCGGCGTCACAACAGTGTCTGCATGTTTCACAAATAGAGTTTGGAGAGACGTTGTCAGTGTCTGTATGTTGCTTAAATTCTCCCAAACAGTGGGCGCTAAGGATCAGGGCACGGCAGACCATTGCAGCCATTGATCTCGAGCAGAAAAATAAAAATGCTTACAGCACCTGGTATTCCCAGGCGGTCACCCATCCAAGTACTAACCAGGCCCGACCCTGCTTAGCTTCCGAGATCAGACGAGATCGGGCGTGATCAGGGTGGTATGGCCGTACGCAAATGTTACCGGGTCCATACTACCTTTTATTCAGCAGGAGCACAAAAGGACTGAGAGCGCTGCCGTGGCCAGAGACGGGACTTGTACAGAAACAATGATTAGATCCATAATGAAGGAAAGCAATGCATAAAGACTTTATTCCATACTCAAAGTACCATATGAAAACGCAATGCAATACACTGCGTGTGCGGTTGAGTGATCTTTTGAAGAAATGTAACGTTGCAACACCAGGGATGGACTGCAATGTATCTCTGTCGTTGCAGCCCTCTGATGCTCCCTGCTGCCGGCGTCACAACAGTGTCTGCATGTTTCACAAATAGAGTTTGGAGAGACGTTGTCGGTGTCTGTATGTTGCTTATATTCTCCCAAACAGTGGGCGCTAAGGATCAGGGCACGGCAGACCATTGCAGCCATTGATCTCGAGCAGAAAAATAAAAATGCTAACAGCACCTGGTATTCCCAGGCGGTCACCCATCCAAGTACTAACCAGGCCCGACCCTGCTTAGCTTCCGAGATCAGACGAGATCGGGCGTGATTTTTTTTTTTTTTTTTTTTTGATTTTTTTTTTCTTTTATTATCAACATTAGTCCAATTTTATATACAAAACATTCATATTAATTGCACAGAGAAAAATAAACAGCTGAGGAAGCCTTTCTTCACTGCAAATAAACCAACGACAACAAAATGCAATTCAAAAATTGAACATAAGTTTCCCGTCATTCATCACAGAAATGAACTTGCATCCATTAATAAAGGTTTGAAATTCCATCTTTTCGCATTTATATATCCAGAAGATATCTTTCTTCAACTCAGCTTCAAAATAAGGCCATACATCTCTGTGTTTTCCCTCAAAATGTGCTAGGTTTCTTCTCAGCCATATAGCGTATCTTGCATGACTTACAACGTAATTTAACATATTCACGTTAACTCCTTCTTTCTTTTCCCACACCCCAAATAGAAATATCTTTTTCCACTCCATTCCCTCAATATACTCCCTCCCCCAGTGCTCATGCAGGAATCTTTTCAATTTCAAAAAAAACATCTTCAACTTGTCACACTCATAATACAGGTGCATTAATGTCTCTGGATCAATTGCACACACATCACATTCCCTCTTTACATTTCTATTTATTTGGTGTATCACCACATTTGTGAACATCCTATTATGTCTAAATTTAAAATCATGATTCTGGCATTCTATACTATTTTTCTTTACAATCCAATTTTTCCATATTTCCTTTCCCTTCATACCTGGAAACACCTTTTCCCAAACCTTTTCGGAAGCAGGTTCTTTAAGCTCTTCCTTAATCAGCATGTTGTAACAGTCCTTTACTTTTAGATTGCGTAGTACTATTTTTTTCCCATTATTTTCTGTATATAACTCTGGAAACGTTATTTTTCTGTCTGTTACCACGTTATTTTCTATTTGTCTGACCCATTCCGTCGGTATGCTTTCTTTTATTTTATCATACGTATTGACAATACTACTTTCACTTGTGTCTTCATCGTACTCCTGTACTGTATCTATAATCGCCTGGTCTCTAAGGAATCCAGGTATGAATTCGTATATGTAATCCTTAATTTGCCTTAATCCTGCATAGAAGAATTTTTTCTCCCATAGCATGTTATTATTCTTTGTTATTATTGGATTACACCATACCGGTTGATTAATTATTTGACTAAGTTTGTTACATTCATACTTAATGTTGACTCTGTATTTGCCCCATGCTTCAAACACTTCTTTATAAAATGGAGGTACTTTTTCATACATAGTATTTTTCATTATCATAATTAATCCATTTTCTTCACACCTTCCGTTTTTATGCAAATATTCCTTGAAAACATTTTTCCATCCGTAATCCACCCTGTCATGCATATACTTTTTGACAGTCTTGATTCTTATTGCTTTTTTCTTTATATTTAAATCCACCAGTTTCAGTCCTCCTTCTTCATATTTCCCTATCAGGGTTTTATGTGCTATTCTAGCTGGTTTCCCCTCCCATATGTAGTTATTAATTATACTGTTTAGTTCTTTGTGCACCCACTCTGGCATGTCTATCACGGTCATTGCATATACAACCTTGGATAATATCAGAGCATTTATCACCACAACCTTCCCCTTCAATTTCAATCTCCTTGGCCTCCACGCATTTAATGTGTTTTTCACTTTGTTTATAACCCCGTTCCACGTCTCGTCTCTAGCCTCCTTTTCTTTCACTCCAATATGTATCCCCAATATTTTTATATAATCATTTGCAATTCTAAAAGGCATGCTACAACCAATCTGGTTTACATTCCCAACGTACATTATTTCAGTTTTATCTATATTTACCTTCGCCCCTGATGCTTTTCCATATATTTCTATTTTTTCCATTATCCTTTTCACGCCATTCATATTTTTCACCGTACATGTGGTATCATCAGCATATTGTTGAATTTTGCTTTCTCCCCCATTTGGCAATTGGATCCCCTCAATTTCTTTATCCTTTTTTATCATTTCAGCCAGACTTTCCGCAGTTAAGCTGTATAATACAGCAGATAGTGGACACCCTTGCCTTACAGATCTCTCAAGCGGAAAAGGATCCGTTATAGCGCCATTTATTTTAACGCTGCTTGTTGCATTCCTATATAACAGTTTTATCCAATTTATCATTCTCTCTCCGAACCCAAACTTCTCCAATGTGCAAAAAAGGAAACTGTGCTCAACCCTGTCAAAGGCTTTATTCAAGTCCACACTTAAAATAATTCCCCCGGCTTTGCCCATGTACTCTACCGTGTCCCTTATTGTGCTAATGATGTCTGATATGTCCCTCCCTGGTATCCCGTACGCCTGTGTTGATGATATGACTGTTGGTGCCGCCGTTTTTATTCTGTTTGCTAATACCTTTGCTAAAATTTTGTAATCTGTGTTTAGTAAGCTTAGTGGTCTGTAGTTCTCTAGTTTTCTTCTGCCTCCCTTGTTTTTATATAGTACCGTTATTAATCCTGTTGCAAGTGACTCTGGTATCTCCTGTTCCTTTTCCATCTCTGCATAGATCCTATTTAATATAGGGATCAGAATTTCTATAAACGTTTTGTAAAACTCACTCGTAAGGCCATCTGTCCCTGGACTTTTATTGGTTTTTAAGGACATTATTGCTTCTTTTATTTCTATGTCTTTTATATTATCATCACACATGCATTTCTCGTCTTCTGTGATTGTTTTGTTAATATCACTTAATACTATGTCTATATCTTCCTTATTTGCATTCCCTTTTTTGAACAGATTTTTATAAAATGTCCCAACCGTATCAATAATGTCTACAAAATCATTTATTGTCTCTCCATCTTCATTTTCCAACTCTTCGATATATACCCTTTCTTGTTTTCTTTTTTCCAGCCCCAAAAAATAACCTGTGCATTTTTCTCCCCTCATTGCATATTTTGCCTTACTCCTTGTTATTGCCCCCTCACATTGATTCCGCTCATAAGAGTCCAATTTCGATTTTATCTTTAAATATTTCTCTATACTATGATTTGGATCCTTATCCACTCTCTCAGCCTCTTCTGCCAGCGCATCCGTCAAGCCTTTTACTTTTTCTCTTTCTTTAAAGTTCCGGAACTTCGCATATCGAATGCTTATTGTTTTTATCTTTTGCTTTAGTCTTTCCCACCATGATCCCTTATTTCTGCACACTTCCATGTTATTTTTTTCTTGTTCTATACAAGCCACTACTTTGTTTCTATACCTCTCTTCCGCAAGCAGACTGCTGTTGAGGCACCATACTCCTCCTCCCCTTCTTTCCAACCCACTACCAACCTCTAACGACAGAATGGCATGGTCACTAAACGATGTGAAGTTATACTTCATTTTTTTTAGATATTTTACAATGCTCTGTTTTGCAACACAGAGATCAATTCGACTCTGCTTTAATTCCCCCATTACCATTTGTCTCCTCGAGTATTCCCGCTTGTTTGGGTTTTCATTCCTCCATATATCAATTAACTGTCTTTCCTCCATCATTTTTAGAAAAACCTTTCTTGACGTGTCGCTCTTAAATTCTTTCCCTCTCGCTAAATCCAGCCTTGTACTTTTTATATTAAAATCTCCCACTATAATACAGTTTCCCACACACCATTTCCCCAAACCCAAGAAAAACACCTTCCTATCCGTTTCTATATTTGGCGCATATACATTAATCAGTCGATACACTATATTTTTGTATTTGAATTCTATTATTATTATTCTTCCCGTTTTATCGCTGTAGAGTTCTTTTATGTTTTGTACAATATCATTTTTTATCAAAATTGCTACACCACAAGATCTCTCTGTACCATTATTTACATATACCGTGTCTTTCCATTTTATTTTTATATCCTTCATGATATTGTCTGTCCAGTTGGTTTCTTGCAGACATAATATATCATTATTCTTACATTTGACTAATAGTTTTTCCAATTTGCTTTGATTTCGTAAACCATTTGTGTTAAATGAGATTAAGCTAAACATTAGACATAAGGTGATTATTGTTTCATTTCTAACCTTCATTTTTTTTCGTACCTTTCTTTTTTGCTGCTACCATTCTTTCCTTCTTGGCTTTCCTTTTCTTCACCAGCTCTGCCTTTCTGTCCTTTCCGTCCATGGGTTCGTCAGTCTCGGACACCGACCCAACGTCCATTTCCTCCATCCAGCTCTTCCTTATTTGGTCCCGCTCCTCCTCTGGGGTTTCCTCGATCTCCCCCTCCGACAACATGCCTTCCGCGTTGTCCTCTCCAACTCCTCTCTGACTTCCTCTACCAACCAGGGTGTGTTCATGGGCAATTTTCGACACCAGGTCCCCAGGGGTACCTTCACCTACTCCTAGCCCAATCGCTCCCCCGGTTGGTGGATCCTCTGGCTGGACGACGTCGTCCAGAGTGCTGCAGAGTGGCTCCATTTCTGCTGCTGCCGGCAACACCGCCGCCGTATCCGCTTCCACCACCGCTGCTGACACCTCCGCAGCCTCCTCCGCCAGCACCACTGCTGCCGCCGTCGCTTCACCGTCCCGCTGCCCTTCCTGGTTCTCATTTGCTCGGTCTCCTCCTCTCCCGTTACGCGTCGGGCAGTCCCGCGCGTAGTGCCCCTGCATCTGGCATTTGTGACACGTGAAATGTGGGCAGTCCCTCAAGATGTGTCCTGGTTTTATGCACATCCGACATACTCTGACTTGTCGGTCATGAATTACTCTGAAGAATTCTGTGCCTTCCAGTGTATCAAATTTCGTTGAGTACGGCAGTGATTTCACCGTCTCTGTGAATTGTACTTTCAGAAATCTTGTCCCGTCTGCTATGTCAGTCCCAGGCCACATCCTTCTCTTTATCGGGGAGACAGCTTTCACTCCCCACTCGTACAGTTTCGCCAGGATCACCTCATCAGGCACATATGTCGGAAGGTTTAAAAAGGAGACAACCAGCTCATTGTTTGCCATCTCCTTGACAAACACTAAACTGTCTTTTATTTTTAACCCATCACACAATTTCTCCTTTCCATCTTCATTCTCCATCGTTATTTCATATTTTTTCGGTGCTTTAAATCGGCAGCCGACTACCACCCCACATATCTTCTTGATTTCTTTCAGTAATTCCATCATTGACACGTCTTCTTCCCCAACAATCTCCACAGCAACTGTCAGCCTCTTCTCAAAAGTTTGTGTCTTACTTTTGTCCGAAGCATTCCTGCCATTGTCCGTGATCCTTCTCGTAACCGTTTCCCTTCCAATGTCGGCATTCGTTGTCGGTTGCTGCGTCTTGCTGCTGTCCATGATCCTGCTCGTAGTCGTGGTCTTTCCATGGTCTGTGTTCTTGGGCGATATCTGCTCCATGCCTTTGTCCATATTCTGTGTCGTTGTGTGTACCGGTCCGCTTTCAGTTGCCGTGTGATCCGTCCTACTCCTCTCTACTCGCTCTCTCCTATCCATTTCGTCGCTCATTCAACACACACACAAACAAAAAGGACGTTCCCCCGAACAGCAAGCTGCTGGGGGAGTAAAGCTAAAACAAAAAGTAAACTAAACTCACTCACTGTCAATCTAACACAAATAAAATAAATTTCACCTTCTCTCTCCACTTGCTCTCTCTGCTCATTCACTATCTGGCTTCGCACCTGAACGGTATCAAACGTGATCAGGGTGGTGTGGCCGTACGCAAATGTTACCGGGTCCATACTACCTTTTATTCAGCAGGAGCACAAAAGGACTGAGAGCGCTGCCGTGGCCAGAGACGGGACTTGTACAGAAACAATGATTAGATCCATAATGAAGGAAAGCAATGCATAAAGACTTTATTCCATACTCAAAGTACCATTTCAAAACGCAATGCAATACACTGCGTGTGCGGTTGAGTGATCTTTTGAAGAAATGTAGCGTTGCAACACCAGGGATAGACTGCAATGTATCTCTGTCGTTGCAGCCCTCTGATGCTCCCTGCTGCTGGCGTCACAACAGTGTCTGCATTTTTCACAAATAGAGTTTGGAGAGACGTTGTCAGTGTCTGTATGTTGCTTAAATTCTCCCAAACAGTGGGCGCTAAAGATCAGGGCACGGCAGACCATTGCAGCCATTGATCTCGAGCAGAAAAATAAATATGCTTACAGCACCTGGTATTCCCAGGCGGTCACCCATCAAAGTACTAACCAGGCCCGACCCTGCTTAGCTTCCGAGATAAGACGAGATCGGGCGTGATCAGGGTGGTATGGCCGTACGCAAATGTTACCGGGTCCATACTACCTTTTATTCAGCAGGAGCACAAAAGGACTGAGAGCGCTGCCGTGGCCAGAGACGGGACTTGTACAGAAACAATGATTAGATCCATAATGAAGGAAAGCAATGCATAAAGACTTTATTCCATACTCAAAGTACCATATCAAAACGCAATGCAATACACTGCGTGTGCGGTTGAGTGATCTTTTGAAGAAATGTAGCGTTGCAACACCAGGGATAGACTGCAATGTATCTCTGTCGTTGCAGCCCTCTGATGCTCCCTGCTGCCGGCGTCACAACAGTGTCTGCATTTTTCACAAATAGAGTTTGGAGAGACGTTGTCAGTGTCTGTATGTTGCTTAAATTCTCCCAAACAGTGGGCGCTAAGGATCAGGGCACGGCAGACCATTGCAGCCATTGATCTCGAGCAGAAAAAAAAAAAGCTTACAGCACCTGGTATTCCCAGGCGGTCTCCCATCCAAGTACTAACCAGGCCCGACCCTGCTTAGCTTCCGAGATCAGACGAGATCGGGCGTGTTCAGGGTGGTATGGCCGTAAGCGAGTATAGCCGCATCCAAAGTAGGTTTTAAACAGCAGGAGCACATAAGGACTGAGAGCGCTGCCGTGACCATAGACCAGACTTGTACAGAAACAATTATTAGATCAATAATGAAGGAAAGCAATGAATGAATACTTTATTCCGGACTCAAAGTACCATATCAAAACGCAATGCAATACACCGAGTTGGCGTGTGTGCTCGTTTGCGTGAACCTTTGAAGAAACATAGCGTTTCAAACGCTGCGATGGACTGCAGCAGGTCAAGCGAAGCAGTCATTCATAGCTCTTATTTCTTTACAACAACATGATCAGGGGAGAGCGCGAACGCAGTCCCCCACTACCAGAAATTATGCAATCGAGATTCCCACCTTTGGGGAATTCGCACGGGTCAGCAACAGCCGCAGTGCAATGGCCGAGCCTCACCATGGGTGAACCACCTTCTTGATCATGGTATCTCCCTTGCCAGGTAAGTATGATTAGTACTCGTTCAGATGGGCTGAACGCTGCCCACGCGTGTTCCCTTGGAGAACGGTTGCAAAGAATTCGGAGATGTCTAGACTTTAAAGTCCGTGTTGCAGGGTTTATTTTCCAACAAGTGTGTGCAATTTGCTTGTTCTTAATACAGATTTAAACTGTTATCCATTTTATTTCATGTTGTTAGGTATCACAAAACGGAATGTAATACGACAAAGTAGGTACTATTTTAGCGGTTTGCAATTGATTCTCTTTTCCCCCAGGATAATTAAATATGTTCTATTATTTGCCATGCGGAGCCAGCCAGTCCTGTGAATGTATGCAAATTAGCCATGTGCACCTAACAGAAGAATGACGTAATGTTGAGAACGAGTCATACTAAAAAGGGAGAGCAATCGACAGCTAAACCAGACTGTATCAATCACACACTTTGGGTCCATTCTAACTTATGATAAGAGGCTAGTCTTTAAATCTTTGCAGTGACTGAATGTTTATGATAAAACGGATTGTTTTGCATTCGATGAGTGTGTGCGACTGTGCGTTTGTCATTTCCGGCTTCGGCATACCGCATGGTAATGAAGGCCTCGTGGTGAGTTGCTTTCTTAGTGAAGCAGCCTCGCCTTGGAGTTGGATGAGTTGGAGTGATATAAGTTGTCAGTGTCTGTATGTTGCTTAAATTCTCCCAAACAGTGGGCGCTAAGGATCAGGGCACGGCAGACCATTGCAGCCATTGATCTCGAGCAGAAAAAAAAAAGCTTACAGCACCTGGTATTCCCAGGCGGTCTCCCATCCAAGTACTAACCAGGCCCGACCCTGCTTAGCTTCCGAGATCAGACGAGATCGGGCTTGATCAGGGTGGTTTGGCCGTATCCAAATGTTACCGGGTCCATACTAGCTTTCACACAGCAGGAGCACATAAGGACTGAGAGCGCTGCCGTGGCCAGAGACGGGACTTGTACAGAAACAATGATTAGATCCATAATGAAGGAAAGCAATGCATAAAGACTTTATTCCAGACTCAAAGTATCATATCAAAACGCAATGCAATACACTGCGTGTGCGGTTGAGTGATCTTTTGAAGAAATGTAGCGTTGCAACACCAGGGATAGACTGCAATGTATCTCTGTCGTTGCAGCCCTCTGATGCTCCATGCTGCCGGCGTCACAACAGTGTCTGCATTTTTCACAAATAGAGTTTGTAGAGATGTTGTCAGTGTCTGTATGTTGCTTAAATTCTCCCAAACAGTGGGCGCTAAGGATCAGGGCACGGCAGACCATTGCAGCCATTGATCTCGAGCAGAAAAATAAAAATGCTTACAGCACCTGGTATTCCCAGGCGGTCACCCATCCAAGTACTAACCAGGCCCGACCCTGCTTAGCTTCCGAGATCAGACGAGATCGGGCGTGATCAGGGTGGTATGGCCGTACGCAAATGTTATCGGGTCCATACTACCTTTTATTCAGCAGGAGCACAAAAGGACTGAGAGCGCTGCCGTGGCCAGAGACGGGACTTGTACAGAAACAATGATTCGATCCATAATGAAGGAAAGCAATGCATAAAGACTTTATTCCCTACTCAAAGTACCATATCAAAACGCAATGCAATACACTGCGTGTGCGGTTGAGTGATCTTTTGAAGAAATGTAGCGTTGCAACACCAGGGATAGACTGCAATGTATATCTGTCGTTGCAGCCCTCTGATGCTCCCTGCTGCCGGCGTCACAACAGTGTCTGCATGTTTCACAAATAGAGTTTGGAGAGACGTTGTCGGTGTCTGTATGTTGCTTAAATTCTCCCAAACAGTGGGCGCTAAAGATCAGGGCACGGCAGACCATTGCAGCCATTAATCTCGAGCAGAAAAATAAATATGCTTACAGCACCTGGTATTCCCAGGCGGTCACCCATCCAAGTACTAACCAGGCCCGACCCTGCTTAGCTTCCGAGATCAGACGATATCGGGCGTGATTTTTTTTTTTTTTTTCTTTTATTATCAACATTAGTCCAATTTTATATACAAAACATTCATATTAATTGCACAGAGAAAAATAAACAGCTGAGGAAGCCTTTCTTCACTGCAAATAAACCAACGACAACAAAATGCAATTCAAAAATTGAACATAAGTTTCCCGTCATTCATCACAGAAATGAACTTGCATCCATTAATAAAGGTTTGAAATTCCATCTTTTCGCATTTATATATCCAGAAGATATCTTTCTTCAACTCAGCTTCAAAATAAGGCCATACATCTCTGTGTTTTCCCTCAAAATGTGCTAGGTTTCTTCTCAGCCATACAGCGTATCTTGCATGACTTACAACGTAATTTAACATATTCACGTTAACTCCTTCTTTCTTTTCCCACACCCCAAATAGAAATATCTTTTTCCACTCCATTCCCTCAATATACTCCCTTCCCCAGTGCTCATGCAGGAATCTTTTCAATTTCAAAAAAAACATCTTCAACTTGTCACACTCATAATACAGGTGCATTAATGTCTCTGGATCAATTGCACATACATCACATTCCCTCTTTACATTTCTATTTATTTGGTGTATCACCACATTTGTGAACATCCTATTATGTCTAAATTTAAAATCATGATTCTGGCATTCTATACTATTGTTCTTTACAATCCAATTTTTCCATATTTCCTTTCCCTTCATACCTGGAAACACCTTTTCCCAAACCTTTTCGGAAGCAGGTTCTTTAAGCTCTTCCTTAATCAGCATGTTGTAACAGTCCTTTACTTTTAGATTGCGTAGTACAATTTTTTTCCCATTCTTTTCTGTATATAACTCTGGAAACGTTATTTTTCTGTCTGTTACCACGTTATTTTCTATTTGTCTGACCCATTCCGTCGGTATGCTTTCTTTTATTTTATCATACGTATTGACAATACTACTTTCACTCGTGTCTTCATCGTACTCCTGTACTGTATCTATAATCGCCTGGTCTCTAAGGAATCCAGGTATGAATTCGTATATGTAATCCTTAATTTGCCTTAATCCTGCATAGAAGAATTTTTTCTCCCATAGCATGTTATTGTTCTTTGTTATTATTGGATTACACCATACCGGTTGATTTATTATTTGACTAAGTTTGTTACATTCATACTTAATGTTGACTCTGTATTTGCCCCATGCTTCAAACACTTCTTTATAAAATGGAGGTACTTTTTCATACATAGTATTTTTCATTATCATAATTAATCCATTTTCTTCACACCTTCCGTTTTTATGCAAATATTCCTTGAAAACATTTTTCCATCCGTAGTCCACCCTGTCATGCATATACTTTTTGACAGTCTTGATTCTTATTGCTTTTTTCTTTATATTTAAATCCACCAGTTTCAGTCCTCCTTCTTCATATTTCCCTATCAGGGTTTTATGTGCTATTCTAGCTGGTTTCCCCTCCCATATGTAGTTATTAATTATACTGTTCAGTTCTTTGTGCACCCACTCTGGCATGTCTATCACGGTCATTGCATATACAACCTTGGATAATATCAGAGCATTTATCACCACAACCTTCCCTTTCAATTTCAATCTCCTTGGCCTCCACGCATTTAATGTGTTTTTCACTTTGTTTATAACCCCGTTCCACGTCTCGTCTCTAGCCTCCTTTTCTTTCACTCCAATATGTATCCCCAATATTTTTATATAATCATTTGCAATTCTAAAAGGCATGCTACAACCAATCTGGTTTACATTCCCAACGTATATTATTTCAGTTTTATCTATATTTACCTTCGCCCCTGATGCTTTTCCATATATTTCTATTTTTTCCATTATCCTTTTCACGCCATTCATATTTTTCACCGTACATGTGGTATCATCAGCATATTGTTGAATTTTGCTTTCTCCCCCATTTGGCAATTGGATCCCCTCAATTTCTTTATCCTTTTTTATCATTTCAGCCAGACTTTCCGCAGTTAAGCTGTATAATACAGCAGATAGTGGACACCCTTGCCTTACAGATCTCTCAAGCGGAAAAGGATCCGTTATAGCGCCATTTATTTTAACGCTGCTTGTTGCATTCCTATATAACAGTTTTATCCAATTTATCATTCTCTCTCCGAACCCAAACTTCTCCAATGTGCAAAAAAGGAAACTGTGCTCAACCCTGTCAAAGGCTTTATTCAAGTCCACACTTAAAATAATTCCCCCGGCTTTGCCCATGTACTCTACCGTGTCCCTTATTGTGCTAATGATGTCTGATATGTCCCTCCCTGGTATCCCGTACGCCTGTGTTGATGATATGACTGTTGGTGCCGCCGTTTTTATTCTGTTTGCTAATACCTTTGCTAAAATTTTGTAATCTGTGTTTAGTAAGCTTAGTGGTCTGTAGTTCTCTAGTTTTCTTCTGCCTCCCTTGTTTTTATATAGTACCGTTATTAATCCTGTTGCAAGTGACTCTGGTATCTCCTGTTCCTTTTCCATCTCTGCATAGATCCTATTTAATATAGGGATCAGAATTTCTATAAACGTTTTGTAAAACTCACTCGTAAGGCCATCTGTCCCTGGACTTTTATTGGTTTTTAAGGACATTATTGCTTCTTTTATTTCTATGTCTTTTATATTATCATCACACATGCATTTCTCGTCTTCTGTGATTGTTTTGTTAATATCACTTAATACTATGTCTATATCTTCCTTATTTGCATTCCCTTTTTTGAACAGATTTTTATAAAATGTCCCAACCGTATCAATAATGTCTACAAAATCATTTATTGTCTCTCCATCTTCATTTTCCAACTCTTCGATATATACCCTTTCTTGTTTTCTTTTTTCCAGCCCCAAAAAATAACCTGTGCATTTCTCTCCCCTCATTGCATATTTTGCCTTACTCCTTGTTATTGCCCCCTCACATTGATTCCGCTCATAAGAGTCCAATTTCGATTTTATCTTTAAATATTTCTCTATACTATGATTTGGATCCTTATCCACTCTCTCAGCCTCTTCTGCCAGCGCATCCGTCAAGCCTTTTACTTTTTCTCTTTCTTTAAAGTTCCGTAACTTCGCATATCGAATGCTTATTGTTTTTATCTTTTGCTTTAGTCTTTCCCACCATGATCCCTTATTTCTGCACACTTCCATGTTATTTTTTTCTTGTTCTATACAGGCCACTACTTTGTTTCTATACCTCTCTTCCGCAAGCAGACTGCTGTTGAGGCACCATACTCCTCCTCCCCTTCTTTCCAACCCACTACCAACCTCTAACGACAGAATGGCATGGTCACTAAACGATGTGAAGTTATACTTCATTTTTTTTAGATATTTTACAATGCTCTGTTTTGCAACACAGAGATCAATTCGACTCTGCTTTAATTCCCCCATTACCATTTGTCTCCTCGAGTATTCCCGCTTGTTTGGGTTTTCATTCCTCCATATATCAATTAACTGTCTTTCCTCCATCATTTTTAGAAAAACCTTTCTTGACGTGTCGCTCTTAAATTCTTTCCCTCTCGCTAAATCCAGCCTTGTACTTTTTAAATTAAAATCTCCCACTATAATACAGTTTCCCACACACCATTTCCCCAAACCCAAGAAAAACACCTTCCTATCCGTTTCTATATTTGGCGCATATACATTAATCAGTCGATACACTATATTTTTGTATTTGAATTCTATTATTATTATTCTTCCCGTTTTATCGCTGTAGATTTCTTTTATGTTTTGTACAATATCATTTTTTATCAAAATTGCTACACCACAAGATCTCTCTGTACCATTATTTACATATACCGTGTCTTTCCATTTTATTTTTATATCCTTCATGATATTGTCTGTCCAGTTGGTTTCTTGCAGACATAATATATCATTATTCTTACATTTGACTAATAGTTTTTCCAATTTGCTTTGATTTCGTAAACCATTTGTGTTAAATGAGATTAAGCTAAACATTAGACATAAGGTGATTATTGTTTCATTTCTAACCTTCATTTTTTTTCGTACCTTTCTTTTTTGCTGCTACCATTCTTTCCTTCTTGGCTTTCCTTTTCTTCACCAGCTCTGCCTTTCTGTCCTTTCCGTCCATGGGTTCGTCAGTCTCGGACACCGTCTCGACGTCCATTTCCTCCATCCAGCTCTTCCTTATTTGGTCCCGCTCCTCCTCTGGGGTTTCCTCGATCTCCCCCTCCGACAACATGCCTTCCGCGTTGTCCTCTCCAACTCCTCTCTGACTTCCTCTACCAACCAGGGTGCGTTCATGGGCAATTTTCGACACCAGGTCCCCAGAGGTACCTTCACCTACTCCTAGCCCAATCGCTCCCCCGGTTGGTGGATCCTCTGGCTGGACGACGTCGTCCAGAGTGCTGCAGAGTGGCTCCATTTCTGCTGCTGCCGGCGCCACCGCCGCCGTATCCGCTTCCACCACCGCTGCTGACACCTCCGCAGCCTCCTCCGCCAGCACCACTGCTGCCGCCGTCGCTTCACCGTCCCGCTGCCCTTCCTGGTTCTCATCTGCTCGGTCTCCTCCTCTCCCGTTACGCGTCGGGCAGTCCCGCGCGTAGTGCCCCTGCATCTGGCATCTGTGACACGTGAAATGTGGGCAGTCCCTCAAGATGTGTCCTGGTTGTATGCACATCCGGCATACTCTGACTTGTCGGTCATGAATTACTCTGAAGAATTCTGTGCCTTCCAGTGTATCAAATTTCGTTGAGTACGGCAGTGATTTCACCGTCTCTGTGAATTGTACTCTCAGAAATCTTGTCCCGTCTGCTATGTCAGTCCCAGGCCACATCCTTCTCTTTATCGGGGAGACAGCTTTCACTCCCCACTCGTACAGTTTCGCCAGGATCACCTCATCAGGCACATATGTCGGAAGGTTTAAAAAGGAGACAACCAGCTCATTGTTTGCCATCTCCTTGACAAACACTAAACTGTCTTTTATTTTTAACCCATCACACAATTTCTCCTTTCCATCTTCATTCTCCATCGTTATTTCATATTTTTTCGGTGCTTTGAATCGGCAGCCGACTACCACCCCACATACCTTCTTGATTTCTTTCAGTAATTCCATCATTGACACGTCTTCTTCCCCAACAATCTCCACAGCAACTGTCAGCCTCTTCTCAAAAGTTTGTGTCTTACTTTTGTCCGAAGCATTCCTGCCATTGTCCGTGGTCCTTCTCGTAACCGTTTCCCTTCCAATGTCGGCATTCGTTGTCGGTTGCTGCGTCTTGCTGCTGTCCATGATCCTGCTCGTAGTCGTGGTCTTTCCATGGTCTGTGTTCTTGGGCGATATCTGCTCCATGCCTTTGTCCATATTCTGTGTCGTTGTGTGTACCGGTCCGCTTTCAGTTGCCGTGTGATCCGTCCTACTCCTCTCTACTCGCTCTCTCCTATCCATTTCGTCGCTCATTCAACACACACACAAACAAAAAGGACGTTCCCCCGAACAGCAAGCTGCTGGGGGAGTAAAGCTAAAACAAAAAGTAAACTAAACTCACTCACTGTCAATCTAACACAAATAAAATAAATTTCACCTTCTCTCTCCACTTGCTCTCTCTGCTCATTCACTATCTGGCTTCGCACCTGAACGGTATCAAACGTGATCAGGGTGGTATGGCCGTACGCAAATGTTACCGGGTCCATACTACCTTTTATTCAGCAGGAGCACAAAAGGACTGAGAGCGCTGCCGTGGCCAGAGACGGGATTTGTACAGAAACAATGATTAGATCCATAATGAAGGAAAGCAATGCATAAAGACTTTATTCCATACTCAAAGTACCATATCAAAACGCAATGCAATACACTGCGTGTGCGGTTGAGTGATCTTTTGAAGAAATGTAGCGTTGCAACACCAGGGATAGACTGCAATGTATCTCTGTCGTTGCAGCCCTGTGATGCTCCCTGCTGCCGGCGTCACAACAGTGTCTGCATGTTTCCAAATAGAGTTTGGAGAGACGTTGTCAGTGTCTGTATGTTGCTTAAATTCTCCCAAACAGTGGGCGCTAAAGATCAGGGCACGGCAGACCATTGCAGCCATTGATATCGAGCAGAAAAATAAATATGCTTACAGCACCTGGTATTCCCAGGCGGTCACCCATCCAAGTACTAACCAGGCCCGACCCTGCTTAGCTTCCGAGATCAGACGAGATCGGGCGTGATCAGGGTGGTATGGCCGTACGCAAATGTTACCGGGTCCAGACTACCTTTTATTCAGCAGGAGCACAAAAGGACTGAGCGCGCTGCCGTGGCCAGAGACGGGACTTGTACAGAAACAATGATTAGATCCATAATGAAGGAAAGCAATGCATAAAGACTTTATTCCATACTCAAAGTACCATATCAAAACGCAATGCAATACACTGCGTGTGCGGTTGAGTGATCTTTTGAAGAAATGTAGCGTTGCAACACCAGGGATAGACTGCAATGTTTCTCTGTCGTTGCAGCCCTCTGATGCTCCATGCTGCCGGCGTCACAACAGTGTCTGCATTTTTCACAAATAGAGTTTGGAGAGATGTTGTCAGTGTCTGTATGTTGCTTAAATTCTCCCAAACAGTGGGCGCTAAGGATCAGGGCACGGCAGACCATTGCAGCCATTGATCTCGAGCAGAAAAATAAAAATGCTTACAGCACCTGGTATTCCCAGGCGGTCACCCATCCAAGTACTAACCAGGCCCGACCCTGCTTAGCTTCCGAGATCAGACGAGATCGGGCGTGATCAGGGTGGTATGGCCGTACGCAAATGTTATCGGGTCCATACTACCTTTTATTCAGCAGGAGCACAAAAGGACTGAGAGCGCTGCCGTGGCCAGAGACGGGACTTGTACAGAAACAATGATTCGATCCATAATGAAGGAAAGCAATGCATAAAGACTTTATTCCCTACTCAAAGTACCATATCAAAACGCAATGCAATACACTGCGTGTGCGGTTGAGTGATCTTTTGAAGAAATGTAGCGTTGCAACACCAGGGATAGACTGCAATGTATATCTGTCGTTGCAGCCCTCTGATGCTCCCTGCTGCCGGCGTCACAACAGTGTCTGCATGTTTCACAAATAGAGTTTGGAGAGACGTTGTCGGTGTCTGTATGTTGCTTAAATTCTCCCAAACAGTGGGCGCTAAAGATCAGGGCACGGCAGACCATTGCAGCCATTAATCTCGAGCAGAAAAATAAATATGCTTACAGCACCTGGTATTCCCAGGCGGTCACCCATCCAAGTACTAACCAGGCCCGACCCTGCTTAGCTTCCGAGTTCAGACGAGATCGGGCGTGATCAGGGTGGTATGGCCGTACGCAAATGTTACCGGGTCCATACTACCTTTTATTCAGCAGGAGCACAAAAGGACTGAGAGCGCTGCCGTGGCCAGAGACGGGACTTGTACAGAAACAATGATTAGATCCATAATGAAGGAAAGCAATGCATAAAGACTTTATTCCATACTCAAAGTACCATATCAAAACGCAATGCAATACACTGCGTGTGCGGTTGAGTGATCTTTTGAAGAAATGTAGCGTTGCAACACCAGGGATAGACTGCAATGTATCTCTGTCGTTGCAGCCCTCTGATGCTCCCTGCTGCCGGCGTCACAACAGTGTCTGCATTTTTCACAAATAGAGTTTGGAGAGACGTTGTCAGTGTCTGTATGTTGCTTAAATTCTCCCAAACAGTGGGCGCTAAAGATCAGGGCACGGCAGACCATTGCAGCCATTGATCTCGAGCAGAAAAAAAAAAAGCTTACAGCACCTGGTATTCCCAGGCGGTCTCCCATCCAAGTACTAACCAGGCCCGACCCTGCTTAGCTTCCGAGATCAGACGAGATCGGGCGTGTTCAGGGTGGTATGGCCGTAAGCGAGTATAGCCGCATCCAAAGTAGCTTTTAAACAGCAGGAGCACATAAGGACTGAGAGCGCTGCCGTGACCATAGACCAGACTTGTACAGAAACAATTATTAGATCAATAATGAAGGAAAGCAATGAATGAATACTTTATTCCGGACTCAAAGTACCATATCAAAACGCAATGCAATACACCGAGTTGGCGTGTGTGCTCGTTTGCGTGAACCTTTGAAGAAACATAGCGTTTCAAACGCTGCGATGGACTGCAGCAGGTCAAGCGAAGCAGTCATTCATAGCTCTTATTTCTTTACAACAACATGATCAGGGGAGAGCGCGAACGCAGTCCCCCACTACCAGAAATTATGCAATCGAGATTCCCACATTTGGGGAATTCGCACGGGTCAGCAACAGCCGCAGTGCAATGGCCGAGCCTCACCATGGGTGAACCACCTTCTTGATCATGGTATCTCCCTTGCCAGGTAAGTATGATTAGTACTCGTTCAGATGGGCTGAACGCTGCCCACGCGTGTTCCCTTGGAGAACGGTTGCAAAGAATTCGGAGATGTCTAGACTTTAAAGTCCGTGTTGCAGGGTTTATTTTCCAACAAGTGTGTGCAATTTGCTTGTTCTTAATACAGATTTAAACTGTTATCCATTTTATTTCATGTTGTTAGGTATCACAAAACGGAATGTAATACGACAAAGTAGGTACTATTTTAGCGGTTTGCAATTGATTCTCTTTTCCCCCAGGATAATTAAATATGTTCTATTATTTGCCATGCGGAGCCAGCCAGTCCTGTGCACGTATGCAAATTAGCCATGTGCACCTAACAGAAGAATGACGTAATGTTGAGAACGAGTCATACTAAAAAGGGAGAGCAATCGACAGCTAAACCAGACTGTATCAATCACACACTTTGGGTCCATTCTAACTTATGATAAGAGGCTAGTCTTTAAATCTTTGCAGTGACTGAATGTTTATGATAAAACGGATTGTTTTGCATTCGATGAGTGTGTGCGACTGTGCGTTTGTCATTTCCGGCTTCGGCATACCGCATGGTAATGAATGCCTCGTGGTGAGTTGCTTTCTTAGTGAAGCAGCCTCGCCTTGGAGTTGGATGAGTTGGAGTGATATAAGTTGTCAGTGTCTGTATGTTGCTTAAATTCTCCCAAACAGTGGGCGCTAAGGATCAGGGCACGGCAGACCATTGCAGCCATTGATCTCGAGCAGAAAAATAAATATGCTTACAGCACCTGGTATTCCCAGGCGGTCACCCATCCAAGTACTAACCAGGCCCGACCCTGCTTAGCTTCCGAGATCAGACGAGATCGGGCGTGATCAGGGTGGTTTGGCCGTACGCAAATGTTACCGGGTCCATACTACCTTTTATTCAGCAGGAGCACAAAAGGACTGAGAGCGCTGCCGTGGCCAGAGACGGGACTTGTACAGAAACAATGATTAGATCCATAATGAAGGAAAGCAATGCATAAAGACTTTATTCCATACTCAAAGTATCATATCAAAACGCAATGCAATACACTGCGTGTGCGGTTGAGTGATCTTTTGAAGAAATGTAGCGTTGCAACACCAGGGATAGACTGCAATGTATCTCTGTCGTTGCAGCCCTCTGATGCTCCCTGCTGCCGGCGTCACAACAGTGTCTGCATGTTTCACAAATAGAGTTTGGAGAGACGTTGTCAGTGTCTGTATGTTGCTTAAATTCTCCCAAACAGTGGGCGCTAAAGATCAGGGCACGGCAGACCATTGCAGCCATTGATCTCGAGCAGAAAAATAAATATGCTTACAGCACCTGGTATTCCCAGGCGGTCACCCATCCAAGTACTAACCAGGCCCGACCCTGCTTAGCTTCCGAGATCAGACGAGATCGGGCGTGATCAGGGTGGTATGGCCGTACGCAAATGTTATCGGGTCCATACTACCTTTTATTCAGCAGGAGCACAAAAGGACTGAGAGCGCTGCCGTGGCCAGAGACGGGACTTGTACAGAAACAATGATTAGATCCATAATGAAGGAAAGCAATGCATAAAGACTTTATTCCATACTCAAAGTACCATATGAAAACGCAATGCAATACACTGCGTGTGCGGTTGAGTGATCTTTTGAAGAAATGTAGCGTTGCAACACCAGGGATAGACTGCAATGTATCTCTGTCGTTGCAGCCCTCTGATGCTCCCTGCTGCCGGCGTCACAACAGTGTCTGCATGTTTCACAAATAGAGTTTGGAGAGACGTTGTCGGTGTCTGTATGTTGCTTAAATTCTCCCAAACAGTGGGCGCTAAAGATCAGGGCACGGCAGACCATTGCAGCCATTGATCTCGAGCAGAAAAATAAATATGCTTACAGCACCTGGGATTCCCAGGCGGTCACCCATCCAAGTACTAACCAGGCCCGACCCTGCTTAGCTTCCGAGATCAGACGAGATCTGGCGTGATCAGGGTGGTATGGCCGTACGCAAATGTTACCGGGTCCATACTAGCTTTCATACAGCAGGAGCACATATGGACTGAGAGCGCTGCCGTGGCCAGAGACGGGACTTGTACAGAAACAATGATTAGATCCATAATGAAGGAAAGCAATGCATAAAGACTTTATTCCAGACTCAAAGTACCATTTCAAAACGCAATGCAATACGCTGCGTGTGCGGTTGAGTGATCTTTTGAAGAAATGTTGCGTTGCAACACCAGGGATAGACTGCAATGTATCACTGTCGTTGCAGCCCTCTTATGCTCCCTGCTGCCGGCGTCACAACAGTGTCTGCATGTTTCACAAATAGAGTTTGGAGAGACGTTGTCAGTGTCTGTATGTTGCTTAAATTCTCCCAAACTGTGGGCGCTAAAGATCAGGGCACGGCAGACCATTGCAGCCATTGATCTCGAGCAGAAAAATAAAAATGCTTACAGCACCTGGTATTCCCAGGCGGTCACCCATCCAAGTACTAACCAGGCCCGACCCTGCTTAGCTTCCGAGATCAGACGAGATCGGGCGTGATCAGGGTGGTATGGCCGTACGCAAATGTTACCGGGTCCATACTACCTTTTATTCAGCAGGAGCACAAAAGGACTGAGAGCGCTGCCGTGGCCAGAGACGGGACTTGTACAGAAACAATGATTAGATCCATAATGAAGGAAAGCAATGCATAAAGACTTTATTCCATACTCAAAGTACCATATCAAAACGCAATGCAATACACTGCGTGTGCGGTTGAGTGATCTTTTGAAGAAATGTAGCGTTGCAACACTAGGGATAGACTGCAATGTATCTCTGTCGTTGCAGCCCTCTGATGCTCCCTGCTGCCGGCGTCACAACAGTGTCTGCATGTTTCACAAATAGAGTTTGGAGAGACGTTGTCGGTGTCTGTATGTTGATTAAATTCTCCCAAACAGTGGGCGCTAAGGATCAGGGCACGGCAGACCATTGCAGCCATTGATCTCGAGCAGAAAAATAAAAAAGCTTACAGCACCTGGTATTCCCAGGCGGTCACCCATCCAATTACTTACCAGGCCCGACCCTGCTTTGCTTCCGAGATCAGACGAGATCGGGCTTGATCAGGGTGGTATGGCCGTATGCAAATGTTACCGGGTCCATACTAGCTTTCACACAGCAGGAGCACATAAGGACTGAGAGCGCTGCCGTGGCCAGAGACGGGACTTGTACAGAAACAATGATTAGATCCATAATGAAGGAAAGCAATGCATAAAGACTTTATTCCAGACTCAAAGTATCATATCAAAACGCAATGCAATACACTGCGTGTGCGGTTGAGTGATCTTTTGAGGAAATGTAGCGTTGCAACACCAGGGATAGACTGCAATGTATCTCTGTCGTTGCAGCCCTCTGATGCTCCCTGCTGCCGGCGTCACAACAGTGTCTGCATTTTTCACAAATAGAGTTTGGAGAGACGTTGTCAGTGTCTGTATGTTGCTTAAATTCTCCCAAACAGTGGGCGCTAAAGATCTCTGCCCGTATGCAAATTAGCCATGTGCGCCTAACAGAAGAATGACGTAATGTTGAGAACGAGTCATACTAAAAACCGAGAGCAAGCGAAAGCTAAACCAGACTGTATCAATCACACACTTTGGGTCCATTCTAACTTTTGATAAGAGGCTAGTCTTTAAATCTTTGCAGTGACTGAATGTTGATGATAAAACGGATTGTTTTGCATAAGATGAGTGTGTGCGACTGTGTGTTTGTCATTTCCGGCTTCGGCATACCGCATGGTCATGAAGGCCTCGTGGTGAGTTACTTTCTTAGTGAAGCAGCTTAGCCTTACAGTTGGATAAGTTGGAGTGATTGGAGTTTATTTTTCACAGTGAGAGAGGGGTGCACCGGTCCTGGAGGTACTGCAATACCAGGTCGATGCGTGGAGTGGACGGTGCAAGCCCCTATTCCATCTCCCAGTTCCAAAAAACAATTTAATATATGGTCCCCGGGTAGGGGACGTATCAGATATTAAACTGATAAGAACAGATACTACACTTGATCTTAGCCAAAAGGCCGAGAAGCGATGCCCACACATGCTCAGACCAAGAGTCCAGCTTCCCAAACACGTCGCTCCACTTAGCGGTTTGACAGACGACGACAAAACAAATAGAAGACCAGTCACCCTGTGTGCGTGTTTGTGAAAGCTGAAGAAAAATGCCGAGGTCGCTGCATCTCTCTGCTGGTCCCTGCTGCCAGCGTCACCAGTGTGTCTGCATGTTTCTCAAATAGAGTTTGGAGAGACGTTGTCAGTGTCTGTATGTTGCTTAAATTCTCCCAAACAGTGGGCGCTAAAGATCACGGCACGGCAGGCCATTGCAGCCAATGAGCTCGAGTTGAAAAATAAATGTGCTTACAGCACCAGGTGGTCCCCCATCGATGTAGTAACCAGGCCCGACCCTGCTTAGCTTCCGAGATCAGACGAGATCGGGCATGATCAGGCTGTTATGGCCGTAAACTAACATTTCCGGGTCCATACTAGGTTTTATACAGCAGGAGCACATAAGGACTGAGGGTGCTGCCGTGGCCAGAGACGGGACTTGTACAGAAACAATGATTAGATCCATAATGAAGGAAAGCAATGCATAAAGACTTTATTCCATACTCAAAGTACCATATGAAAACGCAATGCAATACACTGCGTGTGCGGTTGAGTGATCTTTTGAAGAAATGTAGCGTTGCAACACCAGGGATAGACTGCAATGTATCTCTGTCGTTGCAGCCCTCTGATGCTCCCTGCTGCCGGCGTCACAACAGTGTCTGCATGTTTCACAAATAGAGTTTGGAGAGACGTTGTCAGTGTCTGTATGTTGCTTAAATTCTCCCAAACAGTGGGCGCTAAGGATCAGGGCACGGCAGACCATTGCAGCCATTGATCTCGAGCAGAAAAATAAAAATGCTTACAGCACCTGGTATTCCCAGGCGGTCACCCATCCAAGTACTAACCAGGCCCGACCCTGCTTAGCTTCCGAGATCAGACGAGATCGGGCGTGATCAGGGTGGTATGGCCGTACGCAAATGTAACCGGGTCCATACTACCTTTTATTCAGCAGGAGCACAAAAGGACTGAGAGCGCTGCCGTGGCCAGAGACGGGACTTGTACAGAAACAATGATTAGATCCATAATGAAGGAAAGCAATGCATAAAGACTTTATTCCATACTCAAAGTACCATATGAAAACGCAATGCAATACACTGCGTGTGCGGTTGTGTGATCTTTTGAAGAAATGTAACGTTGCAACACCAGGGATGGACTGCAATGTATCTCTGTCGTTGCAGCCCTCTGATGCTCCCTGCTGCCGGCGTCACAACAGTGTCTGCATGTTTCACAAATAGAGTTTGGAGAGACGTTGTCGGTGTCTGTATGTTGCTTATATTCTCCCAAACAGTGGGCGCTAAGGATCAGGGCACGGCAGACCATTGCAGCCATTGATCTCGAGCAGAAAAATAAAAATGCTTACAGCACCTGGTATTCCCAGGCGGTCACCCATCCAAGTACTAACCAGGCCCGACCCTGCTTAGCTTCCGAGATCAGACGAGATCGGGCGTGATCAGGGTGGTATGGCCGTACGCAAATGTTACCGGGTCCATACTACCTTTTATTCAGCAGGAGCACAAAAGGACTGAGAGCGCTGCCGTGGCCAGAGACGGGACTTGTACAGAAACAATGATTAGATCCATAATGAAGGAAAGCAATGCATAAAGACTTTATTCCATACTCAAAGTACCATTTCAAAACGCAATGCAATACACTGCGTGTGCGGTTGAGTGATCTTTTGAAGAAATGTAGCGTTGCAACACCAGGGATAGACTGCAATGTATCTCTGTCGTTGCAGCCCTCTGATGCTCCCTGCTGCTGGCGTCACAACAGTGTCTGCATTTTTCACAAATAGAGTTTGGAGAGACGTTGTCAGTGTCTGTATGTTGCTTAAATTCTCCCAAACAGTGGGCGCTAAAGATCAGGGCACGGCAGACCATTGCAGCCATTGATCTCGAGCAGAAAAATAAATATGCTTACAGCACCTGGTATTCCCAGGCGGTCACCCATCAAAGTACTAACCAGGCCCGACCCTGCTTAGCTTCCGAGATAAGACGAGATCGGGCGTGATCAGGGTGGTATGGCCGTACGCAAATGTTACCGGGTCCATACTACCTTTTATTCAGCAGGAGCACAAAAGGACTGAGAGCGCTGCCGTGGCCAGAGACGGGACTTGTACAGAAACAATGATTAGATCCATAATGAAGGAAAGCAATGCATAAAGACTTTATTCCATACTCAAAGTACCATATCAAAACGCAATGCAATACACTGCGTGTGCGGTTGAGTGATCTTTTGAAGAAATGTAGCGTTGCAACACCAGGGATAGACTGCAATGTATCTCTGTCGTTGCAGCCCTCTGATGCTCCCTGCTGCCGGCCTCACAACAGTGTCTGCATTTTTCACAAATAGAGTTTGGAGAGACGTTGTCAGTGTCTGTATGTTGCTTAAATTCTCCCAAACAGTGGGCGCTAAGGATCAGGGCACGGCAGACCATTGCAGCCATTGATCTCGAGCAGAAAAAAAAAAAGCTTACAGCACCTGGTATTCCCAGGCGGTCTCCCATCCAAGTACTAACCAGGCCCGACCCTGCTTAGCTTCCGAGATCAGACGAGATCGGGCGTGTTCAGGGTGGTATGGCCGTAAGCGAGTATAGCCGCATCCAAAGTAGGTTTTAAACAGCAGGAGCACATAAGGACTGAGAGCGCTGCCGTGACCATAGACCAGACTTGTACAGAAACAATTATTAGATCAATAATGAAGGAAAGCAATGAATGAATACTTTATTCCGGACTCAAAGTACCATATCAAAACGCAATGCAATACACCGAGTTGGCGTGTGTGCTCGTTTGCGTGAACCTTTGAAGAAACATAGCGTTTCAAACGCTGCGATGGACTGCAGCAGGTCATGCGAAGCAGTCATTCATAGCTCTTTTTTCTTTACAACAACATGATCAGGGGAGAGCGCGAACGCAGTCCCCCACTACCAGAAATTATGCAATCGAGATTCCCACATTTGGGGAATTCGCACGGGTCAGCAACAGCCGCAGTGCAATGGCAGAGCCTCACCATGGGTGAACCACCTTCTTGATCATGGTATCTCCCTTGCCAGGTAAGTATGATTAGTACTCGTTCAGATGGGCTGAACGCTGCCCACGCGTGTTCCCTTGGAGAACGGTTGCAAAGAATTCGGAGATGTCTAGACTTTAAAGTCCGTGTTGCAGGGTTTATTTTCCAACAAGTGTGTGCAATTTGCTTGTTCTTAATACAGATTTAAACTGTTATCCATTTTATTTCATGTTGTTAGGTATCACAAAACGGAATGTAATACGACAAAGTAGGTACTATTTTAGCGGTTTGCAATTGATTCTCTTTTCCCCCAGGATAATTAAATATTTTCTATTATTTGCCATGCGGAGCCAGCCAGTCCTGTGAATGTATGCAAATTAGCCATGTGCACCTAACAGAAGAATGACGTAAAGTTGAGAACGAGTCATACTAAAAAGGGAGAGCAATCGACAGCTAAACCAGACTGTATCAATCACACACTTTGGG
This sequence comes from Pollachius pollachius, assembly GCF_949987615.1. NCBI lineage: Eukaryota > Metazoa > Chordata > Actinopteri > Gadiformes > Gadidae > Pollachius > Pollachius pollachius. The sequence continues at coordinate 24,251,879 of NC_136943.1, forward strand.
TCCATTCTAACTTATGATAAGAGGCTAGTCTTTAAATCTTTGCAGTGACTGAATGTTTATGATAAAACGGATTGTTTTGCATTCGATGAGTGTGTGCGACTGTGCGTTTGTCATTTCCGGCTTCGGCATACCGCATGGTAATGAAGGCCTCGTGGTGAGTTGCTTTCTTAGTGAAGCAGCCTCGCCTTGGAGTTGGATGAGTTGGAGTGATATAAGTTGTCAGTGTCTGTATGTTGCTTAAATTCTCCCAAACAGTGGGCGCTAAGGATCAGGGCACGGCAGACCATTGCAGCCATTGATCTCGAGCAGAAAAAAAAAAAGCTTACAGCACCTGGTATTCCCAGGCGGTCTCCCATCCAAGTACTAACCAGGCCCGACCCTGCTTAGCTTCCGAGATCAGACGAGATCGGGCTTGATCAGGGTGGTTTGGCCGTATCCAAATGTTACCGGGTCCATACTAGCTTTCACACAGCAGGAGCACATAAGGACTGAGAGCGCTGCCGTGGCCAGAGACGGGACTTGTACAGAAACAATGATTAGATCCATAATGAAGGAAAGCAATGCATAAAGACTTTATTCCAGACTCAAAGTATCATATCAAAACGCAATGCAATACACTGCGTGTGCGGTTGAGTGATCTTTTGAAGAAATGTAGCGTTGCAACACCAGGGATAGACTGCAATGTATCTCTGTCGTTGCAGCCCTCTGATGCTCCATGCTGCCGGCGTCACAACAGTGTCTGCATTTTTCACAAATAGAGTTTGGAGAGATGTTGTCAGTGTCTGTATGTTGCTTAAATTCTCCCAAACAGTGGGCGCTAAGGATCAGGGCACGGCAGACCATTGCAGCCATTGATCTCGAGCAGAAAAATAAAAATGCTTACAGCACCTGGTATTCCCAGGCGGTCACCCATCCAAGTACTAACCAGGCCCGACCCTGCTTAGCTTCCGAGATCAGACGAGATCGGGCGTGATCAGGGTGGTATGGCCGTACGCAAATGTTATCGGGTCCATACTACCTTTTATTCAGCAGGAGCACAAAAGGACTGAGAGCGCTGCCGTGGCCAGAGACGGGACTTGTACAGAAACAATGATTCGATCCATAATGAAGGAAAGCAATGCATAAAGACTTTATTCCCTACTCAAAGTACCATATCAAAACGCAATGCAATACACTGCGTGTGCGGTTGAGTGATCTTTTGAAGAAATGTAGCGTTGCAACACCAGGGATAGACTGCAATGTATATCTGTCGTTGCAGCCCTCTGATGCTCCCTGCTGCCGGCGTCACAACAGTGTCTGCATGTTTCACAAATAGAGTTTGGAGAGACGTTGTCGGTGTCTGTATGTTGCTTAAATTCTCCCAAACAGTGGGCGCTAAAGATCAGGGCACGGCAGACCATTGCAGCCATTAATCTCGAGCAGAAAAATAAATATGCTTACAGCACCTGGTATTCCCAGGCGGTCACCCATCCAAGTACTAACCAGGCCCGACCCTGCTTAGCTTCCGAGATCAGACGAGATCGGGCGTGATCAGGGTGGTATGGCCGTACGCAAATGTTACCGGGTCCATACTACCTTTTATTCAGCAGGAGCACAAAAGGACTGAGAGCGCTGCCGTGGCCAGAGACGGGACTTGTACAGAAACAATGATTAGATCCATAATGAAGGAAAGCAATGCATAAAGACTTTATTCCATACTCAAAGTACCATATCAAAACGCAATGCAATACACTGCGTGTGCGGTTGAGTGATCTTTTGAAGAAATGTAGCGTTGCAACACCAGGGATAGACTGCAATGTATCTCTGTCGTTGCAGCCCTCTGATGCTCCCTGCTGCCGGCGTCACAACAGTGTCTGCATTTTTCACAAATAGAGTTTGGAGAGACGTTGTCAGTGTCTGTATGTTGCTTAAATTCTCCCAAACAGTGGGCGCTAAAGATCAGGGCACGGCAGACCATTGCAGCCATTGATCTCGAGCAGAAAAAAAAAAAGCTTACAGCACCTGGTATTCCCAGGCGGTCTCCCATCCAAGTACTAACCAGGCCCGACCCTGCTTAGCTTCCGAGATCAGACGAGATCGGGCGTGTTCATGGTGGTATGGCCGTAAGCGAGTATAGCCGCATCCAAAGTAGCTTTTAAACAGCAGGAGCACATAAGGACTGAGAGCGCTGCCGTGACCATAGACCAGACTTGTACAGAAACAATTATTAGATCAATAATGAAGGAAAGCAATGAATGAATACTTTATTCCGGACTCAAAGTACCATATCAAAACGCAATGCAATACACCGAGTTGGCGTGTGTGCTCGTTTGCGTGAACCTTTGAAGAAACATAGCGTTTCAAACGCTGCGATGGACTGCAGCAGGTCAAGCGAAGCAGTCATTCATAGCTCTTATTTCTTTACAACAACATGATCAGGGGAGAGCGCGAACGCAGTCCCCCACTACCAGAAATTATGCAATCGAGATTCCCACATTTGGGGAATTCGCACGGGTCAGCAACAGCCGCAGTGCAATGGCCGAGCCTCACCATGGGTGAACCACCTTCTTGATCATGGTATCTCCCTTGCCAGGTAAGTATGATTAGTACTCGTTCAGATGGGCTGAACGCTGCCCACGCGTGTTCCCTTGGAGAACGGTTGCAAAGAATTCGGAGATGTCTAGACTTTAAAGTCCGTGTTGCAGGGTTTATTTTCCAACAAGTGTGTGCAATTTGCTTGTTCTTAATACAGATTTAAACTGTTATCCATTTTATTTCATGTTGTTAGGTATCACAAAACGGAATGTAATACGACAAAGTAGGTACTATTTTAGCGGTTTGCAATTGATTCTCTTTTCCCCCAGGATAATTAAATATGTTCTATTATTTGCCATGCGGAGCCAGCCAGTCCTGTGCACGTATGCAAATTAGCCATGTGCACCTAACAGAAGAATGACGTAATGTTGAGAACGAGTCATACTAAAAAGGGAGAGCAATCGACAGCTAAACCAGACTGTATCAATCACACACTTTGGGTCCATTCTAACTTATGATAAGAGGCTAGTCTTTAAATCTTTGCAGTGACTGAATGTTTATGATAAAACGGATTGTTTTGCATTCGATGAGTGTGTGCGACTGTGCGTTTGTCATTTCCGGCTTCGGCATACCGCATGGTAATGAAGGCCTCGTGGTGAGTTGCTTTCTTAGTGAAGCAGCCTCGCCTTGGAGTTGGATGAGTTGGAGTGATATAAGTTGTCAGTGTCTGTATGTTGCTTAAATTCTCCCAAACAGTGGGCGCTAAGGATCAGGGCACGGCAGACCATTGCAGCCATTGATCTCGAGCAGAAAAATAAATATGCTTACAGCACCTGGTATTCCCAGGCGGTCACCCATCCAAGTACTAACCAGGCCCGACCCTGCTTAGCTTCCGAGATCAGACGAGATCGGGCGTGATCAGGGTGGTATGGCCGTACGCAAATGTTACCGGGTCCATACTACCTTTTATTCAGCAGGAGCACAAAAGGACTGAGAGCGCTGCCGTGGCCAGAGACGGGACTTGTACAGAAACAATGATTAGATCCATAATGAAGGAAAGCAATGCATAAAGACTTTATTCCATACTCAAAGTACCATATCAAAACGCAATGCAATACACTGCGTGTGCGGTTGAGTGATCTTTTGAAGAAATGTAGCGTTGCAACACCAGGGATAGACTGCAATGTATCTCTGTCGTTGCAGCCCTCTGATGCTCCCTGCTGCCGGCGTCACAACAGTGTCTGCATTTTTCACAAATAGAGTTTGGAGAGACGTTGTCAGTGTCTGTATGTTGCTTAAATTCTCCCAAACAGTGGGCGCTAAGGATCAGGGCACGGCAGACCATTGCAGCCATTGATCTCGAGCAGAAAAATAAAAATGCTTACAGCACCTGGTATTCCCAGGCGGTCACCCATCCAAGTACTAACCAGGCCCGACCCTGCTTAGCTTCCGAGATCAGACGAGATCGGGCGTGATCAGGGTGGTATGGCCGTACGCAAATGTTACCGGGTCCATACTACCTTTTATTCAGCCGGAGCACAAAAGGACTGAGAGCGCTGCCGTGGCCAGAGACGGGACTTGTACAGAAACAATGATTAGATCCATAATGAAGGAAAGCAATGCATAAAGACTTTATTCCATACTCAAAGTACCATATCAAAACGCAATGCAATACACTGCGTGTGCGGTTGAGTGATCTTTTGAAGAAATGTAGCGTTGCAACACCAGGGATAGACTGTAATGTATCTCTGTCGTTGCAGCCCTCTGATGCTCCCTGCTGCCGGCGTCACAACAGTGTCTGCATGTTTCACAAATAGAGTTTGGAGAGACGTTGTCAGTGTCTGTATGTTGCTTAAATTCTCCCAAACAGTGGGCGCTAAAGATCTCTGCCCGTATGCAAATTAGCCATGTGCGCCTAACAGAAGAATGACGTAATGTTGAGAACGAGTCATACTAAAAACCGAGAGCAAGCGAAAGCTAAACCAGACTGTATCAATCACACACTTTGGGTCCATTCTAACTTTTGATAAGAGGCTAGTCTTTAAATCTTTGCAGTGACTGAATGTTGATGATAAAACGGATTGTTTTGCATAAGATGAGTGTGTGCGACTGTGTGTTTGTCATTTCCGGCTTCGGCATACCGCATGGTCATGAAGGCCTCGTGGTGAGTTACTTTCTTAGTGAAGCAGCTTAGCCTTACAGTTGGATAAGTTGGAGTGATTGGAGTTTATTTTTCACAGTGAGAGAGGGGTGCACCGGTCCTGGAGGTACTGCAATACCAGGTCGATGCGTGGAGTGGACGGAGCAAGCCCCTATTCCATCTCCCAGTTCCAAAAAACAATTTAATATATGGTCCCCGGGTAGGGGACGTATCAGATATTAAACTGATAAGAACAGATACTACACTTGATCTTAGCCAAAAGGCCGAGAAGCGATGCCCACACATGCTCAGACCAAGAGTCCAGCTTCCCAAACACGTCGCTCCACTTAGCGGTTTGACAGACGACGACAAAACAAATAGAAGACCAGTCACCCTGTGTGCGTGTTTGTGAAAGCTGAAGAAAAATGCCGAGGTCGCTGCATCTCTCTGCTGGTCCCTGCTGCCAGCGTCACTAGTGTGTCTGCATGTTTCTCAAATAGAGTTTGGAGAGACGTTGTCAGTGTCTGTATGTTGCTTAAATTCTCCCAAACAGTGGGCGCTAAAGATCACGGCACGGCAGGCCATTGCAGCCAATGAGCTCGAGTTGAAAAATAAATGTGCTTACAGCACCAGGTGGTCCCCCATCGATGTAGTAACCAGGCCCGACCCTGCTTAGCTTCCGAGATCAGACGAGATCGGGCATGATCAGGCTGTTATGGCCGTAAACTAACATTTCCGGGTCCATACTAGGTTTTACACAGCAGGAGCACATAAGGACTGAGGGTGCTGCCGTGGCCAGAGACGGGACTTGTACAGAAACAATGATTAGATCCATAATGAAGGAAAGCAATGCATAAAGACTTTATTCCAGACTCAATGTACCATATCAAAACGTAATGCAATACACTGCGTGTGCGGTTGAGTGATCTTTTGAAGAAATGTAGCGTTGCAACACCAGGGATAGACTGCAATGTATCTCTGTCGTTGCAGCCCTCTGATGCTCCCTGCTGCCGGCGTCACAACAGTGTCTGCATGTTTCACAAATAGAGTTTGGAGAGAAGTTGTCAGTGTCTGTATGTTGCTTAAATTCTCCCAAACAGTGGGCGCTAAGGATCAGGGCACGGCAGACCATTGCAGCCATTGATCTCGAGCAGAAAAATAAAAAAGCTTACAGCACCTGGTATTCCCAGGCGGTCACCCATCCAAGTACTAACCAGGCCCGACCCTGCTTAGCTTCCGAGATCAGACGAGACCGGGCGTGATCAGGGTGGTATGGCCGTACGCAAATGTTACCGGGTCCATACTACCTTTTATTCAGCAGGAGCACAAAAGGACTGAGAGCGCTGCCGTGGCCAGAGACGGGACTTGTACAGAAACAATGATTAGATCCATAATGAAGGAAAGCAATGCATAAAGACTTTATTCCATACTCAAAGTACCATATCAAAACGCAATGCAATACACTGCGTGTGCGGTTGAGTGATCTTTTGAAGAAATGTTGCGTTGCAACACCAGGGATAGACTGCAATGTATCTCTGTCGTTGCAGCCCTCTGATGCTCCCTGCTGCCGGCGTCACAACAGTGTCTGCATGTTTCACAAATAGAGTTTGGAGAGACGTTGTCAGTGTCTGTATGTTGCTTAAATTCTCCCAAACAGTGGGCGCTAAGGATCAGGGCACGGCAGACCATTGCAGCCATTGATCTCGAGCAGAAAAATAAAAAAGCTTACAGCACCTGGTATTCCCAGGCGGTCACCCATCCAAGTACTAACCAGGCCCGACCCTGCTTAGCTTCCGAGATCAGACGAGACCGGGCGTGATCAGGGTGGTATGGCCGTACGCAAATGTTACCGGGTCCATACTACCTTTTATTCAGCAGGAGCACAAAAGGACTGAGAGCGCTGCCGTGGCCAGAGACGGGACTTGTACAGAAACAATGATTAGATCCATAATGAAGGAAAGCAATGCATAAAGACTTTATTCCATACTCAAAGTACCATATCAAAACGCAATGCAATACACTGCGTGTGCGGTTGAGTGATCTTTTGAAGAAATGTAGCGTTGCAACACCAGGGATAGACTGCAATGTATCTCTGTCGTTGCAGCCCTCTGATGCTCCCTGCTGCCGGCGTCACAACAGTGTCTGCATGTTTCACAAATAGAGTTTGGAGAGACGTTGTCAGTGTCTGTATGTTGCTTAAATTCTCCCAAACAGTGGGCGCTAAGGATCAGGGCACGGCAGACCATTGCAGCCATTGATCTCGAGCAGAAAAATAATTATGCTTACAGCACCTGGTATTCCCAGGCGGTCACCCATCCAAGTACTAACCAGGCCCGACCCTGCTTAGCTTCCGAGATCAGACGAGATCGGGCGTGATCAGGGTGGTATGGCCGTACGCAAATGTTACCGGGTCCATACTACCTTTTATTCAGCAGGAGCACAAAAGGACTGAGAGCGCTGCCGTGGCCAGAGACGGGACTTGTACAGAAACAATGATTAGATCCATAATGAAGGAAAGCAATGCATAAAGACTTTATTCCATACTCAAAGTACCATATCAAAACGCAATGCAATACACTGCGTGTGCGGTTGAGTGATCTTTTGAAGAAATGTAGCGTTGCAACACCAGGGATAGACTGCAATGTATCTCTGTCGTTGCAGCCCTCTGATGCTCCCTGCTGCCGGCGTCACAACAGTGTCTGCATGTTTCACAAATAGAGTTTGGAGAGACGTTGTCGGTGTCTGTATGTTGCTTATATTCTCCCAAACAGTGGGCGCTAAGGATCAGGGCACGGCAGACCATTGCAGCCATTGATCTCGAGCAGAAAAATAATTATGCTTACAGCACCTGGTATTCCCAGGCGGTCACCCATCCAAGTACTAACCAGGCCCGACCCTGCTTAGCTTCCGAGATCAGACGAGATCGGGCGTGATCAGGGTGGTATGGCCGTACGCAAATGTTACCGGGTCCATACTACCTTTTATTCAGCAGGAGCACAAAAGGACTGAGAGCGCTGCCGTGGCCAGAGACGGGACTTGTACAGAAACAATGATTAGATCCATAATGAAGGAAAGCAATGCATAAAGACTTTATTCCATACTCAAAGTACCATATGAAAACGCAATGCAATACACTGCGTGTGCGGTTGAGTGATCTTTTGAAGAAATGTAGCGTTGCAACACCAGGGATAGACTGCAATGTATCTCTGTCGTTGCAGCCCTCTGATGCTCCCTGCTGCCGGCGTCACAACAGTGTCTGCATTTTTCACAAATAGAGTTTGGAGAGACGTTGTCAGTGTCTGTATGTTGCTTAAATTCTCCCAAACAGTGGGCGCTAAGGATCAGGGCACGGCAGACCATTGCAGCCATTGATCTCGAGCAGAAAAATTAAAATGCTTACAGCACCTGGTATTCCCAGGCGGTCACCCATCCAAGTACTAACCAGGCCCGACCCTGCTTAGCTTCCGAGATCAGACGAGATCGGGCGTGATCAGGGTGGTATGGCCGTACGCAAATGTTACCGGGTCCATACTACCTTTTATTCAGCCGGAGCACAAAAGGACTGAGAGCGCTGCCGTGGCCAGAGACGGGACTTGTACAGAAACAATGATTAGATCCATAATGAAGGAAAGCAATGCATAAAGACTTTATTCCATACTCAAAGTACCATATCAAAACGCAATGCAATACACTGCGTGTGCGGTTGAGTGATCTTTTGAAGAAATGTAGCGTTGCAACACCAGGGATAGACTGCAATGTATCTCTGTCGTTGCAGCCCTCTGATGCTCCCTGCTGCCGGCGTCACAACAGTGTCTGCATTTTTCACAAATAGAGTTTGGAGAGACGTTGTCAGTGTCTGTATGTTGCTTAAATTCTCCCAAACAGTGGGCGCTAAGGATCAGGGCACGGCAGACCATTGCAGCCATTGATCTCGAGCAGAAAAATAAATATGCTTACAGCACCTGGTATTCCCAGGCGGTCACCCATCCAAGTACTAACCAGGCCCGACCCTGCTTAGCTTCCGAGATCAGACGAGATCGGGCGTGATCAGGGTGGTATGGCCGTACGCAAATGTTACCGGGTCCATACTACGTTTTATTCAGCAGGAGCACAAAAGGACTGAGAGCGCTGCCGTGGCCAGAGACGGGACATGTACAGAAACAATGATTAGATCCATAATGAAGGAAAGCAATGCATAAAGACTTTATTCCATACTCAAAGTACCATATCAAAACGCAATGCAATACACTGCGTGTGCGGTTGAGTGATCTTTTGAAGAAATGTAGCGTTGCAACACCAGGGATAGACTGCAATGTATCTCTGTCGTTGCAGCCCTCTGATGCTCCCTGCTGCCGGCGTCACAACAGTGTCTGCATTTTTCACAAATAGAGTTTGGAGAGACGTTGTCAGTGTCTGTATGTTGCTTAAATTCTCCCAAACAGTGGGCGCTAAGGATCAGGGCACGGCAGACCATTGCAGCCATTGATCTCGAGCAGAAAAATAAAAATGCTTACAGCACCTGGTATTCCCAGGCGGTCACCCATCCAAGTACTAACCAGGCCCGACCCTGCTTAGCTTCCGAGATCAGACGAGATCGGGCGTGATCAGGGTGGTATGGCCGTACGCAAATGTTACCGGGTCCATACTACCTTTTATTCAGCCGGAGCACAAAAGGACTGAGAGCGCTGCCGTGGCCAGAGACGGGACTTGTACAGAAACAATGATTAGATCCATAATGAAGGAAAGCAATGCATAAAGACTTTATTCCATACTCAAAGTACCATATCAAAACGCAATGCAATACACTGCGTGTGCGGTTGAGTGATCTTTTGAAGAAATGTAGCGTTGCAACACCAGGGATAGACTGTAATGTATCTCTGTCGTTGCAGCCCTCTGATGCTCCCTGCTGCCGGCGTCACAACAGTGTCTGCATGTTTCACAAATAGAGTTTGGAGAGACGTTGTCAGTGTCTGTATGTTGCTTAAATTCTCCCAAACAGTGGGCGCTAAAGATCTCTGCCCGTATGCAAATTAGCCATGTGCGCCTAACAGAAGAATGACGTAATGTTGAGAACGAGTCATACTAAAAACCGAGAGCAAGCGAAAGCTAAACCAGACTGTATCAATCACACACTTTGGGTCCATTCTAACTTTTGATAAGAGGCTAGTCTTTAAATCTTTGCAGTGACTGAATGTTGATGATAAAACGGATTGTTTTGCATAAGATGAGTGTGTGCGACTGTGTGTTTGTCATTTCCGGCTTCGGCATACCGCATGGTCATGAAGGCCTCGTGGTGAGTTACTTTCTTAGTGAAGCAGCTTAGCCTTACAGTTGGATAAGTTGGAGTGATTGGAGTTTATTTTTCACAGTGAGAGAGGGGTGCACCGGTCCTGGAGGTACTGCAATACCAGGTCGATGCGTGGAGTGGACGGAGCAAGCCCCTATTCCATCTCCCAGTTCCAAAAAACAATTTAATATATGGTCCCCGGGTAGGGGACGTATCAGATATTAAACTGATAAGAACAGATACTACACTTGATCTTAGCCAAAAGGCCGAGAAGCGATGCCCACACATGCTCAGACCAAGAGTCCAGCTTCCCAAACACGTCGCTCCACTTAGCGGTTTGACAGACGACGACAAAACAAATAGAAGACCAGTCACCCTGTGTGCGTGTTTGTGAAAGCTGAAGAAAAATGCCGAGGTCGCTGCATCTCTCTGCTGGTCCCTGCTGCCAGCGTCACTAGTGTGTCTGCATGTTTCTCAAATAGAGTTTGGAGAGACGTTGTCAGTGTCTGTATGTTGCTTAAATTCTCCCAAACAGTGGGCGCTAAAGATCACGGCACGGCAGGCCATTGCAGCCAATGAGCTCGAGTTGAAAAATAAATGTGCTTACAGCACCAGGTGGTCCCCCATCGATGTAGTAACCAGGCCCGACCCTGCTTAGCTTCCGAGATCAGACGAGATCGGGCATGATCAGGCTGTTATGGCCGTAAACTAACATTTCCGGGTCCATACTAGGTTTTACACAGCAGGAGCACATAAGGACTGAGGGTGCTGCCGTGGCCAGAGACGGGACTTGTACAGAAACAATGATTAGATCCATAATGAAGGAAAGCAATGCATAAAGACTTTATTCCAGACTCAATGTACCATATCAAAACGTAATGCAATACACTGCGTGTGCGGTTGAGTGATCTTTTGAAGAAATGTAGCGTTGCAACACCAGGGATAGACTGCAATGTATCTCTGTCGTTGCAGCCCTCTGATGCTCCCTGCTGCCGGCGTCACAACAGTGTCTGCATGTTTCACAAATAGAGTTTGGAGAGAAGTTGTCAGTGTCTGTATGTTGCTTAAATTCTCCCAAACAGTGGGCGCTAAGGATCAGGGCACGGCAGACCATTGCAGCCATTGATCTCGAGCAGAAAAATAAAAAAGCTTACAGCACCTGGTATTCCCAGGCGGTCACCCATCCAAGTACTAACCAGGCCCGACCCTGCTTAGCTTCCGAGATCAGACGAGACCGGGCGTGATCAGGGTGGTATGGCCGTACGCAAATGTTACCGGGTCCATACTACCTTTTATTCAGCAGGAGCACAAAAGGACTGAGAGCGCTGCCGTGGCCAGAGACGGGACTTGTACAGAAACAATGATTAGATCCATAATGAAGGAAAGCAATGCATAAAGACTTTATTCCATACTCAAAGTACCATATCAAAACGCAATGCAATACACTGCGTGTGCGGTTGAGTGATCTTTTGAAGAAATGTTGCGTTGCAACACCAGGGATAGACTGCAATGTATCTCTGTCGTTGCAGCCCTCTGATGCTCCCTGCTGCCGGCGTCACAACAGTGTCTGCATGTTTCACAAATAGAGTTTGGAGAGACGTTGTCAGTGTCTGTATGTTGCTTAAATTCTCCCAAACAGTGGGCGCTAAGGATCAGGGCACGGCAGACCATTGCAGCCATTGATCTCGAGCAGAAAAATAAAAAAGCTTACAGCACCTGGTATTCCCAGGCGGTCACCCATCCAAGTACTAACCAGGCCCGACCCTGCTTAGCTTCCGAGATCAGACGAGACCGGGCGTGATCAGGGTGGTATGGCCGTACGCAAATGTTACCGGGTCCATACTACCTTTTATTCAGCAGGAGCACAAAAGGACTGAGAGCGCTGCCGTGGCCAGAGACGGGACTTGTACAGAAACAATGATTAGATCCATAATGAAGGAAAGCAATGCATAAAGACTTTATTCCATACTCAAAGTACCATATCAAAACGCAATGCAATACACTGCGTGTGCGGTTGAGTGATCTTTTGAAGAAATGTAGCGTTGCAACACCAGGGATAGACTGCAATGTATCTCTGTCGTTGCAGCCCTCTGATGCTCCCTGCTGCCGGCGTCACAACAGTGTCTGCATGTTTCACAAATAGAGTTTGGAGAGACGTTGTCAGTGTCTGTATGTTGCTTAAATTCTCCCAAACAGTGGGCGCTAAGGATCAGGGCACGGCAGACCATTGCAGCCATTGATCTCGAGCAGAAAAATAATTATGCTTACAGCACCTGGTATTCCCATGCGGTCACCCATCCAAGTACTAACCAGGCCCGACCCTGCTTAGCTTCCGAGATCAGACGAGATCGGGCGTGATCAGGGTGGTATGGCCGTACGCAAATGTTACCGGGTCCATACTACCTTTTATTCAGCAGGAGCACAAAAGGACTGAGAGCGCTGCCGTGGCCAGAGACGGGACTTGTACAGAAACAATGATTAGATCCATAATGAAGGAAAGCAATGCATAAAGACTTTATTCCATACTCAAAGTACCATATCAAAACGCAATGCAATACACTGCGTGTGCGGTTGAGTGATCTTTTGAAGAAATGTAGCGTTGCAACACCAGGGATAGACTGCAATGTATCTCTGTCGTTGCAGCCCTCTGATGCTCCCTGCTGCCGGCGTCACAACAGTGTCTGCATGTTTCACAAATAGAGTTTGGAGAGACGTTGTCGGTGTCTGTATGTTGCTTATATTCTCCCAAACAGTGGGCGCTAAGGATCAGGGCACGGCAGACCATTGCAGCCATTGATCTCGAGCAGAAAAATAATTATGCTTACAGCACCTGGTATTCCCAGGCGGTCACCCATCCAAGTACTAACCAGGCCCGACCCTGCTTAGCTTCCGAGATCAGACGAGATCGGGCGTGATCAGGGTGGTATGGCCGTACGCAAATGTTACCGGGTCCATACTACCTTTTATTCAGCAGGAGCACAAAAGGACTGAGAGCGCTGCCGTGGCCAGAGACGGGACTTGTACAGAAACAATGATTAGATCCATAATGAAGGAAAGCAATGCATAAAGACTTTATTCCATACTCAAAGTACCATATGAAAACGCAATGCAATACACTGCGTGTGCGGTTGAGTGATCTTTTGAAGAAATGTAGCGTTGCAACACCAGGGATAGACTGCAATGTATCTCTGTCGTTGCAGCCCTCTGATGCTCCCTGCTGCCGGCGTCACAACAGTGTCTGCATTTTTCACAAATAGAGTTTGGAGAGACGTTGTCAGTGTCTGTATGTTGCTTAAATTCTCCCAAACAGTGGGCGCTAAGGATCAGGGCACGGCAGACCATTGCAGCCATTGATCTCGAGCAGAAAAATTAAAATGCTTACAGCACCTGGTATTCCCAGGCGGTCACCCATCCAAGTACTAACCAGGCCCGACCCTGCTTAGCTTCCGAGATCAGACGAGATCGAGCGTGATCAGGGTGGTATGGCCGTACGCAAATGTTACCGGGTCCATACTACCTTTTATTCAGCCGGAGCACAAAAGGACTGAGAGCGCTGCCGTGGCCAGAGACGGGACTTGTACAGAAACAATGATTAGATCCATAATGAAGGAAAGCAATGCATAAAGACTTTATTCCATACTCAAAGTACCATATCAAAACGCAATGCAATACACTGCGTGTGCGGTTGAGTGATCTTTTGAAGAAATGTAGCGTTGCAACACCAGGGATAGACTGCAATGTATCTCTGTCGTTGCAGCCCTCTGATGCTCCCTGCTGCCGGCGTCACAACAGTGTCTGCATGTTTCACAAATAGAGTTTGGAGAGACGTTGTCAGTGTCTGTATGTTGCTTAAATTCTCCCAAACAGTGGGCGCTAAGGATCAGGGCACGGCAGACCATTGCAGCCATTGATCTCGAGCAGAAAAATAATTATGCTTACAGCACCTGGTATTCCCAGGCGGTCACCCATCCAAGTACTAACCAGGCCCGACCCTGCTTAGCTTCCGAGATCAGACGAGATCGGGCGTGATCAGGGTGGTATGGCCGTACGCAAAAGTTTCCGGGTCCATACTACCTTTTATTCAGCAGGAGCACAAAAGGACTGAGAGCGCTGCCGTGGCCAGAGACGGGACTTGTACAGAAACAATGATTAGATCCATAATGAAGGAAAGCAATGCATAAAGACTTTATTCCATACTCAAAGTACCATATCAAAACGCAATGCAATACACTGCGTGTGCGGTTGAGTGATCTTTTGAAGAAATGTAGCGTTGCAACACCAGGGATAGACTGCAATGTATCTCTGTCGTTGCAGCCCTCTGATGCTCCCTGCTGCCGGCGTCACAACAGTGTCTGCATGTTTCACAAATAGAGTTTGGAGAGACGTTGTCGGTGTCTGTATGTTGCTTATATTCTCCCAAACAGTGGGCGCTAAGGATCAGGGCACGGCAGACCATTGCAGCCATTGATCTCGAGCAGAAAAATAATTATGCTTACAGCACCTGGTATTCCCAGGCGGTCACCCATCCAAGTACTAACCAGGCCCGACCCTGCTTAGCTTCCAAGATCAGACGAGATCGGGCGTGATCAGGGTGGTATGGCCGTACGCAAATGTTACCGGGTCCATACTACCTTTTATTCAGCAGGAGCACAAAAGGACTGAGAGCGCTGCCGTGGCCAGAGACGGGACTTGTACAGAAACAATGATTAGATCCATAATGAAGGAAAGCAATGCATAAAGACTTTATTCCATACTCAAAGTACCATATGAAAACGCAATGCAATACACTGCGTGTGCGGTTGAGTGATCTTTTGAAGAAATGTAGCGTTGCAACACCAGGGATAGACTGCAATGTATCTCTGTCGTTGCAGCCCTCTGATGCTCCCTGCTGCCGGCGTCACAACAGTGTCTGCATTTTTCACAAATAGAGTTTGGAGAGACGTTGTCAGTGTCTGTATGTTGCTTAAATTCTCCCAAACAGTGGGCGCTAAGGATCAGGGCACGGCAGACCATTGCAGCCATTGATCTCGAGCAGAAAAATTAAAATGCTTACAGCACCTGGTATTCCCAGGCGGTCACCCATCCAAGTACTAACCAGGCCCGACCCTGCTTAGCTTCCGAGATCAGACGAGATCGGGCGTGATCAGGGTGGTATGGCCGTACGCAAATGTTACCGGGTCCATACTACCTTTTATTCAGCCGGAGCACAAAAGGACTGAGAGCGCTGCCGTGGCCAGAGACGGGACTTGTACAGAAACAATGATTAGATCCATAATGAAGGAAAGCAATGCATAAAGACTTTATTCCATACTCAAAGTACCATATCAAAACGCAATGCAATACACTGCGTGTGCGGTTGAGTGATCTTTTGAAGAAATGTAGCGTTGCAACACCAGGGATAGACTGCAATGTATCTCTGTCGTTGCAGCCCTCTGATGCTCCCTGCTGCCGGCGTCACAACAGTGTCTGCATTTTTCACAAATAGAGTTTGGAGAGACGTTGTCAGTGTCTGTATGTTGCTTAAATTCTCCCAAACAGTGGGCGCTAAGGATCAGGGCACGGCAGACCATTGCAGCCATTGATCTCGAGCAGAAAAAAAAAAAGCTTACAGCACCTGGTATTCCCAGGCGGTCTCCCATCCAAGTACTAACCAGGCCCGACCCTGCTTAGCTTCCGAGATCAGACGAGATCGGGCGTGTTCAGGGTGGTATGGCCGTAAGCGAGTATAGCCGCATCCAAAGTAGGTTTTAAACAGCAGGAGCACATAAGGACTGAGAGCGCTGCCGTGACCATAGACCAGACTTGTACAGAAACAATTATTAGATCAATAATGAAGGAAAGCAATGAATGAATACTTTATTCCGGACTCAAAGTACCATATCAAAACGCAATGCAATACACCGAGTTGGCGTGTGTGCTCGTTTGCGTGAACCTTTGAAGAAACATAGCGTTTCAAACGCTGCGATGGACTGCAGCAGGTCAAGCGAAGCAGTCATTCATAGCTCTTATTTCTTTACAACAACATGATCAGGGGAGAGCGCGAACGCAGTCCCCCACTACCAGAAATTATGCAATCGAGATTCCCACATTTGGGGAATTCGCACGGGTCAGCAACAGCCGCAGTGCAATGGCCGAGCCTCACCATGGGTGAACCACCTTCTTGATCATGGTATCTCCCTTGCCAGGTAAGTATGATTAGTACTCGTTCAGATGGGCTGAACGCTGCCCACGCGTGTTCCCTTGGAGAACGGTTGCAAAGAATTCGGAGATGTCTAGACTTTAAAGTCCGTGTTGCAGGGTTTATTTTCCAACAAGTGTGTGCAATTTGCTTGTTCTTAATACAGATTTAAACTGTTATCCATTTTATTTCATGTTGTTAGGTATCACAAAACGGAATGTAATACGACAAAGTAGGTACTATTTTAGCGGTTTGCAATTGATTCTCTTTTCCCCCAGGATAATTAAATATGTTCTATTATTTGCCATGCGGAGCCAGCCAGTCCTGTGAATGTATGCAAATTAGCCATGTGCACCTAACAGAAGAATGACGTAAAGTTGAGAACGAGTCATACTAAAAAGGGAGAGCAATCGACAGCTAAACCAGACTGTATCAATCACACACTTTGGGTCCATTCTAACTTATGATAAGAGGCTAGTCTTTAAATCTTTGCAGTGACTGAATGTTTATGATAAAACGGATTGTTTTGCATTCGATGAGTGTGTGCGACTGTGCGTTTGTCATTTCCGGCTTCGGCATACCGCATGGTAATGAAGGCCTCGTGGTGAGTTGCTTTCTTAGTGAAGCAGCCTCGCCTTGGAGTTGGATGAGTTGGAGTGATATAAGTTGTCAGTGTCTGTATGTTGCTTAAATTCTCCCAAACAGTGGGCGCTAAGGATCAGGGCACGGCAGACCATTGCAGCCATTGATCTCGAGCAGAAAAAAAAAATGCTTACAGCACCTGGTATTCCCAGGCGGTCTCCCATCCAAGTACTAACCAGGCCCGACCCTGCTTAGCTTCCGAGATCAGACGAGATCGGGCTTGATCAGGGTGGTTTGGCCGTATCCAAATGTTACCGGGTCCATACTAGCTTTCACACAGCAGGAGCACATAAGGACTGAGAGCGCTGCCGTGGCCAGAGACGGGACTTGTACAGAAACAATGATTAGATCCATAATGAAGGAAAGCAATGCATAAAGACTTTATTCCAGACTCAAAGTATCATATCAAAACGCAATGCAATACACTGCGTGTGCGGTTGAGTGATCTTTTGAAGAAATGTAGCGTTGCAACACCAGGGATAGACTGCAATGTATCTCTGTCGTTGCAGCCCTCTGATGCTCCATGCTGCCGGCGTCACAACAGTGTCTGCATTTTTCACAAATAGAGTTTGGAGAGATGTTGTCAGTGTCTGTATGTTGCTTAAATTCTCCCAAACAGTGGGCGCTAAGGATCAGGGCACGGCAGACCATTGCAGCCATTGATCTCGAGCAGAAAAATAAAAATGCTTACAGCACCTGGTATTCCCAGGCGGTCACCCATCCAAGTACTAACCAGGCCCGACCCTGCTTAGCTTCCGAGATCAGACGAGATCGGGCGTGATCAGGGTGGTATGGCCGTACGCAAATGTTATCGGGTCCATACTACCTTTTATTCAGCAGGAGCACAAAAGGACTGAGAGCGCTGCCGTGGCCAGAGACGGGACTTGTACAGAAACAATGATTCGATCCATAATGAAGGAAAGCAATGCATAAAGACTTTATTCCCTACTCAAAGTACCATATCAAAACGCAATGCAATACACTGCGTGTGCGGTTGAGTGATCTTTTGAAGAAATGTAGCGTTGCAACACCAGGGATAGACTGCAATGTATATCTGTCGTTGCAGCCCTCTGATGCTCCCTGCTGCCGGCGTCACAACAGTGTCTGCATGTTTCACAAATAGAGTTTGGAGAGACGTTGTCGGTGTCTGTATGTTGCTTAAATTCTCCCAAACAGTGGGCGCTAAAGATCAGGGCACGGCAGACCATTGCAGCCATTAATCTCGAGCAGAAAAATAAATATGCTTACAGCACCTGGTATTCCCAGGCGGTCACCCATCCAAGTACTAACCAGGCCCGACCCTGCTTAGCTTCCGAGATCAGACGAGATCGGGCGTGATCAGGGTGGTATGGCCGTACGCAAATGTTACCGGGTCCATACTACCTTTTATTCAGCAGGAGCACAAAAGGACTGAGAGCGCTGCCGTGGCCAGAGACGGGACTTGTACAGAAACAATGATTAGATCCATAATGAAGGAAAGCAATGCATAAAGACTTTATTCCATACTCAAAGTACCATATCAAAACGCAATGCAATACACTGCGTGTGCGGTTGAGTGATCTTTTGAAGAAATGTAGCGTTGCAACACCAGGGATAGACTGCAATGTATCTCTGTCGTTGCAGCCCTCTGATGCTCCCTGCTGCCGGCGTCACAACAGTGTCTGCATTTTTCACAAATAGAGTTTGGAGAGACGTTGTCAGTGTCTGTATGTTGCTTAAATTCTCCCAAACAGTGGGCGCTAAAGATCAGGGCACGGCAGACCATTGCAGCCATTGATCTCGAGCAGAAAAAAAAAAAGCTTACAGCACCTGGTATTCCCAGGCGGTCTCCCATCCAAGTACTAACCAGGCCCGACCCTGCTTAGCTTCCGAGATCAGACGAGATCGGGCGTGTTCATGGTGGTATGGCCGTAAGCGAGTATAGCCGCATCCAAAGTAGCTTTTAAACAGCAGGAGCACATAAGGACTGAGAGCGCTGCCGTGACCATAGACCAGACTTGTACAGAAACAATTATTAGATCAATAATGAAGGAAAGCAATGAATGAATACTTTATTCCGGACTCAAAGTACCATATCAAAACGCAATGCAATACACCGAGTTGGCGTGTGTGCTCGTTTGCGTGAACCTTTGAAGAAACATAGCGTTTCAAACGCTGCGATGGACTGCAGCAGGTCAAGCGAAGCAGTCATTCATAGCTCTTATTTCTTTACAACAACATGATCAGGGGAGAGCGCGAACGCAGTCCCCCACTACCAGAAATTATGCAATCGAGATTCCCACATTTGGGGAATTCGCACGGGTCAGCAACAGCCGCAGTGCAATGGCCGAGCCTCACCATGGGTGAACCACCTTCTTGATCATGGTATCTCCCTTGCCAGGTAAGTATAATTAGTACTCGTTCAGATGGGCTGAACGCTGCCCACGCGTGTTCCCTTGGAGAACGGTTGCAAAGAATTCGGAGATGTCTAGACTTTAAAGTCCGTGTTGCAGGGTTTATTTTCCAACAAGTGTGTGCAATTTGCTTGTTCTTAATACAGATTTAAACTGTTATCCATTTTATTTCATGTTGTTAGGTATCACAAAACGGAATGTAATACGACAAAGTAGGTACTATTTTAGCGGTTTGCAATTGATTCTCTTTTCCCCCAGGATAATTAAATATGTTCTATTATTTGCCATGCGGAGCCAGCCAGTCCTGTGAATGTATGCAAATTAGCCATGTGCACCTAACAGAAGAATGACGTAATGTTGAGAACGAGTCATACTAAAAAGGGAGAGCAATCGACAGCTAAACCAGACTGTATCAATCACACACTTTGGGTCCATTCTAACTTATGATAAGAGGCTAGTCTTTAAATCTTTGCAGTGACTGAATGTTTATGATAAAACGGATTGTTTTGCATTCGATGAGTGTGTGCGACTGTGCGTTTGTCATTTCCGGCTTCGGCATACCGCATGGTAATGAAGGCCTCGTGGTGAGTTGCTTTCTTAGTGAAGCAGCCTCGCCTTGGAGTTGGATGAGTTGGAGTGATATAAGTTGTCAGTGTCTGTATGTTGCTTAAATTCTCCCAAACAGTGGGCGCTAAGGATCAGGGCACGGCAGACCATTGCAGCCATTGATCTCGAGCAGAAAAATAAATATGCTTACAGCACCTGGTATTCCCAGGCGGTCACCCATCCAAGTACTAACCAGGCCCGACCCTGCTTAGCTTCCGAGATCAGACGAGATCGGGCGTGATCAGGGTGGTTTGGCCGTACGCAAATGTTACCGGGTCCATACTACCTTTTATTCAGCAGGAGCACAAAAGGACTGAGAGCGCTGCCGTGGCCAGAGACGGGACTTGTACAGAAACAATGATTAGATCCATAATGAAGGAAAGCAATGCATAAAGACTTTATTCCATACTCAAAGTACCATATCAAAACGCAATGCAATACACTGCGTGTGCAGTTGAGTGATCTTTTGAAGAAATGTAGCGTTGCAACACCAGGGATAGACTGCAATGTATCTCTGTCGTTGCAGCCCTCTGATGCTCCCTGCTGCCGGCGTCACAACAGTGTCTGCATGTTTCACAAATAGAGTTTGGAGAGACGTTGTCAGTGTCTGTATGTTGCTTAAATTCTCCCAAACAGTGGGCGCTAAAGATCAGGGCACGGCAGACCATTGCAGCCATTGATCTCGAGCAGAAAAATAAATATGCTTACAGCACCTGGTATTCCCAGGCGGTCACCCATCCAAGTACTAACCAGGCCCGACCCTGCTTAGCTTCCGAGATCAGACGAGATCGGGCGTGATCAGGGTGGTATGGCCGTACGCAAATGTTATCGGGTCCATACTACCTTTTATTCAGCAGGAGCACAAAAGGACTGAGAGCGCTGCCGTGGCCAGAGACGGGACTTGTACAGAAACAATGATTAGATCCATAATGAAGGAAAGCAATGCATAAAGACTTTATTCCATACTCAAAGTACCATATGAAAACGCAATGCAATACACTGCGTGTGCGGTTGAGTGATCTTTTGAAGAAATGTAGCGTTGCAACACCAGGGATAGACTGCAATGTATCTCTGTCGTTGCAGCCCTCTGATGCTCCCTGCTGCCGGCGTCACAACAGTGTCTGCATGTTTCACAAATAGAGTTTGGAGAGACGTTGTCGGTGTCTGTATGTTGCTTAAATTCTCCCAAACAGTGGGCGCTAAAGATCAGGGCACGGCAGACCATTGCAGCCATTGATCTCGAGCAGAAAAATAAATATGCTTACAGCACCTGGGATTCCCAGGCGGTCACCCATCCAAGTACTAACCAGGCCCGACCCTGCTTAGCTTCCGAGATCAGACGAGATCTGGCGTGATCAGGGTGGTATGGCCGTACGCAAATGTTACCGGGTCCATACTAGCTTTCATACAGCAGGCGCACATATGGACTGAGAGCGCTGCCGTGGCCAGAGACGGGACTTGTACAGAAACAATGATTAGATCCATAATGAAGGAAAGCAATGCATAAAGACTTTATTCCAGACTCAAAGTACCATTTCAAAACGCAATGCAATACGCTGCGTGTGCGGTTGAGTGATCTTTTGAAGAAATGTTGCGTTGCAACACCAGGGATAGACTGCAATGTGTCACTGTCGTTGCAGCCCTCTTATGCTCCCTGCTGCCGGCGTCACAACAGTGTCTGCATGTTTCACAAATAGAGTTTGGAGAGACGTTGTCAGTGTCTGTATGTTGCTTAAATTCTCCCAAACAGTGGGCGCTAAAGATCAGGGCACGGCAGACCATTGCAGCCATTGATCTCGAGCAGAAAAATAAAAATGCTTACAGCACCTGGTATTCCCAGGCGGTCACCCATCCAAGTACTAACCAGGCCCGACCCTGCTTAGCTTCCGAGATCAGACGAGATCGGGCGTGATCAGGGTGGTATGGCCGTACGCAAATGTTACCGGGTCCATACTACCTTTTATTCAGCAGGAGCACAAAAGGACTGAGAGCGCTGCCGTGGCCAGAGACGGGACTTGTACAGAAACAATGATTAGATCCATAATGAAGGAAAGCAATGCATAAAGACTTTATTCCATACTCAAAGTACCATATCAAAACGCAATGCAATACACTGCGTGTGCGGTTGAGTGATCTTTTGAAGAAATGTAGCGTTGCAACACTAGGGATAGACTGCAATGTATCTCTGTCGTTGCAGCCCTCTGATGCTCCCTGCTGCCGGCGTCACAACAGTGTCTGCATGTTTCACAAATAGAGTTTGGAGAGACGTTGTCGGTGTCTGTATGTTGCTTAAATTCTCCCAAACAGTGGGCGCTAAAGATCAGGGCACGGCAGACCATTGCAGCCATTAATCTCGAGCAGAAAAATAAATATGCTTACAGCACCTGGTATTCCCAGGCGGTCACC
Organism: Pollachius pollachius; assembly: GCF_949987615.1. Classification (NCBI taxonomy): domain Eukaryota; kingdom Metazoa; phylum Chordata; class Actinopteri; order Gadiformes; family Gadidae; genus Pollachius; species Pollachius pollachius. The sequence goes on from NC_136943.1 coordinate 24,274,045, forward strand.
CATCCAAGTACTAACCAGGCCCGACCCTGCTTAGCTTCCGAGATCAGACGAGATCGGGCGTGATCAGGGTGGTATGGCCGTACGCAAATGTTACCGGGTCCATACTACCTTTTATTCAGCAGGAGCACAAAAGGACTGAGAGCGCTGCCGTGGCCAGAGACGGGACTTGTACAGAAACAATGATTAGATCCATAATGAAGGAAAGCAATGCATAAAGACTTTATTCCATACTCAAAGTACCATATCAAAACGCAATGCAATACACTGCGTGTGCGGTTGAGTGATCTTTTGAAGAAATGTAGCGTTGCAACACCAGGGATAGACTGCAATGTATCTCTGTCGTTGCAGCCCTCTGATGCTCCCTGCTGCCGGCGTCACAACAGTGTCTGCATTTTTCACAAATAGAGTTTGGAGAGACGTTGTCAGTGTCTGTATGTTGCTTAAATTCTCCCAAACAGTGGGCGCTAAAGATCAGGGCACGGCAGACCATTGCAGCCATTGATCTCGAGCAGAAAAAAAAAAAGCTTACAGCACCTGGTATTCCCAGGCGGTCTCCCATCCAAGTACTAACCAGGCCCGACCCTGCTTAGCTTCCGAGATCAGACGAGATCGGGCGTGTTCAGGGTGGTATGGCCGTAAGCGAGTATAGCCGCATCCAAAGTAGCTTTTAAACAGCAGGAGCACATAAGGACTGAGAGCGCTGCCGTGACCATAGACCAGACTTGTACAGAAACAATTATTAGATCAATAATGAAGGAAAGCAATGAATGAATACTTTATTCCGGACTCAAAGTACCATATCAAAACGCAATGCAATACACCGAGTTGGCGTGTGTGCTCGTTTGCGTGAACCTTTGAAGAAACATAGCGTTTCAAACGCTGCGATGGACTGCAGCAGGTCAAGCGAAGCAGTCATTCATAGCTCTTATTTCTTTACAACAACATGATCAGGGGAGAGCGCGAACGCAGTCCCCCACTACCAGAAATTATGCAATCGAGATTCCCACATTTGGGGAATTCGCACGGGTCAGCAACAGCCGCAGTGCAATGGCCGAGCCTCACCATGGGTGAACCACCTTCTTGATCATGGTATCTCCCTTGCCAGGTAAGTATGATTAGTACTCGTTCAGATGGGCTGAACGCTGCCCACGCGTGTTCCCTTGGAGAACGGTTGCAAAGAATTCGGAGATGTCTAGACTTTAAAGTCCGTGTTGCAGGGTTTATTTTCCAACAAGTGTGTGCAATTTGCTTGTTCTTAATACAGATTTAAACTGTTATCCATTTTATTTCATGTTGTTAGGTATCACAAAACGGAATGTAATACGACAAAGTAGGTACTATTTTAGCGGTTTGCAATTGATTCTCTTTTCCCCCAGGATAATTAAATATGTTCTATTATTTGCCATGCGGAGCCAGCCAGTCCTGTGAATGTATGCAAATTAGCCATGTGCACCTAACAGAAGAATGACGTAATGTTGAGAACGAGTCATACTAAAAAGGGAGAGCAATCGACAGCTAAACCAGACTGTATCAATCACACACTTTGGGTCCATTCTAACTTATGATAAGAGGCTAGTCTTTAAATCTTTGCAGTGACTGAATGTTTATGATAAAACGGATTGTTTTGCATTCGATGAGTGTGTGCGACTGTGCGTTTGTCATTTCCGGCTTCGGCATACCGCATGGTAATGAAGGCCTCGTGGTGAGTTGCTTTCTTAGTGAAGCAGCCTCGCCTTGGAGTTGGATGAGTTGGAGTGATATAAGTTGTCAGTGTCTGTATGTTGCTTAAATTCTCCCAAACAGTGGGCGCTAAGGATCAGGGCACGGCAGACCATTGCAGCCATTGATCTCGAGCAGAAAAATAAATATGCTTACAGCACCTGGTATTCCCAGGCGGTCACCCATCCAAGTACTAACCAGGCCCGACCCTGCTTAGCTTCCGAGATCAGACGAGATCGGGCGTGATCAGGGTGGTATGGCCGTACGCAAATGTAACCGGGTCCATACTACCTTTTATTCAGCAGGAGCACAAAAGGACTGAGAGCGCTGCCGTGGCCAGAGACGGGACTTGTACAGAAACAATGATTAGATCCATAATGAAGGAAAGCAATGCATAAAGACTTTATTCCATACTCAAAGTACCATATCAAAACGCAATGCAATACACTGCGTGTGCGGTTGAGTGATCTTTTGAAGAAATGTAGCGTTGCAACACCAGGGATAGACTGCAATGTATCTCTGTCGTTGCAGCCCTCTGATGCTCCCTGCTGCCGGCGTCACAACAGTGTCTGCATGTTTCACAAATAGAGTTTGGAGAGACGTTGTCGGTGTCTGTATGTTGCTTATATTCTCCCAAACAGTGGGCGCTAAGGATCAGGGCACGGCAGACCATTGCAGCCATTGATCTCGAGCAGAAAAATAATTATGCTTACAGCACCTGGTATTCCCAGGCGGTCACCCATCCAAGTACTAACCAGGCCCGACCCTGCTTAGCTTCCGAGATCAGACGAGATCGGGCGTGATCAGGGTGGTATGGCCGTACGCAAATGTTACCGGGTCCATACTACCTTTTATTCAGCAGGAGCACAAAAGGACTGAGAGCGCTGCCGTGGCCAGAGACGGGACATGTACAGAAACAATGATTAGATCCATAATGAAGGAAAGCAATGCATAAAGACTTTATTCCATACTCAAAGTACCATATCAAAACGCAATGCAATACACTGCGTGTGCGGTTGAGTGATCTTTTGAAGAAATGTAGCGTTGCAACACCAGGGATAGACTGCAATGTATCTCTGTCGTTGCAGCCCTCTGATGCTCCCTGCTGCCGGCGTCACAACAGTGTCTGCATGTTTCACAAATAGAGTTTGGAGAGACGTTGTCAGTGTCTGTATGTTGCTTAAATTCTCCCAAACAGTGGGCGCTAAAGATCTCTGCCCGTATGCAAATTAGCCATGTGCGCCTAACAGAAGAATGACGTAATGTTGAGAACGAGTCATACTAAAAACCGAGAGCAAGCGAAAGCTAAACCAGACTGTATCAATCACACACTTTGGGTCCATTCTAACTTTTGATAAGAGGCTAGTCTTTAAATCTTTGCAGTGACTGAATGTTGATGATAAAACGGATTGTTTTGCATAAGATGAGTGTGTGCGACTGTGTGTTTGTCATTTCCGGCTTCGGCATACCGCATGGTCATGAAGGCCTCGTGGTGAGTTACTTTCTTAGTGAAGCAGCTTAGCCTTACAGTTGGATAAGTTGGAGTGATTGGAGTTTATTTTTCACAGTGAGAGAGGGGTGCACCGGTCCTGGAGGTACTGCAATACCAGGTCGATGCGTGGAGTGGACGGTGCAAGCCCCTATTCCATCTCCCAGTTCCAAAAAACAATTTAATATATGGTCCCCGGGTAGGGGACGTATCAGATATTAAACTGATAAGAACAGATACTACACTTGATCTTAGCCAAAAGGCCGAGAAGCGATGCCCACACATGCTCAGACCAAGAGTCCAGCTTCCCAAACACGTCGCTCCACTTAGCGGTTTGACAGACGACGACAAAACAAATAGAAGACCAGTCACCCTGTGTGCGTGTTTGTGAAAGCTGAAGAAAAATGCCGAGGTCGCTGCATCTCTCTGCTGGTCCCTGCTGCCAGCGTCACCAGTGTGTCTGCATGTTTCTCAAATAGAGTTTGGAGAGACGTTGTCAGTGTCTGTATGTTGCTTAAATTCTCCCAAACAGTGGGCGCTAAAGATCACGGCACGGCAGGCCATTGCAGCCAATGAGCTCGAGTTGAAAAATAAATGTGCTTACAGCACCAGGTGGTCCCCCATCGATGTAGTAACCAGGCCCGACCCTGCTTAGCTTCCGAGATCAGACGAGATCGGGCATGATCAGGCTGTTATGGCCGTAAACTAACATTTCCGGGTCCATACTAGGTTTTATACAGCAGGAGCACATAAGGACTGAGGGTGCTGCCGTGGCCAGAGACGGGACTTGTACAGAAACAATGATTAGATCCATAATGAAGGAAAGCAATGCATAAAGACTTTATTCCATACTCAAAGTACCATATGAAAACGCAATGCAATACACTGCGTGTGCGGTTGAGTGATCTTTTGAAGAAATGTAGCGTTGCAACACCAGGGATAGACTGCAATGTATCTCTGTCGTTGCAGCCCTCTGATGCTCCCTGCTGCCGGCGTCACAACAGTGTCTGCATGTTTCACAAATAGAGTTTGGAGAGACGTTGTCAGTGTCTGTATGTTGCTTAAATTCTCCCAAACAGTGGGCGCTAAGGATCAGGGCACGGCAGACCATTGCAGCCATTGATCTCGAGCAGAAAAATAAAAATGCTTACAGCACCTGGTATTCCCAGGCGGTCACCCATCCAAGTACTAACCAGGCCCGACCCTGCTTAGCTTCCGAGATCAGACGAGATCGGGCGTGATCAGGGTGGTATGGCCGTACGCAAATGTAACCGGGTCCATACTACCTTTTGTTCAGCAGGAGCACAAAAGGACTGAGAGCGCTGCCGTGGCCAGAGACGGGACTTGTACAGAAACAATGATTAGATCCATAATGAAGGAAAGCAATGCATAAAGACTTTATTCCATACTCAAAGTACCATATGAAAACGCAATGCAATACACTGCGTGTGCGGTTGTGTGATCTTTTGAAGAAATGTAACGTTGCAACACCAGGGATGGACTGCAATGTATCTCTGTCGTTGCAGCCCTCTGATGCTCCCTGCTGCCGGCGTCACAACAGTGTCTGCATGTTTCACAAATAGAGTTTGGAGAGACGTTGTCGGTGTCTGTATGTTGCTTATATTCTCCCAAACAGTGGGCGCTAAGGATCAGGGCACGGCAGACCATTGCAGCCATTGATCTCGAGCAGAAAAATAAAAATGCTTACAGCACCTGGTATTCCCAGGCGGTCACCCATCCAAGTACTAACCAGGCCCGACCCTGCTTAGCTTCCGAGATCAGACGAGATCGGGCGTGATCAGGGTGGTATGGCCGTACGCAAATGTTACCGGGTCCATACTACCTTTTATTCAGCAGGAGCACAAAAGGACTGAGAGCGCTGCCGTGGCCAGAGACGGGACTTGTACAGAAACAATGATTAGATCCATAATGAAGGAAAGCAATGCATAAAGACTTTATTCCATACTCAAAGTACCATTTCAAAACGCAATGCAATACACTGCGTGTGCGGTTGAGTGATCTTTTGAAGAAATGTAGCGTTGCAACACCAGGGATAGACTGCAATGTATCTCTGTCGTTGCAGCCCTCTGATGCTCCCTGCTGCTGGCGTCACAACAGTGTCTGCATTTTTCACAAATAGAGTTTGGAGAGACGTTGTCAGTGTCTGTATGTTGCTTAAATTCTCCCAAACAGTGGGCGCTAAAGATCAGGGCACGGCAGACCATTGCAGCCATTGATCTCGAGCAGAAAAATAAATATGCTTACAGCACCTGGTATTCCCAGGCGGTCACCCATCAAAGTACTAACCAGGCCCGACCCTGCTTAGCTTCCGAGATAAGACGAGATCGGGCGTGATCAGGGTGGTATGGCCGTACGCAAATGTTACCGGGTCCATACTACCTTTTATTCAGCAGGAGCACAAAAGGACTGAGAGCGCTGCCGTGGCCAGAGACGGGACTTGTACAGAAACAATGATTAGATCCATAATGAAGGAAAGCAATGCATAAAGACTTTATTCCATACTCAAAGTACCATATCAAAACGCAATGCAATACACTGCGTGTGCGGTTGAGTGATCTTTTGAAGAAATGTAGCGTTGCAACACCAGGGATAGACTGCAATGTATCTCTGTCGTTGCAGCCCTCTGATGCTCCCTGCTGCCGGCGTCACAACAGTGTCTGCATTTTTCACAAATAGAGTTTGGAGAGACGTTGTCAGTGTCTGTATGTTGCTTAAATTCTCCCAAACAGTGGGCGCTAAGGATCAGGGCACGGCAGACCATTGCAGCCATTGATCTCGAGCAGAAAAAAAAAAAGCTTACAGCACCTGGTATTCCCAGGCGGTCTCCCATCCAAGTACTAACCAGGCCCGACCCTGCTTAGCTTCCGAGATCAGACGAGATCGGGCGTGTTCAGGGTGGTATGGCCGTAAGCGAGTATAGCCGCATCCAAAGTAGGTTTTAAACAGCAGGAGCACATAAGGACTGAGAGCGCTGCCGTGACCATAGACCAGACTTGTACAGAAACAATTATTAGATCAATAATGAAGGAAAGCAATGAATGAATACTTTATTCCGGACTCAAAGTACCATATCAAAACGCAATGCAATACACCGAGTTGGCGTGTGTGCTCGTTTGCGTGAACCTTTGAAGAAACATAGCGTTTCAAACGCTGCGATGGACTGCAGCAGGTCATGCGAAGCAGTCATTCATAGCTCTTATTTCTTTACAACAACATGATCAGGGGAGAGCGCGAACGCAGTCCCCCACTACCAGAAATTATGCAATCGAGATTCCCACATTTGGGGAATTCGCACGGGTCAGCAACAGCCGCAGTGCAATGGCAGAGCCTCACCATGGGTGAACCACCTTCTTGATCATGGTATCTCCCTTGCCAGGTAAGTATGATTAGTACTCGTTCAGATGGGCTGAACGCTGCCCACGCGTGTTCCCTTGGAGAACGGTTGCAAAGAATTCGGAGATGTCTAGACTTTAAAGTCCGTGTTGCAGGGTTTATTTTCCAACAAGTGTGTGCAATTTGCTTGTTCTTAATACAGATTTAAACTGTTATCCATTTTATTTCATGTTGTTAGGTATCACAAAACGGAATGTAATACGACAAAGTAGGTACTATTTTAGCGGTTTGCAATTGATTCTCTTTTCCCCCAGGATAATTAAATATGTTCTATTATTTGCCATGCGGAGCCAGCCAGTCCTGTGAATGTATGCAAATTAGCCATGTGCACCTAACAGAAGAATGACGTAATGTTGAGAACGAGTCATACTAAAAAGGGAGAGCAATCGACAGCTAAACCAGACTGTATCAATCACACACTTTGGGTCCATTCTAACTTATGATAAGAGGCTAGTCTTTAAATCTTTGCAGTGACTGAATGTTTATGATAAAACGGATTGTTTTGCATTCGATGAGTGTGTGCGACTGTGCGTTTGTCATTTCCGGCTTCGGCATACCGCATGGTAATGAAGGCCTCGTGGTGAGTTGCTTTCTTAGTGAAGCAGCCTCGCCTTGGAGTTGGATGAGTTGGAGTGATATAAGTTGTCAGTGTCTGTATGTTGCTTAAATTCTCCCAAACAGTTGGCGCTAAGGATCAGGGCACGGCAGACCATTGCAGCCATTGATCTCGAGCAGAAAAAAAAAAAAGCTTACAGCACCTGGTATTCCCAGGCGGTCTCCCATCCAAGTACTAACCAGGCCCGACCCTGCTTAGCTTCCGAGATCAGACGAGATCGGGCTTGATCAGGGTGGTTTGGCCGTATCCAAATGTTACCGGGTCCATACTAGCTTTCACACAGCAGGAGCACATAAGGACTGAGAGCGCTGCCGTGGCCAGAGACGGGACTTGTACAGAAACAATGATTAGATCCATAATGAAGGAAAGCAATGCATAAAGACTTTATTCCAGACTCAAAGTATCATATCAAAACGCAATGCAATACACTGCGTGTGCGGTTGAGTGATCTTTTGAAGAAATGTAGCGTTGCAACACCAGGGATAGACTGCAATGTATCTCTGTCGTTGCAGCCCTCTGATGCTCCATGCTGCCGGCGTCACAACAGTGTCTGCATTTTTCACAAATAGAGTTTGGAGAGATGTTGTCAGTGTCTGTATGTTGCTTAAATTCTCCCAAACAGTGGGCGCTAAGGATCAGGGCACGGCAGACCATTGCAGCCATTGATCTCGAGCAGAAAAATAAAAATGCTTACAGCACCTGGTATTCCCAGGCGGTCACCCATCCAAGTACTAACCAGGCCCGACCCTGCTTAGCTTCCGAGATCAGACGAGATCGGGCGTGATCAGGGTGGTATGGCCGTACGCAAATGTTATCGGGTCCATACTACCTTTTATTCAGCAGGAGCACAAAAGGACTGAGAGCGCTGCCGTGGCCAGAGACGGGACTTGTACAGAAACAATGATTCGATCCATAATGAAGGAAAGCAATGCATAAAGACTTTATTCCCTACTCAAAGTACCATATCAAAACGCAATGCAATACACTGCGTGTGCGGTTGAGTGATCTTTTGAAGAAATGTAGCGTTGCAACACCAGGGATAGACTGCAATGTATATCTGTCGTTGCAGCCCTCTGATGCTCCCTGCTGCCGGCGTCACAACAGTGTCTGCATGTTTCACAAATAGAGTTTGGAGAGACGTTGTCGGTGTCTGTATGTTGCTTAAATTCTCCCAAACAGTGGGCGCTAAAGATCAGGGCACGGCAGACCATTGCAGCCATTAATCTCGAGCAGAAAAATAAATATGCTTACAGCACCTGGTATTCCCAGGCGGTCACCCATCCAAGTACTAACCAGGCCCGACCCTGCTTAGCTTCCGAGATCAGACGAGATCGGGCGTGATCAGGGTGGTATGGCCGTACGCAAATGTTACCGGGTCCATACTACCTTTTATTCAGCAGGAGCACAAAAGGACTGAGAGCGCTGCCGTGGCCAGAGACGGGACTTGTACAGAAACAATGATTAGATCCATAATGAAGGAAAGCAATGCATAAAGACTTTATTCCATACTCAAAGTACCATATCAAAACGCAATGCAATACACTGCGTGTGCGGTTGAGTGATCTTTTGAAGAAATGTAGCGTTGCAACACCAGGGATAGACTGCAATGTATCTCTGTCGTTGCAGCCCTCTGATGCTCCCTGCTGCCGGCGTCACAACAGTGTCTGCATTTTTCACAAATAGAGTTTGGAGAGACGTTGTCAGTGTCTGTATGTTGCTTAAATTCTCCCAAACAGTGGGCGCTAAAGATCAGGGCACGGCAGACCATTGCAGCCATTGATCTCGAGCAGAAAAAAAAAAAGCTTACAGCACCTGGTATTCCCAGGCGGTTTCCCATCCAAGTACTAACCAGGCCCGACCCTGCTTAGCTTCCGAGATCAGACGAGATCGGGCGTGTTCATGGTGGTATGGCCGTAAGCGAGTATAGCCGCATCCAAAGTAGCTTTTAAACAGCAGGAGCACATAAGGACTGAGAGCGCTGCCGTGACCATAGACCAGACTTGTACAGAAACAATTATTAGATCAATAATGAAGGAAAGCAATGAATGAATACTTTATTCCGGACTCAAAGTACCATATCAAAACGCAATGCAATACACCGAGTTGGCGTGTGTGCTCGTTTGCGTGAACCTTTGAAGAAACATAGCGTTTCAAACGCTGCGATGGACTGCAGCAGGTCAAGCGAAGCAGTCATTCATAGCTCTTATTTCTTTACAACAACATGATCAGGGGAGAGCGCGAACGCAGTCCCCCACTACCAGAAATTATGCAATCGAGATTCCCACATTTGGGGAATTCGCACGGGTCAGCAACAGCCGCAGTGCAATGGCCGAGCCTCACCATGGGTGAACCACCTTCTTGATCATGGTATCTCCCTTGCCAGGTAAGTATGATTAGTACTCGTTCAGATGGGCTGAACGCTGCCCACGCGTGTTCCCTTGGAGAACGGTTGCAAAGAATTCGGAGATGTCTAGACTTTAAAGTCCGTGTTGCAGGGTTTATTTTCCAACAAGTGTGTGCAATTTGCTTGTTCTTAATACAGATTTAAACTGTTATCCATTTTATTTCATGTTGTTAGGTATCACAAAACGGAATGTAATACGACAAAGTAGGTACTATTTTAGCGGTTTGCAATTGATTCTCTTTTCCCCCAGGATAATTAAATATGTTCTATTATTTGCCATGCGGAGCCAGCCAGTCCTGTGAATGTATGCAAATTAGCCATGTGCACCTAACAGAAGAATGACGTAATGTTGAGAACGAGTCATACTAAAAAGGGAGAGCAATCGACAGCTAAACCAGACTGTATCAATCACACACTTTGGGTCCATTCTAACTTATGATAAGAGGCTAGTCTTTAAATCTTTGCAGTGACTGAATGTTTATGATAAAACGGATTGTTTTGCATTCGATGAGTGTGTGCGACTGTGCGTTTGTCATTTCCGGCTTCGGCATACCGCATGGTAATGAAGGCCTCGTGGTGAGTTGCTTTCTTAGTGAAGCAGCCTCGCCTTGGAGTTGGATGAGTTGGAGTGATATAAGTTGTCAGTGTCTGTATGTTGCTTAAATTCTCCCAAACAGTGGGCGCTAAGGATCAGGGCACGGCAGACCATTGCAGCCATTGATCTCGAGCAGAAAAATAAATATGCTTACAGCACCTGGTATTCCCAGGCGGTCACCCATCCAAGTACTAACCAGGCCCGACCCTGCTTAGCTTCCGAGATCAGACGAGATCGGGCGTGATCAGGGTGGTTTGGCCGTACGCAAATGTTACCGGGTCCATACTACCTTTTATTCAGCAGGAGCACAAAAGGACTGAGAGCGCTGCCGTGGCCAGAGACGGGACTTGTACAGAAACAATGATTAGATCCATAATGAAGGAAAGCAATGCATAAAGACTTTATTCCATACTCAAAGTACCATATCAAAACGCAATGCAATACACTGCGTGTGCGGTTGAGTGATCTTTTGAAGAAATGTAGCGTTGCAACACCAGGGATAGACTGCAATGTATCACTGTCGTTGCAGCCCTCTGATGCTCCCTGCTGCCGGCGTCACAACAGTGTCTGCATGTTTCACAAATAGAGTTTGGAGAGACGTTGTCAGTGTCTGTATGTTGCTTAAATTCTCCCAAACAGTGGGCGCTAAAGATCAGGGCACGGCAGACCATTGCAGCCATTGATCTCGAGCAGAAAAATAAATATGCTTACAGCACCTGGTATTCCCAGGCGGTCACCCATCCAAGTACTAACCAGGCCCGACCCTGCTTAGCTTCCGAGATCAGACGAGATCGGGCGTGATCAGGGTGGTATGGCCGTACGCAAATGTTATCGGGTCCATACTACCTTTTATTCAGCAGGAGCACAAAAGGACTGAGAGCGCTGCCGTGGCCAGAGACGGGACTTGTACAGAAACAATGATTCGATCCATAATGAAGGAAAGCAATGCATAAAGACTTTATTCCCTACTCAAAGTACCATATCAAAACGCAATGCAATACACTGCGTGTGCGGTTGAGTGATCTTTTGAAGAAATGTAGCGTTGCAACACCAGGGATAGACTGCAATGTATATCTGTCGTTGCAGCCCTCTGATGCTCCCTGCTGCCGGCGTCACAACAGTGTCTGCATGTTTCACAAATAGAGTTTGGAGAGACGTTGTCGGTGTCTGTATGTTGCTTAAATTCTCCCAAACAGTGGGCGCTAAAGATCAGGGCACGGCAGACCATTGCAGCCATTGATCTCGAGCAGAAAAATAAATATGCTTACAGCACCTGGGATTCCCAGGCGGTCACCCATCCAAGTACTAACCAGGCCCGACCCTGCTTAGCTTCCGAGATCAGACGAGATCTGGCGTGATCAGGGTGGTATGGCCGTACGCAAATGTTACCGGGTCCATACTAGCTTTCATACAGCAGGCGCACATATGGACTGAGAGCGCTGCCGTGGCCAGAGACGGGACTTGTACAGAAACAATGATTAGATCCATAATGAAGGAAAGCAATGCATAAAGACTTTATTCCAGACTCAAAGTACCATTTCAAAACGCAATGCAATACGCTGCGTGTGCGGTTGAGTGATCTTTTGAAGAAATGTTGCGTTGCAACACCAGGGATAGACTGCAATGTGTCACTGTCGTTGCAGCCCTCTTATGCTCCCTGCTGCCGGCGTCACAACAGTGTCTGCATGTTTCACAAATAGAGTTTGGAGAGACGTTGTCAGTGTCTGTATGTTGCTTAAATTCTCCCAAACAGTGGGCGCTAAAGATCAGGGCACGGCAGACCATTGCAGCCATTGATCTCGAGCAGAAAAATAAAAATGCTTACAGCACCTGGTATTCCCAGGCGGTCACCCATCCAAGTACTAACCAGGCCCGACCCTGCTTAGCTTCCGAGATCAGACGAGATCGGGCGTGATCAGGGTGGTATGGCCGTACGCAAATGTTACCGGGTCCATACTACCTTTTATTCAGCAGGAGCACAAAAGGACTGAGAGCGCTGCCGTGGCCAGAGACGGGACTTGTACAGAAACAATGATTAGATCCATAATGAAGGAAAGCAATGCATAAAGACTTTATTCCATACTCAAAGTACCATATCAAAACGCAATGCAATACACTGCGTGTGCGGTTGAGTGATCTTTTGAAGAAATGTAGCGTTGCAACACTAGGGATAGACTGCAATGTATCTCTGTCGTTGCAGCCCTCTGATGCTCCCTGCTGCCGGCGTCACAACAGTGTCTGCATGTTTCACAAATAGAGTTTGGAGAGACGTTGTCGGTGTCTGTATGTTGCTTAAATTCTCCCAAACAGTGGGCGCTAAAGATCAGGGCACGGCAGACCATTGCAGCCATTAATCTCGAGCAGAAAAATAAATATGCTTACAGCACCTGGTATTCCCAGGCGGTCACCCATCCAAGTACTAACCAGGCCCGACCCTGCTTAGCTTCCGAGATCAGACGAGATCGGGCGTGATCAGGGTGGTATGGCCGTACGCAAATGTTACCGGGTCCATACTACCTTTTATTCAGCAGGAGCACAAAAGGACTGAGAGCGCTGCCGTGGCCAGAGACGGGACTTGTACAGAAACAATGATTAGATCCATAATGAAGGAAAGCAATGCATAAAGACTTTATTCCATACTCAAAGTACCATATCAAAACGCAATGCAATACACTGCGTGTGCGGTTGAGTGATCTTTTGAAGAAATGTAGCGTTGCAACACCAGGGATAGACTGCAATGTATCTCTGTCGTTGCAGCCCTCTGATGCTCCCTGCTGCCGGCGTCACAACAGTGTCTGCATTTTTCACAAATAGAGTTTGGAGAGACGTTGTCAGTGTCTGTATGTTGCTTAAATTCTCCCAAACAGTGGGCGCTAAAGATCAGGGCACGGCAGACCATTGCAGCCATTGATCTCGAGCAGAAAAAAAAAAAGCTTACAGCACCTGGTATTCCCAGGCGGTCTCCCATCCAAGTACTAACCAGGCCCGACCCTGCTTAGCTTCCGAGATCAGACGAGATCGGGCGTGTTCAGGGTGGTATGGCCGTAAGCGAGTATAGCCGCATCCAAAGTAGCTTTTAAACAGCAGGAGCACATAAGGACTGAGAGCGCTGCCGTGACCATAGACCAGACTTGTACAGAAACAATTATTAGATCAATAATGAAGGAAAGCAATGAATGAATACTTTATTCCGGACTCAAAGTACCATATCAAAACGCAATGCAATACACCGAGTTGGCGTGTGTGCTCGTTTGCGTGAACCTTTGAAGAAACATAGCGTTTCAAACGCTGCGATGGACTGCAGCAGGTCAAGCGAAGCAGTCATTCATAGCTCTTATTTCTTTACAACAACATGATCAGGGGAGAGCGCGAACGCAGTCCCCCACTACCAGAAATTATGCAATCGAGATTCCCACATTTGGGGAATTCGCACGGGTCAGCAACAGCCGCAGTGCAATGGCCGAGCCTCACCATGGGTGAACCACCTTCTTGATCATGGTATCTCCCTTGCCAGGTAAGTATGATTAGTACTCGTTCAGATGGGCTGAACGCTGCCCACGCGTGTTCCCTTGGAGAACGGTTGCAAAGAATTCGGAGATGTCTAGACTTTAAAGTCCGTGTTGCAGGGTTTATTTTCCAACAAGTGTGTGCAATTTGCTTGTTCTTAATACAGATTTAAACTGTTATCCATTTTATTTCATGTTGTTAGGTATCACAAAACGGAATGTAATACGACAAAGTAGGTACTATTTTAGCGGTTTGCAATTGATTCTCTTTTCCCCCAGGATAATTAAATATGTTCTATTATTTGCCATGCGGAGCCAGCCAGTCCTGTGAATGTATGCAAATTAGCCATGTGCACCTAACAGAAGAATGACGTAATGTTGAGAACGAGTCATACTAAAAAGGGAGAGCAATCGACAGCTAAACCAGACTGTATCAATCACACACTTTGGGTCCATTCTAACTTATGATAAGAGGCTAGTCTTTAAATCTTTGCAGTGACTGAATGTTTATGATAAAACGGATTGTTTTGCATTCGATGAGTGTGTGCGACTGTGCGTTTGTCATTTCCGGCTTCGGCATACCGCATGGTAATGAAGGCCTCGTGGTGAGTTGCTTTCTTAGTGAAGCAGCCTCGCCTTGGAGTTGGATGAGTTGGAGTGATATAAGTTGTCAGTGTCTGTATGTTGCTTAAATTCTCCCAAACAGTGGGCGCTAAGGATCAGGGCACGGCAGACCATTGCAGCCATTGATCTCGAGCAGAAAAATAAATATGCTTACAGCACCTGGTATTCCCAGGCGGTCACCCATCCAAGTACTAACCAGGCCCGACCCTGCTTAGCTTCCGAGATCAGACGAGATCGGGCGTGATCAGGGTGGTATGGCCGTACGCAAATGTAACCGGGTCCATACTACCTTTTATTCAGCAGGAGCACAAAAGGACTGAGAGCGCTGCCGTGGCCAGAGACGGGACTTGTACAGAAACAATGATTAGATCCATAATGAAGGAAAGCAATGCATAAAGACTTTATTCCATACTCAAAGTACCATATCAAAACGCAATGCAATACACTGCGTGTGCGGTTGAGTGATCTTTTGAAGAAATGTAGCGTTGCAACACCAGGGATAGACTGCAATGTATCTCTGTCGTTGCAGCCCTCTGATGCTCCCTGCTGCCGGCGTCACAACAGTGTCTGCATGTTTCACAAATAGAGTTTGGAGAGACGTTGTCGGTGTCTGTATGTTGCTTATATTCTCCCAAACAGTGGGCGCTAAGGATCAGGGCACGGCAGACCATTGCAGCCATTGATCTCGAGCAGAAAAATAATTATGCTTACAGCACCTGGTATTCCCAGGCGGTCACCCATCCAAGTACTAACCAGGCCCGACCCTGCTTAGCTTCCGAGATCAGACGAGATCGGGCGTGATCAGGGTGGTATGGCCGTACGCAAATGTTACCGGGTCCATACTACCTTTTATTCAGCAGGAGCACAAAAGGACTGAGAGCGCTGCCGTGGCCAGAGACGGGACATGTACAGAAACAATGATTAGATCCATAATGAAGGAAAGCAATGCATAAAGACTTTATTCCATACTCAAAGTACCATATCAAAACGCAATGCAATACACTGCGTGTGCGGTTGAGTGATCTTTTGAAGAAATGTAGCGTTGCAACACCAGGGATAGACTGCAATGTATCTCTGTCGTTGCAGCCCTCTGATGCTCCCTGCTGCCGGCGTCACAACAGTGTCTGCATGTTTCACAAATAGAGTTTGGAGAGACGTTGTCAGTGTCTGTATGTTGCTTAAATTCTCCCAAACAGTGGGCGCTAAAGATCTCTGCCCGTATGCAAATTAGCCATGTGCGCCTAACAGAAGAATGACGTAATGTTGAGAACGAGTCATACTAAAAACCGAGAGCAAGCGAAAGCTAAACCAGACTGTATCAATCACACACTTTGGGTCCATTCTAACTTTTGATAAGAGGCTAGTCTTTAAATCTTTGCAGTGACTGAATGTTGATGATAAAACGGATTGTTTTGCATAAGATGAGTGTGTGCGACTGTGTGTTTGTCATTTCCGGCTTCGGCATACCGCATGGTCATGAAGGCCTCGTGGTGAGTTACTTTCTTAGTGAAGCAGCTTAGCCTTACAGTTGGATAAGTTGGAGTGATTGGAGTTTATTTTTCACAGTGAGAGAGGGGTGCACCGGTCCTGGAGGTACTGCAATACCAGGTCGATGCGTGGAGTGGACGGTGCAAGCCCCTATTCCATCTCCCAGTTCCAAAAAACAATTTAATATATGGTCCCCGGGTAGGGGACGTATCAGATATTAAACTGATAAGAACAGATACTACACTTGATCTTAGCCAAAAGGCCGAGAAGCGATGCCCACACATGCTCAGACCAAGAGTCCAGCTTCCCAAACACGTCGCTCCACTTAGCGGTTTGACAGACGACGACAAAACAAATAGAAGACCAGTCACCCTGTGTGCGTGTTTGTGAAAGCTGAAGAAAAATGCCGAGGTCGCTGCATCTCTCTGCTGGTCCCTGCTGCCAGCGTCACCAGTGTGTCTGCATGTTTCTCAAATAGAGTTTGGAGAGACGTTGTCAGTGTCTGTATGTTGCTTAAATTCTCCCAAACAGTGGGCGCTAAAGATCACGGCACGGCAGGCCATTGCAGCCAATGAGCTCGAGTTGAAAAATAAATGTGCTTACAGCACCAGGTGGTCCCCCATCGATGTAGTAACCAGGCCCGACCCTGCTTAGCTTCCGAGATCAGACGAGATCGGGCATGATCAGGCTGTTATGGCCGTAAACTAACATTTCCGGGTCCATACTAGGTTTTATACAGCAGGAGCACATAAGGACTGAGGGTGCTGCCGTGGCCAGAGACGGGACTTGTACAGAAACAATGATTAGATCCATAATGAAGGAAAGCAATGCATAAAGACTTTATTCCATACTCAAAGTACCATATGAAAACGCAATGCAATACACTGCGTGTGCGGTTGAGTGATCTTTTGAAGAAATGTAGCGTTGCAACACCAGGGATAGACTGCAATGTATCTCTGTCGTTGCAGCCCTCTGATGCTCCCTGCTGCCGGCGTCACAACAGTGTCTGCATGTTTCACAAATAGAGTTTGGAGAGACGTTGTCAGTGTCTGTATGTTGCTTAAATTCTCCCAAACAGTGGGCGCTAAGGATCAGGGCACGGCAGACCATTGCAGCCATTGATCTCGAGCAGAAAAATAAAAATGCTTACAGCACCTGGTATTCCCAGGCGGTCACCCATCCAAGTACTAACCAGGCCCGACCCTGCTTAGCTTCCGAGATCAGACGAGATCGGGCGTGATCAGGGTGGTATGGCCGTACGCAAATGTAACCGGGTCCATACTACCTTTTGTTCAGCAGGAGCACAAAAGGACTGAGAGCGCTGCCGTGGCCAGAGACGGGACTTGTACAGAAACAATGATTAGATCCATAATGAAGGAAAGCAATGCATAAAGACTTTATTCCATACTCAAAGTACCATATGAAAACGCAATGCAATACACTGCGTGTGCGGTTGTGTGATCTTTTGAAGAAATGTAACGTTGCAACACCAGGGATGGACTGCAATGTATCTCTGTCGTTGCAGCCCTCTGATGCTCCCTGCTGCCGGCGTCACAACAGTGTCTGCATGTTTCACAAATAGAGTTTGGAGAGACGTTGTCGGTGTCTGTATGTTGCTTATATTCTCCCAAACAGTGGGCGCTAAGGATCAGGGCACGGCAGACCATTGCAGCCATTGATCTCGAGCAGAAAAATAAAAATGCTTACAGCACCTGGTATTCCCAGGCGGTCACCCATCCAAGTACTAACCAGGCCCGACCCTGCTTAGCTTCCGAGATCAGACGAGATCGGGCGTGATCAGGGTGGTATGGCCGTACGCAAATGTTACCGGGTCCATACTACCTTTTATTCAGCAGGAGCACAAAAGGACTGAGAGCGCTGCCGTGGCCAGAGACGGGACTTGTACAGAAACAATGATTAGATCCATAATGAAGGAAAGCAATGCATAAAGACTTTATTCCATACTCAAAGTACCATTTCAAAACGCAATGCAATACACTGCGTGTGCGGTTGAGTGATCTTTTGAAGAAATGTAGCGTTGCAACACCAGGGATAGACTGCAATGTATCTCTGTCGTTGCAGCCCTCTGATGCTCCCTGCTGCTGGCGTCACAACAGTGTCTGCATTTTTCACAAATAGAGTTTGGAGAGACGTTGTCAGTGTCTGTATGTTGCTTAAATTCTCCCAAACAGTGGGCGCTAAAGATCAGGGCACGGCAGACCATTGCAGCCATTGATCTCGAGCAGAAAAATAAATATGCTTACAGCACCTGGTATTCCCAGGCGGTCACCCATCAAAGTACTAACCAGGCCCGACCCTGCTTAGCTTCCGAGATAAGACGAGATCGGGCGTGATCAGGGTGGTATGGCCGTACGCAAATGTTACCGGGTCCATACTACCTTTTATTCAGCAGGAGCACAAAAGGACTGAGAGCGCTGCCGTGGCCAGAGACGGGACTTGTACAGAAACAATGATTAGATCCATAATGAAGGAAAGCAATGCATAAAGACTTTATTCCATACTCAAAGTACCATATCAAAACGCAATGCAATACACTGCGTGTGCGGTTGAGTGATCTTTTGAAGAAATGTAGCGTTGCAACACCAGGGATAGACTGCAATGTATCTCTGTCGTTGCAGCCCTCTGATGCTCCCTGCTGCCGGCGTCACAACAGTGTCTGCATTTTTCACAAATAGAGTTTGGAGAGACGTTGTCAGTGTCTGTATGTTGCTTAAATTCTCCCAAACAGTGGGCGCTAAGGATCAGGGCACGGCAGACCATTGCAGCCATTGATCTCGAGCAGAAAAAAAAAAAGCTTACAGCACCTGGTATTCCCAGGCGGTCTCCCATCCAAGTACTAACCAGGCCCGACCCTGCTTAGCTTCCGAGATCAGACGAGATCGGGCGTGTTCAGGGTGGTATGGCCGTAAGCGAGTATAGCCGCATCCAAAGTAGGTTTTAAACAGCAGGAGCACATAAGGACTGAGAGCGCTGCCGTGACCATAGACCAGACTTGTACAGAAACAATTATTAGATCAATAATGAAGGAAAGCAATGAATGAATACTTTATTCCGGACTCAAAGTACCATATCAAAACGCAATGCAATACACCGAGTTGGCGTGTGTGCTCGTTTGCGTGAACCTTTGAAGAAACATAGCGTTTCAAACGCTGCGATGGACTGCAGCAGGTCATGCGAAGCAGTCATTCATAGCTCTTATTTCTTTACAACAACATGATCAGGGGAGAGCGCGAACGCAGTCCCCCACTACCAGAAATTATGCAATCGAGATTCCCACATTTGGGGAATTCGCACGGGTCAGCAACAGCCGCAGTGCAATGGCAGAGCCTCACCATGGGTGAACCACCTTCTTGATCATGGTATCTCCCTTGCCAGGTAAGTATGATTAGTACTCGTTCAGATGGGCTGAACGCTGCCCACGCGTGTTCCCTTGGAGAACGGTTGCAAAGAATTCGGAGATGTCTAGACTTTAAAGTCCGTGTTGCAGGGTTTATTTTCCAACAAGTGTGTGCAATTTGCTTGTTCTTAATACAGATTTAAACTGTTATCCATTTTATTTCATGTTGTTAGGTATCACAAAACGGAATGTAATACGACAAAGTAGGTACTATTTTAGCGGTTTGCAATTGATTCTCTTTTCCCCCAGGATAATTAAATATGTTCTATTATTTGCCATGCGGAGCCAGCCAGTCCTGTGAATGTATGCAAATTAGCCATGTGCACCTAACAGAAGAATGACGTAATGTTGAGAACGAGTCATACTAAAAAGGGAGAGCAATCGACAGCTAAACCAGACTGTATCAATCACACACTTTGGGTCCATTCTAACTTATGATAAGAGGCTAGTCTTTAAATCTTTGCAGTGACTGAATGTTTATGATAAAACGGATTGTTTTGCATTCGATGAGTGTGTGCGACTGTGCGTTTGTCATTTCCGGCTTCGGCATACCGCATGGTAATGAAGGCCTCGTGGTGAGTTGCTTTCTTAGTGAAGCAGCCTCGCCTTGGAGTTGGATGAGTTGGAGTGATATAAGTTGTCAGTGTCTGTATGTTGCTTAAATTCTCCCAAACAGTTGGCGCTAAGGATCAGGGCACGGCAGACCATTGCAGCCATTGATCTCGAGCAGAAAAAAAAAAAAGCTTACAGCACCTGGTATTCCCAGGCGGTCTCCCATCCAAGTACTAACCAGGCCCGACCCTGCTTAGCTTCCGAGATCAGACGAGATCGGGCTTGATCAGGGTGGTTTGGCCGTATCCAAATGTTACCGGGTCCATACTAGCTTTCACACAGCAGGAGCACATAAGGACTGAGAGCGCTGCCGTGGCCAGAGACGGGACTTGTACAGAAACAATGATTAGATCCATAATGAAGGAAAGCAATGCATAAAGACTTTATTCCAGACTCAAAGTATCATATCAAAACGCAATGCAATACACTGCGTGTGCGGTTGAGTGATCTTTTGAAGAAATGTAGCGTTGCAACACCAGGGATAGACTGCAATGTATCTCTGTCGTTGCAGCCCTCTGATGCTCCATGCTGCCGGCGTCACAACAGTGTCTGCATTTTTCACAAATAGAGTTTGGAGAGATGTTGTCAGTGTCTGTATGTTGCTTAAATTCTCCCAAACAGTGGGCGCTAAGGATCAGGGCACGGCAGACCATTGCAGCCATTGATCTCGAGCAGAAAAATAAAAATGCTTACAGCACCTGGTATTCCCAGGCGGTCACCCATCCAAGTACTAACCAGGCCCGACCCTGCTTAGCTTCCGAGATCAGACGAGATCGGGCGTGATCAGGGTGGTATGGCCGTACGCAAATGTTATCGGGTCCATACTACCTTTTATTCAGCAGGAGCACAAAAGGACTGAGAGCGCTGCCGTGGCCAGAGACGGGACTTGTACAGAAACAATGATTCGATCCATAATGAAGGAAAGCAATGCATAAAGACTTTATTCCCTACTCAAAGTACCATATCAAAACGCAATGCAATACACTGCGTGTGCGGTTGAGTGATCTTTTGAAGAAATGTAGCGTTGCAACACCAGGGATAGACTGCAATGTATATCTGTCGTTGCAGCCCTCTGATGCTCCCTGCTGCCGGCGTCACAACAGTGTCTGCATGTTTCACAAATAGAGTTTGGAGAGACGTTGTCGGTGTCTGTATGTTGCTTAAATTCTCCCAAACAGTGGGCGCTAAAGATCAGGGCACGGCAGACCATTGCAGCCATTAATCTCGAGCAGAAAAATAAATATGCTTACAGCACCTGGTATTCCCAGGCGGTCACCCATCCAAGTACTAACCAGGCCCGACCCTGCTTAGCTTCCGAGATCAGACGAGATCGGGCGTGATCAGGGTGGTATGGCCGTACGCAAATGTTACCGGGTCCATACTACCTTTTATTCAGCAGGAGCACAAAAGGACTGAGAGCGCTGCCGTGGCCAGAGACGGGACTTGTACAGAAACAATGATTAGATCCATAATGAAGGAAAGCAATGCATAAAGACTTTATTCCATACTCAAAGTACCATATCAAAACGCAATGCAATACACTGCGTGTGCGGTTGAGTGATCTTTTGAAGAAATGTAGCGTTGCAACACCAGGGATAGACTGCAATGTATCTCTGTCGTTGCAGCCCTCTGATGCTCCCTGCTGCCGGCGTCACAACAGTGTCTGCATTTTTCACAAATAGAGTTTGGAGAGACGTTGTCAGTGTCTGTATGTTGCTTAAATTCTCCCAAACAGTGGGCGCTAAAGATCAGGGCACGGCAGACCATTGCAGCCATTGATCTCGAGCAGAAAAAAAAAAAGCTTACAGCACCTGGTATTCCCAGGCGGTTTCCCATCCAAGTACTAACCAGGCCCGACCCTGCTTAGCTTCCGAGATCAGACGAGATCGGGCGTGTTCATGGTGGTATGGCCGTAAGCGAGTATAGCCGCATCCAAAGTAGCTTTTAAACAGCAGGAGCACATAAGGACTGAGAGCGCTGCCGTGACCATAGACCAGACTTGTACAGAAACAATTATTAGATCAATAATGAAGGAAAGCAATGAATGAATACTTTATTCCGGACTCAAAGTACCATATCAAAACGCAATGCAATACACCGAGTTGGCGTGTGTGCTCGTTTGCGTGAACCTTTGAAGAAACATAGCGTTTCAAACGCTGCGATGGACTGCAGCAGGTCAAGCGAAGCAGTCATTCATAGCTCTTATTTCTTTACAACAACATGATCAGGGGAGAGCGCGAACGCAGTCCCCCACTACCAGAAATTATGCAATCGAGATTCCCACATTTGGGGAATTCGCACGGGTCAGCAACAGCCGCAGTGCAATGGCCGAGCCTCACCATGGGTGAACCACCTTCTTGATCATGGTATCTCCCTTGCCAGGTAAGTATGATTAGTACTCGTTCAGATGGGCTGAACGCTGCCCACGCGTGTTCCCTTGGAGAACGGTTGCAAAGAATTCGGAGATGTCTAGACTTTAAAGTCCGTGTTGCAGGGTTTATTTTCCAACAAGTGTGTGCAATTTGCTTGTTCTTAATACAGATTTAAACTGTTATCCATTTTATTTCATGTTGTTAGGTATCACAAAACGGAATGTAATACGACAAAGTAGGTACTATTTTAGCGGTTTGCAATTGATTCTCTTTTCCCCCAGGATAATTAAATATGTTCTATTATTTGCCATGCGGAGCCAGCCAGTCCTGTGAATGTATGCAAATTAGCCATGTGCACCTAACAGAAGAATGACGTAATGTTGAGAACGAGTCATACTAAAAAGGGAGAGCAATCGACAGCTAAACCAGACTGTATCAATCACACACTTTGGGTCCATTCTAACTTATGATAAGAGGCTAGTCTTTAAATCTTTGCAGTGACTGAATGTTTATGATAAAACGGATTGTTTTGCATTCGATGAGTGTGTGCGACTGTGCGTTTGTCATTTCCGGCTTCGGCATACCGCATGGTAATGAAGGCCTCGTGGTGAGTTGCTTTCTTAGTGAAGCAGCCTCGCCTTGGAGTTGGATGAGTTGGAGTGATATAAGTTGTCAGTGTCTGTATGTTGCTTAAATTCTCCCAAACAGTGGGCGCTAAGGATCAGGGCACGGCAGACCATTGCAGCCATTGATCTCGAGCAGAAAAATAAATATGCTTACAGCACCTGGTATTCCCAGGCGGTCACCCATCCAAGTACTAACCAGGCCCGACCCTGCTTAGCTTCCGAGATCAGACGAGATCGGGCGTGATCAGGGTGGTTTGGCCGTACGCAAATGTTACCGGGTCCATACTACCTTTTATTCAGCAGGAGCACAAAAGGACTGAGAGCGCTGCCGTGGCCAGAGACGGGACTTGTACAGAAACAATGATTAGATCCATAATGAAGGAAAGCAATGCATAAAGACTTTATTCCATACTCAAAGTACCATATCAAAACGCAATGCAATACACTGCGTGTGCGGTTGAGTGATCTTTTGAAGAAATGTAGCGTTGCAACACCAGGGATAGACTGCAATGTATCACTGTCGTTGCAGCCCTCTGATGCTCCCTGCTGCCGGCGTCACAACAGTGTCTGCATGTTTCACAAATAGAGTTTGGAGAGACGTTGTCAGTGTCTGTATGTTGCTTAAATTCTCCCAAACAGTGGGCGCTAAAGATCAGGGCACGGCAGACCATTGCAGCCATTGATCTCGAGCAGAAAAATAAATATGCTTACAGCACCTGGTATTCCCAGGCGGTCACCCATCCAAGTACTAACCAGGCCCGACCCTGCTTAGCTTCCGAGATCAGACGAGATCGGGCGTGATCAGGGTGGTATGGCCGTACGCAAATGTTATCGGGTCCATACTACCTTTTATTCAGCAGGAGCACAAAAGGACTGAGAGCGCTGCCGTGGCCAGAGACGGGACTTGTACAGAAACAATGATTCGATCCATAATGAAGGAAAGCAATGCATAAAGACTTTATTCCCTACTCAAAGTACCATATCAAAACGCAATGCAATACACTGCGTGTGCGGTTGAGTGATCTTTTGAAGAAATGTAGCGTTGCAACACCAGGGATAGACTGCAATGTATATCTGTCGTTGCAGCCCTCTGATGCTCCCTGCTGCCGGCGTCACAACAGTGTCTGCATGTTTCACAAATAGAGTTTGGAGAGACGTTGTCGGTGTCTGTATGTTGCTTAAATTCTCCCAAACAGTGGGCGCTAAAGATCAGGGCACGGCAGACCATTGCAGCCATTAATCTCGAGCAGAAAAATAAATATGCTTACAGCACCTGGTATTCCCAGGCGGTCACCCATCCAAGTACTAACCAGGCCCGACCCTGCTTAGCTTCCGAGATCAGACGAGATCGGGCGTGATCAGGGTGGTATGGCCGTACGCAAATGTTACCGGGTCCATACTACCTTTTATTCAGCAGGAGCACAAAAGGACTGAGAGCGCTGCCGTGGCCAGAGACGGGACTTGTACAGAAACAATGATTAGATCCATAATGAAGGAAAGCAATGCATAAAGACTTTATTCCATACTCAAAGTACCATATCAAAACGCAATGCAATACACTGCGTGTGCGGTTGAGTGATCTTTTGAAGAAATGTAGCGTTGCAACACCAGGGATAGACTGCAATGTATCTCTGTCGTTGCAGCCCTCTGATGCTCCCTGCTGCCGGCGTCACAACAGTGTCTGCATTTTTCACAAATAGAGTTTGGAGAGACGTTGTCAGTGTCTGTATGTTGCTTAAATTCTCCCAAACAGTGGGCGCTAAAGATCAGGGCACGGCAGACCATTGCAGCCATTGATCTCGAGCAGAAAAAAAAAAAGCTTACAGCACCTGGTATTCCCAGGCGGTCTCCCATCCAAGTACTAACCAGGCCCGACCCTGCTTAGCTTCCGAGATCAGACGAGATCGGGCGTGTTCATGGTGGTATGGCCGTAAGCGAGTATAGCCGCATCCAAAGTAGCTTTTAAACAGCAGGAGCACATAAGGACTGAGAGCGCTGCCGTGACCATAGACCAGACTTGTACAGAAACAATTATTAGATCAATAATGAAGGAAAGCAATGAATGAATACTTTATTCCGGACTCAAAGTACCATATCAAAACGCAATGCAATACACCGAGTTGGCGTGTGTGCTCGTTTGCGTGAACCTTTGAAGAAACATAGCGTTTCAAACGCTGCGATGGACTGCAGCAGGTCAAGCGAAGCAGTCATTCATAGCTCTTATTTCTTTACAACAACATGATCAGGGGAGAGCGCGAACGCAGTCCCCCACTACCAGAAATTATGCAATCGAGATTCCCACATTTGGGGAATTCGCACGGGTCAGCAACAGCCGCAGTGCAATGGCCGAGCCTCACCATGGGTGAACCACCTTCTTGATCATGGTATCTCCCTTGCCAGGTAAGTATGATTAGTACTCGTTCAGATGGGCTGAACGCTGCCCACGCGTGTTCCCTTGGAGAACGGTTGCAAAGAATTCGGAGATGTCTAGACTTTAAAGTCCGTGTTGCAGGGTTTATTTTCCAACAAGTGTGTGCAATTTGCTTGTTCTTAATACAGATTTAAACTGTTATCCATTTTATTTCATGTTGTTAGGTATCACAAAACGGAATGTAATACGACAAAGTAGGTACTATTTTAGCGGTTTGCAATTGATTCTCTTTTCCCCCAGGATAATTAAATATGTTCTATTATTTGCCATGCGGAGCCAGCCAGTCCTGTGAATGTATGCAAATTAGCCATGTGCACCTAACAGAAGAATGACGTAATGTTGAGAACGAGTCATACTAAAAAGGGAGAGCAATCGACAGCTAAACCAGACTGTATCAATCACACACTTTGGGTCCATTCTAACTTATGATAAGAGGCTAGTCTTTAAATCTTTGCAGTGACTGAATGTTTATGATAAAACGGATTGTTTTGCATTCGATGAGTGTGTGCGACTGTGCGTTTGTCATTTCCGGCTTCGGCATACCGCATGGTAATGAAGGCCTCGTGGTGAGTTGCTTTCTTAGTGAAGCAGCCTCGCCTTGGAGTTGGATGAGTTGGAGTGATATAAGTTGTCAGTGTCTGTATGTTGCTTAAATTCTCCCAAACAGTGGGCGCTAAGGATCAGGGCACGGCAGACCATTGCAGCCATTGATCTCGAGCAGAAAAATAAATATGCTTACAGCACCTGGTATTCCCAGGCGGTCACCCATCCAAGTACTAACCAGGCCCGACCCTGCTTAGCTTCCGAGATCAGACGAGATCGGGCGTGATCAGGGTGGTTTGGCCGTACGCAAATGTTACCGGGTCCATACTACCTTTTATTCAGCAGGAGCACAAAAGGACTGAGAGCGCTGCCGTGGCCAGAGACGGGACTTGTACAGAAACAATGATTAGATCCATAATGAAGGAAAGCAATGCATAAAGACTTTATTCCATACTCAAAGTACCATATCAAAACGCAATGCAATACACTGCGTGTGCGGTTGAGTGATCTTTTGAAGAAATGTAGCGTTGCAACACCAGGGATAGACTGCAATGTATCACTGTCGTTGCAGCCCTCTGATGCTCCCTGCTGCCGGCGTCACAACAGTGTCTGCATGTTTCACAAATAGAGTTTGGAGAGACGTTGTCAGTGTCTGTATGTTGCTTAAATTCTCCCAAACAGTGGGCGCTAAAGATCAGGGCACGGCAGACCATTGCAGCCATTGATCTCGAGCAGAAAAATAAATATGCTTACAGCACCTGGTATTCCCAGGCGGTCACCCATCCAAGTACTAACCAGGCCCGACCCTGCTTAGCTTCCGAGATCAGACGAGATCGGGCGTGATCAGGGTGGTATGGCCGTACGCAAATGTTATCGGGTCCATACTACCTTTTATTCAGCAGGAGCACAAAAGGACTGAGAGCGCTGCCGTGGCCAGAGACGGGACTTGTACAGAAACAATGATTAGATCCATAATGAAGGAAAGCAATGCATAAAGACTTTATTCCATACTCAAAGTACCATATGAAAACGCAATGCAATACACTGCGTGTGCGGTTGAGTGATCTTTTGAAGAAATGTAGCGTTGCAACACCAGGGATAGACTGCAATGTATCTCTGTCGTTGCAGCCCTCTGATGCTCCCTGCTGCCGGCGTCACAACAGTGTCTGCATGTTTCACAAATAGAGTTTGGAGAGACGTTGTCGGTGTCTGTATGTTGCTTAAATTCTCCCAAACAGTGGGCGCTAAAGATCAGGGCACGGCAGACCATTGCAGCCATTGATCTCGAGCAGAAAAATAAATATGCTTACAGCACCTGGGATTCCCAGGCGGTCACCCATCCAAGTACTAACCAGGCCCGACCCTGCTTAGCTTCCGAGATCAGACGAGATCTGGCGTGATCAGGGTGGTATGGCCGTACGCAAATGTTACCGGGTCCATACTAGCTTTCATACAGCAGGAGCACATATGGACTGAGAGCGCTGCCGTGGCCAGAGACGGGACTTGTACAGAAACAATGATTAGATCCATAATGAAGGAAAGCAATGCATAAAGACTTTATTCCAGACTCAAAGTACCATTTCAAAACGCAATGCAATACGCTGCGTGTGCGGTTGAGTGATCTTTTGAAGAAATGTTGCGTTGCAACACCAGGGATAGACTGCAATGTATCACTGTCGTTGCAGCCCTCTTATGCTCCCTGCTGCCGGCGTCACAACAGTGTCTGCATGTTTCACAAATAGAGTTTGGAGAGACGTTGTCAGTGTCTGTATGTTGCTTAAATTCTCCCAAACAGTGGGCGCTAAAGATCAGGGCACGGCAGACCATTGCAGCCATTGATCTCGAGCAGAAAAATAAAAATGCTTACAGCACCTGGTATTCCCAGGCGGTCACCCATCCAAGTACTAACCAGGCAACCCGGTATCACGCCATTGCGTGCTCCTGCGCACGAACGTTAATCTATTGAAGCGTGTTCCCGAGCACGATAGTCCGACTTTTTGCGTGCTACACAAAACGAAATGTAAACCAATGCATTCTGAATGGGAGTGTTCTAAGACAATTAACGTTCTCCACAAAACGCTACGAGAGAGAGAGAAAGAGAACGGGAGGGTCAGAGAGAGAGAGAGAGAGCGAGAGAGAGGCTTCAGAAAGGGTGTGAGCAGATAGTACAGTGCACCCTAGTTATGTTTATGCCAAAACCTATATATATAATTAGGCTATAATTATATTATTTAGCGTGTAATGAGACAATCTATAGCCAAATTGTCGAAGATGCCCGAGAATCTTTCGGGATATCAGCATGGGAAATCGGCGAATCAGACCCATGAATCTATTGTAGCGACCCTGGGACAGTTAAATAGTTTGTGTGTTATGTGTTACATTATATTTCGTTGTCCGTTATGCCAGTTGTTCTATGTGCATGTATTGTAATGTTATTCTTGTCAAACAGCGTGTGGGGCGAATCATTAGGTCAGCTGGGGGAGGGCCTTGGAAGAACAGGAGGGTGGGGGCCTGCACGCGAGTGAGACCGTGTTGCCGGGGTAACCGGGGTTTGTTTGGGTCCGGTTTTCAGCTGTTGGTTTCAATGTTGTTACAATGTTACGGGTTTCAGTGACCTGGTTTTTGGTCCATTAAAACTACCTTCAACTAATGACTCGACATGATTATGTCACCGGCGAGGTCGTTACACTATAAAGAAACACGTCATCTCAAGCGGGAGAGAAAGTTTGCGGTGCTGGTTTGTGTCACCAACCCAGCAACCCAGTCGCCAAGAAAAAACGTTGACAGTGCACGTTTCCATGAACACTGGATACGTAGCATTTCAACGTAAAAAATAGCGTGTTATACCTACAGTATCCACGTGTGCCGCTGTGGAGGCGGGTTTCGGGGTTTGGGACACGATTGTTTAGGGGGGGGGGGAGACTGTTGTTGACCGGGGAGGGGGGGGGGGGGGGGGAGACACGTTTGTTGAGGGGGGGGGGGGACACACGATTGTAGGGGGGGGGGGGGGGGGGACACACCAACCCAGCAACCCAGTCGCCAAGAAAAAACGTTGACGGTGCACGTTTCCATGAACACTGGATACGTAGCATTTCAACGTAAAAAATAGCGTGTTATACCTACAGTATCCACGTGTGCCGCTGTGGAGGCGGGTTTCGGGGTTTGGGACACGATTGTTTAGGGGGGGGGGGGGAGACTGTTGTTGACCGGGGAGGGGGGGGGGGGGGGGGGGGGAAGACACGTTTGTTGAGGGGGACGACGACACACGATTGTAGGGGGGGGGACACACGTTAGTTGAAGGGGGGGGGGGGGGGGGGGGGGGGGGGGGGGACACGTTTGTTGAGGGGGGGAGACACGTTTGTATCCTAACAACAAAACAAGTTAACAAAAGCCCCATTTGTCAACTGAGAACCCCAATTCCCAGAATCCCCCGCGGCTCCGGAACACGGCGTAGCTTATATTAATCTTTATTATCTGAATGGGAAATGCAATATTTTAGGACAGATACACCATTAAACGCGTTTCTAATGACATTTCTAGCGAGAAATGTACATTTTCCTTACATAATCTTCAGTCAGTGAATGTGTATGATCTTTATTAATCTTTATTATCTGAATGGGAAATGCAATATTTTAGGACAGATACACCATTAAACGCGTTTCTAATGACTTTTCTAGCGAGAAATGTACATTTTCCTTACATAATCTTCAGTCAGTGAATGTGTATGATCTTTATTAATCTTTATTATCTGAATGGGAAATGCAATATTTTAGGACCGATTCACCGTTAAACGTGTTTCTAATAACATTTCTAGCGAGAAATATACTTTTTACTTGCATAATCTTTAGTCAGTGATTGTGTCTGATCTTTAGTTTTATAGTTATTAGGATTTGATCGGCTCGCTCGCATGTTTCAACGACGTCAGGTTGCTTTCGCTAAACTAGCAGCTCACGTGCTTCCTGCGTTTGTGTTATTAAACTGTTACTTTATGTAACTTTTAATGATATCATCTTGTTAGAAACACGTATATCTGAGAGCCAACCCAGTCGCCAAAAGCATACGTTGACAGTGTACTTTTCGTGAACACTGGATTACGTCGCATTTCAACATAAAATAGCGTGTTATACACACACACACACACACACGCACGCACACGCACAGACACACACGCGCGCGCACACACACACACACACACACACACACACACACACACACACATACACACACACACACACACACACAGTATCTTGTACAAAGATTTTTAGATTTCTTCTTTGTAAAACTTGAAAAATAAAGTAAGTTTTGGCTTTGGAAAAGTAATTATTTCCCTTATTATACAAATAGGCTATGCTGTTAAGGCTGCCGTGTTCCAATACCTGTACTTCCATGAGTATACTTAAAGGAAGTATACTATCCGTACTATCTACTACGTTAATTTTTCAGATGTGAGTGCTGTTCCAAATCGAGTACTCCGTGGTGCACTAACCGGAAATTACGATCACGACTGCCGCCGTGGCTCCTCCCCCGCAATAAACATCCCGCTTTGAAAGGTGAACTCTTTACGCCTAGCAGCTATAAAAAACTATAAAAACTAAAAAATGACTCTATTAATGCAGGCTATGTGGAAAATGCGCCGACTTTGGCTCAGCCTGGCTCCGACTCTTCCGCTACGTATACATATGTGTAATCCAGCACATATAAAGACGGGGACCAGAAAATAATTACTTTCTCTCCATTGAAACCCATTCATATTTTTCGATCTCAGAGGTCCCATGAGGGGCCTACCGGAAGGGGCGAACTTACGAGCTCTATGACGCTGCTCTCGAGCGACATATAGATAGGACTGCTAATCTTACAAGCATTCTCAAGATCGATTGTCGGCAGTAGTTCTATTCATTCTATCGCTGTAACTTTTCTCTCGTGTTGCTATGGACAAGTTGTTTGACCTGGATCTCCGTGACCCCCGCACAGAAGGAAGACACCTTGCCGTTGGGTTGATGCATGACCAATTCCTTGCAGAAGCCATGGTAACAACCTTTTGTACATTAACTGAACTTGAACTTGTACATGAAATGAATGTTTCAGTACCTCAGAAACTCCGTCTAACAAGATGTTGGACTTAAACACACAGGAGGCTGCGGAGAATGTCAATCGGGCAAGATCTGGAGGGGATTCACCACGGAGCTCAACCAAACGGAGCGGACGCGGCAAGGCCAGAGGGAGACGTGGAGGCCGTGCGGGCCATACAGGCCGTGCAGACCGATGGAGTGGCCTAACTACAGGTTTGTTTATGTGCAAATTCAGATTAGTTTAATTTGGTGACAAACAATTACCCATGGCAATTAGGGATGGGTCAGAATTTTCTATTATTCGATTTTTCGTTCCCGTGGGTCAAAGTCGATTTGTAACATTTGGACTGTTAAAGGTTGGGTATGGGATTTGCGAAACGCCAGCAGATTTTGAAAATACACAACTCAAATGGTCCTACCCCCTCTCCTTCAACGCTGACTCTACCCATTCCAAGTACAAGTACATGGGAGCGGGGGAGAGGGAGTGCCGTACGACCGTTTGATTGACGTACTTACTGTCAAATGAGTTTCTTGCAGCAGTGCAAGCACTTGAGTGTCTGCCGTAGAGATATATTAATCTGTCATGTACTGTTTAACAGGCATGGACACTGAGGTGTTGGCACTTCCTTCAGAGGATTCCTTGCCCTTACCCAGAGCACAGCAAAATCCTCAAGAGATGTTTGGTAAATATACAGTGTTTAATTCTGAAATCCAAATACTGTATATAGAATGTAGATCATTTGGTTATATTTTATTTGCAGAACAAAACATGGAGAGGCTTTCTGCCTTACTGGATTCAAGCCCCTGTCCTGCTGAGCCTGAGAGAAGCGCAGCATCATCGTGGTCTGTTAGGCAGCAGAAAGCCTCTGACCGTTGGGAGGAAGCACGGCCGTACCACCTCAGATGCCTTTTGGAATCTGAGGCTGTTGGCAAGCCATTGTGTTGCTTCTGCCACAAGCCGGCTGTTATAAGGTTGGATGTTCATCAATCAAATAATAGAATGTATCTATGTACACTAAAAAAAGTATATCATATAAATTGAGTGACTTGACTTGAGTGTTTTGTCTGCTTAGGTGCAGAGAGTGCCTTCCGGAGCAGTGGTTTTGTGGGGCCTGCGACATGCATAACCACAGCAAACGGCCACTCCACAACAGGGACAGCGTGGTGGATGGCTTCTTTAAAGCCTTTCCCCCATCCACATGTATCTCAAGAGGAGAGACTGGAATATATGCCACACATGAGCAAGGTAAGGTCTGACAAATCTACCTGTCTAGACTTCCTGATCCTTATCTTGTTTATTCAGTCTGCTGCCATATACAGAATGTTCACTTTTCTTTTCGACAGATCGCATTTTACCCACAATGCCAGCACAGCACTGCACCTGCCAGGTCCCTAGCTTCACAGTGGAAGCTGGGAAACCAGTCATCTTGATTACCATCAATGGTAGAAACCAGTTCTCTATTTAGACTTCTGTTAGTCTAATATACAATATGTGTCAATGATTATGACTAATGTTGTTTTTTTCGTTAGGGCGTTATGATTTGCATTTGCCACGTTATGTGTGCCAAACATGCCTGCAGCAGTGGGCCCCTGATGTGAGAGACCTAGTCAGGAGTGGATATTGGCCAGCTTCTGCAAATGCTTCCACAATCTACACGGTGGACCTCCTCAACACCTTTCAGGAGCTGAAGTTGATCTCACCTGGATTCTCCAGGCAAGCCCTTGCAAAAATGCTGGAACATCGCACACTGTGTGCAGGAAGAGTAAGTGACATCAGCAATACTATTTATTATGCTCACCAATATTGTCAGCAATTTTTTTATTTTTTTTTTGACTATCTCAAAAATGTTTTCCATATTCTGATATACTTTCTAGTCTGGACAGATCAACGGGGATGCCCTGCAGAGGAGCTTTCTTGAGTTTGCATACGCCTCCTTTGAGAAAGACCAGCTCTGCTGTGATACCCCTTTCACCTGCCCTGCCTGCACACCTGAAATGGTAGCAGTGTCAGCAGATGGCAACAGGAAGCTTTATCGCTTTGGCCATACTGGAAGGTGCACTTTAAGTTCTCTGTGGTAATTGAGTCGTGACTGTAAGTGACAACAAGAGTAGGTAATGGATGTTATATATTTTTCCCCTAGATCTAATGACACTCCCTTTTTTGATGGGCTATTTCTAGCCAAAGACAGTGAGGTGTCTGATTTTGTCAACACAATACAGATGGCGGTGAAGAATGTAAGTTTAAGCTAAGTTTAAACACTCAAATAGTTCTGTTACTAAAGGAATCATTGCATTTCCTGGACTTCTAGAAGTATTCCATACTCCCTACTCTTTTGTCGTGAATTACATTAACAATATGTGTATGCACTATATTCACAGATAAAGGGGAGAGGCACATGTGGAGACTCTCAATGGGCAGCAGCAAGGGAGACCTCTAGGCGGGCCTCTAAACTGGATGAGGAAGGCGTTGAGGTTGCGGTGTGTCGGCATGGCTTCCTTTTAAAAGCCCTTAACATGTACCGAGGAGAGATATTTGCGTATCCTATGTATCTCCAAAGGGAGCTTCTCCCAAGCAAGGCACAGTTTTTTGCTATGGATGTGGCATGCAAATACTGGCCATACCTACAAAAAGTTGCTTCGGTCATTCCAGCTCTCAAGAGCCTCACAGAAATGAAGCCCTTCCTGAGCATCATGCATGCAAGAGCTCATGCTACCAAGTGTGAGGTATGTCTGTTATCTGTTATTTTCAAATGAATACGCCATGTGTTACTATAGGAATGGACAGCTTTAAGCTGAATTCCTTTTCCATAATATTTGTCCACGTTTTCCAACTGCTTCATTGGCTCTAATGAACCCCAAATCCACCCATCCTTGCAACAGATAAAATGGAGTGGTCGGAATCAGAAGGGAGCAGGCACAACTGCCGGTGAGGAGGTGGAGCAAATAAACAGCTACCTCTCCCGTTGTGCCCTGACAACAAAGTACATGTCAAAAGCAGGTAAGTCACTTTGGTCTGAGTTTATGCTATCATCTAATATTGCTCATAGATTGCAGAACATAATGTAATTCTCCTTATACCAGCACGTGTGGACATGCTCACTGTGCATGCAATGGGTTGGAACCATCACAAAGCAGAGACGCTACACAAGGCCCTCTCCACAAGATATGTGAAGGTATGTTTCATATTCATGTATGTTTTTGTGCCAGTTGTTAGGCAGACTGAGTTCCTATTGTAATTATTGTAAATATTTTAGACATCTAAAAGGGCAGAAGAAGAGGCAGAGAGGCTGTCACAACTGCAGAAGGACCTGCAGTGCTCAAATGCAATGGCTGTACAGTGGATTGCTGAAGTCAAGGAATGGGCAGAGAGCGGTGAGGACAGAACAATATACATGCCTTTTTGCAGTTTCCTTACAGACATTTGTGTTCAAACGGTAATCAAAATAATACACAATCAGTGAAGCATTAGTGCTGCAAAAATCTAGAAAACTCGGTTGCATTGTATAGAATACAGTACACTGAGCTTAATTTCACCCTAACGGATATCTACAGAGACCCCAGTAACGGGTCTGCACGTTCTCCAGCAGTCCATTGAGGGTCTCCATCTGGGTCTAAAGCAACAGAAACAAACCCTCTACCGTCAGAATGGTATGTAGGCTTTTTCTTGAGTTATCCGGTATACCTAACAATGTATCTATATTGTTTTTAATATAACCTATACAAGGTTTTTGTGTCTGCATATTACGTTTCTCCTAAACAATCTAGACAGCAACAAGCTTCGCCATCGTCTCCGAAGAAAGTTGACGGAAGACAAAAAGCGCCTTCTCCAGGAGATTGATAAATACAACAGTCTTGTTGCAGACCTCTCCAAAAGGATTGATGTGGCCTTGGTTGACCACTCTTTGGCTGGACAGAGCACTGGCGCAATATGGCCATGGGAGGACTATGGCAGTGGTATGCATTTTTCAATGCTTTTAAAATGTCATGCAGTATATCGGAATAGTGAACTATCCTGAAATGATATATTAAATATAATGGTGGTTTTGTAATATATAAAACGATTTTGGGAAAGAAACATCATTTCTAAATTCTGTTTCCATTATGGTTGCATTGCTAAATGTTATGCCAGATACTCATGTATTGATCTTAATATTTTGGATCATTAGTAACAATCGGGGTCAAGAAACGACTGCACGACCAGGAAATGCTGAAAACACGGCTGGAAGAGGAGCTCCCTATCCTGGTGTTGGAGATGGCCCAGCACTGTACGTGGTTGCAGAACCTGGGAGTGGCCCTCAAGACGGAGCTTGCAAGATACGGTAAGTTAAAGACAAGTTTTGGGGATCCCATTTAATGTATTCAATTAGTGGGGGATGTTTCAATATATATTAACGTCGTTGGGTTTTCTGTCCTCTACTTGTAGAAGATGAAAATGGACTTCACTGTCTCTTGGCAAGAAGACTTGCGGAAGTGGAAGAACGACATCAAATGGTCCTGCAGCGGTATAAGACTGCTCTAGGTCCATTGGCCTCTGTCCTCCTTGATGTTTGTGAGGAAGAGGAATGTGATCCGATGGGCCTGGTCAGTCCAGACACCAGCGAGGATGAGGAAGATGCAAGAGAACAAGCAACTTAGTTGATGGTGTGGTTTCGTGCCTCGCTTGATGTACACAAATGATCATTGTTATTGCTATGTTTAAAATAAAAAAATAAAAAAATCTATCTCTTCAATTCAAGATGGGGTGGGTGAGAATAAATAGTGCTATAACCTCACTAGCCTTATTGACATGGACACATCTGTTCCGCATAGATTTCTATGCACGAGACTTAACGGACACTTTTGTTACTGCCATGTATACAGTACATTCGGATCACATTTTAGGAAGAGATCTATGACGCATAGAAATCTATGCGGATCAGATGTGCCATGTAAACGCGGATACTATGAATTTCATTCATATATACAATTTCAGAAGTGGATGAGATTCGAGAAATATCTTGTTATAATGAAAAAGAATGTCAAGGTTTGGGGGTTGATGAAAAACTACTTTGAACCTTTGTGGTATGGCAACCCAGTCGCCAAAAGCATACGTTGACAGTCACTTTAAGGACAAGTTATGAGAGAAATGCACATTAACTTTTTGTTATCTCATAAGCGGTGTGGTGCCGGCTCCTTTTGACCTTTTGACCCCAGACTTCAAAAACGTGTCCACAGGCCAGCTGTGTCTACCCACCTTAAGCCACAAATGTACACCTACATCCCACAGTAAATGGGGACTAGAAACATAACCTCTGTCATATACATTTACTCTACTGTTGGAGGTCACGCCCCTTTTTCCACCTTTTCGAGATAGCTAGAGATGCTAAAATGTTTACACACATTTCCCGGGGCCCCGTGTACGACATATCCGAGATTTGGAGTTCTAGCCCTTAGAGAAAAAAAGTTTTCCCAAATGGAGTGTCATTTGGACAAAGCCCCTCAGAAGTGTAGCCTGCAAGACCTAATGGTTCAGAATGTGGTGGAAAAAGTTTTTGAGATAGGAAGGTCCTACCGCCCTGAAATTTTAATACCTTATTCTAGGGCCTAACTGGGACCTCCGCACCGAAACTTGGCCCGGTCGGACCCCGAGGGCAGGAAGGGGGGGCCTGCCCTCGGGGTCTGACCGGGCCAAGTCTCGGACAGGAAGGGCCCCCCCTTCCTGCCCTCGGGGTCCGACCGGGCCAAGTTTCGGTGCGGAGGTCCCAGTTAGGCCCTAGAACAAGGTATTAAAATTTCAGGGCGGTAGGACCTTCCTATCTCAAAAACTGTTTTTCCACCACATTCTGAACCATTAGGTCTTGCAGGCTACACTTCTGAGGGGCTTTGTCCAAATGACACTCCATTTGGGAAAACTTTTTTTCTCTAAGGGCTAGAACTCCAAATCTCGGATATGTCGTACACGGGGCCCCGGGAAATGTGTGTAAACATTTTAGCATCCCTAGCTATCTCGAAAAGGTCGGCAAAGGGGCGTGACCTCCAACAGTACAGTAAATGTACATAAGACAGAGGTTAGTTTCTAGTCCCCATTTTTTGTGGGATGGAGGTGTACATTTGTGGCTAAAGGTGTGTAGACACAGCTGGCCTGTGGCCACGTTTTTGAAGTCGGGGGTCAAAAGGTCAAAAGGAGCCGGCACCACGCCGCTTATGAGATAACAAAAAGTTAATGTGTGTTTCTCTCATAACTTTTTGTCATTATTAAAGAGAGGCCTGATTCTCAGATATGCATGTTGGATGGCTAGGGTGTAGGTTTGGGTAGAACTTCAGACCAAAATCTTGTAAGCGAGCCGCTGGGTGAGGTGCAACAAGATGGAGCACTTGCTGAGTAATTTCTTGTAGGGCCGGTGCGTAAGAGGGCAAACAAGATGTCCTTCAATATCTACGCTTCCAGGCGATTGCAACGGTGCCACACATGAACACATTCAAACATGTTTAATGGTAGTAATTAGCTGTCGAAATTGGAGGCCTTAATCAATAATGACCAGCTATTGATTTGCTTCCCGATAAAAGTTTGTGACAAATGACATGTTATTTAGCATCTACACATTGAGCTGAGTCCAATGACACAAAGCATGACACTCCACGGCCCTACACGGCCCCCTACACTACATGGCCCCTGTATTTTACATGGTACACCTATGGTCTAGGGCATGATCTCTGTGTGGCACAAGGTCGAGCTTGATCTCATTGGACTCAGCTGCTAATGTAGATGCTAAATAACATGTAATTTGTCAGAAAACTCCATCGGGTAGCAAATCTATAGCTGGTTATTATCTATAAAGGCCTCCAAAATCGACAGCTAATTACTACCCTGAAACATAGTCAAATATGGTCATGCATGGCACCGTTGCAATCGCCTCGAAACGTAGATGACAAATGACACCTTGTTTGCCCCGTTACGGGAAGATATTTTCATGGTATATCTTTCTATTTCCTAACCAAGCTCCATTGCCGTCTTTAACCAACGTGGTTTGCCGAGAGTCACGTGACGTTGACGCAGGCCCATTGAAAAGAAAAGGCCCAAAAAACGTAGGCATGTCACATGTTTAAAGCCGTTATTGTAATTAATTAATTTAATATTAAAATATAGGCTATTATATGTATACAATTATTACGTCGTGTAATATTCTATCTATAAGTAGACCATAACTTTTATTCAATTATCGTTATAACATGATCTGTATCTGACCATTGAACATCTTTAACCAAGTTCAGGTATAACCAGACCATATAACAAATATTTATAACATATAAACTAGGCTATACATATAGCATATCATACATTTGGTTACAGGCCAAATTCGGTATAAATGTTACCCTCTGCTGGCCCACAACTAGATCGTCGCGTCCCTAGCAACCTGACGTCTTTGAAACATGCTAGGGAGACCATAAAACTAACTATCGAACAAAAGATCAGACACATTCACTGACTGAAGATTATGCAAGTAAAAAGTATATTTCTCGCTAGAAATGTTATTAGAAACACGTTTAATGGTCAATCTGTCCTAAAATATTGGATATATATATATATATATATATATATATATATATATATATATATATATATATATGCCTAATGCCTTCAGGGCGGCGCTACTGTTCAATCAGGACAAGAACAATGAGGTACTCCCACTCTTTTATCCCTGCA
Organism: Pollachius pollachius; assembly: GCF_949987615.1. NCBI lineage: Eukaryota > Metazoa > Chordata > Actinopteri > Gadiformes > Gadidae > Pollachius > Pollachius pollachius. Next base: position 24,312,655 of record NC_136943.1, read on the forward strand.
ACCATCAGGTTACTAAATGATGACAAAAGTAAGGAGTAGGTGGAGAGCACACCAGTGTTGCTGGGTGTTTCCGGGGGCAGGGTGGTTGTTACTGACGGGCTGAAATGAATTGTGAGTTAAATGTGTGTGTTGGACTGCCTTTGATATATGTTTTTGTCTACCTCCTATTGCTATTTATTGTATTTATTAAGTAATCTATTATGTGAGACTGGAAACTGTGAACGAAATTGCCCATTTTGGGATAAATAAAGTTTTCTAATCTAATCTAATATATATATATATATATACGTAACCATTTCCCCCAAATGCTGGGAGAACGTATCGACCCCTATTGGTGCTATTCCTCCATTCATTTAGATGGGCGGAAGAAACGTGTATCTCTTCACGCTTTGGTCAGGCATAGCGTGACACTGAACACTCCTTGCGAGGTGGACCAATGTATCTATTTCACGCCTTGGCGTGATACCGGGTTGAACAGACTGTTCTGTGTTTATGTGTGGAAAAATAACATCATTACACGGTTCCATAAAATAACATAATCAGCAAAGACAATGGTTTTATTTCCATGCTTTAAACGGCATTCGGGCTGCTAGTTTCAGCGTCCATAGCAACCATCATAGGCTTAGCCACCATGTTTTTCTGTCGAGACAAAATACGTTTTCAGACAAACGTAATTGAGAATGCCGAATAGTTCTCTGGGAACGTAATTTTCATGAGACAGGGTTGTCCTTTAGGGCTTCGGCCTCCTAATTGATCATTGATCAAAACTCTGCCCAATCCTCACCTTCTCTGACGCAGAGAAACTCGTCCACGCCTTAATCCCCTCCAGGCTTGATTACTGTAACAGCCTTCTCATCGGTACACCCTATAACACCTATGGTCCTTAGATTATTATTTATTTTATTGTGTTATTGCCCTTCGTGTTTTGTTGTAGCACTTTGAGATTATTTTTATGAAAAGTGATTTACAAATAAAATGTATTATTATTATTATTGTAGTAGGCTATATTTGAATGCCCTTTCACATATATGAAACCACCACCACACCATGGTTGGTTTGACGTAGCAGCTAACTTAATCATCCAAGAGAATCTGGTGTTTTGGTGTTGAATAAAGATCTATCAGCACAATATTTTAATAATCTGTTGTGACTAAATTGACATTCAGTAGGCCCTGCTTGCACTTGTATGTTTAAAATCAATATTTTCTATACAATATAGCCATTTGCAATTACACCTGGATGCATATCTTAAATACATTGAATGGATTAAATACTCAATTAATTGCTGCTACTACTCTATTAGCTAGAGACCCTTCAGCCCACAACTTTTGAGTTACTTTAACTTTACCCACCATGTACTGCCTACAGACTGGAATTCATATTTATATTAACTGTTGTGTCCATACATATATATATATATATATATATATATATATATATGTGTGTGTGTGTCATTAAGCTCTTAGTGACCACATTTGAATGGCAGGGCAATCATGTATCAGGAGTAGCACCACATTCTAGAAAGACTGAAAATATGTTTTTATTTGAAGAGGGCAGGGGGACTAATTCAAATCTTTTGGCTGCCAGGACCTGGCCCACTCCTTCCCACTGAAAAGAGAACAAATAATATATCAATGAACCGTTTTGTGATGATTGGTCGAACTCCACTTACATAACACACAGTATATACCTACTTTATATTGATTCTCATCTATAAAGGCAATTACAAATCAAGCCCAATCTTTGCACATTTTTGTTCTTGAGCAATACCACACTTTCAAGTCATTTTCTAATAATTCAAGATCTAATAATGTAATAGTGTATGACACATAAGAAAGGGAATGATGAAACCACTTGATAGGAAATCTGGTTGGCAAGTGTGTTTGGTGGAAGAACTACTGTTAAACGTTAAAATAGCAGCAGCTATTTTGCACCAAGATGGTGCAAAATAATATGGTATAATATAGAATACTCGGAAAAGCAATGAAGTGGTTTAAAAAAAACCAGTGAAACAGAAAGAAACCAAATTAAATTCATACCAAACTGGGCAAGGCTGCCAATCAACAAGGACTTCTTTAATGCCCTATCAAGGAAAGGAACCATAAATTCATTAGTAAGATAATAAATTCAGTGTTAGCCTATGAGTTTGATAGACAAAATGCATTGACGGTACTATTCCAAAATATTTATGCAAATTACTTGTATACATGAGTAAATTACATTTACAGTATGCACTTAATATGCATGCTCATGATCAATCAGCGAGAATGTCATTCCTACAGTTAATCACGCATGTGTTTTTGCTGGGTCTTTATGGGTCTGTCAAACCTTTCTCATCCTCTCCTTCCCGTAACCCCTTATTTCGAAGGAGTCACGACCAATATGGTAGGGGCAATCTGAAAATATAAAAAACATGTTTTTCACAACAAAACCATCTATGCTTATCCACTGGCAAATATAAAATACCGCAAATATAAAATCAATAACAGTAATTATTAATACTGTATTAATGCTGTAATCGCTGCTATGAATACACAGGAGAATAATTTACAATTCCATAATTATAAATTGTGTAAAGGGTTTGTCAGTGCTCTGATCGTTACAAACTATTTCATCTTACTCTTCGGTAAAGTCTTGTTCCTTTTTTCAAGCCCCTTCTGGCTGTGATGCTCTGTAGGAAAGAAATGTTGAGGTATTCAAACAAAGACTCAAATGGTCATAACCAACATTCTTATTACAGTCCTTTTTCCAAAATAACTACAATAAATGTAATGCTATGGTGAAAAGAATAGTAGTCAATTAGCAATTCCATCTGTACAGACATTCTGAACATACCTTTTCTCCTCCGCTTCCTCTGCACAGTAGAGACCGCTGTTGGAATGGAAAATAAAATATTACTCATTCAGGCAATGATGTTTATTTGTATGACACTTAGTACCTTCTCATGCATGCTTTAATTGAAAAATCCATACCTGGTCCTTCCGTGTCCGGGTGGGCCACCTCCTCTACCTGCAGGGCCCCCTCCTCCACCTGCAGGGCCCCCTCCTCCACCTGCAGGGCCCCCTCCTCCACCTGCAGGGCCACCTCCTCCACCTGCAGGGCCACCTCCTCCACCTGCAGGGCCACCTCCTCCACCTCCTCCACCTGCAGGGCCACCTCCTCCAACTGCAGGGCCACCTCCTCCCCCTCCTCCACCTGCAGGGCCACCTCCTCCAACTGCAGGGCCACCTCCTCCCCCTCCTCCACCTGCAGGGCCACCTCCTCCCCCTCCTCCACCTGCACGGCCCTGTCCTCCACCTCTCCCATGTCCATGTCCATCTAAGATGACATAAGATAACACTCACTCAAAGTCCAACAGTGGAACTTCAACAGTGCAAGTGTAAATTCAGTTTTAAAAAATATGAAATTAAGACCATACAGATCTATACACATCTATACACATAAATAACCATAAACAAACATGAAAAGAGGTTAGCACTTATACAGCTGACTTAGTATATTGTAATTTGTAGCATAATATATTGGAGTATATATGCAGTATATAACAATATATAGGATTAGCCTCTTTAATTGTCATAGATATTCCTGTATGTCTTCACCTGAGTGGTCCCCCTGCCCTCTTCTGGCCCCTCTGCAGTCCCACTTGCAAAAGGGGTCCATCCTGTGCAAGTTTGAAAAGTGTTGCAAAGGGTTATTAAATTGCAAATGGCAACCAAAAAAATTGTAGCAATAGTTCCATGATAAAAATGAATGTGGTGGACAAATAACAAGATGCAGTTAGTATTTTGGTAAACAAAGCAGAAGGTGTGTGGAATTTATAAAAATAAAGAATCATACCTTGACAAATGTACTCATGGATGGAGCCCATTTTTTTGAGGGACTCCTCCGCAAATGTGGCCAAGGTGCAACGAGGTGTGAACACCTTGACCACATGGCTCTTTTTAGTGGCTTTTCCAAGCAGCAGGACAGGTTTATATCCTGCTGCTTGAAGCTTTTCGAGCTGTAAGGAAATCACAGCATGTTAATGTTTTGCCTGTAGTAATCAAAAAAGACCTACTATTCAAAGCAATAGTGATTCAGACAGTTAAAGGTAGAACATAATTAATCTGAATTGTTTACATACCAGGAGGAACATTTCCTGCTTGACAACAGCCATGTTGTGGTTCTTCTTGCGGGAAGACGCCCACTCTTCCCGCTTAGCCTCAAATTTTCTCAAGGCAATTTTGAGGCGTTCCTTTACAGGCTGGACCATTTTGCAGTGCCTGCAAACCTTTTTAGCGCAAGGCAGAATGGTTTTGCAGGAGGGGCATGTTTTACATGTGCTGCCTGACATATTGAAAGATTACCTAATTTACAAAGACACAGACAAACCGAATAGACAGATAAACAAAACAGATTAGATACACAGATAGTAGATAGATAAGAAAGATTATAGATGTAAAATATTAGCATTGGCAGAGAGATAGTTAAGATGTATGATGCTTATTTGAAGCTGCAGGGAGAAAAAAGTAAATCACTAAAAACAAACTATTTTTTACAAACAGCCGACTACATTGTGTAAATTACCTTCTAACATGATGCTGTGTATGGTACTTATCTAAGCCTTTCTCATTGTTCAATTTCAATTACTAACGAACTAGCTAGCCTACCCGAGGGACAGGTGGCGACGTAGGCCTACATTAGCCTATGAAGCAACGCTTTTGTTATCTGTTATTAGCTGTTAATACCTGTTAATATTCTTTGACAACGGCAATATAATTATTTGCACTATCAACTCCATAATCTTAGTATTTCAAGCATTCAACCGTTTTTAAATAGCAGTCAATCATAGTTGAACTTACGTCACACAAACCAGCACCGCAAATTTTCGGTCACTCCAGAGTTGACGTCTTTCTTTCAACCCGGTGTCACGCGATTGCGTGCTCCTGCGCACGACCGTGTGCGTGTGTGTGTGTGTGCGTGCGTGCGTGTGTGTGTGTGTGTGTCTGTGCGTGTGCGTGCGTGTGTGTGAGTGTGTATAACACGCTATTTTATGTTGAAATGCGACGTAATCCAGTGTTCACGAAAAGTACACTGTCAACGTATGCTTTTGGCGACTGGGTTGGCTCTCAGATATACGTGTTTCTAACAAGATGATATCATTAAAAGTTACATAAAGTAACAGTTTAATAACACAAACGCAGGAAGCACGTGAGCTGCTAGTTTAGCGAAAGCAACCTGACGTCGTTGAAACATGCGAGCGAGCCGATCAAATCCTAATAACTATAAAACTAAAGATCAGACACAATCACTGACTAAAGATTATGCAAGTAAAAAGTATATTTCTCGCTAGAAATGTTATTAGAAACACGTTTAACGGTGAATCGGTCCTAAAATATTGCATTTCCCATTCAGATAATAAAGATTAATAAAGATCATACACATTCACTGACTGAAGATTATGTAAGGAAAATGTACATTTCTCGCTAGAAAAGTCATTAGAAACGCGTTTAATGGTGTATCTGTCCTAAAATATTGCATTTCCCATTCAGATAATAAAGATTAATAAAGATCATACACATTCACTGACTGAAGATTATGTAAGGAAAATGTACATTTCTCGCAAGAAATGTCATTAGAAACGCGTTTAATGGTGTATCTGTCCTAAAATATTGCATTTCCCATTCAGATAATAAAGATTAATATAAGCTACGCTGTGTTCCGGAGCCGCGGGGGATTCTGGGAATTGGGGTTCTCAGTTGACAAATGGGGCTTTTGTTAACTTGTTTTGTTGTTAGGATACAAACGTGTCTCCCCCCCTCAACAAACGTGTCCCCCCCCCCCCCCCCCTTCAACTAACGTGTGTCCCCCCCCCTACAATCGTGTGTCGTCGTCCCCCTCAACAAACGTGTCTCCCCCCCCCCCCCCCCCCCCCCCTCCCCGGTCAACAACAGTCTCCCCCCCCCCCCCCCCTAAACAATCCTGTCCCAAACCCCGAAACCCGCCTCCACAGCGGCACACGTGGATACTGTAGGTATAACACGCTATTTTTTACGTTGAAATGCTACGTATCCAGTGTTCATGGAAACGTGCACCGTCAACGTTTTTTCTTGGCGACTGGGTTGCTGGGTTGGTGTGTTCCCCCCCCCCCCCCCCCCCTACAATCGTGTGTCCCCCCCCCCTCAACAAACGTGTCTCCCCCCCCCCCCCCCTCCCCGGTCAACAACAGTCTCCCCCCCCCCCTAAACAATCGTGTCCCAAACCCCGAAACCCGCCTCCACAGCGGCACACGTGGATACTGTAGGTATAACACGCTATTTTTTACGTTGAAATGCTACGTATCCAGTGTTCATGGAAACGTGCACTGTCAACGTTTTTTCTTGGCGACTGGGTTGCTGGGTTGGTGACACAAACCAGCACCGCAAACTTTCTCTCCCGCTTGAGATGACGTGTTTCTTTATAGTGTAACGACCTCGCCGGTGACATAATCATGTCGAGTCATTAGTTGAAGGTAGTTTTAATGGACCAAAAACCAGGTCACTGAAACCCGTAACATTGTAACAACATTGAAACCAACAGCTGAAAACCGGACCCAAACAAACCCCGGTTACCCCGGCAACACGGTCTCACTCGCGTGCAGGCCCCCACCCTCCTGTTCTTCCAAGGCCCTCCCCCAGCTGACCTAATGATTCGCCCCACACGCTGTTTGACAAGAATAACATTACAATACATGCACATAGAACAACTGGCATAACGGACAACGAAATATAATGTAACACATAACACACAAACTATTTAACTGTCCCAGGGTCGCTACAATAGATTCATGGGTCTGATTCGCCGATTTCCCATGCTGATATCCCGAAAGATTCTCGGGCATCTTCGACAATTTGGCTATAGATTGTCTCATTACACGCTAAATAATATAATTATAGCCTAATTATATATATAGGTTTTGGCATAAACATAACTAGGGTGCACTGTACTATCTGCGCACACCCTTTCTGAAGCCTCTCTCTCGCTCTCTCTCTCTCTCTCTGTCCCTCCCGCTCTCTCTTTCTCTCTCTCTCGTAGCGTTTTGTGGAGAACGTTAATTGTCTTAGAACACTCCCATTCAGAATGCATTGGTTTACATTTCGTTTTGTGTAACACGCAAAAAGTCGGACTATCGTGCTCGGGAACACGCTTCAATAGATTAACGTTCGTGCGCAGGAGCACGCAATGGCGTGATACCGGGTTGCAATACCAGGTCGATGCGTGGAGTGGACGGAGCAAGCCCCTATTCCATCTCCCAGTTCCAAAAAACAATTTAATATATGGTCCCCGGGTAGGGGACGTATCAGATATTAAACTGATAAGAACAGATTTTTTTCATTCGAAAATTTTATTGACACACGTTGCTTTACCTTATCTTTCACATCACATGTTTCCAGTTTCGTTCAATTTTTTTTTTTTTTTTTTTTTTTTTTAAATCATACACAATGTTTTGTTTCTTTTTTTTTTAACAACAAGGAATTGAAAAAATATAACCATCCATAAAACCAAGAATAAAACCTATGTTTTAAAAAGAAAATAAAAACCAACACTAAAAGATGCTGCTGTGCAGGAGCGGGAACACACTTAGTTAAAAGAAATTTAAAAGAAAGTGTACCCCGTCCTGCCCTCCCAACAGCGTCGGTCTCTCGGGACCTGTCGCTCAGAGGATCTCCTCCCCTCTCTGCTCCTTCCCACCTGCCTCTCCCGGAGAGCCAGGCCGCCGCTGCCTCGACCTTTCTGTGTGTGGCTCCGGCTCCCTTCTCCGAATGGGCACAGAGGCGATGTCTTCATTTTGGCTGTGTCCTAGGCCTGCCGCCTGCAGCAACGGCTACTTTTACCGTTGCTGCGGCCATCCGGATCACAGCCAAGGGGGGAATCAGCTTGTGCTTGCTTACCAGCAGGTTTCTGGAGGTCCAAAAGGCGTCTTTAATGGCGGCTAGGGTGAGCCACTGCCTGGGGAAGTTAACTGCAGTATTTTGGCTCACCCCATACAGCACCAATTGGGCTGTCAGGACCTCCCCTGCTGGCAAGTACGGGAATAGTAGGGAGCCGGCCGTTGCCCACTGGTCTCCAGCAGCGCTGCACTCCCAGAGCAGATGCCTCACCGACTCAGGCGCGCCACAACCTGGTCGGGGGCATGTTGCGGATGCGGCCATGCCCCGGGAGTGCATGACGGCTCTGACTGGGAGGATCTCGTGAGCTACCATCCATGACAGGTCCCGGAGTCTGTTGGGGAGGACAGGATGGTTAACGTTTCGCCAAACAGTTGCGGGGTCGCCGAGTGCTAGCCCGCGCACTGGACTTACTGGTTCCCGCTCCTGCACCAGCGCAATCATTAATCGATGGCTTTCTAAAACTTGTACTTCCTCGTTTTCTAGGTTATATTTTTTTAAAAACTTCTTGATAAAAACATAGGACTGGGGCAGGTTAAAAGATACTGGCGTCCTATGGTCAGAAACATAAAAACTGAACTTTTTCAGATAGGAACCCATCCAGAACCGGGTCATTGCTGTGCTTTTTTTTTGGCTGGGTACCGACATTGCATTTTGTATGTGTAGAGCTGCATATCGACTTCCTAGATATAAATTGAGGTCTGGGACTCCTTTTCCCCCTTTTTCTTTAGTTTTCTTCATTTCGTTTCTCTTTAGTCTCTCCCACTTAGACCCCCACAGGAAGTAAAAAATGGCACGTTCTAGATCTAAAAGAACTCTGCGGGGTGGAATAAAAACAGAGCATACCAATAAAAGCAAAGGTAAAATCACTGACTTAATGATTAAAACCTTTCCTTCCATTGTAAGTCCTCTAAGTCCCCAGTATCCCAGTCTCCGCCTCACTTTCCCTACCATGTCCGGCCAATTTTTGGTACCCTCCCCCTCCTTGTCAAATTTGACCCCGAGTATTTTCAACTCGGTCTGCTTCACGGTCAGGGGGAGTCCAGTCGTCTCGGTCACCGTCCATGGTCCATAAAAAAGGGCTTGGGTCTTCTCTCTGTTGAGTTTGGACCCAGAGGCCAGTCCGTAGGAGTCTGTCAAGTCCAGTGCCTTCTGTAATGAACCGATGTCTGTACATAAAATGTTGACGTCGTCCATATATAAAACACATTTGCTAAAAAGTCCCCCACTTCCCGGTATGCCCACCCCTTTAATCCTTTTGTCCCTTCTCAATACCTGTGCCAGTGGTTCTATGCAAGCCACGTAGAGGAGAGCAGATAAAGGACAACCCTGACGGACCCCGCAGTGCAAGTCTACTGCTTTTGTAAGTTGCCCGTTAACAAAGAATTTGCTGGTGATGTCCCGATACAGCAATCCCACCCACTCTACATACCTTTGTGGGAAACCCATTTTAGGCAGTACCTGAAATAGGTACTGGTGCGAGACCCGATCGAAAGCTTTTTCAAAGTCTAAATTTAGGACTACTAGTCTAATGTTTCTGTCTCTCGCATAACAGATGGTGTCTCTAATCAGTACGAGGCTGTCAGTGATCTTTCTCCCCGGTATGCCACAGGTTTGATCCGGGTGGATTACCTCCCCTAAAACAACAGACATTCTGTTGGCTAAAAGTTTGCTAAAAAGTTTACAGTCCACGTTTAAAAGGGTAATAGGTCTCCAGTTCTTCAGGTCAGTCTTGTCGTCTTTCTTGTGTAGTAGTTTCACTATCCCTGATCTAAAACTGTCTGGTAGTCGGCCTAGTCCTTGGAATTCTGTAAAAACAGTCAACAAGTCGGTTGCTAAAATGTCCCAGAAGGTCTGATAAAATTCAAGTGAAAGCCCATCTTCCCCCGGTGATTTTCCCCCTCTAAAACTCGACAAACAATTGGAAAGTTCTAAAAGGTTAAAATCATGGGTTAAAAATGCACTCTCACTGATCTTCTTTTTCAAGGCATTCAATATATTGTCTTTTGGTTCTTCTTCAATGCATTTTTTTTTATACAGCTCTCCATAGAAACACTCTATTTCGTCCATCGTTTCTTCTTGTGTTTTTGTGTATTCTCCATTTCTCTTTTTTAATTTAGAAATACCCTCCCCGCTGTTTATAATATTCTTGAAAAAAATATCGGGTACATTTTTCCCCTTCTTCTATGTCTCTTTCTTTACTTCTAATAATAATTCCTTTGCTCTTGACTTCTGCTAGAGCCGACATGTGTTCTTTAACCTCTCTTATTTCCTGAGTGTAATCAAACCCTTGTTGTCTTAATTTAAAATAACGTTGCAGTCTTTTCTGCAGCCCCATCATGCATTTGTTTTCTATATTTTTTTGTTTCATCCCTGCCTTTCTAAAAAAAGTCTTTGTCCTTTCCTTCACCATTTCCCACCAGTGTGCGCGTGTTTTGTATAAGTCTTGGAGGGTCTGCCATTGACTGAATTGCTCCCTGTACTGGCTGGCTAAATCTTTATCTTTTATCAGGGAGCAATTCAGTTTCCACAGACCACCACCTTTTGTCACACCTGAGGGGAGTGAAAGGGTGCAGGAGAGCATAGCGTGATCGGAGAAGAAAACAGGGGTTAATCTAGCATCGGTTGGCGGGCAGTCTCTGGTAAAAATATAGTCTATTCGAGAGGCTCTGGCACCGTCACTACTGAACCAGGTGAAGCCCTCCTCTCTTGGATGCACGGTTTTAAAACAGTCTTTCAGTTTAAAATCCCTGCACTGTGCCTGCAATAAAACCGACGTCTTGTCTACTTTAAAATCTTCCCCCGCACTTCTCCTATCGCTCCTAGTTAAAATACAATTAAAATCTCCCGCTAAAACTAAAGGCGCTCTGCCTAGCATGTGGGGCTGCAATTCTTTTAAAAGGTCATGTCTGTCATTTTTGTCGTTAAAACCATAAATGTTTAAGAGATTAAAATCCCTTCCCATAAAAGTCAAGTGTGCTAAAAGCGCCCTTCCGTCTCTCACCACCGTGCTGCCCTTCACCAAGATTGAGGGATTTTTGATTAAAATGGCCACCCCGTCATTTTTGCTTTCATTTGAACCACTCCATAAGGATTTATGTGGCCACTTTTCCTCCCATTCCCTGTATTGGTTTAAAAATGGTAGTGCACATTCTTGTAGTAAAAACACATCTGACTTAAAATTGTTAAGAAAGGATAAAATCGTTTGTGCTCTAACTTTTGATTTCACACTTCTTACATTTAGTGTCGAAATGGTGAGCACCATGATTATGGTGTTAAAAGGACAAACAATCATTAAAAGACTAAAAAACAACTATGGGTTAAAACCATCTAAAAAAAGTCATCCAATGCTTTGTGACAGAAGCTCTTCCTTTATCTCAATAGGAGATGAGTAAAGGTTGTCTGCTTCATTTCCCTCCCAGACTCTACTTTGGTCGAAAATTGAGTCTTTTGGGGTTGATTGCAGTGCAATATTTAAAAAAGAGAGAGTGTTGGGAGGGTTGTTTGGGAAGACTCTGGCATCCTCCAAAGATGGATTGTCTGAGGAGCCAGGTCTTCCCCTTTTCTCTGAGGCTCCTTGAGTCTCAGAGGACAACTCTGACACTGCTCTCTTACCAGGCTGGGCTCCTGGGAGGGAGGCTTCACTGGACTCCACTTCAGACTCTTCTCCCTGGCTGTCTGTTTCTAGACTCACGGATTCCTCAGAGTCTGAAGTGGAGTCCATCTCAGCTCCACCGGCTGCCTGGGCCCCACCAGCCTCTTTCACCTCACCACTAGGTGGGGCAACCTCAGGCCCCGCCCCCTCTCCCCCAATCAGAGTTATTACTTCCAGCCTGGTGTCTTCAATTGTTTGTGCACCCCCGTCTGCCAATTTCCTTGCATTTTGTTTTACTTTGTTAGCAAAGGATTTCGGGCAGTCTCTGAAGAGATGGTTTGAGTCTCCACAGAGGTTGCACTTCCTGCCATTGGTACATTCTTCAAAAGAGTGTCCAATTTCTCTACATTTGCCGCAAACAACCTTGGTACACGCTTCCGCCAGGTGCCCTTGCTCACCACACTTGCGGCAGAGCTTGGGCTGTCCCTGGTAGTGAATGTAGCCCCTGTTCTCTCCAAGAACCATCATGGATGGGAGATGTTTCAGGCCCTGGAAGCCATGTGGGTCCCGCCATTGTTGTATGGGGACCCTCCATGAACAATTCCAGATGCCGTCCTCATCTCTCACCTTGGTGGCCTGGGCCCTCACAGTGCAGTATCTTGCCAGCCATATACAAATATCATCAGCATTTACCGTTTCATTGAACATCCTGACGATTACGGTTTTAATGGAATCGTCATTTAGTCTCTCCACTTCAAATGCTGAAAACTGGTCTTTTACCGTGTCGTAGCGTGTCCAAAATTCTTTGAGGGTTGTTGCTGCTGCGAAGCTTACATCGAATCCTTTGTTAAAGGGCAGAGTAAGAATACAATTCAAATCGTTTGCAGAAAACTTCAGGATTCCTTGGATGTGCTTCCTTGAAAAATCAAGACGGGAGATCTGAATTACCGTTCCATTTACTGACTTCAGTTTAAAACGTACGCTGTGGTGCCTCCTCATGCCGGTAGGGTTAACCGACATGGTGGAGACACCACGCTCTTAAAAAACAAGGAGGTTAAAAGCAATAAAACACTGAATGTACTAGAAATAATAAATAAACAAATAAATACAGGCAACAATAAAATCCACTTACCTTACCTGGACAATGGACTTCTTGGTAGAGAGTATCAGCAACTGGTATTTGACCCCAACTTACCAAGAAGATGGTGCAATGTCCTCCGAACCTGTTATGTAATTGCCACAAAAAGGCAGTATATAGACAGCCAAGGGAGGTGATCACTGTCTTAGCCAAAAGGCCGAGAAGCGATGCCCACACATGCTCAGACCAAGAGTCCAGCTTCCCAAACACGTCGCTCCACTTAGCGGTTTGACAGACGACGACAAAACAAATAGAAGACCAGTCACCCTGTGTGCGTGTTTGTGAAAGCTGAAGAAAAATGCCGAGGTCGCTGCATCTCTCTGCTGGTCCCTGCTGCCAGCGTCACTAGTGTGTCTGCATGTTTCTCAAATAGAGTTTGGAGAGACGTTGTCAGTGTCTGTATGTTGCTTAAATTCTCCCAAACAGTGGGCGCTAAAGATCACGGCACGGCAGGCCATTGCAGCCAATGAGCTCGAGTTGAAAAATAAATGTGCTTACAGCACCAGGTGGTCCCCCATCGATGTAGTAACCAGGCCCGACCCTGCTTAGCTTCCGAGATCAGACGAGATCGGGCATGATCAGGCTGTTATGGCCGTAAACTTACATTTCCGGGTCCATACTAGGTTTTATACAGCAGGAGCACATAAGGACTGAGGGTGCTGCCGTGGCCAGAGACGGGACTTGTACAGAAACAATGATTAGATCCATAATGAAGGAAAGCAATGCATAAAGACTTTATTCCATACTCAAAGTACCATATGAAAACGCAATGCAATACACTGCGTGTGCGGTTGAGTGATCTTTTGAAGAAATGTAGCGTTGCAACACCAGGGATAGACTGCAATGTATCTCTGTCGTTGCAGCCCTCTGATGCTCCCTGCTGCCGGCGTCACAACAGTGTCTGCATGTTTCACAAATAGAGTTTGGAGAGACGTTGTCAGTGTCTGTATGTTGCTTAAATTCTCCCAAACAGTGGGCGCTAAGGATCAGGGCACGGCAGACCATTGCAGCCATTGATCTCGAGCAGAAAAATAAAAATGCTTACAGCACCTGGTATTCCCAGGCGGTCACCCATCCAAGTACTAACCAGGCCCGACCCTGCTTAGCTTCCGAGATCAGACGAGATCGGGCGTGATCAGGATGGTATTGCCGTACGCAAATGTTACCGGGTCCATACTACCTTTTATTCAGCAGGAGCACAAAAGGACTGAGAGCGCTGCCGTGGCCAGAGACGGGACTTGTACAGAAACAATGATTAGATCCATAATGAAGGAAAGCAATGCATAAAGACTTTATTCCATACTCAAAGTACCATATGAAAACGCAATGCAATACACTGCGTGTGCGGTTGAGTGATCTTTTGAAGAAATGTAGCGTTGCAACACCAGGGATAGACTGCAATGTATCTCTGTCGTTGCAGCCCTCTGATGCTCCCTGCTGCCGGCGTCACAACAGTGTCTGCATTTTTCACAAATAGAGTTTGGAGAGACGTTGTCAGTGTCTGTATGTTGCTTAAATTCTCCCAAACAGTGGGCGCTAAGGATCAGGGCACGGCAGACCATTGCAGCCATTGATCTCGAGCAGAAAAATAAAAATGCTTACAGCACCTGGTATTCCCAGGCGGTCACCCATCCAAGTACTAACCAGGCCAGACCCTGCTTAGCTTCCGAGATCAGACGAGATCGGGCGTGATCAGGGTGGTATGGCCGTACGCAAATGTTCCCGGGTCCATACTACGTTTTATTCAGCAGGAGCACAAAAGGACTGAGAGCGCTGCCGTGGCCAGAGACGGGACTTGTACAGAAACAATGATTAGATCCATAATGAAGGAAAGCAATGCATAAAGACTTTATTCCATACTCAAAGTACCATATCAAAACGCAATGCAATACACTGCGTGTGCGGTTGAGTGATCTTTTGAAGAAATGTAGCGTTGCAACACCAGGGATAGACTGCAATGTATCTCTGTCGTTGCAGCCCTCTGATGCTCCCTGCTGCCGGCGTCACAACAGTGTCTGCATTTTTCACAAATAGAGTTTGGAGAGACGTTGTCAGTGTCTGTATGTTGCTTAAATTCTCCCAAACAGTGGGCGCTAAAGATCAGGGCACGGCAGACCATTGCAGCCATTGATCTCGAGCAGAAAAATAAATATGCTTACAGCACCTGGTATTCCCAGGCGGTCACCCATCCAAGTACTAACCAGGCCCGACCCTGCTTAGCTTCCGAGATCAGACGAGATCGGGCGTGATCAGGGTGGTATGGCCGTACGCAAATGTTACCGGGTCCATAATACCTTTTATTCAGCAGGAGCACAAAAGGACTGAGAGCGCTGCCGTGGCCAGAGACGGGACTTGTACAGAAACAATGATTAGATCCATAATGAAGGAAAGCAATGCATAAAGACTTTATTCCATACTCAAAGTACCATATCAAAACGCAATGCAATACACTGCGTGTGCGGTTGAGTGATCTTTTGAAGAAATGTAGCGTTGCAACACCAGGGATAGACTGCAATGTATCTCTGTCGTTGCAGCCCTCTGATGCTCCCTGCTGCCGGCGTCACAACAGTGTCTGCATTTTTCACAAATAGAGTTTGGAGAGACGTTGTCAGTGTCTGTATGTTGCTTAAATTCTCCCAAACAGTGGGCGCTAAAGATCAGGGCACGGCAGACCATTGCAGCCATTGATCTCGAGCAGAAAAAAAAAAAGCTTACAGCACCTGGTATTCCCAGGCGGTCTCCCATCCAAGTACTAACCAGGCCCGACCCTGCTTAGCTTCCGAGATCAGACGAGATCGGGCGTGTTCAGGGTGGTATGGCCGTAAGCGAGTATAGCCGCATCCAAAGTAGCTTTTAAACAGCAGGAGCACATAAGGACTGAGAGCGCTGCCGTGACCATAGACCAGACTTGTACAGAAACAATTATTAGATCAATAATGAAGGAAAGCAATGAATGAATACTTTATTCCGGACTCAAAGTACCATATCAAAACGCAATGCAATACACCGAGTTGGCGTGTGTGCTCGTCTGCGTGAACCTTTGAAGAAACATAGCGTTTCAAACGCTGCGATGGACTGCAGCAGGTCAAGCGAAGCAGTCATTCATAGCTCTTATTTCTTTACAACAACATGATCAGGGGAGAGCGCGAACGCAGTCCCCTACTACCAGAAATTATGCAATCGAGATTCCCACATTTGGGGAATTCGCACGGGTCAGCAACAGCCGCAGTGCAATGGCCGAGCCTCACCATGGGTGAACCACCTTCTTGATCATGGTATCTCCCTTGCCAGGTAAGTATGATTAGTACTCGTTCAGATGGGCTGAACGCTGCCCACGCGTGTTCCCTTGGAGAACGGTTGCAAAGAATTCGGAGATGTCTAGACTTTAAAGTCCGTGTTGCAGGGTTTATTTTCCAACAAGTGTGTGCAATTTGCTTGTTCTTAATACAGATTTAAACTGTCATCCATTTTATTTCATGTTGTTAGGTATCACAAAACGGAATGTTATACGACAAAGTAGGTACTATTTTAGCGGTTTGCAATTGATTCTCTTTTCCCCCAGGATAATTAAATATGTTCTATTATTTGCCATGCGGAGCCAGCCAGTCCTGTGCACGTATGCAAATTAGCCATGTGCACCTAACAGAAGAATGACGTAATGTTGAGAACGAGTCATACTAAAAAGGGAGAGCAATCGACAGCTAAACCAGACTGTATCAATCACACACTTTGGGTCCATTCTAACTTATGATAAGAGGCTAGTCTTTAAATCTTTGCAGTGACTGAATGTTTATGATAAAACGGATTGTTTTGAATTCGATGAGTGTGTGCGACTGTGCGTTTGTCATTTCCGGCTTCAGCATACCGCATGGTAATGAAGGCCTCGTGGTGAGTTGCTTTCTTAGTGATGCAGCCTCGCCTTGCAGTTGGATGAGTTGGAGTGATATAAGTTGTCAGTGTCTGTATGTTGCTTAAATTCTCCCAAACAGTGGGCGCTAAGGATCAGGGCACGGCAGACCATTGCAGCCATTGATCTCGAGCAGAAAAATAAAAATGCTTACAGCACCTGGTATTCCCAGGCGGTCACCCATCCAAGTACTAACCAGGCCCGACCCTGCTTAGCTTCCGAGATCAGACGAGATCGGGCGTGATCAGGGTGGTATGGCCGTACGCAAATGTTATCGGGTCCATACTACCTTTTATTCAGCAGGAGCACAAAAGGACTGAGAGCGCTGCCGTGGCCAGAGACGGGACTTGTACAGAAACAATGATTAGATCCATAATGAAGGAAAGCAATGCATAAAGACTTTATTCCATACTCAAAGTACCATATGAAAACGCAATGCAATACACTGCGTGTGCGGTTGAGTGATCTTTTGAAGAAATGTAACGTTGCAACACCAGGGATAGACTGCAATGTATCTCTGTCGTTGCAGCCCTCTGATGCTCCCTGCTGCCGGCGTCACAACAGTGTCTGCATGTTTCACAAATAGAGTTTGGAGAGACGTTGTCGGTGTCTGTATGTTGCTTATATTCTCCCAAACAGTGGGCGCTAAGGATCAGGGCACGGCAGACCATTGCAGCCATTGATCTCGAGCAGAAAAATAAAAATGCTTACAGCACCTGGTATTCCCAGGCGGTCACCCATCCAAGTACTAACCAGGCTCGACCCTGCTTAGCTTCCGAGATCAGACGAGATCGGGCGTGATCAGGGTGGTATGGCCGTACGCAAATGTTATCGGGTCCATACTACCTTTTATTCAGCAGGAGCACAAAAGGACTGAGAGCGCTGCCGTGGCCAGAGACGGGACTTGTACAGAAACAATGATTAGATCCATAATGAAGGAAAGCAATGCATAAAGACTTTATTCCATACTCAAAGTACCATATGAAAACGCAATGCAATACACTGCGTGTGCGGTTGAGTGATCTTTTGAAGAAATGTAACGTTGCAACACCAGGGATAGACTGCAATGTATCTCTGTCGTTGCAGCCCTCTGATGCTCCCTGCTGCCGGCGTCACAACAGTGTCTGCATGTTTCACAAATAGAGTTTGGAGAGACGTTGTCGGTGTCTGTATGTTGCTTATATTCTCCCAAACAGTGGGCGCTAAGGATCAGGGCACGGCAGACCATTGCAGCCATTGATCTCGAGCAGAAAAATAAAAATGCTTACAGCACCTGGTATTCCCAGGCGGTCACCCATCCAAGTACTAACCAGGCCCGACCCTGCTTAGCTTCCGAGATCAGACGAGATCGGGCGTGATCAGGGTGGTATGGCCGTACGCAAATGTTACCGGGTCCATACTACCTTTTATTCAGCAGGAGCACAAAAGGACTGAGAGCGCTGCCGTGGCCAGAGACGGGACTTGTACAGAAACAATGATTAGATCCATAATGAAGGAAAGCAATGCATAAAGACTTTATTCCATACTCAAAGTACCATATCAAAACGCAATGCAATACACTGCGTGTGCGGTTGAGTGATCTTTTGAAGAAATGTAGCGTTGCAACACCAGGGATAGACTGCAATGTATCTCTGTCGTTGCAGCCCTCTGATGCTCCCTGCTGCCGGCGTCACAACAGTGTCTGCATGTTTCACAAATAGAGTTTGGAGAGACGTTGTCAGTGTCTGTATGTTGCTTAAATTCTCCCAAACAGTGGGCGCTAAAGATCTCTGCCCGTATGCAAATTAGCCATGTGCGCCTAACAGAAGAATGACGTAATGTTGAGAACGAGTCATACTAAAAACCGAGAGCAAGCGAAAGCTAAACCAGACTGTATCAATCACACACTTTGGGTCCATTCTAACTTTTGTTAAGAGGCTAGTCTTTAAATCTTTGCAGTGACTGAATGTTGATGATAAAACGGATTGTTTTGCATAAGATGAGTGTGTGCGACTGTGTGTTTGTCATTTCCGGCTTCGGCATACCGCATGGTCATGAAGGCCTCGTGGTGAGTTACTTTCTTAGTGAAGCAGCTTAGCCTTACAGTTGGATAAGTTGGAGTGATTGGAGTTTATTTTTCACAGTGAGAGAGGGGTGCACCGGTCCTGGAGGTACTGCAATACCAGGTCGATGCGTGGAGTGGACGGAGCAAGCCCCTATTCCATCTCCCAGTTCCAAAAAACAATTTAATATATGGTCCCCGGGTAGGGGACGTATCAGATATTAAACTGATAAGAACAGATACTACACTTGATCTTAGCCAAAAGGCCGAGAAGCGATGCCCACACATGCTCAGACCAAGAGTCCAGCTTCCCAAACACGTCGCTCCACTTAGCGGTTTGACAGACGACGACAAAACAAATAGAAGACCAGTCACCCTGTGTGCGTGTTTGTGAAAGCTGAAGAAAAATGCCGAGGTCGCTGCATCTCTCTGCTGGTCCCTGCTGCCAGCGTCACCAGTGTGTCTGCATGTTTCTCAAATAGAGTTTGGAGAGACGTTGTCAGTGTCTGTATGTTGCTTAAATTCTCCCAAACAGTGGGCGCTAAAGATCACGGCACGGCAGGCCATTGCAGCCAATGAGCTCGAGTTGAAAAATAAATGTGCTTACAGCACCAGGTGGTCCCCCATCGATGTAGTAACCAGGCCCGACCCTGCTTAGCTTCCGAGATCAGACGAGATCGGGCATGATCAGGCTGTTATGGCCGTAAACTAACATTTCCGGGTCCATACTAGGTTTTATACAGCAGGAGCACATAAGGACTGAGGGTGCTGCCGTGGCCAGAGACGGGACTTGTACAGAAACAATGATTAGATCCATAATGAAGGAAAGCAATGCATAAAGACTTTATTCCATACTCAAAGTACCATATGAAAACGCAATGCAATACACTGCGTGTGCGGTTGAGTGATCTTTTGAAGAAATGTAGCGTTGCAACACCAGGGATAGACTGCAATGTATCTCTGTCGTTGCAGCCCTCTGATGCTCCCTGCTGCCGGCGTCACAACAGTGTCTGCATGTTTCACAAATAGAGTTTGGAGAGACGTTGTCAGTGTCTGTATGTTGCTTAAATTCTCCCAAACAGTGGGCGCTAAGGATCAGGGCACGGCAGACCATTGCAGCCATTGATCTCGAGCAGAAAAATAAAAATGCTTACAGCACCTGGTATTCCCAGGCGGTCACCCATCCAAGTACTAACCAGGCCCGACCCTGCTTAGCTTCCGAGATCAGACGAGATCGGGCGTGATCAGGGTGGTATGGCCGTACGCAAATGTTTCCGGGTCCATACTACCTTTTATTCAGCAGGAGCACAAAAGGACTGAGAGCGCTGCCGTGGCCAGAGACGGGACTTGTACAGAAACAATGATTAGATCCATAATGAAGGAAAGCAATGCATAAAGACTTTATTCCATACTCAAAGTACCATATGAAAACGCAATGCAATACACTGCGTGTGCGGTTGAGTGATCTTTTGAAGAAATGTAGCGTTGCAACACCAGGGATAGACTGCAATGTATCTCTGTCGTTGCAGCCCTCTGATGCTCCCTGCTGCCGGCGTCACAACAGTGTCTGCATGTTTCACAAATAGAGTTTGGAGAGACGTTGTCGGTGTCTGTATGTTGCTTATATTCTCCCAAACAGTGGGCGCTAAGGATCAGGGCACGGCAGACCATTGCAGCCATTGATCTCGAGCAGAAAAATAAAAATGCTTACAGCACCTGGTATTCCCAGGCGGTCACCCATCCAAGTACTAACCAGGCCCGACCCTGCTTAGCTTCCGAGATCAGACGAGATCGGGCGTGATCAGGGTGGTATGGCCGTACGCAAATGTTACCGGGTCCATACTACCTTTTATTCAGCAGGAGCACAAAAGGACTGAGAGCGCTGCCGTGGCCAGAGACGGGACTTGTACAGAAACAATGATTAGATCCATAATGAAGGAAAGCAATGCATAAAGACTTTATTCCATACTCAAAGTACCATATCAAAACGCAATGCAATACACTGCGTGTGCGGTTGAGTGATCTTTTGAAGAAATGTAGCGTTGCAACACCAGGGATAGACTGCAATGTATCTCTGTCGTTGCAGCCCTCTGATGCTCCCTGCTGCTGGCGTCACAACAGTGTCTGCATTTTTCACAAATAGAGTTTGGAGAGACGTTGTCAGTGTCTGTATGTTGCTTAAATTCTCCCAAACAGTGGGCGCTAAAGATCAGGGCACGGCAGACCATTGCAGCCATTGATCTCGAGCAGAAAAATAAATATGCTTACAGCACCTGGTATTCCCAGGCGGTCACCCATCAAAGTACTAACCAGGCCCGACCCTGCTTAGCTTCCGAGATAAGACGAGATCGGGCGTGATCAGGGTGGTATGGCCGTACGCAAATGTTACCGGGTCCATACTACCTTTTATTCAGCAGGAGCACAAAAGGACTGAGAGCGCTGCCGTGGCCAGAGACGGGACTTGTACAGAAACAATGATTAGATCCATAATGAAGGAAAGCAATGCATAAAGACTTTATTCCATACTCAAAGTACCATATCAAAACGCAATGCAATACACTGCGTGTGCGGTTGAGTGATCTTTTGAAGAAATGTAGCGTTGCAACACCAGGGATAGACTGCAATGTATCTCTGTCGTTGCAGCCCTCTGATGCTCCCTGCTGCCGGCGTCACAACAGTGTCTGCATTTTTCACAAATAGAGTTTGGAGAGACGTTGTCAGTGTCTGTATGTTGCTTAAATTCTCCCAAACAGTGGGCGCTAAGGATCAGGGCACGGCAGACCATTGCAGCCATTGATCTCGAGCAGAAAAAAAAAAAGCTTACAGCACCTGGTATTCCCAGGCGGTCTCCCATCCAAGTACTAACCAGGCCCGACCCTGCTTAGCTTCCGAGATCAGACGAGATCGGGCGTGTTCAGGGTGGTATGGCCGTAAGCGAGTATAGCCGCATCCAAAGTAGGTTTTAAACAGCAGGAGCACATAAGGACTGAGAGCGCTGCCGTGACCATAGACCAGACTTGTACAGAAACAATTATTAGATCAATAATGAAGGAAAGCAATGAATGAATACTTTATTCCGGACTCAAAGTACCATATCAAAACGCAATGCAATACACCGAGTTGGCGTGTGTGCTCGTTTGCGTGAACCTTTGAAGAAACATAGCGTTTCAAACGCTGCGATGGACTGCAGCAGGTCAAGCGAAGCAGTCATTCATAGCTCTTATTTCTTTACAACAACATGATCAGGGGAGAGCGCGAACGCAGTCCCCCACTACCAGAAATTATGCAATCGAGATTCCCACATTTGGGGAATTCGCACGGGTCAGCAACAGCCGCAGTGCAATGGCCGAGCCTCACCATGGGTGAACCACCTTCTTGATCATGGTATCTCCCTTGCCAGGTAAGTATGATTAGTACTCGTTCAGATGGGCTGAACGCTGCCCACGCGTGTTCCCTTGGAGAACGGTTGCAAAGAATTCGGAGATGTCTAGACTTTAAAGTCCGTGTTGCAGGGTTTATTTTCCAACAAGTGTGTGCAATTTGCTTGTTCTTAATACAGATTTAAACTGTTATCCATTTTATTTCATGTTGTTAGGTATCACAAAACGGAATGTAATACGACAAAGTAGGTACTATTTTAGCGGTTTGCAATTGATTCTCTTTTCCCCCAGGATAATTAAATATGTTCTATTATTTGCCATGCGGAGCCAGCCAGTCCTGTGAATGTATGCAAATTAGCCATGTGCACCTAACAGAAGAATGACGTAATGTTGAGAACGAGTCATACTAAAAAGGGAGAGCAATCGACAGCTAAACCAGACTGTATCAATCACACACTTTGGGTCCATTCTAACTTATGATAAGAGGCTAGTCTTTAAATCTTTGCAGTGACTGAATGTTTATGATAAAACGGATTGTTTTGCATTCGATGAGTGTGTGCGACTGTGCGTTTGTCATTTCCGGCTTCGGCATACCGCATGGTAATGAAGGCCTCGTGGTGAGTTGCTTTCTTAGTGAAGCAGCCTCGCCTTGGAGTTGGATGAGTTGGAGTGATATAAGTTGTCAGTGTCTGTATGTTGCTTAAATTCTCCCAAACAGTGGGCGCTAAGGATCAGGGCACGGTAGACCATTGCAGCCATTGATCTCGAGCAGAAAAATAAATATGCTTACAGCACCTGGTATTCCCAGGCGGTCACCCATCCAAGTACTAACCAGGCCCGACCCTGCTTAGCTTCCGAGATCAGACGAGATCGGGCGTGATCAGGGTGGTATGGCCGTACGCAAATGTTATCGGGTCCATACTACCTTTTATTCAGCAGGAGCACAAAAGGACTGAGAGCGCTGCCGTGGCCAGAGACGGGACTTGTACAGAAACAATGATTAGATCCATAATGAAGGAAAGCAATGCATAAAGACTTTATTCCATACTCAAAGTACCATATGAAAACGCAATGCAATACACTGCGTGTGCGGTTGAGTGATCTTTTGAAGAAATGTAGCGTTGCAACACCAGGGATAGACTGCAATGTATCTCTGTCGTTGCAGCCCTCTGATGCTCCCTGCTGCCGGCGTCACAACAGTGTCTGCATGTTTCACAAATAGAGTTTGGAGAGACGTTGTCGGTGTCTGTATGTTGCTTAAATTCTCCCAAACAGTGGGCGCTAAAGATCAGGGCATGGCAGACCATTGCAGCCATTGATCTCGAGCAGAAAAATAAATATGCTTACAGCACCTGGGATTCCCAGGCGGTCACCCATCCAAGTACTAACCAGGCCCGACCCTGCTTAGCTTCCGAGATCAGACGAGATCTGGCGTGATCAGGGTGGTATGGCCGTACGCAAATGTTCCCGGGTCCATACTACGTTTTATTCAGCAGGAGCACAAAAGGACTGAGAGCGCTGCCGTGGCCAGAGACGGGACTTGTACAGAAACAATGATTAGATCCATAATGAAGGAAAGCAATGCATAAAGACTTTATTCCATACTCAAAGTACCATATCAAAACGCAATGCAATACACTGCGTGTGCGGTTGAGTGATCTTTTGAAGAAATGTAGCGTTGCAACACCAGGGATAGACTGCAATGTATCTCTGTCGTTGCAGCCCTCTGATGCTCCCTGCTGCCGGCGTCACAACAGTGTCTGCATTTTTCACAAATAGAGTTTGGAGAGACGTTGTCAGTGTCTGTATGTTGCTTAAATTCTCCCAAACAGTGGGCGCTAAGGATCAGGGCACGGCAGACCATTGCAGCCATTGATCTCGAGCAGAAAAAAAAAGAAGCTTACAGCACCTGGTATTCCCAGGCGGTCTCCCATCCAAGTACTAACCAGGCCCGACCCTGCTTAGCTTCCGAGATCAGACGAGATCGGGCGTGTTCAGGGTGGTATGGCCGTAAGCGAGTATAGCCGCATCCAAAGTAGGTTTTAAACAGCAGGAGCACATAAGGACTGAGAGCGCTGCCGTGACCATAGACCAGACTTGTACAGAAACAATTATTAGATCAATAATGAAGGAAAGCAATGAATGAATACTTTATTCCGGACTCAAAGTACCATATCAAAACGCAATGCAATACACCGAGTTGGCGTGTGTGCTCGTTTGCGTGAACCTTTGAAGAAACATAGCGTTTCAAACGCTGCGATGGACTGCAGCAGGTCAAGCGAAGCAGTCATTCATAGCTCTTATTTCTTTACAACAACATGATCAGGGGAGAGCGCGAACGCAGTCCCCCACTACCAGAAATTATGCAATCGAGATTCCCACATTTGGGGAATTCGCACGGGTCAGCAACAGCCGCAGTGCAATGGCCGAGCCTCACCATGGGTGAACCACCTTCTTGATCATGGTATCTCCCTTGCCAGGTAAGTATGATTAGTACTCGTTCAGATGGGCTGAACGCTGCCCACGCGTGTTCCCTTGGAGAACGGTTGCAAAGAATTCGGAGATGTCTAGACTTTAAAGTCCGTGTTGCAGGGTTTATTTTCCAACAAGTGTGTGCAATTTGCTTGTTCTTAATACAGATTTAAACTGTTATCCATTTTATTTCATGTTGTTAGGTATCACAAAACGGAATGTAATACGACAAAGTAGGTACTATTTTAGCGGTTTGCAATTGATTCTCTTTTCCCCCAGGATAATTAAATATGTTCTATTATTTGCCATGCGGAGCCAGCCAGTCCTGTGAATGTATGCAAATTAGCCATGTGCACCTAACAGAAGAATGACGTAATGTTGAGAACGAGTCATACTAAAAAGGGAGAGCAATCGACAGCTAAACCAGACTGTATCAATCACACACTTTGGGTCCATTCTAACTTATGATAAGAGGCTAGTCTTTAAATCTTTGCAGTGACTGAATGTTTATGATAAAACGGATTGTTTTGCATTCGATGAGTGTGTGCGACTGTGCGTTTGTCATTTCCGGCTTCGGCATACCGCATGGTAATGAAGGCCTCGTGGTGAGTTGCTTTCTTAGTGAAGCAGCCTCGCCTTGGAGTTGGATGAGTTGGAGTGATATAAGTTGTCAGTGTCTGTATGTTGCTTAAATTCTCCCAAACAGTGGGCGCTAAGGATCAGGGCACGGCAGACCATTGCAGCCATTGATCTCGAGCAGAAAAATAAATATGCTTACAGCACCTGGTATTCCCAGGCGGTCACCCATCCAAGTACTAACCAGGCCCGACCCTGCTTAGCTTCCGAGATCAGACGAGATCGGGCGTGATCAGGGTGGTATGGCCGTACGCAAATGTTATCGGGTCCATACTACCTTTTATTCAGCAGGAGCACAAAAGGACTGAGAGCGCTGCCGTGGCCAGAGACGGGACTTGTACAGAAACAATGATTAGATCCATAATGAAGGAAAGCAATGCATAAAGACTTTATTCCATACTCAAAGTACCATATCAAAACGCAATGCAATACACTGCGTGTGCGGTTGAGTGATCTTTTGAAGAAATGTAGCGTTGCAACACCAGGGATAGACTGCAATGTATCTCTGTCGTTGCAGCCCTCTGATGCTCCCTGCTGCCGGCGTCACAACAGTGTCTGCATGTTTCACAAATAGAGTTTGGAGAGACGTTGTCAGTGTCTGTATGTTGCTTAAATTCTCCCAAACAGTGGGCGCTAAAGATCTCTGCCCGTATGCAAATTAGCCATGTGCGCCTAACAGAAGAATGACGTAATGTTGAGAACGAGTCATACTAAAAACCGAGAGCAAGCGAAAGCTAAACCAGACTGTATCAATCACACACTTTGGGTCCATTCTAACTTTTGATAAGAGGCTAGTCTTTAAATCTTTGCAGTGACTGAATGTTGATGATAAAACGGATTGTTTTGCATAAGATGAGTGTGTGCGACTGTGTGTTTGTCATTTCCGGCTTCGGCATACCGCATGGTCATGAAGGCCTCGTGGTGAGTTACTTTCTTAGTGAAGCAGCTTAGCCTTACAGTTGGATAAGTTGGAGTGATTGGAGTTTATTTTTCACAGTGAGAGAGGGGTGCACCGGTCCTGGAGGTACTGCAATACCAGGTCGATGCGTGGAGTGGACGGAGCAAGCCCCTATTCCATCTCCCAGTTCCAAAAAACAATTTAATATATGGTCCCCGGGTAGGGGACGTATCAGATATTAAACTGATAAGAACAGATACTACACTTGATCTTAGCCAAAAGGCCGAGAAGCGATGCCCACACATGCTCAGACCAAGAGTCCAGCTTCCCAAACACGTCGCTCCACTTAGCGGTTTGACAGACGACGACAAAACAAATAGAAGACCAGTCACCCTGTGTGCGTGTTTGTGAAAGCTGAAGAAAAATGCCGAGGTCGCTGCATCTCTCTGCTGGTCCCTGCTGCCAGCGTCACTAGTGTGTCTGCATGTTTCTCAAATAGAGTTTGGAGAGACGTTGTCAGTGTCTGTATGTTGCTTAAATTCTCCCAAACAGTGGGCGCTAAAGATCACGGCACGGCAGGCCATTGCAGCCAATGAGCTCGAGTTGAAAAATAAATGTGCTTACAGCACCAGGTGGTCCCCCATCGATGTAGTAACCAGGCCCGACCCTGCTTAGCTTCCGAGATCAGACGAGATCGGGCATGATCAGGCTGTTATGGCCGTAAACTAACATTTCCGGGTCCATACTAGGTTTTACACAGCAGGAGCACATAAGGACTGAGGGTGCTGCCGTGGCCAGAGACGGGACTTGTACAGAAACAATGATTAGATCCATAATGAAGGAAAGCAATGCATAAAGACTTTATTCCAGACTCAATGTACCATATCAAAACGTAATGCAATACACTGCGTGTGCGGTTGAGTGATCTTTTGAAGAAATGTAGCGTTGCAACACCAGGGATAGACTGCAATGTATCTCTGTCGTTGCAGCCCTCTGATGCTCCCTGCTGCCGGCGTCACAACAGTGTCTGCATGTTTCACAAATAGAGTTTGGAGAGACGTTGTCAGTGTCTGTATGTTGCTTAAATTCTCCCAAACAGTGGGCGCTAAGGATCAGGGCACGGCAGACCATTGCAGCCATTGATCTCGAGCAGAAAAATAAAAAAGCTTACAGCACCTGGTATTCCCAGGCGGTCACCCATCCAAGTACTAACCAGGCCCGACCCTGCTTAGCTTCCGAGATCAGACGAGACCGGGCGTGATCAGGGTGGTATGGCCGTACGCAAATGTTACCGGGTCCATACTACCTTTTATTCAGCAGGAGCACAAAAGGACTGAGAGCGCTGCCGTGGCCAGAGACGGGACTTGTACAGAAACAATGATTAGATCCATAATGAAGGAAAGCAATGCATAAAGACTTTATTCCATACTCAAAGTACCATATCAAAACGCAATGCAATACACTGCGTGTGCGGTTGAGTGATCTTTTGAAGAAATGTTGCGTTGCAACACCAGGGATAGACTGCAATGTATCTCTGTCGTTGCAGCCCTCTGATGCTCCCTGCTGCCGGCGTCACAACAGTGTCTGCATGTTTCACAAATAGAGTTTGGAGAGACGTTGTCAGTGTCTGTATGTTGCTTAAATTCTCCCAAACAGTGGGCGCTAAGGATCAGGGCACGGCAGACCATTGCAGCCATTGATCTCGAGCAGAAAAATAAAAAAGCTTACAGCACCTGGTATTCCCAGGCGGTCACCCATCCAAGTACTAACCAGGCCCGACCCTGCTTAGCTTCCGAGATCAGACGAGACCGGGCGTGATCAGGGTGGTATGGCCGTACGCAAATGTTACCGGGTCCATACTACCTTTTATTCAGCAGGAGCACAAAAGGACTGAGAGCGCTGCCGTGGCCAGAGACGGGACTTGTACAGAAACAATGATTAGATCCATAATGAAGGAAAGCAATGCATAAAGACTTTATTCCATACTCAAAGTACCATATCAAAACGCAATGCAATACACTGCGTGTGCGGTTGAGTGATCTTTTGAAGAAATGTTGCGTTGCAACACCAGGGATAGACTGCAATGTATCTCTGTCGTTGCAGCCCTCTGATGCTCCCTGCTGCCGGCGTCACAACAGTGTCTGCATGTTTCACAAATAGAGTTTGGAGAGACGTTGTCGGTGTCTGTATGTTGCTTATATTCTCCCAAACAGTGGGCGCTAAGGATCAGGGCACGGCAGACCATTGCAGCCATTGATCTCGAGCAGAAAAATAAAAATGCTTACAGCACCTGGTATTCCCAGGCGGTCACCCATCCAAGTACTAACCAGGCCCGACCCTGCTTAGCTTCCGAGATCAGACGAGATCGGGCGTGATCAGGGTGGTATGGCCGTACGCAAATGTTACCGGGTCCATACTACCTTTTATTCAGCAGGAGCACAAAAGGACTGAGAGCGCTGCCGTGGCCAGAGACGGGACTTGTACAGAAACAATGATTAGATCCATAATGAAGGAAAGCAATGCATAAAGACTTTATTCCATACTCAAAGTACCATATCAAAACGCAATGCAATACACTGCGTGTGCGGTTGAGTGATCTTTTGAAGAAATGTAGCGTTGCAACACCAGGGATAGACTGTAATGTATCTCTGTCGTTGCAGCCCTCTGATGCTCCCTGCTGCCGGCGTCACAACAGTGTCTGCATGTTTCACAAATAGAGTTTGGAGAGACGTTGTCAGTGTCTGTATGTTGCTTAAATTCTCCCAAACAGTGGGCGCTAAGGATCAGGGCACGGCAGACCATTGCAGCCATTGATCTCGAGCAGAAAAATAATTATGCTTACAGCACCTGGTATTCCCAGGCGGTCACCCATCCAAGTACTAACCAGGCCCGACCCTGCTTAGCTTCCGAGATCAGACGAGATCGGGCGTGATCAGGGTGGTATGGCCGTACGCAAATGTTACCGGGTCCATACTACCTTTTATTCAGCAGGAGCACAAAAGGACTGAGAGCGCTGCCGTGGCCAGAGACGGGACTTGTACAGAAACAATGATTAGATCCATAATGAAGGAAAGCAATGCATAAAGACTTTATTCCATACTCAAAGTACCATATCAAAACGCAATGCAATACACTGCGTGTGCGGTTGAGTGATCTTTTGAAGAAATGTAGCGTTGCAACACCAGGGATAGACTGCAATGTATCTCTGTCGTTGCAGCCCTCTGATGCTCCCTGCTGCCGGCGTCACAACAGTGTCTGCATGTTTCACAAATAGAGTTTGGAGAGACGTTGTCGGTGTCTGTATGTTGCTTATATTCTCCCAAACAGTGGGCGCTAAGGATCAGGGCACGGCAGACCATTGCAGCCATTGATCTCGAGCAGAAAAATAATTTTGCTTACAGCACCTGGTATTCCCAGGCGGTCACCCATCCAAGTACTAACCAGGCCCGACCCTGCTTAGCTTCCGAGATCAGACGAGATCGGGCGTGATCAGGGTGGTATGGCCGTACGCAAATGTTACCGGGTCCATACTACCTTTTATTCAGCAGGAGCACAAAAGGACTGAGAGCGCTGCCGTGGCCAGAGACGGGACTTGTACAGAAACAATGATTAGATCCATAATGAAGGAAAGCAATGCATAAAGACTTTATTCCATACTCAAAGTACCATATGAAAACGCAATGCAATACACTGCGTGTGCGGTTGAGTGATCTTTTGAAGAAATGTAGCGTTGCAACACCAGGGATAGACTGCAATGTATCTCTGTCGTTGCAGCCCTCTGATGCTCCCTGCTGCCGGCGTCACAACAGTGTCTGCATTTTTCACAAATAGAGTTTGGAGAGACGTTGTCAGTGTCTGTATGTTGCTCAAATTCTCCCAAACAGTGGGCGCTAAAGATCAGGGCACGGCAGACCATTGCAGCCATTGATCTCGAGCAGAAAAATAAATATGCTTACAGCACCTGGTATTCCCAGGCGGTCACCCATCCAAGTACTAACCAGGCCCGACCCTGCTTAGCTTCCGAGATCAGACGAGATCGGGCGTGATCAGGGTGGTATGGCCGTACGCAAATGTTCCCGGGTCCATACTACCTTTTATTCAGCAGGAGCACAAAAGGACTGAGAGCGCTGCCGTGGCCAGAGACGGGACATGTACAGAAACAATGATTAGATCCATAATGAAGGAAAGCAATGCATAAAGACTTTATTCCATACTCAAAGTACCATATCAAAACGCAATGCAATACACTGCGTGTGCGGTTGAGTGATCTTTTGAAGAAATGTAGCGTTGCAACACCAGGGATAGACTGCAATGTATCTCTGTCGTTGCAGCCCTCTGATGCTCCCTGCTGCCGGCGTCACAACAGTGTCTGCATGTTTCACAAATAGAGTTTGGAGAGACGTTGTCAGTGTCTGTATGTTGCTTAAATTCTCCCAAACAGTGGGCGCTAAAGATCTCTGCCCGTATGCAAATTAGCCATGTGCGCCTAACAGAAGAATGACGTAATGTTGAGAACGAGTCATACTAAAAACCGAGAGCAAGCGAAAGCTAAACCAGACTGTATCAATCACACACTTTGGGTCCATTCTAACTTTTGATAAGAGGCTAGTCTTTAAATCTTTGCAGTGACTGAATGTTGATGATAAAACGGATTGTTTTGCATAAGATGAGTGTGTGCGACTGTGTGTTTGTCATTTCCGGCTTCGGCATACCGCATGGTCATGAAGGCCTCGTGGTGAGTTACTTTCTTAGTGAAGCAGCTTAGCCTTACAGTTGGATAAGTTGGAGTGATTGGAGTTTATTTTTCACAGTGAGAGAGGGGTGCACCGGTCCTGGAGGTACTGCAATACCAGGTCGATGCGTGGAGTGGACGGAGCAAGCCCCTATTCCATCTCCCAGTTCCAAAAAACAATTTAATATATGGTCCCCGGGTAGGGGACGTATCAGATATTAAACTGATAAGAACAGATACTACACTTGATCTTAGCCAAAAGGCCGAGAAGCGATGCCCACACATGCTCAGACCAAGAGTCCAGCTTCCCAAACACGTCGCTCCACTTAGCGGTTTGACAGACGACGACAAAACAAATAGAAGACCAGTCACCCTGTGTGCGTGTTTGTGAAAGCTGAAGAAAAATGCCGAGGTCGCTGCATCTCTCTGCTGGTCCCTGCTGCCAGCGTCACCAGTGTGTCTGCATGTTTCTCAAATAGAGTTTGGAGAGACGTTGTCAGTGTCTGTATGTTGCTTAAATTCTCCCAAACAGTGGGCGCTAAAGATCACGGCACGGCAGGCCATTGCAGCCAATGAGCTCGAGTTGAAAAATAAATGTGCTTACAGCACCAGGTGGTCCCCCATCGATGTAGTAACCAGGCCCGACCCTGCTTAGCTTCCGAGATCAGACGAGATCGGGCATGATCAGGCTGTTATGGCCGTAAACTAACATTTCCGGGTCCATACTAGGTTTTATACAGCAGGAGCACATAAGGACTGAGGGTGCTGCCGTGGCCAGAGACGGGACTTGTACAGAAACAATGATTAGATCCATAATGAAGGAAAGCAATGCATAAAGACTTTATTCCATACTCAAAGTACCATATGAAAACGCAATGCAATACACTGCGTGTGCGGTTGAGTGATCTTTTGAAGAAATGTAGCGTTGCAACACCAGGGATAGACTGCAATGTATCTCTGTCGTTGCAGCCCTCTGATGCTCCCTGCTGCCGGCGTCACAACAGTGTCTGCATGTTTCACAAATAGAGTTTGGAGAGACGTTGTCAGTGTCTGTATGTTGCTTAAATTCTCCCAAACAGTGGGCGCTAAGGATCAGGGCACGGCAGACCATTGCAGCCATTGATCTCGAGCAGAAAAATAATTATGCTTACAGCACCTGGTATTCCCAGGCGGTCACCAATCCAAGTACTAACCAGGCCCGGCCCTGCTTAGCTTCCGAGATCAGACGAGATCGGGCGTGATCAGGGTGGTATGGCCGTACGCAAATGTTACCGGGTCCATACTACCTTTTATTCAGCAGGAGCACAAAAGGACTGAGAGCGCTGCCGTGGCCAGAGACGGGACTTGTACAGAAACAATGATTAGATCCATAATGAAGGAAAGCAATGCATAAAGACTTTATTCCATACTCAAAGTACCATATCAAAACGCAATGCAATACACTGCGTGTGCGGTTGAGTGATCTTTTGAAGAAATGTAGCGTTGCAACACCAGGGATAGACTGCAATGTATCTCTGTCGTTGCAGCCCTCTGATGCTCCCTGCTGCCGGCGTCACAACAGTGTCTGCATTTTTCACAAATAGAGTTTGGAGAGACGTTGTCAGTGTCTGTATGTTGCTCAAATTCTCCCAAACAGTGGGCGCTAAAGATCAGGGCACGGCAGACCATTGCAGCCATTGATCTCGAGCAGAAAAATAAATATGCTTACAGCACCTGGTATTCCAACCCGGTATCACGCCATTGCGTGCTCCTGCGCACGAACGTTAATCTATTGAAGCGTGTTCCCGAGCACGATAGTCCGACTTTTTGCGTGTTACACAAAACGAAATGTAAACCAATGCATTCTGAATGGGAGTGTTCTAAGACAATTAACGTTCTCCACAAAACGCTACGAGAGAGAGAGAAAGAGAGAGCTGGAGGTACAGAGAGAGAGAGAGAGAGAGCGA
The DNA here is from genome assembly GCF_949987615.1 of Pollachius pollachius. Classification (NCBI taxonomy): domain Eukaryota; kingdom Metazoa; phylum Chordata; class Actinopteri; order Gadiformes; family Gadidae; genus Pollachius; species Pollachius pollachius. The sequence continues at coordinate 24,345,307 of NC_136943.1, forward strand.
GAGAGAGGCTTCAGAAAGGGTGTGCGCAGATAGTACAGTGCACCCTAGTTATGTTTATGCCAAAACCTATATATATAATTAGGCTATAATTATATTATTTAGCGTGTAATGAGACAATCTATAGCCAAATTGTCGAAGATGCCCGAGAATCTTTCGGGATATCAGCATGGGAAATCGGCGAATCAGACCCATGAATCTATTGTAGCGACCCTGGGACAGTTAAATAGTTTGTGTGTTATGTGTTACATTATATTTCGTTGTCCGTTATGCCAGTTGTTCTATGTGCATGTATTGTAATGTTATTCTTGTCAAACAGCGTGTGGGGCGAATCATTAGGTCAGCTGGGGGAGGGCCTTGGAAGAACAGGAGGGTGGGGGCCTGCACGCGAGTGAGACCGTGTTGCCGGGGTAACCGGGGTTTGTTTGGGTCCGGTTTTCAGCTGTTGGTTTCAATGTTGTTACAATGTTACGGGTTTCAGTGACCTGGTTTTTGGTCCATTAAAACTACCTTCAACTAATGACTCGACATGATTATGTCACCGGCGAGGTCGTTACACTATAAAGAAACACGTCATCTCAAGCGGGAGAGAAAGTTTGCGGTGCTGGTTTGTGTCACCAACCCAGCAACCCAGTCGCCAAGAAAAAACGTTGACAGTGCACGTTTCCATGAACACTGGATACGTAGCATTTCAACGTAAAAAATAGCGTGTTATACCTACAGTATCCACGTGTGCCGCTGTGGAGGCGGGTTTCGGGGTTTGGGACACGTTTGTTTGGGGGGGGGGGGAGACTGTTGTTGACCGGGGGGGGGGGGGGGGGGGGGGGGGGGGGGGGGGAACACACCAACCCAGCAACCCAGTCGCCAAGAAAAAACGTTGACGGTGCACGTTTCCATGAACACTGGATACGTAGCATTTCAACGTAAAAAATAGCGTGTTATACCTACAGTATCCACGTGTGCCGCTGTGGAGGCGGGTTTCGGGGTTTGGGACACGATTGTTTAGGGGGGGGGGGGGAGACTGTTGTTGACCGGGGAGGGGGGGGGGGGGGGGGGGGGGAAGACACGTTTGTTGAGGGGGACGACGACACACGATTGTAGGGGGGGGGACACACGTTAGTTGAAGGGGGGGGGGGGGGGGGGGGGGGGGGGGGGGACACGTTTGTTGAGGGGGGGAGACACGTTTGTATCCTAACAACAAAACAAGTTAACAAAAGCCCCATTTGTCAACTGAGAACCCCAATTCCCAGAATCCCCCGCGGCTCCGGAACACGGCGTAGCTTATATTAATCTTTATTATCTGAATGGGAAATGCAATATTTTAGGACAGATACACCATTAAACGCGTTTCTAATGACATTTCTAGCGAGAAATGTACATTTTCCTTACATAATCTTCAGTCAGTGAATGTGTATGATCTTTATTAATCTTTATTATCTGAATGGGAAATGCAATATTTTAGGACAGATACACCATTAAACGCGTTTCTAATGACTTTTCTAGCGAGAAATGTACATTTTCCTTACATAATCTTCAGTCAGTGAATGTGTATGATCTTTATTAATCTTTATTATCTGAATGGGAAATGCAATATTTTAGGACCGATTCACCGTTAAACGTGTTTCTAATAACATTTCTAGCGAGAAATATACTTTTTATTTGCATAATCTTTAGTCAGTGATTGTGTCTGATCTTTAGTTTTATAGTTATTAGGATTTGATCGGCTCGCTCGCATGTTTCAACGACGTCAGGTTGCTTTCGCTAAACTAGCAGCTCACGTGCTTCCTGCGTTTGTGTTATTAAACTGTTACTTTATGTAACTTTTAATGATATCATCTTGTTAGAAACACGTATATCTGAGAGCCAACCCAGTCGCCAAAAGCATACGTTGACAGTGTACTTTTCGTGAACACTGGATTACGTCGCATTTCAACATAAAATAGCGTGTTATACACACACACACACACACACGCACGCACACGCACAGACACGCGCGCGCGCGCGCGCACGCACACATAATTTTTCAGATGTGAGTGCTGTTCCAAATCGAGTACTCCGTGGTGCACTAACCGGAAATTACGATCACGACTGCCGCCGTGGCTCCTCCCCCGCAATAAACATCCCGCTTTGAAAGGTGAACTCTTTACGCCTAGCAGCTATAAAAAACTATAAAAACTAAAAAATGACTCTATTAATGCAGGCTATGTGGAAAATGCGCCGACTTTGGCTCAGCCTGGCTCCGACTCTTCCGCTACGTATAAATATGTGTAATCCAGCACATATAAAGACGGGGACCAGAAAATAATTACTTTCTCTCCATTGAAACCCATTCATATTTTTCGATCTCAGAGGTCCCATGAGGGGCCTACCGGAAGGGGCGAACTTACGAGCTCTATGACGCTGCTCTCGAGCGACATATAGATAGGACTGCTAATCTTACAAGCATTCTCAAGATCGATTGTCGGCAGTAGTTCTATTCATTCTATCGCTGTAACTTTTCTCTCGTGTTGCTATGGACAAGTTGTTTGACCTGGATCTCCGTGACCCCCGCACAGAAGGAAGACACCTTGCCGTTGGGTTGATGCATGACCAATTCCTTGCAGAAGCCATGGTAACAACCTTTTGTACATTAACTGAACTTGAACTTGTACATGAAATGAATGTTTCAGTACCTCAGAAACTCCGTCTAACAAGATGTTGGACTTAAACACACAGGAGGCTGCGGAGAATGTCAATCGGGCAAGATCTGGAGGGGATTCACCACGGAGCTCAACCAAACGGAGCGGACGCGGCAAGGCCAGAGGGAGACGTGGAGGCCGTGCGGGCCATACAGGCCGTGCAGACCGATGGAGTGGCCTAACTACAGGTTTGTTTATGTGCAAATTCAGATTAGTTTAATTTGGTGACAAACAATTACCCATGGCAATTAGGGATGGGTCAGAATTTTCTATTATTCGATTTTTCGTTCCCGTGGGTCAAAGTCGATTTGTAACATTTGGACCGTTAAAGGTTGGGTATGGGATTTGCGAAACGCCAGCAGATTTTGAAAATACACAACTCAAATGGTCCTACCCCCTCTCCTTCAACGCTGACTCTACCCATTCCAAGTACAAGTACATGGGAGCGGGGGAGAGGGAGTGCCGTACGACCGTTTGATTGACGTACTTACTGTCAAATGAGTTTCTTGCAGCAGTGCAAGCACTTGAGTGTCTGCCGTAGAGATATATTAATCTGTCATGTACTGTTTAACAGGCATGGACACTGAGGTGTTGGCACTTCCTTCAGAGGATTCCTTGCCCTTACCCAGAGCACAGCAAAATCCTCAAGAGATGTTTGGTAAATATACAGTGTTTAATTCTGAAATCCAAATACTGTATATAGAATGTAGATCATTTGGTTATATTTTATTTGCAGAACAAAACATGGAGAGGCTTTCTGCCCTACTGGATTCAAGCCCCTGTCCTGCTGAGCCTGAGAGAAGCGCAGCATCATCGTGGTCTGTTAGGCAGCAGAAAGCCTCTGACCGTTGGGAGGAAGCACGGCCGTACCACCTCAGATGCCTTTTGGAATCTGAGGCTGTTGGCAAGCCATTGTGTTGCTTCTGCCACAAGCCGGCTGTTATAAGGTTGGATGTTCATCAATCAAATAATAGAATGTATCTATGTACACTAAAAAAAGTATATCATATAAATTGAGTGACTTGACTTGAGTGTTTTGTCTGCTTAGGTGCAGAGAGTGCCTTCCGGAGCAGTGGTTTTGTGGGGCCTGCGACATGCATAACCACAGCAAACGGCCACTCCACAACAGGGACAGCGTGGTGGATGGCTTCTTTAAAGCCATTCCCCCATCCACATGTATCTCAAGAGGAGAGACTGGAATATATGCCACACATGAGCAAGGTAAGGTCTGACAAATCTACCTGTCTAGACTTCCTGATCCTTATCTTGTTTATTCAGTCTGCTGCCATATACAGAATGTTCACTTTTCTTTTCGACAGATCGCATTTTACCCACAATGCCAGCACAGCACTGCACCTGCCAGGTCCCTAGCTTCACAGTGGAAGCTGGGAAACCAGTCATCTTGATTACCATCAATGGTAGAAACCAGTTCTCTATTTAGACTTCTGTTAGTCTAATATACAATATGTGTCAATGATTATGACTAATGTTGTTTTTTTCGTTAGGGCGTTATGATTTGCATTTGCCACGTTATGTGTGCCAAACATGCCTGCAGCAGTGGGCCCCTGATGTGAGAGACCTAGTCAGGAGTGGATATTGGCCAGCTTCTGCAAATGCTTCCACAATCTACACGGTGGACCTCCTCAACACCTTTCAGGAGCTGAAGTTGATCTCACCTGGATTCTCCAGGCAAGCCCTTGCAAAAATGCTGGAACATCGCACACTGTGTGCAGGAAGAGTAAGTGACATCAGCAATACTATTTATTATGCTCACCAATATTGTCAGCAATTTTTTTATTTTTTTTTTGACTATCTCAAAAATGTTTTCCATATTCTGATATACTTTCTAGTCTGGACAGATCAACGGGGATGCCCTGCAGAGGAGCTTTCTTGAGTTTGCATACGCCTCCTTTGAGAAAGACCAGCTCTGCTGTGATACCCCTTTCACCTGCCCTGCCTGCACACCTGAAATGGTAGCAGTGTCAGCAGATGGCAACAGGAAGCTTTATCGCTTTGGCCATACTGGAAGGTGCACTTTAAGTTCTCTTTGGTAATTGAGTCGTGACTGTAAGTGACAACAAGAGTAGGTAATGGATGTTATATATTTTTCCCCTAGATCTAATGACACTCCCTTTTTTGATGGGCTATTTCTAGCCAAAGACAGTGAGGTGTCTGATTTTGTCAACACAATACAGATGGCGGTGAAGAATGTAAGTTTAAGCTAAGTTTAAACACTCAAATAGTTCTGTTACTAAAGGAATCATTGCATTTCCTGGACTTCTAGAAGTATTCCATACTCCCTACTCTTTTGTCGTGAATTACATTAACAATATGTGTATGCACTATATTCACAGATAAAGGGGAGAGGCACATGTGGAGACTCTCAATGGGCAGCAGCAAGGGAGACCTCTAGGCGGGCCTCTAAACTGGATGAGGAAGGCGTTGAGGTTGCGGTGTGTCGGCATGGCTTCCTTTTAAAAGCCCTTAACATGTACCGAGGAGAGATATTTGCGTATCCTATGTATCTCCAAAGGGAGCTTCTCCCAAGCAAGGCACAGTTTTTTGCTATGGATGTGGCATGCAAATACTGGCCATACCTACAAAAAGTTGCTTCGGTCATTCCAGCTCTCAAGAGCCTCACAGAAATGAAGCCCTTCCTGAGCATCATGCATGCAAGAGCTCATGCTACCAAGTGTGAGGTATGTCTGTTATCTGTTATTTTCAAATGAATACGCCATGTGTTACTATAGGAATGGACAGCTTTAAGCTGAATTCCTTTTCCATAATATTTGTCCACGTTTTCCAACTGCTTCATTGGCTCTAATGAACCCCAAATCCACCCATCCTTGCAACAGATAAAATGGAGTGGTCGGAATCAGAAGGGAGCAGGCACAACTGCCGGTGAGGAGGTGGAGCAAATAAACAGCTACCTCTCCCGTTGTGCCCTGACAACAAAGTACATGTCAAAAGCAGGTAAGTCACTTTGGTCTGAGTTTATGCTATCATCTAATATTGCTCATAGATTGCAGAACATAATGTAATTCTCCTTATACCAGCACGTGTGGACATGCTCACTGTGCATGCAATGGGTTGGAACCATCACAAAGCAGAGACGCTACACAAGGCCCTCTCCACAAGATATGTGAAGGTATGTTTCATATTCATGTATGTTTTTGTGCCAGTTGTTAGGCAGACTGAGTTCCTATTGTAATTATTGTAAATATTTTAGACATCTAAAAGGGCAGAAGAAGAGGCAGAGAGGCTGTCACAACTGCAGAAGGACCTGCAGTGCTCAAATGCAATGGCTGTACAGTGGATTGCTGAAGTCAAGGAATGGGCAGAGAGCGGTGAGGACAGAACAATATACATGCCTTTTTGCAGTTTCCTTACAGACATTTGTGTTCAAACGGTAATCAAAATAATACACAATCAGTGAAGCATTAGTGCTGCAAAAATCTAGAAAACTCGGTTGCATTGTATAGAATACAGTACACTGAGCTTAATTTCACCCTAACGGATATCTACAGAGACCCCAGTAACGGGTCTGCACGTTCTCCAGCAGTCCATTGAGGGTCTCCATCTGGGTCTAAAGCAACAGAAACAAACCCTCTACCGTCAGAATGGTATGTAGGCTTTTTCTTGAGTTATCCGGTATACCTAACAATGTATCTATATTGTTTTTAATATAACCTATGCAAGGTTTTTGTGTCTGCATATTACGTTTCTCCTAAACAATCTAGACAGCAACAAGCTTCGCCATCGTCTCCGAAGAAAGTTGACGGAAGACAAAAAGCGCCTTCTCCAGGAGATTGATAAATACAACAGTCTTGTTGCAGACCTCTCCAAAAGGATTGATGTGGCCTTGGTTGACCACTCTCTGGCTGGACAGAGCACTGGCGCAATATGGCCATGGGAGGACTATGGCAGTGGTATGCATTTTTCAATGCTTTTAAAATGTCATGCAGTATATCGGAATAGTGAACTATCCTGAAATGATATATTAAATATAATGGTGGTTTTGTAATATATAAAACGATTTTGGGAAAGAAACATCATTTCTAAATTCTGTTTCCATTATGGTTGCATTGCTAAATGTTATGCCAGATACTCATGTATTGATCTTAATATTTTGGATCATTAGTAACAATCGGGGTCAAGAAACGACTGCACGACCAGGAAATGCTGAAAACACGGCTGGAAGAGGAGCTCCCTATCCTGGTGTTGGAGATGGCCCAGCACTGTACGTGGTTGCAGAACCTGGGAGTGGCCCTCAAGACGGAGCTTGCAAGATACGGTAAGTTAAAGACAAGTTTTGGGGATCCCATTTAATGTATTCAATTAGTGGGGGATGTTTCAATATATATTAACGTCGTTGGGTTTTCTGTCCTCTACTTGTAGAAGATGAAAATGGACTTCACTGTCTCTTGGCAAGAAGACTTGCGGAAGTGGAAGAACGACATCAAATGGTCCTGCAGCGGTATAAGACTGCTCTAGGTCCATTGGCCTCTGTCCTCCTTGATGTTTGTGAGGAAGAGGAATGTGATCCGATGGGCCTGGTCAGTCCAGACACCAGCGAGGATGAGGAAGATGCAAGAGAACAAGCAACTTAGTTGATGGTGTGGTTTCGTGCCTCGCTTGATGTACACAAATGATCATTGTTATTGCTATGTTTAAAATAAAAAAATAAAAAAATCTATCTCTTCAATTCAAGATGGGGTGGGTGAGAATAAATAGTGCTATAACCTCACTAGCCTTATTGACATGGACACATCTGTTCCGCATAGATTTCTATGCACGAGACTTTTTAGGAAGAGATCTATGACGCATAGAAATCTATGCGGATCAGATGTGCCATGTAAACGCGGATACTATGAATTTCATTCATATATACAATTTCAGAAGTGGATGAGATTCGAGAAATATCTTGTTATAATGAGAAAGAATGTCAAGGTTTGGGGGTTGATGAAAAACTATTTTGAACCTTTGTGGTATGGCAACCCAGTCGCCAAAAGCATACGTTGACAGTCACTTTAAGGACAAGTTATGAGAGAAATGCACATTAACTTTTTGTTATCTCATAAGCGGTGTGGTGCCGGCTCCTTTTGACCTTTTGACCCCAGACTTCAAAAACGTGTCCACAGGCCAGCTGTGTCTACCCACCTTAAGCCACAAATGTACACCTACATCCCACAGTAAATGGGGACTAGAAACATAACCTCTGTCATATACATTTACTCTACTGTTGGAGGTCACGCCCCTTTTTCCACCTTTTCGAGATAGCTAGAGATGCTAAAATGTTTACACACATTTCCCGGGGCCCCGTGTACGACATATCCGAGATTTGGAGTTCTAGCCCTTAGAGAAAAAAAGTTTTCCCAAATGGAGTGTCATTTGGACAAAGCCCCTCAGAAGTGTAGCCTGCAAGACCTAATGGTTCAGAATGTGGTGGAAAAAGTTTTTGAGATAGGAAGGTCCTACCGCCCTGAAATTTTAATACCTTATTCTAGGGCCTAACTGGGACCTCCGCACCGAAACTTGGCCCGGTCGGACCCCGAGGGCAGGAAGGGGGGGCCTGCCCTCGGGGTCTGACCGGGCCAAGTCTCGGACAGGAAGGGCCCCCCCTTCCTGCCCTCGGGGTCCGACCGGGCCAAGTTTCGTTGCGGAGGTCCCAGTTAGGCCCTAGAACAAGGTATTAAAATTTCAGGGCGGTAGGACCTTCCTATCTCAAAAACTGTTTTTCCACCACATTCTGAACCATTAGGTCTTGCAGGCTACACTTCTGAGGGGCTTTGTCCAAATGACACTCCATTTGGGAAAACTTTTTTTCTCTAAGGGCTAGAACTCCAAATCTCGGATATGTCGTACACGGGGCCCCGGGAAATGTGTGTAAACATTTTAGCATCCCTAGCTATCTCGAAAAGGTCGGCAAAGGGGCGTGACCTCCAACAGTACAGTAAATGTACATAAGACAGAGGTTAGTTTCTAGTCCCCATTTTTTGTGGGATGGAGGTGTACATTTGTGGCTAAAGGTGTGTAGACACAGCTGGCCTGTGGCCACGTTTTTGAAGTCGGGGGTCAAAAGGTCAAAAGGAGCCGGCACCACGCCGCTTATGAGATAACAAAAAGTTAATGTGTGTTTCTCTCATAACTTTTTGTCATTATTAAAGAGAGGCCTGATTCTCAGATATGCATGTTGGATGGCTGGATGGCTGGTTTGGGTAGAACTTCAGACCAAAATCTTGTAAGCGAGCCGCTGGGTGAGGTGCAACAAGATGGAGCACTTGCTGAGTAATTTCTTGTAGGGCCGGTGCGTAAGAGGGCAAACAAGATGTCCTTCAATATCTACGCTTCCAGGCGATTGCAACGGTGCCACACATGAACACATTCAAACATGTTTAATGGTAGTAATTAGCTGTCGAAATTGGAGGCCTTAATCAATAATGACCAGCTATTGATTTGCTTCCCGATAAAAGTTTGTGACAAATGACATGTTATTTAGCATCTACACATTGAGCTGAGTCCAATGACACAAAGCATGACACTCCACGGCCCTACACGGCCCCCTACACTACATGGCCCCTGTATTTTACATGGTACACCTATGGTCTAGGGCATGATCTCTGTGTGGCACAAGGTCGAGCTTGATCTCATTGGACTCAGCTGCTAATGTAGATGCTAAATAACATGTAATTTGTCAGAAAACTCCATCGGGTAGCAAATCTATAGCTGGTTATTATCTATAAAGGCCTCCAAAATCGACAGCTAATTACTACCCTGAAACATAGTCAAATATGGTCATGCATGGCACCGTTGCAATCGCCTCGAAACGTAGATGACAAATGACACCTTGTTTGCCCCGTTACGGGAAGATATTTTCATGGTATATCTTTCTATTTCCTAACCAAGCTCCATTGCCGTCTTTAACCAACGTGGTTTGCCGAGAGTCACGTGACGTTGACGCAGGCCCATTGAAAAGAAAAGGCCCAAAAAACGTAGGCATGTCACATGTTTAAAGCCGTTATTGTAATTAATTAATTTAATATTAAAATATAGGCTATTATATGTATACAATTATTACGTCGTGTAATATTCTATCTATAAGTAGACCATAACTTTTATTCAATTATCGTTATAACATGATCTGTATCTGACCATTGAACATCTTTAACCAAGTTCAGGTATAACCAGACCATATAACAAATATTTATAACATATAAACTAGGCTATACGTATAGCATATCATACATTTGGTTACAGGCCAAATTCGGTATAAATGTTACCCTCTGCTGGCCCACAACTAGATCGTCGCGTCCCTAGCAACCTGACGTCTTTGAAACATGCTAGGGAGACCATAAAACCAACTATCGAACAAAAGATCAGACACATTCACTGACTGAAGATTATGCAAGTAAAAAGTATATTTCTCGCTAGAAATGTTATTAGAAACACGTTTAATGGTCAATCTGTCCTAAAATATTGGATATATATATATATATATATATATATATATATATATATATATATATATATATATATATATATATATATATATATATATGCCTAATGCCTTCAGGGCGGCGCTACTGTTCAATCAGGACAAGAACAATGAGGTACTCCCACTCTTTTATCCCTGCAACCATCAGGTTACTAAATGATGACAAAAGTAAGGAGTAGGTGGAGAGCACACCAGTGTTGCTGGGTGTTTCCGGGGGCAGGGTGGTTGTTACTGACGGGCTGAAATGAATTGTGAGTTAAATGTGTGTGTTGGACTGCCTTTGATATATGTTTTTGTCTACCTCCTATTGCTATTTATTGTATTTATTAAGTAATCTATTATGTGAGACTGGAAACTGTGAACGAAATTGCCCATTTTGGGATAAATAAAGTTTTCTAATCTAATCTAATATATATATATATATATACGTAACCATTTCCCCCAAATGCTGGGAGAACGTATCGACCCCTATTGGTGCTATTCCTCCATTCATTTAGATGGGCGGAAGAAACGTGTATCTCTTCACGCTTTGGTCAGGCATAGCGTGACACTGAACACTCCTTGCGAGGTGGACCAATGTATCTATTTCACGCCTTGGCGTGATACCGGGTTGAACAGACTGTTCTGTGTTTATGTGTGGAAAAATAACATCATTACACGGTTCCATAAAATAACATAATCAGCAAAGACAATGGTTTTATTTCCATGCTTTAAACGGCATTCGGGCTGCTAGTTTCAGCGTCCATAGCAACCATCATAGGCTTAGCCACCATGTTTTTCTGTCGAGACAAAATACGTTTTCAGACAAACGTAATTGAGAATGCCGAACAGACAGGGACAGGGTTGTCCTTTAGGGCTTCGGCCTCCTAATTGATCATTGGTCAAAACTCTGCCCAATCCTCACCTTCTCTGACGCAGAGAAACTCGTCCACGCCTTAATCCCCTCCAGGCTTGATTACTGTAACAGCCTTCTCATCGGTACACCCTATAACACCTATGGTCCTTAGATTATTATTTATTTTATTGTGTTATTGCCCTTCGTGTTTTGTTGTAGCACTTTGAGATTATTTTTATGAAAAGTGATTTACAAATAAAATGTATTATTATTATTATTGTAGTAGGCTATATTTGAATGCCCTTTCACATATATGAAACCACCACCACACCATGGTTGGTTTGACGTAGCAGCTAACTTAATCATCCAAGAGAATCTGGTGTTTTGGTGTTGAATAAAGATCTATCAGCACAATATTTTAATAATCTGTTGTGACTAAATTGACATTCAGTAGGCCCTGCTTGCACTTGTATGTTTAAAATCAATATTTTCTATACAATATAGCCATTTGCAATTATACCTGGATGCATATCTTAAATACATTGAATGGATTAAATACTCAATTAATTGCTGCTACTACTCTATTAGCTAGAGACCCTTCAGCCCACAACTTTTGAGTTACTTTAACTTTCCACCATGTACTGCCTACAGACTGGAATTCATATTTATATTAACTGTTGTGTCCATACATATATATATATATATATATATATATATATATATATATATATATATATATATATATATATATATATATATATATATATATATATATATATGTGTGTGTGTGTCATTAAGCTCTTAGTGACCACATTTGAATGGCTGGGCAATCATGTATCAGGAGTAGCACCACATTCTAGAAAGACTGAAAATATGTTTTTATTTGAAGAGGGCAGGGGGACTAATTCAAATCTTTTGGCTGCCAGGACCTGACCCACTCCTTCCCACTGAAAAGAGAACAAATAATATATCAATGAACCGTTTTGTGATGATTGGTCGAACTCCACTTACATAACACACAGTATATACCTACTTTATATTGATTCTCATCTATAAAGGCAATTACAAATCAAGCCCAATCTTTGCACATTTCTGTTCTTGAGCAATACCACACTTTCAAGTCATTTTCTAATAATTCAAGATCTAATAATGTAATAGTGTATGACACATAAGAAAGGGAATGATGAAACCACTTGATAGGAAATCTGGTTGGCAAGTGTGTTTGGTGGAAGAACTACTGTTAAACGTTAAAATAGCAGCAGCTATTTTGGACCAAGATGGTGCAAAATAATATGGTATAATATAGAATACTCGGAAAAGCAATGAAGTGGTTTAAAAAAACCCAGTGAAACAGAAAGAAACCAAATTAAATACATACCAAACTGGGCAAGGCTGCCAATCAACAAGGACTTCTTTAATGCCCTATCAAGGAAAGGAACCATAAATTCATTAGTAAGATAATAAATTCAGTGTTAGCCTATGAGTTTGATAGACAAAATGCATTGACGGTACTATTCCAAAATATTTATGCAAATTACTTGTATACATGAGTAAATTACATTTACAGTATGCACTTAATATGCATGCTCATGATCAATCAGCGAGAATGTCATTCCTACAGTTAATCACGCATGTGTTTTTGCTGGGTCTTTATGGGTCTGTCAAACCTTTCTCATCCTCTCCTTCCCGTAACTCCTTATTTCGAAGGAGTCACGACCAATATGGTAGGGGCAATCTGAAAATATAAAAAACATGTTTTTCACAACAAAACCATCTATGCTTATCCACTGGCAAATATAAAATACCGCAAATATAAAATCAATAACAGTAATTATTAATACTGTATTAATGCTGTAATCGCTGCTATGAATACACAGGAGAATAATTTACAATTCCATAATTATAAATTGTGTAAAGGGTTTGTCAGTGCTCTGATCGTTACAAACTATTTCATCTTACTCTTCGGTAAAGTCTTGTTCCTTTTTTCAAGCCCCTTCTGGCTGTGATGCTCTGTAGGAAAGAAATGTTGAGGTATGCAAACAAAGACTCAAATGGTCATAACCAACATTCTTATTACAGTCCTTTTTCCAAAATAACTACAATAAATGTAATGCTATGGTGAAAAGAATAGTAGTCAATTAGAAATTCGATCTGTACAGACATTCTGAACATACCTTTTCTCCTCCGCTTCCTCTGCACAGTAGAGACCGCTGTTGGAATGGAAAATAAAATATTACTCATTCAGGCAATGATGTTTATTTGTATGACACTTAGTACCTTCTCATGCATGCTTTAATTGAAAAATTCATACCTGGTCCTTCCGTGTCCGGGTGGGCCACCTCCTCTACCTGCAGGGCCCCCTCCTCCACCTGCAGGGCCCCCTCCTCCACCTGCAGGGCTACCTCCTCCCCCTCCTCCACCTGCAGGGCCACCTCCTCCACCTGCAGGGCCACCTCCTCCACCTGCAGGGCCACCTCCTCCACCTCCTCCACCTGCAGGGCCACCTCCTCCAACTGCAGGGCCACCTCCTCCCCCTCCTCCACCTGCAGGGCCACCTCCTCCAACTGCAGGGCCACCTCCTCCCCCTCCTCCACCTGCAGGGCCACCTCCTCCCCCTCCTCCACCTGCACGGCCCTGTCCTCCACCTCTCCCATGTCCATGTCCATCTAAGATGACATAAGATAACACTCACTCAAAGTCCAACAGTGGAACTTCAACAGTGCAAGTGTAAATTCAGTTTTAAAAAATATGAAATTAAGACCATACAGATCTATACACATCTATACACATAAATAACCATAAACAAACATGAAAAGAGGTTAGCACTTATACAGCTGACTTAGTATATTGTAATTTGTAGCATAATATATTGGAGTATATATGCAGTATATAACAATATATAGGATTAGCCTCTTTAATTGTCATAGATATTCCTGTATGTCTTCACCTGAGTGGTCCCCCTGCCCTCTTCTGGCCCCTCTGCAGTCCCACTTGCAAAAGGGGTCCATCCTGTGCAAGTTTGAAAAGTGTTGCAAAGGGTTATTAAATTGCAAATGGCAACCAAAAAAATTGTAGCAATAGTTCCATGATAAAAATGAATGTGGTGGACAAATAACAAGATGCAGTTAGTATTTTGGTAAACAAAGCAGAGGGTGTGTGGAATTTATAAAAATAAAGAATCATACCTTGACAAATGTACTCATGGATGGAGCCCATTTTTTTGAGGGACTCCTCCGCAAATGTGGCCAAGGTGCAACGAGGTGTGAACACCTTGACCACATGGCTCTTTTTAGTGGCTTTTCCAAGCAGCAGGACAGGTTTATATCCTGCTGCTTGAAGCTTTTCGAGCTGTAAGGAAATCACAGCATGTTAATGTTTTGCCTGTAGTAATCAAAAAAGACCTACTATTCAAAGCAATAGTGATTCAGACAGTTAAAGGTAGAACATAATTAATCTGAATTGTTTACATACCAGGAGGAACATTTCCTGCTTGACAACAGCCATGTTGTGGTTCTTCTTGCGGGAAGACGCCCACTCTTCCCGCTTAGCCTCAAATTTTCTCAAGGCAATTTTGAGGCGTTCCTTTACAGGCTGGACCATTTTGCAGTGGCTGCAAACCTTTTTAGCGCAAGGCAGAATGGTTTTGCAGGAGGGGCATGTTTTACATGTGCTGCCTGGCATATTGAAAGATTACCTAATTTACAAAGACACAGACAAACCGAATAGACAGATAAACAAAACAGATTAGATACACAGATAGTAGATAGATAAGAAAGATTATAGATATAAAATATTAGCATTGGCAGAGAGATAGTTAAGATGTATGATGCTTATTTGAAGCTGCAGGGAGAAAAAAGTAAATCACTAAAAACAAACTATTTTTTACAAACAGCCGACTACATTGTGTAAATTACCTTCTAACATGATGCTGTGTATGGTACTTATCTAAGCCTTTCTCATTGTTCAATTTCAATTACTAACGAACTAGCTAGCCTACCCGAGGGACAGGTGGCAACGTAGGCCTACATTAGCCTATGAAGCAACGCTTTTGTTATCTGTTATTAGCTGTTAATACCTGTTAATATTCTTTGACAACGGCAATATAATTATTTGCACTATCAACTCCATAATCTTAGTATTTCAAGCATTCAACCGTTTTTAAATAGCAGTCAATCATAGTTGAACTTACGTCACACAAACCAGCACCTCAAATTTTCGGTCACTCCAGAGTTGACGTCTTTCTTTCAACCCGGTGTCACGCGATTGCGTGCTCCTGCGCACGACCGTGTGCGTGTGTGTGCGTGCGTGCGTGCGTGTGTGTGTGTGCGTGTGTGTGTGTGTGTGTGTGTGTCTGTGCGTGTGCGTGCGTGTGTGTGTGTGTATAACACGCTATTTTATGTTGAAATGCGACGTAATCCAGTGTTCACGAAAAGTACACTGTCAACGTATGCTTTTGGCGACTGGGTTGGCTCTCAGATATACGTGTTTCTAACAAGATGATATCATTAAAAGTTACATAAAGTAACAGTTTAATAACACAAACGCAGGAAGCACGTGAGCTGCTAGTTTAGCGAAAGCAACCTGACGTCGTTGAAACATGCGAGCGAGCCGATCAAATCCTAATAACTATAAAACTAAAGATCAGACACAATCACTGACTAAAGATTATGCAAGTAAAAAGTATATTTCTCGCTAGAAATGTTATTAGAAACACGTTTAACGGTGAATCGGTCCTAAAATATTGCATTTCCCATTCAGATAATAAAGATTAATAAAGATCATACACATTCACTGACTGAAGATTATGTAAGGAAAATGTACATTTCTCGCTAGAAAAGTCATTAGAAACGCGTTTAATGGTGTATCTGTCCTAAAATATTGCATTTCCCATTCAGATAATAAAGATTAATAAAGATCATACACATTCACTGACTGAAGATTATGTAAGGAAAATGTACATTTCTCGCTAGAAATGTCATTAGAAACGCGTTTAATGGTGTATCTGTCCTAAAATATTGCATTTCCCATTCAGATAATAAAGATTAATATAAGCTACGCCGTGTTCCGGAGACGCGGGGGATTCTGGGAATTGGGGTTCTCAGTTGACAAATGGGGCTTTTGTTAACTTGTTTTGTTGTTAGGATACAAACGTGTCTCCCCCCCTCAACAAACGTGTCCCCCCCCCCCCCCCCCCTTCAACTAACGTGTGTCCCCCCCCCTACAATCGTGTGTCGTCGTCCCCCTCAACAAACGTGTCTCCCCCCCCCCCCCCCCCCCCCCCCCCTCCCCGGTCAACAACAGTCTCCCCCCCCCCCCCCCCCAAACAATCGTGTCCCAAACCCCGAAACCCGCCTCCACAGCGGCACACGTGGATACTGTAGGTATAACACGCTATTTTTTACGTTGAAATGCTACGTATCCAGTGTTCATGGAAACGTGCACCGTCAACGTTTTTTCTTGGCGACTGGGTTGCTGGGTTGGTGTGTTCCCCCCCCCCCCCGGTCAACAACAGTCTCCCCCCCCCCCCAAACAAACGTGTCCCAAACCCCGAAACCCGCCTCCACAGCGGCACACGTGGATACTGTAGGTATAACACGCTATTTTTTACGTTGAAATGCTACGTATCCAGTGTTCATGGAAACGTGCACTGTCAACGTTTTTTCTTGGCGACTGGGTTGCTGGGTTGGTGACACAAACCAGCACCGCAAACTTTCTCTCCCGCTTGAGATGACGTGTTTCTTTATAGTGTAACGACCTCGCCGGTGACATAATCATGTCGAGTCATTAGTTGAAGGTAGTTTTAATGGACCAAAAACCAGGTCACTGAAACCCGTAACATTGTAACAACATTGAAACCAACAGCTGAAAACCGGACCCAAACAAACCCCGGTTACCCCGGCAACACGGTCTCACTCGCGTGCAGGCCCCCACCCTCCTGTTCTTCCAAGGCCCTCCCCCAGCTGACCTAATGATTCGCCCCACACGCTGTTTGACAAGAATAACATTACAATACATGCACATAGAACAACTGGCATAACGGACAACGAAATATAATGTAACACATAACACACAAACTATTTAACTGTCCCAGGGTCGCTACAATAGATTCATGGGTCTGATTCGCCGATTTCCCATGCTGATATCCCGAAAGATTCTCGGGCATCTTCGACAATTTGGCTATAGATTGTCTCATTACACGCTAAATAATATAATTATAGCCTAATTATATATATAGGTTTTGGCATAAACATAACTAGGGTGCACTGTACTATCTGCGCACACCCTTTCTGAAGCCTCTCTCTCGCTCTCTCTCTCTCTCTCTGTCCCTCCCGCTCTCTCTTTCTCTCTCTCTCGTAGCGTTTTGTGGAGAACGTTAATTGTCTTAGAACACTCCCATTCAGAATGCATTGGTTTACATTTCGTTTTGTGTAACACGCAAAAAGTCGGACTATCGTGCTCGGGAACACGCTTCAATAGATTAACGTTCGTGCGCAGGAGCACGCAATGGCGTGATACCGGGTTGGGTATTCCCAGGCGGTCACCCATCCAAGTACTAACCAGGCCCGACCCTGCTTAGCTTCCGAGATCAGACGAGATCGGGCGTGATCAGGGTGGTATGGCCGTACGCAAATGTTACCGGGTCCATACTACCTTTTATTCAGCAGGAGCACAAAAGGACTGAGAGCGCTGCCGTGGCCAGAGACGGGACTTGTACAGAAACAATGATTAGATCCATAATGAAGGAAAGCAATGCATAAAGACTTTATTCCATACTCAAAGTACCATATCAAAACGCAATGCAATACACTGCGTGTGCGGTTGAGTGATCTTTTGAAGAAATGTAGCGTTGCAACACCAGGGATAGACTGTAATGTATCTCTGTCGTTGCAGCCCTCTGATGCTCCCTGCTGCCGGCGTCACAACAGTGTCTGCATGTTTCACAAATAGAGTTTGGAGAGACGTTGTCAGTGTCTGTATGTTGCTTAAATTCTCCCAAACAGTGGGCGCTAAGGATCAGGGCACGGCAGACCATTGCAGCCATTGATCTCGAGCAGAAAAATAATTATGCTTACAGCACCTGGTATTCCCAGGCGGTCACCCATCCAAGTACTAACCAGGCCCGACCCTGCTTAGCTTCCGAGATCAGACGAGATCGGGCGTGATCAGGGTGGTATGGCCGTACGCAAATGTTACCGGGTCCATACTACCTTTTATTCAGCAGGAGCACAAAAGGACTGAGAGCGCTGCCGTGGCCAGAGACGGGACTTGTACAGAAACAATGATTAGATCCATAATGAAGGAAAGCAATGCATAAAGACTTTATTCCATACTCAAAGTACCATATCAAAACGCAATGCAATACACTGCGTGTGCGGTTGAGTGATCTTTTGAAGAAATGTAGCGTTGCAACACCAGGGATAGACTGCAATGTATCTCTGTCGTTGCAGCCCTCTGATGCTCCCTGCTGCCGGCGTCACAACAGTGTCTGCATGTTTCACAAATAGAGTTTGGAGAGACGTTGTCGGTGTCTGTATGTTGCTTATATTCTCCCAAACAGTGGGCGCTAAGGATCAGGGCACGGCAGACCATTGCAGCCATTGATCTCGAGCAGAAAAATAATTATGCTTACAGCACCTGGTATTCCCAGGCGGTCACCCATCCAAGTAATAAACCAGGCCCGACCCTGCTTAGCTTCCGAGATCAGACGAGATCGGGCGTGATCAGGGTGGTATGGCCGTACGCAAATGTTACCGGGTCCATACTACCTTTTATTCAGCAGGAGCACAAAAGGACTGAGAGCGCTGCCGTGGCCAGAGACGGGACTTGTACAGAAACAATGATTAGATCCATAATGAAGGAAAGCAATGCATAAAGACTTTATTCCATACTCAAAGTACCATATGAAAACGCAATGCAATACACTGCGTGTGCGGTTGAGTGATCTTTTGAAGAAATGTAGCGTTGCAACACCAGGGATAGACTGCAATGTATCTCTGTCGTTGCAGCCCTCTGATGCTCCCTGCTGCCGGCGTCACAACAGTGTCTGCATTTTTCACAAATAGAGTTTGGAGAGACGTTGTCAGTGTCTGTATGTTGCTCAAATTCTCCCAAACAGTGGGCGCTAAAGATCAGGGCACGGCAGACCATTGCAGCCATTGATCTCGAGCAGAAAAATAAATATGCTTACAGCACCTGGTATTCCCAGGCGGTCACCCATCCAAGTACTAACCAGGCCCGACCCTGCTTAGCTTCCGAGATCAGACGAGATCGGGCGTGATCAGGGTGGTATGGCCGTACGCAAATGTTACCGGGTCCATACTACCTTTTATTCAGCAGGAGCACAAAAGGACTGAGAGCGCTGCCGTGGCCAGAGACGGGACTTGTGAAACAATGATTAGATCCATAATGAAGGAAAGCAATGCATAAAGACTTTATTCCATACTCAAAGTACCATATCAAAACGCAATGCAATACAGTGCGTGTGCGGTTGAGTGATCTTTTGAAGAAATGTAGCGTTGCAACACCAGGGATAGACTGCAATGTATCTCTGTCGTTGCAGCCCTCTGATGCTCCCTGCTGCCGGCGTCACAACAGTGTCTGCATGTTTCACAAATAGAGTTTGGAGAGACGTTGTCAGTGTCTGTATGTTGCTTAAATTCTCCCAAACAGTGGGCGCTAAAGATCTCTGCCCGTATGCAAATTAGCCATGTGCGCCTAACAGAAGAATGACGTAATGTTGAGAACGAGTCATACTAAAAACCGAGAGCAAGCGAAAGCTAAACCAGACTGTATCAATCACACACTTTGGGTCCATTCTAACTTTTGATAAGAGGCTAGTCTTTAAATCTTTGCAGTGACTGAATGTTGATGATAAAACGGATTGTTTTGCATAAGATGAGTGTGTGCGACTGTGTGTTTGTCATTTCCGGCTTCGGCATACCGCATGGTCATGAAGGCCTCGTGGTGAGTTACTTTCTTAGTGAAGCAGCTTAGCCTTACAGTTGGATAAGTTGGAGTGATTGGAGTTTATTTTTCACAGTGAGAGAGGGGTGCACCGGTCCTGGAGGTACTGCAATACCAGGTCGATGCGTGGAGTGGACGGAGCAAGCCCCTATTCCATCTCCCAGTTCCAAAAAACAATTTAATATATGGTCCCCGGGTAGGGGACGTATCAGATATTAAACTGATAAGAACAGATACTACACTTGATCTTAGCCAAAAGGCCGAGAAGCGATGCCCACACATGCTCAGACCAAGAGTCCAGCTTCCCAAACACGTCGCTCCACTTAGCGGTTTGACAGACGACGACAAAACAAATAGAAGACCAGTCACCCTGTGTGCGTGTTTGTGAAAGCTGAAGAAAAATGCCGAGGTCGCTGCATCTCTCTGCTGGTCCCTGCTGCCAGCGTCACCAGTGTGTCTGCATGTTTCTCAAATAGAGTTTGGAGAGACGTTGTCAGTGTCTGTATGTTGCTTAAATTCTCCCAAACAGTGGGCGCTAAAGATCACGGCACGGCAGGCCATTGCAGCCAATGAGCTCGAGTTGAAAAATAAATGTGCTTACAGCACCAGGTGGTCCCCCATCGATGTAGTAACCAGGCCCGACCCTGCTTAGCTTCCGAGATCAGACGAGATCGGGCATGATCAGGCTGTTATGGCCGTAAACTAACATTTCCGGGTCCATACTAGGTTTTATACAGCAGGAGCACATAAGGACTGAGGGTGCTGCCGTGGCCAGAGACGGGACTTGTACAGAAACAATGATTAGATCCATAATGAAGGAAAGCAATGCATAAAGACTTTATTCCAGACTCAATGTACCATATCAAAACGTAATGCAATACACTGCGTGTGCGGTTGAGTGATCTTTTGAAGAAATGTAGCGTTGCAACACCAGGGATAGACTGCAATGTATCTCTGTCGTTGCAGCCCTCTGATGCTCCCTGCTGCCGGCGTCACAACAGTGTCTGCATGTTTCACAAATAGAGTTTGGAGAGACGTTGTCAGTGTCTGTATGTTGCTTAAATTCTCCCAAACAGTGGGCGCTAAGGATCAGGGCACGGCAGACCATTGCAGCCATTGATCTCGAGCAGAAAAATAAAAAAGCTTACAGCACCTGGTATTCCCAGGCGGTCACCCATCCAAGTACTAACCAGGCCCGACCCTGCTTAGCTTCCGAGATCAGACGAGACCGGGCGTGATCAGGGTGGTATGGCCGTACGCAAATGTTACCGGGTCCATACTACCTTTTATTCAGCAGGAGCACAAAAGGACTGAGAGCGCTGCCGTGGCCAGAGACGGGACTTGTACAGAAACAATGATTAGATCCATAATGAAGGAAAGCAATGCATAAAGACTTTATTCCATACTCAAAGTACCATATGAAAACGCAATGCAATACACTGCGTGTGCGGTTGAGTGATCTTTTGAAGAAATGTAACGTTGCAACACCAGGGATGGACTGCAATGTATCTCTGTCGTTGCAGCCCTCTGATGCTCCCTGCTGCCGGCGTCACAACAGTGTCTGCATGTTTCACAAATAGAGTTTGGAGAGACGTTGTCGGTGTCTGTATGTTGCTTATATTCTCCCAAACAGTGGGCGCTAAGGATCAGGGCACGGCAGACCATTGCAGCCATTGATCTCGAGCAGAAAAATAAAAATGCTTACAGCACCTGGTATTCCCAGGCGGTCACCCATCCAAGTACTAACCAGGCCCGACCCTGCTTAGCTTCCGAGATCAGACGAGATCGGGCGTGATCAGGGTGGTATGGCCGTACGCAAATGTTACCGGGTCCATACTACCTTTTATTCAGCAGGAGCACAAAAGGACTGAGAGCGCTGCCGTGGCCAGAGACGGGACTTGTACAGAAACAATGATTAGATCCATAATGAAGGAAAGCAATGCATAAAGACTTTATTCCATACTCAAAGTACCATATCAAAACGCAATGCAATACACTGCGTGTGCGGTTGAGTGATCTTTTGAAGAAATGTAGCGTTGCAACACCAGGGATAGACTGCAATGTATCTCTGTCGTTGCAGCCCTCTGATGCTCCCTGCTGCCGGCGTCACAACAGTGTCTGCATGTTTAACAAATAGAGTTTGGAGAGACGTTGTCAGTGTCTGTATGTTGCTTAAATTCTCCCAAACAGTGGGCGCTAAAGATCAGGGCACGGCAGACCATTGCAGCCATTGATCTCGAGCAGAAAAATAAATATGCTTACAGCACCTGGTATTCCCAGGCGGTCACCCATCCAAGTACTAACCAGGCCCGACCCTGCTTAGCTTCCGAGATCAGACGAGATCGGGCGTGATCAGGGTGGTATGGCCGTACGCAAATGTTACCGGGTCCATACTACCTTTTATTCAGCAGGAGCACAAAAGGACTGAGCGCGCTGCCGTGGCCAGAGACGGGACTTGTACAGAAACAATGATTAGATCCATAATGAAGGAAAGCAATGCATAAAGACTTTATTCCATACTCAAAGTACCATATCAAAACGCAATGCAATACACTGCGTGTGCGGTTGAGTGATCTTTTGAAGAAATGTAGCGTTGCAACACCAGGGATAGACTGCAATGTATCTCTGTCGTTGCAGCCCTCTGATGCTCCCTGCTGCCGGCGTCACAACAGTGTCTGCATTTTTCACAAATAGAGTTTGGAGAGACGTTGTCAGTGTCTGTATGTTGCTTAAATTCTCCCAAACAGTGGGCGCTAAAGATCAGGGCACGGCAGACCATTGCAGCCATTGATCTCGAGCAGAAAAATAAATATGCTTACAGCACCTGGTATTCCCAGGCGGTCACCCATCCAAGTACTAACCAGGCCCGACCCTGCTTAGCTTCCGAGATCAGACGAGATCGGGCGTGATCAGTGTGGTTTGGCCGTACGCAAATGTTACCGGGTCCATACTACCTTTTATTCAGCAGGAGCACAAAAGGACTGAGAGCGCTGCCGTGGCCAGAGACGGGACTTGTACAGAAACAATGATTAGATCCATAATGAAGGAAAGCAATGCATAAAGACTTTATTCCATACTCAAAGTACCATATCAAAACGCAATGCAATACACTGCGTGTGCGGTTGAGTGATCTTTTGAAGAAATGTAGCGTTGCAACACCAGGGATAGACTGCAATGTATCTCTGTCGTTGCAGCCCTCTGATGCTCCCTGCTGCCGGCGTCACAACAGTGTCTGCATGTTTCACAAATAGAGTTTGGAGAGACGTTGTCAGTGTCTGTATGTTGCTTAAATTCTCCCAAACAGTGGGCGCTAAGGATCAGGGCACGGCAGACCATTGCAGCCATTGATCTCGAGCAGAAAAATAAAAAAGCTTACAGCACCTGGTATTCCCAGGCGGTCACCCATCCAAGTACTAACCAGGCCCGACCCTGCTTAGCTTCCGAGATCAGACGAGACCGGGCGTGATCAGGGTGGTATGGCCGTACGCAAATGTTACCGGGTCCATACTACCTTTTATTCAGCAGGAGCACAAAAGGACTGAGAGCGCTGCCGTGGCCAGAGACGGGACTTGTACAGAAACAATGATTAGATCCATAATGAAGGAAAGCAATGCATAAAGACTTTATTCCATACTCAAAGTACCATATCAAAACGCAATGCAATACACTGCGTGTGCGGTTGAGTGATCTTTTGAAGAAATGTTGCGTTGCAACACCAGGGATAGACTGCAATGTATCTCTGTCGTTGCAGCCCTCTGATGCTCCCTGCTGCCGGCGTCACAACAGTGTCTGCATGTTTCACAAATAGAGTTTGGAGAGACGTTGTCAGTGTCTGTATGTTGCTCAAATTCTCCCAAACAGTGGGCGCTAAAGATCAGGGCACGGCAGACCATTGCAGCCATTGATCTCGAGCAGAAAAAAAAATATGCTTACAGCACCTGGTATTCCCAGGCGGTCACCCATCCAAGTACTAACCAGGCCCGACCCTGCTTAGCTTCCGAGATCAGACGAGATCGGGCGTGATCAGGGTGGTATGGCCGTAAACTAACATTTCCGGGTCCATACTAGGTTTTATACAGCAGGAGCACATAAGGACTGAGGGTGCTGCCGTGGCCAGAGACGGGACTTGTACAGAAACAATGATTAGATCCATAATGAAGGAAAGCAATGCATAAAGACTTTATTCCAGACTCAATGTACCATATCAAAACGTAATGCAATACACTGCGTGTGCGGTTGAGTGATCTTTTGAAGAAATGTAGCGTTGCAAAACCAGGGATAGACTGCAATGTATCTCTGTCGTTGCAGCCCTCTGATGCTCCCTGCTGCCGGCGTCACAACAGTGTCTGCATGTTTCACAAATAGAGTTTGGAGAGACGTTGTCAGTGTCTGTATGTTGCTTAAATTCTCCCAAACAGTGGGCGCTAAGGATCAGG
This sequence comes from Pollachius pollachius, assembly GCF_949987615.1. NCBI lineage: Eukaryota > Metazoa > Chordata > Actinopteri > Gadiformes > Gadidae > Pollachius > Pollachius pollachius. Next base: position 24,369,712 of record NC_136943.1, read on the forward strand.
GCACGGCAGACCATTGCAGCCATTGATCTCGAGCAGAAAAATAAAAATGCTTACAGCACCTGGTATTCCCAGGCGGTCACCCATCCAAGTACTAACCAGGCCCGACCCTGCTTAGCTTCCGAGATCAGACGAGACCGGGCGTGATCAGGGTAGTATGGCCGTACGCAAATATTACCGGGTCCATACTACCTTTTATTCAGCAGGAGCACAAAAGGACTGAGAGCGCTGCCGTGGCCAGAGACGGGACTTGTACAGAAACAATGATTAGATCCATAATGAAGGAAAGCAATGCATAAAGACTTTATTCCATACTCAAAGTACCATATGAAAACGCAATGCAATACACTGCGTGTGCGGTTGAGTGATCTTTTGAAGAAATGTAGCGTTGCAACACCAGGGATAGACTGCAATGTATCTCTGTCGTTGCAGCCCTCTGATGCTCCCTGCTGCCGGCGTCACAACAGTGTCTGCATGTTTCACAAATAGAGTTTGGAGAGACGTTGTCAGTGTCTGTATGTTGCTTAAATTCTCCCAAACAGTGGGCGCTAAAGATCTCTGCCCGTATGCAAATTAGCCATGTGCGCCTAACAGAAGAATGACGTAATGTTGAGAACGAGTCATACTAAAAACCGAGAGCAAGTGAAAGCTAAACCAGACTGTATCAATCACACACTTTGGGTCCATTCTAACTTTTGATAAGAGGCTAGTCTTTAAATCTTTGCAGTGACTGAATGTTGATGATAAAACGGATTGTTTTGCATAAGATGAGTGTGTGCGACTGTGTGTTTGTCATTTCCGGCTTCGGCATACCGCATGGTCATTAAGGCCTCGTGGTGAGTTACTTTCTTAGTGAAGCAGCTTAGCCTTACAGTTGGATAAGTTGGAGTGATTGGAGTTTATTTTTCACAGTGAGAGAGGGGTGCACCGGTCCTGGAGGTACTGCAATACCAGGTCGATGCGTGGAGTGGACGGAGCAAGCCCCTATTCCATCTCCCAGTTCCAAAAAACAATTTAATATATGGTCCCCGGGTAGGGGACGTATCAGATATTAAACTGATAAGAACAGATACTACACTTGATCTTAGCCAAAAGGCCGAGAAGCGATGCCCACACATGCTCAGACCAAGAGTCCAGCTTCCCAAACACGTCGCTCCACTTAGCGGTTTGACAGACGACGACAAAACAAATAGAAGACCAGTCACCCTGTGTGCGTGTTTGTGAAAGCTGAAGAAAAATGCCGAGGTCGCTGCATCTCTCTGCTGGTCCCTGCTGCCAGCGTCACTAGTGTGTCTGCATGTTTCTCAAATAGAGTTTGGAGAGACGTTGTCAGTGTCTGTATGTTGCTTAAATTCTCCCAAACAGTGGGCGCTAAAGATCACGGCACGGCAGGCCATTGCAGCCAATGAGCTCGAGTTGAAAAATAAATGTGCTTACAGCACCAGGTGGTCCCCCATCGATGTAGTAACCAGGCCCGACCCTGATTAGCTTCCGAGATCAGACGAGATCGGGCATGATCAGGCTGTTATGGCCGTAAACTAACATTTCCGGGTCCATACTAGGTTTTATACAGCAGGAGCACATAAGGACTGAGGGTGCTGCCGTGGCCAGAGACGGGACTTGTACAGAAACAATGATTAGATCCATAATGAAGGAAAGCAATGCATAAAGACTTTATTCCAGACTCAATGTACCATATCAAAACGTAATGCAATACACTGCGTGTGCGGTTGAGTGATCTTTTGAAGAAATGTAGCGTTGCAAAACCAGGGATAGACTGCAATGTATCTCTGTCGTTGCAGCCCTCTGATGCTCCCTGCTGCCGGCGTCACAACAGTGTCTGCATGTTTCACAAATAGAGTTTGGAGAGACGTTGTCAGTGTCTGTATGTTGCTTAAATTCTCCCAAACAGTGGGCGCTAAGGATCAGGGCACGGCAGACCATTGCAGCCATTGATCTCGAGCAGAAAAATAAAAAAGCTTACAGCACCTGGTATTCCCAGGCGGTCACCCATCCAAGTACTAACCAGGCCCGACCCTGCTTAGCTTCCGAGATCAGACGAGACCGGGCGTGATCAGGGTAGTATGGCCGTACGCAAATGTTACCGGGTCCATACTACCTTTTATTCAGCAGGAGCACAAAAGGACTGAGAGCGCTGCCGTGGCCAGAGACGGGACTTGTACAGAAACAATGATTAGATCCATAATGAAGGAAAGCAATGCATAAAGACTTTATTCCATACTCAAAGTACCATATGAAAACGCAATGCAATACACTGCGTGTGCGGTTGAGTGATCTTTTGAAGAAATGTAGCGTTGCAACACCAGGGATAGACTGCAATGTATCTCTGTCGTTGCAGCCCTCTGATGCTCCCTGCTGCCGGCGTCACAACAGTGTCTGCATGTTTCACAAATAGAGTTTGGAGAGACGTTGTCAGTGTCTGTATGTTGCTTAAATTCTCCCAAACAGTGGGCGCTAAAGATCTCTGCCCGTATGCAAATTAGCCATGTGCGCCTAACAGAAGAATGACGTAATGTTGAGAACGAGTCATACTAAAAACCGAGAGCAAGCGAAAGCTAAACCAGACTGTATCAATCACACACTTTGGGTCCATTCTAACTTTTGATAAGAGGCTAGTCTTTAAATCTTTGCAGTGACTGAATGTTGATGATAAAACGGATTGTTTTGCATTAGATGAGTGTGTGCGACTGTGTGTTTGTCATTTCCGGCTTCGGCATACCGCATGGTCATGAAGGCCTCGTGGTGAGTTACTTTCTTAGTGAAGCAGCTTAGCCTTACAGTTGGATAAGTTGGAGTGATTGGAGTTTATTTTTCACAGTGAGAGAGGGGTGCACCGGTCCTGGAGGTACTGCAATACCAGGTCGATGCGTGGAGTGGACGGAGCAAGCCCCTATTCCATCTCCCAGTTCCAAAAAACAATTTAATATATGGTCCCCGGGTAGGGGACGTATCAGATATTAAACTGATAAGAACAGATACTACACTTGATCTTAGCCAAAAGGCCGAGAAGCGATGCCCACACATGCTCAGACCAAGAGTCCAGCTTCCCAAACACGTCGCTCCACTTAGCGGTTTGACAGACGACGACAAAACAAATAGAAGACCAGTCACCCTGTGTGCGTGTTTGTGAAAGCTGAAGAAAAATGCCGAGGTCGCTGCATCTCTCTGCTGGTCCCTGCTGCCAGCGTCACTAGTGTGTCTGCATGTTTCTCAAATAGAGTTTGGAGAGACGTTGTCAGTGTCTGTATGTTGCTTAAATTCTCCCAAACAGTGGGCGCTAAAGATCACGGCACGGCAGGCCATTGCAGCCAATGAGCTCGAGTTGAAAAATAAATGTGCTTACAGCACCAGGTGGTCCCCCATCGATGTAGTAACCAGGCCCGACCCTGCTTAGCTTCCGAGATCAGACGAGATCGGACATGATCAGGCTGTTATGGCCGTAAACTAACATTTCCGGGTCCATACTAGGTTTTATACAGCAGGAGCACATAAGGACTGAGGGTGCTGCCGTGGCCAGAGACGGGACTTGTACAGAAACAATGATTAGATCCATAATGAAGGAAAGCAATGCATAAAGACTTTATTCCAGACTCAATGTACCATATCAAAACGTAATGCAATACACTGCGTGTGCGGTTGAGTGATCTTTTGAAGAAATGTAGCGTTGCAACACCAGGGATAGACTGCAATGTATCTCTGTCGTTGCAGCCCTCTGATGCTCCCTGCTGCCGGCGTCACAACAGTGTCTGCATGTTTCACAAATAGAGTTTGGAGAGACGTTGTCAGTGTCTGTATGTTGCTTAAATTCTCCCAAACAGTGGGCGCTAAGGATCAGGGCACGGCAGATCATTGCAGCCATTGATCTCGAGCAGAAAAATAAAAATGCTTACAGCACCTGGTATTCCCAGTCGGTCACCCATCCAAGTACTAACCATGCCCGACCCTGCTTAGCTTCCGAGATCAGACGAGATCGGGCGTGATCAGGGTGGTATGGCCGTACGCAAATGTTACCGGGTCCATACTACCTTTTATTCAGCAGGAGCACAAAAGGACTGAGAGCGCTGCCGTGGCCAGAGACGGGACTTGTACAGAAACAATGATTAGATCCATAATGAAGGAAAGCAATGCATAAAGACTTTATTCCATACTCAAAGTACCATATGAAAACGCAATGCAATACACTGCGTGTGCGGTTGAGTGATCTTTTGAAGAAATGTAGCGTTGCAACACCAGGGATAGACTGCAATGTATCTCTGTCGTTGCAGCCCTCTGATGCTCCCTGCTGCCGGCGTCACAACAGTGTCTGCATGTTTCACAAATAGAGTTTGGAGAGACGTTGTCAGTGTCTGTATGTTGCTTAAATTCTCCCAAACAGTGGGCGCTAAAGATCTCTGCCCGTATGCAAATTAGCCATGTGCGCCTAACAGAAGAATGACGTAATGTTGAGAACGAGTCATACTAAAAACCGAGAGCAAGCGAAAGCTAAACCAGACTGTATCAATCACACACTTTGGGTCCATTCTAACTTTTGATAAGAGGCTAGTCTTTAAATCTTTGCAGTGACTGAATGTTGATGATAAAACGGATTGTTTTGCATTAGATGAGTGTGTGCGACTGTGTGTTTGTCATTTCCGGCTTCGGCATACCGCATGGTCATGAAGGCCTCGTGGTGAGTTACTTTCTTAGTGAAGCAGCTTAGCCTTACAGTTGGATAAGTTGGAGTGATTGGAGTTTATTTTTCACAGTGAGAGAGGGGTGCACCGGTCCTGGAGGTACTGCAATACCAGGTCGATGCGTGGAGTGGACGGAGCAAGCCCCTATTCCATCTCCCAGTTCCAAAAAACAATTTAATATATGGTCCCCGGGTAGGGGACGTATCAGATATTAAACTGATAAGAACAGATACTACACTTGATCTTAGCCAAAAGGCCGAGAAGCGATGCCCACACATGCTCAGACCAAGAGTCCAGCTTCCCAAACACGTCGCTCCACTTAGCGGTTTGACAGACGACGACAAAACAAATAGAAGACCAGTCACCCTGTGTGCGTGTTTGTGAAAGCTGAAGAAAAATGCCGAGGTCGCTGCATCTCTCTGCTGGTCCCTGCTGCCAGCGTCACTAGTGTGTCTGCATGTTTCTCAAATAGAGTTTGGAGAGACGTTGTCAGTGTCTGTATGTTGCTTAAATTCTCCCAAACAGTGGGCGCTAAAGATCACGGCACGGCAGGCCATTGCAGCCAATGAGCTCGAGTTGAAAAATAAATGTGCTTACAGCACCAGGTGGTCCCCCATCGATGTAGTAACCAGGCCCGACCCTGCTTAGCTTCCGAGATCAGACGAGATCGGACATGATCAGGCTGTTATGGCCGTAAACTAACATTTCCGGGTCCATACTAGGTTTTATACAGCAGGAGCACATAAGGACTGAGGGTGCTGCCGTGGCCAGAGACGGGACTTGTACAGAAACAATGATTAGATCCATAATGAAGGAAAGCAATGCATAAAGACTTTATTCCAGACTCAATGTACCATATCAAAACGTAATGCAATACACTGCGTGTGCGGTTGAGTGATCTTTTGAAGAAATGTAGCGTTGCAACACCAGGGATAGACTGCAATGTATCTCTGTCGTTGCAGCCCTCTGATGCTCCCTGCTGCCGGCGTCACAACAGTGTCTGCATGTTTCACAAATAGAGTTTGGAGAGACGTTGTCAGTGTCTGTATGTTGCTTAAATTCTCCCAAACAGTGGGCGCTAAGGATCAGGGCACGGCAGATCATTGCAGCCATTGATCTCGAGCAGAAAAATAAAAATGCTTACAGCACCTGGTATTCCCAGTCGGTCACCCATCCAAGTACTAACCATGCCCGACCCTGCTTAGCTTCCGAGATCAGACGAGATCGGGCGTGATCAGGGTGGTATGGCCGTACGCAAATGTTACCGGGTCCATACTACCTTTTATTCAGCAGGAGCACAAAAGGACTGAGAGCGCTGCCGTGGCCAGAGACGGGACTTGTACAGAAACAATGATTAGATCCATAATGAAGGAAAGCAATGCATAAAGACTTTATTCCATACTCAAAGTACCATATCAAAACGCAATGCAATACACTGCGTGTGCGGTTGAGTGATCTTTTGAAGAAATGTAGCGTTGCAACACCAGGGATAGACTGCAATGTATCTCTGTCGTTGCAGCCCTCTGATGCTCCCTGCTGCCGGCGTCACAACAGTGTCTGCATTTTTCACAAATAGAGTTTGGAGAGACGTTGTCAGTGTCTGTATGTTGCTTAAATTCTCCCAAACAGTGGGCGCTAAGTATCAGGGCACGGCAGATCATTGCAGCCATTGATCTCGAGCAGAAAAATAAAAATGCTTACAGCACCTGGTATTCCCAGGCGGTCACCCATCCAAGTACTAACCAGGCCCGACCCTGCTTAGCTTCCGAGATCAGACGAGATCGGGCGTGATCAGGGTGGTATGGCCGTACGCAAATGTTACCGGGTCCATACTACCTTTTATTCAGCAGGAGCACAAAAGGACTGAGAGCGCTGCCGTGGCCAGAGACGGGACTTGTACAGAAACAATGATTAGATCCATAATGAAGGAAAGCAATGCATAAAGACTTTATTCCATACTCAAAGTACCATATCAAAACGCAATGCAATACACTGCGTGTGCGGTTGAGTGATCTTTTGAAGAAATGTAGCGTTGCAACACCAGGGATAGACTGCAATGTATCTCTGTCGTTGCAGCCCTCTGATGCTCCCTGCTGCCGGCGTCACAACAGTGTCTGCATTTTTCACAAATAGAGTTTGGAGAGACGTTGTCAGTGTCTGTATGTTGCTTAAATTCTCCCAAACAGTGGGCGCTAAGGATCAGGGCACGGCAGACCATTGCAGCCATTGATCTCGAGCAGAAAAATAAAAATGCTTACAGCACCTGGTATTCCCAGGCGGTCACCCATCCAAGTACTAACCAGGCCCGACCCTGCTTAGCTTCCGAGATCAGACGAGATCGGGCGTGATCAGGGTGGTATGGCCGTACGCAAATGTTACCGGGTCCATACTACCTTTTATTCAGCAGGAGCACAAAAGGACTGAGAGCGCTGCCGTGGCCAGAGACGGGACTTGTACAGAAACAATGATTAGATCCATAATGAAGGAAAGCAATGCATAAAGACTTTATTCCATACTCAAAGTACCATATCAAAACGCAATGCAATACACTGCGTGTGCGGTTGAGTGATCTTTTGAAGAAATGTAGCGTTGCAACACCAGGGATAGACTGTAATGTATCTCTGTCGTTGCAGCCCTCTGATGCTCCCTGCTGCCGGCGTCACAACAGTGTCTGCATGTTTCACAAATAGAGTTTGGAGAGACGTTGTCAGTGTCTGTATGTTGCTTAAATTCTCCCAAACAGTGGGCGCTAAAGATCTCTGCCCGTATGCAAATTAGCCATGTGCGCCTAACAGAAGAATGACGTAATGTTGAGAACGAGTCATACTAAAAACCGAGAGCAAGCGAAAGCTAAACCAGACTGTATCAATCACACACTTTGGGTCCATTCTAACTTTTGATAAGAGGCTAGTCTTTAAATCTTTGCAGTGACTGAATGTTGATGATAAAACGGATTGTTTTGCATAAGATGAGTGTGTGCGACTGTGTGTTTGTCATTTCCGGCTTCGGCATACCGCATGGTCATGAAGGCCTCGTGGTGAGTTACTTTCTTAGTGAAGCAGCTTAGCCTTACAGTTGGATAAGTTGGAGTGATTGGAGTTTATTTTTCACAGTGAGAGAGGGGTGCACCGGTCCTGGAGGTACTGCAATACCAGGTCGATGCGTGGAGTGGACGGAGCAAGCCCCTATTCCATCTCCCAGTTCCAAAAAACAATTTAATATATGGTCCCCGGGTAGGGGACGTATCAGATATTAAACTGATAAGAACAGATACTACACTTGATCTTAGCCAAAAGGCCGAGAAGCGATGCCCACACATGCTCAGACCAAGAGTCCAGCTTCCCAAACACGTCGCTCCACTTAGCGGTTTGACAGACGACGACAAAACAAATAGAAGACCAGTCACCCTGTGTGCGTGTTTGTGAAAGCTGAAGAAAAATGCCGAGGTCGCTGCATCTCTCTGCTGGTCCCTGCTGCCAGCGTCACTAGTGTGTCTGCATGTTTCTCAAATAGAGTTTGGAGAGACGTTGTCAGTGTCTGTATGTTGCTTAAATTCTCCCAAACAGTGGGCGCTAAAGATCACGGCACGGCAGGCCATTGCAGCCAATGAGCTCGAGTTGAAAAATAAATGTGCTTACAGCACCAGGTGGTCCCCCATCGATGTAGTAACCAGGCCCGACCCTGATTAGCTTCCGAGATCAGACGAGATCGGGCATGATCAGGCTGTTATGGCCGTAAACTAACATTTCCGGGTCCATACTAGGTTTTATACAGCAGGAGCACATAAGGACTGAGGGTGCTGCCGTGGCCAGAGACGGGACTTGTACAGAAACAATGATTAGATCCATAATGAAGGAAAGCAATGCATAAAGACTTTATTCCAGACTCAATGTACCATATCAAAACGTAATGCAATACACTGCGTGTGTGGTTGAGTGATCTTTTGAAGAAATGTAGCGTTGCAAAACCAGGGATAGACTGCAATGTATCTCTGTCGTTGCAGCCCTCTGATGCTCCCTGCTGCCGGCGTCACAACAGTGTCTGCATGTTTCACAAATAGAGTTTGGAGAGACGTTGTCAGTGTCTGTATGTTGCTTAAATTCTCCCAAACAGTGGGCGCTAAGGATCAGGGCACGGCAGACCATTGCAGCCATTGATCTCGAGCAGAAAAATAAAAAAGCTTACAGCACCTGGTATTCCCAGGCGGTCACCCATCCAAGTACTAACCAGGCCCGACCCTGCTTAGCTTCCGAGATCAGACGAGACCGGGCGTGATCAGGGTGGTATGGCCGTACGCAAATGTTACCGGGTCCATACTACCTTTTATTCAGCAGGAGCACAAAAGGACTGAGAGCGCTGCCGTGGCCAGAGACGGGACTTGTACAGAAACAATGATTAGATCCATAATGAAGGAAAGCAATGCATAAAGACTTTATTCCATACTCAAAGTACCATATCAAAACGCAATGCAATACACTGCGTGTGCGGTTGAGTGATCTTTTGAAGAAATGTTGCGTTGCAACACCAGGGATAGACTGCAATGTATCTCTGTCGTTGCAGCCCTCTGATGCTCCCTGCTGCCGGCGTCACAACAGTGTCTGCATGTTTCACAAATAGAGTTTGGAGAGACGTTGTCGGTGTCTGTATGTTGCTTATATTCTCCCAAACAGTGGGCGCTAAGGATCAGGGCACGGCAGACCATTGCAGCCATTGATCTCGAGCAGAAAAATAAAAATGCTTACAGCACCTGGTATTCCCAGGCGGTCACCCATCCAAGTACTAACCAGGCCCGACCCTGCTTAGCTTCCGAGATCAGACGAGATCGGGCGTGATCAGGGTGGTATGGCCGTACGCAAATGTTACCGGGTCCATACTACCTTTTATTCAGCAGGAGCACAAAAGGACTGAGAGCGCTGCCGTGGCCAGAGACGGGACTTGTACAGAAACAATGATTAGATCCATAATGAAGGAAAGCAATGCATAAAGACTTTATTCCATACTCAAAGTACCATATGAAAACGCAATGCAATACACTGAGTGTGCGGTTGAGTGATCTTTTGAAGAAATGTAGCGTTGCAACACCAGGGAAAGACTGCAATGTATCTCTGTCGTTGCAGCCCTCTGATGCTCCCTGCTGCCGGCGTCACAACAGTGTCTGCATTTTTCACAAATAGAGTTTGGAGAGACGTTGTCAGTGTCTGTATGTTACTTAAATTCTCCCAAACAGTGGGCGCTAAAGATCAGTGCACGGCAGACCATTGCAGCCATTGATCTCGAGCAGAAAAATAAATATGCTTACAGCACCTGGTATTCCCAGGCGGTCACCCATCCAAGTACTAACCAGGCCCGACCCTGCTTAGCTTCCGAGATCAGACGAGATCGGGCGTGATCAGGGTGGTATGGCCGTACGCAAATGTTACCGGGTCCATACTACCTTTTATTCAGCAGGAGCACAAAAGGACTGAGAGCGCTGCCGTGGCCAGAGACGGGACTTGTACAGAAACAATGATTAGATCCATAATGAAGGAAAGCAATGCATAAAGACTTTATTCCATACTCAAAGTACCATATGAAAACGCAATGCAATACACTGCGTGTGCGGTTGAGTGATCTTTTGAAGAAATGTAGCGTTGCAACACCAGGGATAGACTGCAATGTATCTCTGTCGTTGCAGCCCTCTGATGCTCCCTGCTGCCGGCGTCACAACAGTGTCTGCATTTTTCACAAATAGAGTTTGGAGAGACGTTGTCAGTGTCTGTATGTTGCTCAAATTCTCCCAAACAGTGGGCGCTAAAGATCAGGGCACGGCAGACCATTGCAGCCATTGATCTCGAGCAGAAAAAAAAATATGCTTACAGCACCTGGTATTCCCAGGCGGTCACCCATCCAAGTACTAACCAGGCCCGACCCTGCTTAGCTTCCGAGATCAGACGAGATCGGGCGTGATCAGGCTGTTATGGCCGTAAACTAATATTTCCGGGTCCATACTAGGTTTTATACAGCAGGAGCACATAAGGACTGAGGGTGCTGCCGTGGCCAGAGACGGGACTTGTACAGAAACAATGATTAGATCCATAATGAAGGAAAGCAATGCATAAAGACTTTATTCCAGACTCAATGTACCATATCAAAACGTAATGCAATACACTGCGTGTGCGGTTGAGTGATCTTTTGAAGAAATGTAGCGTTGCAAAACCAGGGATAGACTGCAATGTATCTCTGTCGTTGCAGCCCTCTGATGCTCCCTGCTGCCGGCGTCACAACAGTGTCTGCATGTTTCACAAATAGAGTTTGGAGAGACGTTGTCAGTGTCTGTATGTTGCTTAAATTCTCCCAAACAGTGGGCGCTAAGGATCAGGGCACGGCAGACCATTGCAGCCATTGATCTCGAGCAGAAAAATAAAAAAGCTTACAGCACCTGGTATTCCCAGGCGGTCACCCATCCAAGTACTAACCAGGCCCGACCCTGCTTAGCTTCCGAGATCAGACGAGACCGGGCGTGATCAGGGTAGTATGGCCGTACGCAAATGTTACCGGGTCCATACTACCTTTTATTCAGCAGGAGCACAAAAGGACTGAGAGCGCTGCCGTGGCCAGAGACGGGACTTGTACAGAAACAATGATTAGATCCATAATGAAGGAAAGCAATGCATAAAGACTTTATTCCATACTCAAAGTACCATATGAAAACGCAATGCAATACACTGCGTGTGCGGTTGAGTGATCTTTTGAAGAAATGTAGCGTTGCAACACCAGGGATAGACTGCAATGTATCTCTGTCGTTGCAGCCCTCTGATGCTCCCTGCTGCCGGCGTCACAACAGTGTCTGCATGTTTCACAAATAGAGTTTGGAGAGACGTTGTCAGTGTCTGTATGTTGCTTAAATTCTCCCAAACAGTGGGCGCTAAGGATCAGGGCACGGCAGACCATTGCAGCCATTGATCTCGAGCAGAAAAATTAAAATGCTTACAGCACCTGGTATTCCCAGGCGGTCACCCATCCAAGTACTAACCAGGCCCGACCCTGCTTAGCTTCCGAGATCAGACGAGATCGGGCGTGATCAGGGTGGTATGGCCGTACGCAAATGTTACCGGGTCCATACTACCTTTTATTCAGCCGGAGCACAAAAGGACTGAGAGCGCTGCCGTGGCCAGAGACGGGACTTGTACAGAAACAATGATTAGATCCATAATGAAGGAAAGCAATGCATAAAGACTTTATTCCATACTCAAAGTACCATATCAAAACGCAATGCAATACACTGCGTGTGCGGTTGAGTGATCTTTTGAAGAAATGTAGCGTTGCAACACCAGGGATAGACTGCAATGTATCTCTGTCGTTGCAGCCCTCTGATGCTCCCTGCTGCCGGCGTCACAACAGTGTCTGCATTTTTCACAAATAGAGTTTGGAGAGACGTTGTCAGTGTCTGTATGTTGCTTAAATTCTCCCAAACAGTGGGCGCTAAGGATCAGGGCACGGCAGACCATTGCAGCCATTGATCTCGAGCAGAAAAAAAAAAAGCTTACAGCACCTGGTATTCCCAGGCGGTCTCCCATCCAAGTACTAACCAGGCCCGACCCTGCTTAGCTTCCGAGATCAGACGAGATCGGGCGTGTTCAGGGTGGTATGGCCGTAAGCGAGTATAGCCGCATCCAAAGTAGGTTTTAAACAGCAGGAGCACATAAGGACTGAGAGCGCTGCCGTGACCATAGACCAGACTTGTACAGAAACAATTATTAGATCAATAATGAAGGAAAGCAATGAATGAATACTTTATTCCGGACTCAAAGTACCATATCAAAACGCAATGCAATACACCGAGTTGGCGTGTGTGCTCGTTTGCGTGAACCTTTGAAGAAACATAGCGTTTCAAACGCTGCGATGGACTGCAGCAGGTCAAGCGAAGCAGTCATTCATAGCTCTTATTTCTTTACAACAACATGATCAGGGGAGAGCGCGAACGCAGTCCCCCACTACCAGAAATTATGCAATCGAGATTCCCACATTTGGGGAATTCGCACGGGTCAGCAACAGCCGCAGTGCAATGGCCGAGCCTCACCATGGGTGAACCACCTTCTTGATCATGGTATCTCCCTTGCCAGGTAAGTATGATTAGTACTCGTTCAGATGGGCTGAACGCTGCCCACGCGTGTTCCCTTGGAGAACGGTTGCAAAGAATTCGGAGATGTCTAGACTTTAAAGTCCGTGTTGCAGGGTTTATTTTCCAACAAGTGTGTGCAATTTGCTTGTTCTTAATACAGATTTAAACTGTTATCCATTTTATTTCATGTTGTTAGGTATCACAAAACGGAATGTAATACGACAAAGTAGGTACTATTTTAGCGGTTTGCAATTGATTCTCTTTTCCCCCAGGATAATTAAATATGTTCTATTATTTGCCATGCGGAGCCAGCCAGTCCTGTGAATGTATGCAAATTAGCCATGTGCACCTAACAGAAGAATGACGTAAAGTTGAGAACGAGTCATACTAAAAAGGGAGAGCAATCGACAGCTAAACCAGACTGTATCAATCACACACTTTGGGTCCATTCTAACTTATGATAAGAGGCTAGTCTTTAAATCTTTGCAGTGACTGAATGTTTATGATAAAACGGATTGTTTTGCATTCGATGAGTGTGTGCGACTGTGCGTTTGTCATTTCCGGCTTCGGCATACCGCATGGTAATGAAGGCCTCGTGGTGAGTTGCTTTCTTAGTGAAGCAGCCTCGCCTTGGAGTTGGATGAGTTGGAGTGATATAAGTTGTCAGTGTCTGTATGTTGCTTAAATTCTCCCAAACAGTGGGCGCTAAGGATCAGGGCACGGCAGACCATTGCAGCCATTGATCTCGAGCAGAAAAAAAAAATGCTTACAGCACCTGGTATTCCCAGGCGGTCTCCCATCCAAGTACTAACCAGGCCCGACCCTGCTTAGCTTCCGAGATCAGACGAGATCGGGCTTGATCAGGGTGGTTTGGCCGTATCCAAATGTTACCGGGTCCATACTAGCTTTCACACAGCAGGAGCACATAAGGACTGAGAGCGCTGCCGTGGCCAGAGACGGGACTTGTACAGAAACAATGATTAGATCCATAATGAAGGAAAGCAATGCATAAAGACTTTATTCCAGACTCAAAGTATCATATCAAAACGCAATGCAATACACTGCGTGTGCGGTTGAGTGATCTTTTGAAGAAATGTAGCGTTGCAACACCAGGGATAGACTGCAATGTATCTCTGTCGTTGCAGCCCTCTGATGCTCCATGCTGCCGGCGTCACAACAGTGTCTGCATTTTTCACAAATAGAGTTTGGAGAGATGTTGTCAGTGTCTGTATGTTGCTTAAATTCTCCCAAACAGTGGGCGCTAAGGATCAGGGCACGGCAGACCATTGCAGCCATTGATCTCGAGCAGAAAAATAAAAATGCTTACAGCACCTGGTATTCCCAGGCGGTCACCCATCCAAGTACTAACCAGGCCCGACCCTGCTTAGCTTCCGAGATCAGACGAGATCGGGCGTGATCAGGGTGGTATGGCCGTACGCAAATGTTATCGGGTCCATACTACCTTTTATTCAGCAGGAGCACAAAAGGACTGAGAGCGCTGCCGTGGCCAGAGACGGGACTTGTACAGAAACAATGATTCGATCCATAATGAAGGAAAGCAATGCATAAAGACTTTATTCCCTACTCAAAGTACCATATCAAAACGCAATGCAATACACTGCGTGTGCGGTTGAGTGATCTTTTGAAGAAATGTAGCGTTGCAACACCAGGGATAGACTGCAATGTATATCTGTCGTTGCAGCCCTCTGATGCTCCCTGCTGCCGGCGTCACAACAGTGTCTGCATGTTTCACAAATAGAGTTTGGAGAGACGTTGTCGGTGTCTGTATGTTGCTTAAATTCTCCCAAACAGTGGGCGCTAAAGATCAGGGCACGGCAGACCATTGCAGCCATTAATCTCGAGCAGAAAAATAAATATGCTTACAGCACCTGGTATTCCCAGGCGGTCACCCATCCAAGTACTAACCAGGCCCGACCCTGCTTAGCTTCCGAGATCAGACGAGATCGGGCGTGATCAGGGTGGTATGGCCGTACGCAAATGTTACCGGGTCCATACTACCTTTTATTCAGCAGGAGCACAAAAGGACTGAGAGCGCTGCCGTGGCCAGAGACGGGACTTGTACAGAAACAATGATTAGATCCATAATGAAGGAAAGCAATGCATAAAGACTTTATTCCATACTCAAAGTACCATATCAAAACGCAATGCAATACACTGCGTGTGCGGTTGAGTGATCTTTTGAAGAAATGTAGCGTTGCAACACCAGGGATAGACTGCAATGTATCTCTGTCGTTGCAGCCCTCTGATGCTCCCTGCTGCCGGCGTCACAACAGTGTCTGCATTTTTCACAAATAGAGTTTGGAGAGACGTTGTCAGTGTCTGTATGTTGCTTAAATTCTCCCAAACAGTGGGCGCTAAAGATCAGGGCACGGCAGACCATTGCAGCCATTGATCTCGAGCAGAAAAAAAAAAAGCTTACAGCACCTGGTATTCCCAGGCGGTCTCCCATCCAAGTACTAACCAGGCCCGACCCTGCTTAGCTTCCGAGATCAGACGAGATCGGGCGTGATCAGGGTGGTATGGCCGTACGCAAATGTTACCGGGTCCATACTACCTTTTATTCAGCCGGAGCACAAAAGGACTGAGAGCGCTGCCGTGGCCAGAGACGGGACTTGTACAGAAACAATGATTAGATCCATAATGAAGGAAAGCAATGCATAAAGACTTTATTCCATACTCAAAGTACCATATCAAAACGCAATGCAATACACTGCGTGTGCGGTTGAGTGATCTTTTGAAGAAATGTAGCGTTGCAACACCAGGGATAGACTGCAATGTATCTCTGTCGTTGCAGCCCTCTGATGCTCCCTGCTGCCGGCGTCACAACAGTGTCTGCATTTTTCACAAATAGAGTTTGGAGAGACGTTGTCAGTGTCTGTATGTTGCTTAAATTCTCCCAAACAGTGGGCGCTAAGGATCAGGGCACGGCAGACCATTGCAGCCATTGATCTCGAGCAGAAAAAAAAAAAGCTTACAGCACCTGGTATTCCCAGGCGGTCTCCCATCCAAGTACTAACCAGGCCCGACCCTGCTTAGCTTCCGAGATCAGACGAGATCGGGCGTGTTCAGGGTGGTATGGCCGTAAGCGAGTATAGCCGCATCCAAAGTAGGTTTTAAACAGCAGGAGCACATAAGGACTGAGAGCGCTGCCGTGACCATAGACCAGACTTGTACAGAAACAATTATTAGATCAATAATGAAGGAAAGCAATGAATGAATACTTTATTCCGGACTCAAAGTACCATATCAAAACGCAATGCAATACACCGAGTTGGCGTGTGTGCTCGTTTGCGTGAACCTTTGAAGAAACATAGCGTTTCAAACGCTGCGATGGACTGCAGCAGGTCAAGCGAAGCAGTCATTCATAGCTCTTATTTCTTTACAACAACATGATCAGGGGAGAGCGCGAACGCAGTCCCCCACTACCAGAAATTATGCAATCGAGATTCCCACATTTGGGGAATTCGCACGGGTCAGCAACAGCCGCAGTGCAATGGCCGAGCCTCACCATGGGTGAACCACCTTCTTGATCATGGTATCTCCCTTGCCAGGTAAGTATGATTAGTACTCGTTCAGATGGGCTGAACGCTGCCCACGCGTGTTCCCTTGGAGAACGGTTGCAAAGAATTCGGAGATGTCTAGACTTTAAAGTCCGTGTTGCAGGGTTTATTTTCCAACAAGTGTGTGCAATTTGCTTGTTCTTAATACAGATTTAAACTGTTATCCATTTTATTTCATGTTGTTAGGTATCACAAAACGGAATGTAATACGACAAAGTAGGTACTATTTTAGCGGTTTGCAATTGATTCTCTTTTCCCCCAGGATAATTAAATATGTTCTATTATTTGCCATGCGGAGCCAGCCAGTCCTGTGAATGTATGCAAATTAGCCATGTGCACCTAACAGAAGAATGACGTAATGTTGAGAACGAGTCATACTAAAAAGGGAGAGCAATCGACAGCTAAACCAGACTGTATCAATCACACACTTTGGGTCCATTCTAACTTATGATAAGAGGCTAGTCTTTAAATCTTTGCAGTGACTGAATGTTTATGATAAAACGGATTGTTTTGCATTCGATGAGTGTGTGCGACTGTGCGTTTGTCATTTCCGGCTTCGGCATACCGCATGGTAATGAAGGCCTCGTGGTGAGTTGCTTTCTTAGTGAAGCAGCCTCGCCTTGGAGTTGGATGAGTTGGAGTGATATAAGTTGTCAGTGTCTGTATGTTGCTTAAATTCTCCCAAACAGTGGGCGCTAAGGATCAGGGCACGGCAGACCATTGCAGCCATTGATCTCGAGCAGAAAAAAAAAAAGCTTACAGCACCTGGTATTCCCAGGCGGTCTCCCATCCAAGTACTAACCAGGCCCGACCCTGCTTAGCTTCCGAGATCAGACGAGATCGGGCTTGATCAGGGTGGTTTGGCCGTATCCAAATGTTACCGGGTCCATACTAGCTTTCACACAGCAGGAGCACATAAGGACTGAGAGCGCTGCCGTGGCCAGAGACGGGACTTGTACAGAAACAATGATTCGATCCATAATGAAGGAAAGCAATGCATAAAGACTTTATTCCCTACTCAAAGTACCATATCAAAACGCAATGCAATACACTGCGTGTGCGGTTGAGTGATCTTTTGAAGAAATGTAGCGTTGCAACACCAGGGATAGACTGCAATGTATATCTGTCGTTGCAGCCCTCTGATGCTCCCTGCTGCCGGCGTCACAACAGTGTCTGCATGTTTCACAAATAGAGTTTGGAGAGACGTTGTCGGTGTCTGTATGTTGCTTAAATTCTCCCAAACAGTGGGCGCTAAAGATCAGGGCACGGCAGACCATTGCAGCCATTAATCTCGAGCAGAAAAATAAATATGCTTACAGCACCTGGTATTCCCAGGCGGTCACCCATCCAAGTACTAACCAGGCCCGACCCTGCTTAGCTTCCGAGATCAGACGAGATCGGGCGTGATCAGGGTGGTATGGCCGTACGCAAATGTTACCGGGTCCATACTAGCTTTTATTCAGCAGGAGCACAAAAGGACTGAGAGCGCTGCCGTGGCCAGAGACGGGACTTGTACAGAAACAATGATTAGATCCATAATGAAGGAAAGCAATGCATAAAGACTTTATTCCATACTCAAAGTACCATATCAAAACGCAATGCAATACACTGCGTGTGCGGTTGAGTGATCTTTTGAAGAAATGTAGCGTTGCAACACCAGGGATAGACTGCAATGTATCTCTGTCGTTGCAGCCCTCTGATGCTCCCTGCTGCCGGCGTCACAACAGTGTCTGCATTTTTCACAAATAGAGTTTGGAGAGACGTTGTCAGTGTCTGTATGTTGCTTAAATTCTCCCAAACAGTGGGCGCTAAAGATCAGGGCACGGCAGACCATTGCAGCCATTGATCTCGAGCAGAAAAAAAAAAAGTTTACAGCACCTGGTATTCCCAGGCGGTCTCCCATCCAAGTACTAACCAGGCCCGACCCTGCTTAGCTTCCGAGATCAGACGAGATCGGGCGTGTTCAGGGTGGTATGGCCGTAAGCGAGTATAGCCGCATCCAAAGTAGCTTTTAAACAGCAGGAGCACATAAGGACTGAGAGCGCTGCCGTGACCATAGACCAGACTTGTACAGAAACAATTATTAGATCAATAATGAAGGAAAGCAATGAATGAATACTTTATTCCGGACTCAAAGTACCATATCAAAACGCAATGCAATACACCGAGTTGGCGTGTGTGCTCGTTTGCGTGAACCTTTGAAGAAACATAGCGTTTCAAACGCTGCGATGGACTGCAGCAGGTCAAGCGAAGCAGTCATTCATAGCTCTTATTTCTTTACAACAACATGATCAGGGGAGAGCGCGAACGCAGTCCCCCACTACCAGAAATTATGCAATCGAGATTCCCACATTTGGGGAATTCGCACGGGTCAGCAACAGCCGCAGTGCAATGGCCGAGCCTCACCATGGGTGAACCACCTTCTTGATCATGGTATCTCCCTTGCCAGGTAAGTATGATTAGTACTCGTTCAGATGGGCTGAACGCTGCCCACGCGTGTTCCCTTGGAGAACGGTTGCAAAGAATTCGGAGATGTCTAGACTTTAAAGTCCGTGTTGCAGGGTTTATTTTCCAACAAGTGTGTGCAATTTGCTTGTTCTTAATACAGATTTAAACTGTTATCCATTTTATTTCATGTTGTTAGGTATCACAAAACGGAATGTAATACGACAAAGTAGGTACTATTTTAGCGGTTTGCAATTGATTCTCTTTTCCCCCAGGATAATTAAATATGTTCTATTATTTGCCATGCGGAGCCAGCCAGTCCTGTGCACGTATGCAAATTAGCCATGTGCACCTAACAGAAGAATGACGTAATGTTGAGAACGAGTCATACTAAAAAGGGAGAGCAATCGACAGCTAAACCAGACTGTATCAATCACACACTTTGGGTCCATTCTAACTTATGATAAGAGGCTAGTCTTTAAATCTTTGCAGTGACTGAATGTTTATGATAAAACGGATTGTTTTGCATTCGATGAGTGTGTGCGACTGTGCGTTTGTCATTTCCGGCTTCGGCATACCGCATGGTAATGAAGGCCTCGTGGTGAGTTGCTTTCTTAGTGAAGCAGCCTCGCCTTGGAGTTGGATGAGTTGGAGTGATATAAGTTGTCAGTGTCTGTATGTTGCTTAAATTCTCCCAAACAGTGGGCGCTAAAGATCAGGGCACGGCAGACCATTGCAGCCATTGATCTCGAGCAGAAAAATAAATATGCTTACAGCACCTGGTATTCCCAGGCGGTCACCCATCCAAGTACTAACCAGGCCCGACCCTGCTTAGCTTCCGAGATCAGACGAGATCGGGCGTGATCAGGGTGGTATGGCCGTACGCAAATGTTACCGGGTCCATACTACCTTTTATTCAGCAGGAGCACAAAAGGACTGAGAGCGCTGCCGTGGCCAGAGACGGGACTTGTACAGAAACAATGATTAGATCCATAATGATGGAAAGCAATGCATAAAGACTTTATTCCATACTCAAAGTACCATATGAAAACGCAATGCAATACACTGCGTGTGCGGTTGAGTGATCTTTTGAAGAAATGTAGCGTTGCAACACCAGGGATAGACTGCAATGTATCTCTGTCGTTGCAGCCCTCTGATGCTCCCTGCTGCCGGCGTCACAACAGTGTCTGCATTTTTCACAAATAGAGTTTGGAGAGACGTTGTCAGTGTCTGTATGTTGCTTAAATTCTCCCAAACAGTGGGCGCTAAAGATCAGGGCACGGCAGACCATTGCAGCCATTGATCTCGAGCAGAAAAATAAATATGCTTACAGCACCTGGTATTCCCAGGCGGTCACCCATCCAAGTACTAACCAGGCCCGACCCTGCTTAGCTTCCGAGATCAGACGAGATCGGGCGTGATCAGGGTGGTATGGCCGTACGCAAATGTTACCGGGTCCATACTACCTTTTATTCAGCAGGAGCACAAAAGGACTGAGCGCGCTGCCGTGGCCAGAGACGGGACTTGTACAGAAACAATGATTAGATCCATAATGAAGGAAAGCAATGCATAAAGACTTTATTCCATACTCAAAGTACCATATCAAAACGCAATGCAATACACTGCGTGTGCGGTTGAGTGATCTTTTGAAGAAATGTAGCGTTGCAACACCAGGGATAGACTGCAATGTATCTCTGTCGTTGCAGCCCTCTGATGCTCCCTGCTGCCGGCGTCACAACAGTGTCTGCATTTTTCACAAATAGAGTTTGGAGAGACGTTGTCAGTGTCTGTATGTTGCTTAAATTCTCCCAAACAGTGGGCGCTAAAGATCAGGGCACGGCAGACCATTGCAGCCATTGATCTCGAGCAGAAAAATAAATATGCTTACAGCACCTGGTATTCCCAGGCGGTCACCCATCCAAGTACTAACCAGGCCCGACCCTGCATAGCTTCCGAGATCAGACGAGATCGGGCGTGATCAGGGTGGTATGGCCGTACGCAAATATTACCGGGTCCATACTACCTTTTATTCAGCAGGAGCACAAAAGGACTGAGAGCGCTGCCGTGGCCAGAGACGGGACTTGTACAGAAACAATGATTAGATCCATAATGAAGGAAAGCAATGCATAAAGACTTTATTCCATACTCAAAGTACCATATCAAAACGCAATGCAATACACTGCGTGTGCGGTTGAGTGATCTTTTGAAGAAATGTAGCGTTGCAACACCAGGGATAGACTGCAATGTATCTCTGTCGTTGCAGCCCTCTGATGCTCCCTGCTGCCGGCGTCACAACAGTGTCTGCATGTTTCCAAATAGAGTTTGGAGAGACGTTGTCAGTGTCTGTATGTTGCTTAAATTCTCCCAAACAGTGGGCGCTAAAGATCAGGGCACGGCAGACCATTGCAGCCATTGATATCGAGCAGAAAAATAAATATGCTTACAGCACCTGGTATTCCCAGGCGGTCACCCATCCAAGTACTAACCAGGCCCGACCCTGCTTAGCTTCCGAGATCAGACGAGATCGGGCGTGATCAGGGTGGTATGGCCGTACGCAAATGTTACCGGGTCCAGACTACCTTTTATTCAGCAGGAGCACAAAAGGACTGAGCGCGCTGCCGTGGCCAGAGACGGGACTTGTACAGAAACAATGATTAGATCCATAATGAAGGAAAGCAATGCATAAAGACTTTATTCCATACTCAAAGTACCATATCAAAACGCAATGCAATACACTGCGTGTGCGGTTGAGTGATCTTTTGAAGAAATGTAGCGTTGCAACACCAGGGATAGACTGCAATGTTTCTCTGTCGTTGCAGCCCTCTGATGCTCCATGCTGCCGGCGTCACAACAGTGTCTGCATTTTTCACAAATAGAGTTTGGAGAGATGTTGTCAGTGTCTGTATGTTGCTTAAATTCTCCCAAACAGTGGGCGCTAAGGATCAGGGCACGGCAGACCATTGCAGCCATTGATCTCGAGCAGAAAAATAAATATGCTTACAGCACCTGGTATTCCCAGGCGGTCACCCATCCAAGTACTAACCAGGCCCGACCCTGCTTAGCTTCCGAGATCAGACGAGATCGGGCGTGATCAGGGTGGTTTGGCCGTACGCAAATGTTACCGGGTCCATACTACCTTTTATTCAGCAGGAGCACAAAAGGACTGAGAGCGCTGCCGTGGCCAGAGACGGGACTTGTACAGAAACAATGATTAGATCCATAATGAAGGAAAGCAATGCATAAAGACTTTATTCCATACTCAAAGTACCATATCAAAACGCAATGCAATACACTGCGTGTGCGGTTGAGTGATCTTTTGAAGAAATGTAGCGTTGCAACACCAGGGATAGACTGCAATGTATCTCTGTCGTTGCAGCCCTCTGATGCTCCCTGCTGCCGGCGTCACAACAGTGTCTGCATGTTTCACAAATAGAGTTTGGAGAGACGTTGTCGGTGTCTGTATGTTGCTTAAATTCTCCCAAACAGTGGGCGCTAAAGATCAGGGCACGGCAGACCATTGCAGCCATTGATCTCGAGCAGAAAAATAAATATGCTTACAGCACCTGGGATTCCCAGGCGGTCACCCATCCAAGTACTAACCAGGCCCGACCCTGCTTAGCTTCCGAGATCAGACGAGATCTGGCGTGATCAGGGTGGTATGGCCGTACGCAAATGTTACCGGGTCCATACTAGCTTTCATACAGCAGGAGCACATATGGACTGAGAGCGCTGCCGTGGCCAGAGACGGGACTTGTACAGAAACAATGATTAGATCCATAATGAAGGAAAGCAATGCATAAAGACTTTATTCCAGACTCAAAGTACCATTTCAAAACGCAATGCAATACGCTGCGTGTGCGGTTGAGTGATCTTTTGAAGAAATGTTGCGTTGCAACACCAGGGATAGACTGCAATGTATCACTGTCGTTGCAGCCCTCTTATGCTCCCTGCTGCCGGCGTCACAACAGTGTCTGCATGTTTCACAAATAGAGTTTGGAGAGACGTTGTCAGTGTCTGTATGTTGCTTAAATTCTCCCAAACAGTGGGCGCTAAAGATCAGGGCACGGCAGACCATTGCAGCCATTGATCTCGAGCAGAAAAATAAAAATGCTTACAGCACCTGGTATTCCCAGGCGGTCACCCATCCAAGTACTAACCAGGCCCGACCCTGCTTAGCTTCCGAGATCAGACGAGATCGGGCGTGATCAGGGTGGTATGGCCGTACGCAAATGTTACCGGGTCCATACTACCTTTTATTCAGCAGGAGCACAAAAGGACTGAGAGCGCTGCCGTGGCCAGAGACGGGACTTGTACAGAAACAATGATTAGATCCATAATGAAGGAAAGCAATGCATAAAGACTTTATTCCATACTCAAAGTACCATATCAAAACGCAATGCAATACACTGCGTGTGCGGTTGAGTGATCTTTTGAAGAAATGTAGCGTTGCAACACTAGGGATAGACTGCAATGTATCTCTGTCGTTGCAGCCCTCTGATGCTCCCTGCTGCCGGCGTCACAACAGTGTCTGCATGTTTCACAAATAGAGTTTGGAGAGACGTTGTCGGTGTCTGTATGTTGATTAAATTCTCCCAAACAGTGGGCGCTAAGGATCAGGGCACGGCAGACCATTGCAGCCATTGATCTCGAGCAGAAAAATAAAAAAGCTTACAGCACCTGGTATTCCCAGGCGGTCACCCATCCAATTACTTACCAGGCCCGACCCTGCTTTGCTTCCGAGATCAGACGAGATCGGGCTTGATCAGGGTGGTATGGCCGTATGCAAATGTTACCGGGTCCATACTAGCTTTCACACAGCAGGAGCACATAAGGACTGAGAGCGCTGCCGTGGCCAGAGACGGGACTTGTACAGAAACAATGATTAGATCCATAATGAAGGAAAGCAATGCATAAAGACTTTATTCCAGACTCAAAGTATCATATCAAAACGCAATGCAATACACTGCGTGTGCGGTTGAGTGATCTTTTGAGGAAATGTAGCGTTGCAACACCAGGGATAGACTGCAATGTATCTCTGTCGTTGCAGCCCTCTGATGCTCCCTGCTGCCGGCGTCACAACAGTGTCTGCATTTTTCACAAATAGAGTTTGGAGAGACGTTGTCAGTGTCTGTATGTTGCTTAAATTCTCCCAAACAGTGGGCGCTAAGGATCAGGGCACGGCAGACCATTGCAGCCATTGATCTCGAGCAGAAAAATAAAAATGCTTACAGCACCTGGTATTCCCAGGCGGTCACCCATCCAAGTACTAACCAGGCCCGACCCTGCTTAGCTTCCGAGATCAGACGAGATCGGGCGTGATCAGGGTGGTTTGGCCGTACGCAAATGTTACCGGGTCCATACTACCTTTTATTCAGCAGGAGCACAAAAGGACTGAGAGCGCTGCCGTGGCCAGAGACGGGACTTGTACAGAAACAATGATTAGATCCATAATGAAGGAAAGCAATGCATAAAGACTTTATTCCATACTCAAAGTACCATATCAAAACGCAATGCAATACACTGCGTGTGCGGTTGAGTGATCTTTTGAAGAAATGTAGCGTTGCAACACCAGGGATAGACTGCAATGTATCTCTGTCGTTGCAGCCCTCTGATGCTCCCTGCTGCCGGCGTCACAACAGTGTCTGCATGTTTCACAAATAGAGTTTGGAGAGACGTTGTCAGTGTCTGTATGTTGCTTAAATTCTCCCAAACAGTGGGCGCTAAAGATCAGGGCACGGCAGACCATTGCAGCCATTGATCTCGAGCAGAAAAATAAATATGCTTACAGCACCTGGTATTCCCAGGCGGTCACCCATCCAAGTACTAACCAGGCCCGACCCTGCTTAGCTTCCGAGATCAGACGAGATCGGGCGTGATCAGGGTGGTATGGCCGTACGCAAATGTTCCCGGGTCCATACTACGTTTTATTCAGCAGGAGCACAAAAGGACTGAGAGCGCTGCCGTGGCCAGAGACGGGACTTGTACAGAAACAATGATTAGATCCATAATGAAGGAAAGCAATGCATAAAGACTTTATTCCATACTCAAAGTACCATATCAAAACGCAATGCAATACACTGCGTGTGCGGTTGAGTGATCTTTTGAAGAAATGTAGCGTTGCAACACCAGGGATAGACTGCAATGTATCTCTGTCGTTGCAGCCCTCTGATGCTCCCTGCTGCCGGCGTCACAACAGTGTCTGCATTTTTCACAAATAGAGTTTGGAGAGACGTTGTCAGTGTCTGTATGTTGCTTAAATTCTCCCAAACAGTGGGCGCTAAAGATCAGGGCACGGCAGACCATTGCAGCCATTGATCTCGAGCAGAAAAATAAATATGCTTACAGCACCTGGTATTCCCAGGCGGTCACCCATCCAAGTACTAACCAGGCCCGATCCTGCTTAGCTTCCGAGATCAGACGAGATCGGGCGTGATCAGGATGGTATGGCCGTACGCAAATGTTACCGGGTCCATACTACCTTTTATTCAGCAGGAGCACAAAAGGACTGAGAGCGCTGCCGTGGCCAGAGACGGGACTTGTACAGAAACAATGATTAGATCCATAATGAAGGAATGCAATGCATAAAGACTTTATTCCATACTCAAAGTACCATATGAAAACGCAATGCAATACACTGCGTGTGCGGTTGAGTGATCTTTTGAAGAAATGTAGCGTTGCAACACCAGGGATAGACTGCAATGTATCTCTGTCGTTGCAGCCCTCTTATGCTCCCTGCTGCCGGCGTCACAACAGTGTCTGCATTTTTCACAAATAGAGTTTGGAGAGACGTTGTCAGTGTCTGTATGTTGCTTAAATTCTCCCAAACAGTGGGCGCTAAGGATCAGGGCACGGCAGACCATTGCAGCCATTGATCTCGAGCAGAAAAATAAAAATGCTTACAGCACCTGGTATTCCCAGGCGGTCACCCATCCAAGTACTAACCAGGCCCGACCCTGCTTAGCTTCCGATATCAGACAAGATCGGGCGTGATCAGGGTGGTTTGGCCGTACGCAAATGTTCCCGGGTCCATACTACGTTTTATTCAGCAGGAGCACAAAAGGACTGAGAGCGCTGCCGTGGCCAGAGACGGGACTTGTACAGAAACAATGATTAGATCCATAATGAAGGAAAGCAATGCATAAAGACTTTATTCCATACTCAAAGTACCATATCAAAACGCAATGCAATACACTGCGTGTGCGGTTGAGTGATCTTTTGAAGAAATGTAGCGTTGCAACACCAGGGATAGACTGCAATGTATCTCTGTCGTTGCAGCCCTCTGATGCTCCCTGCTGCCGGCGTCACAACAGTGTCTGCATTTTTCACAAATAGAGTTTGGAGAGACGTTGTCAGTGTCTGTATGTTGCTTAAATTCTCCCAAACAGTGGGCGCTAAGGATCAGGGCACGGCAGACCATTGCAGCCATTGATCTCGAGCAGAAAAATAAATATGCTTACAGCACCTGGTATTCCCAGGCGGTCACCCATCCAAGTACTAACCAGGCCCGACCCTGCTTTGCTTCCGAGATCAGACGAGATCGGGCGTGATCAGGGTGGTATGGCCGTACGCAAATGTTACCGGGTCCATACTACCTTTTATTCAGCAGGAGCACAAAAGGACTGAGAGCGCTGCCGTGGCCAGAGACGGGACATGTACAGAAACAATGATTAGATCCATAATGAAGGAAAGCAATGCATAAAGACTTTATTCCATACTCAAAGTACCATATCAAAACGCAATGCAATACACTGCGTGTGCGGTTGAGTGATCTTTTGAAGAAATGTAGCGTTGCAACACCAGGGATAGACTGCAATGTATCTCTGTCGTTGCAGCCCTCTGATGCTCCCTGCTGCCGGCGTCACAACAGTGTCTGCATTTTTCACAAATAGAGTTTGGAGAGACGTTGTCAGTGTCTGTATGTTGCTTAAATTCTCCCAAACAGTGGGCGCTAAGGATCAGGGCACGGCAGACCATTGCAGCCATTGATCTCGAGCAGAAAAATAAAAATGCTTACAGCACCTGGTATTCCCAGGCGGTCACCCATCCAAGTACTAACCAGGCCCGACCCTGCTTAGCTTCCGAGATCAGACGAGATCGGGCGTGATCAGGGTGGTATGGCCGTACGCAAATGTTACCGGGTCCATACTACCTTTTATTCAGCCGGAGCACAAAAGGACTGAGAGCGCTGCCGTGGCCAGAGACGGGACTTGTACAGAAACAATGATTAGATCCATAATGAAGGAAAGCAATGCATAAAGACTTTATTCCATACTCAAAGTACCATATCAAAACGCAATGCAATACACTGCGTGTGCGGTTGAGTGATCTTTTGAAGAAATGTAGC
The DNA here is from genome assembly GCF_949987615.1 of Pollachius pollachius. Classification (NCBI taxonomy): domain Eukaryota; kingdom Metazoa; phylum Chordata; class Actinopteri; order Gadiformes; family Gadidae; genus Pollachius; species Pollachius pollachius. Next base: position 24,396,874 of record NC_136943.1, read on the forward strand.
GTTGCAACACCAGGGATAGACTGTAATGTATCTCTGTCGTTGCAGCCCTCTGATGCTCCCTGCTGCCGGCGTCACAACAGTGTCTGCATGTTTCACAAATAGAGTTTGGAGAGACGTTGTCAGTGTCTGTATGTTGCTTAAATTCTCCCAAACAGTGGGCGCTAAAGATCTCTGCCCGTATGCAAATTAGCCATGTGCGCCTAACAGAAGAATGACGTAATGTTGAGAACGAGTCATACTAAAAACCGAGAGCAAGCGAAAGCTAAACCAGACTGTATCAATCACACACTTTGGGTCCATTCTAACTTTTGATAAGAGGCTAGTCTTTAAATCTTTGCAGTGACTGAATGTTGATGATAAAACGGATTGTTTTGCATAAGATGAGTGTGTGCGACTGTGTGTTTGTCATTTCCGGCTTCGGCATACCGCATGGTCATGAAGGCCTCGTGGTGAGTTACTTTCTTAGTGAAGCAGCTTAGCCTTACAGTTGGATAAGTTGGAGTGATTGGAGTTTATTTTTCACAGTGAGAGAGGGGTGCACCGGTCCTGGAGGTACTGCAATACCAGGTCGATGCGTGGAGTGGACGGAGCAAGCCCCTATTCCATCTCCCAGTTCCAAAAAACAATTTAATATATGGTCCCCGGGTAGGGGACGTATCAGATATTAAACTGATAAGAACAGATACTACACTTGATCTTAGCCAAAAGGCCGAGAAGCGATGCCCACACATGCTCAGACCAAGAGTCCAGCTTCCCAAACACGTCGCTCCACTTAGCGGTTTGACAGACGACGACAAAACAAATAGAAGACCAGTCACCCTGTGTGCGTGTTTGTGAAAGCTGAAGAAAAATGCCGAGGTCGCTGCATCTCTCTGCTGGTCCCTGCTGCCAGCGTCACTAGTGTGTCTGCATGTTTCTCAAATAGAGTTTGGAGAGACGTTGTCAGTGTCTGTATGTTGCTTAAATTCTCCCAAACAGTGGGCGCTAAAGATCACGGCACGGCAGGCCATTGCAGCCAATGAGCTCGAGTTGAAAAATAAATGTGCTTACAGCACCAGGTGGTCCCCCATCGATGTAGTAACCAGGCCCGACCCTGCTTAGCTTCCGAGATCAGACGAGATCGGGCATGATCAGGCTGTTATGGCCGTAAACTAACATTTCCGGGTCCATACTAGGTTTTACACAGCAGGAGCACATAAGGACTGAGGGTGCTGCCGTGGCCAGAGACGGGACTTGTACAGAAACAATGATTAGATCCATAATGAAGGAAAGCAATGCATAAAGACTTTATTCCAGACTCAATGTACCATATCAAAACGTAATGCAATACACTGCGTGTGCGGTTGAGTGATCTTTTGAAGAAATGTAGCGTTGCAACACCAGGGATAGACTGCAATGTATCTCTGTCGTTGCAGCCCTCTGATGCTCCCTGCTGCCGGCGTCACAACAGTGTCTGCATGTTTCACAAATAGAGTTTGGAGAGACGTTGTCAGTGTCTGTATGTTGCTTAAATTCTCCCAAACAGTGGGCGCTAAGGATCAGGGCACGGCAGACCATTGCAGCCATTGATCTCGAGCAGAAAAATAAAAAAGCTTACAGCACCTGGTATTCCCAGGCGGTCACCCATCCAAGTACTAACCAGGCCCGACCCTGCTTAGCTTCCGAGATCAGACGAGACCGGGCGTGATCAGGGTGGTATGGCCGTACGCAAATGTTACCGGGTCCATACTACCTTTTATTCAGCAGGAGCACAAAAGGACTGAGAGCGCTGCCGTGGCCAGAGACGGGACTTGTACAGAAACAATGATTAGATCCATAATGAAGGAAAGCAATGCATAAAGACTTTATTCCATACTCAAAGTACCATATCAAAACGCAATGCAATACACTGCGTGTGCGGTTGAGTGATCTTTTGAAGAAATGTAGCGTTGCAACACCAGGGATAGACTGCAATGTATCTCTGTCGTTGCAGCCCTCTGATGCTCCCTGCTGCCGGCGTCACAACAGTGTCTGCATGTTTCACAAATAGAGTTTGGAGAGACGTTGTCAGTGTCTGTATGTTGCTTAAATTCTCCCAAACAGTGGGCGCTAAGGATCAGGGCACGGCAGATCATTGCAGCCATTGATCTCGAGCAGAAAAATAAAAATGCTTACAGCACCTGGTATTCCCAGGCGGTCACCCATCCAAGTACTAACCAGGCCCGACCCTGCTTAGCTTCCGAGATCAGACGAGATCGGGCGTGATCAGGGTGGTATGGCCGTACGCAAATGTTACCGGGTCCATACTACCTTTTATTCAGCAGGAGCACAAAAGGACTGAGAGCGCTGCCGTGGCCAGAGACGGGACTTGTACAGAAACAATGATTAGATCCATAATGAAGGAAAGCAATGCATAAAGACTTTATTCCATACTCAAAGTACCATATCAAAACGCAATGCAATACACTGCGTGTGCGGTTGAGTGATCTTTTGAAGAAATGTAGCGTTGCAACACCAGGGATAGACTGCAATGTATCTCTGTCGTTGCAGCCCTCTGATGCTCCCTGCTGCCGGCGTCACAACAGTGTCTGCATTTTTCACAAATAGAGTTTGGAGAGACGTTGTCAGTGTCTGTATGTTGCTTAAATTCTCCCAAACAGTGGGCGCTAAGGATCAGGGCACGGCAGACCATTGCAGCCATTGATCTCGAGCAGAAAAATAAAAATGCTTACAGCACCTGGTATTCCCAGGCGGTCACCCATCCAAGTACTAACCAGGCCCGACCCTGCTTAGCTTCCGAGATCAGACGAGATCGGGCGTGATCAGGGTGGTATGGCCGTACGCAAATGTTACCGGGTCCATACTACCTTTTATTCAGCCGGAGCACAAAAGGACTGAGAGCGCTGCCGTGGCCAGAGACGGGACTTGTACAGAAACAATGATTAGATCCATAATGAAGGAAAGCAATGCATAAAGACTTTATTCCATACTCAAAGTACCATATCAAAACGCAATGCAATACACTGCGTGTGCGGTTGAGTGATCTTTTGAAGAAATGTAGCGTTGCAACACCAGGGATAGACTGTAATGTATCTCTGTCGTTGCAGCCCTCTGATGCTCCCTGCTGCCGGCGTCACAACAGTGTCTGCATGTTTCACAAATAGAGTTTGGAGAGACGTTGTCAGTGTCTGTATGTTGCTTAAATTCTCCCAAACAGTGGGCGCTAAAGATCTCTGCCCGTATGCAAATTAGCCATGTGCGCCTAACAGAAGAATGACGTAATGTTGAGAACGAGTCATACTAAAAACCGAGAGCAAGCGAAAGCTAAACCAGACTGTATCAATCACACACTTTGGGTCCATTCTAACTTTTGATAAGAGGCTAGTCTTTAAATCTTTGCAGTGACTGAATGTTGATGATAAAACGGATTGTTTTGCATAAGATGAGTGTGTGCGACTGTGTGTTTGTCATTTCCGGCTTCGGCATACCGCATGGTCATGAAGGCCTCGTGGTGAGTTACTTTCTTAGTGAAGCAGCTTAGCCTTACAGTTGGATAAGTTGGAGTGATTGGAGTTTATTTTTCACAGTGAGAGAGGGGTGCACCGGTCCTGGAGGTACTGCAATACCAGGTCGATGCGTGGAGTGGACGGAGCAAGCCCCTATTCCATCTCCCAGTTCCAAAAAACAATTTAATATATGGTCCCCGGGTAGGGGACGTATCAGATATTAAACTGATAAGAACAGATACTACACTTGATCTTAGCCAAAAGGCCGAGAAGCGATGCCCACACATGCTCAGACCAAGAGTCCAGCTTCCCAAACACGTCGCTCCACTTAGCGGTTTGACAGACGACGACAAAACAAATAGAAGACCAGTCACCCTGTGTGCGTGTTTGTGAAAGCTGAAGAAAAATGCCGAGGTCGCTGCATCTCTCTGCTGGTCCCTGCTGCCAGCGTCACTAGTGTGTCTGCATGTTTCTCAAATAGAGTTTGGAGAGACGTTGTCAGTGTCTGTATGTTGCTTAAATTCTCCCAAACAGTGGGCGCTAAAGATCACGGCACGGCAGGCCATTGCAGCCAATGAGCTCGAGTTGAAAAATAAATGTGCTTACAGCACCAGGTGGTCCCCCATCGATGTAGTAACCAGGCCCGACCCTGCTTAGCTTCCGAGATCAGACGAGATCGGGCATGATCAGGCTGTTATGGCCGTAAACTAACATTTCCGGGTCCATACTAGGTTTTACACAGCAGGAGCACATAAGGACTGAGGGTGCTGCCGTGGCCAGAGACGGGACTTGTACAGAAACAATGATTAGATCCATAATGAAGGAAAGCAATGCATAAAGACTTTATTCCAGACTCAATGTACCATATCAAAACGTAATGCAATACACTGCGTGTGCGGTTGAGTGATCTTTTGAAGAAATGTAGCGTTGCAACACCAGGGATAGACTGCAATGTATCTCTGTCGTTGCAGCCCTCTGATGCTCCCTGCTGCCGGCGTCACAACAGTGTCTGCATGTTTCACAAATAGAGTTTGGAGAGACGTTGTCAGTGTCTGTATGTTGCTTAAATTCTCCCAAACAGTGGGCGCTAAGGATCAGGGCACGGCAGACCATTGCAGCCATTGATCTCGAGCAGAAAAATAAAAAAGCTTACAGCACCTGGTATTCCCAGGCGGTCACCCATCCAAGTACTAACCAGGCCCGACCCTGCTTAGCTTCCGAGATCAGACGAGACCGGGCGTGATCAGGGTGGTATGGCCGTACGCAAATGTTACCGGGTCCATACTACCTTTTATTCAGCAGGAGCACAAAAGGACTGAGAGCGCTGCCGTGGCCAGAGACGGGACTTGTACAGAAACAATGATTAGATCCATAATGAAGGAAAGCAATGCATAAAGACTTTATTCCATACTCAAAGTACCATATCAAAACGCAATGCAATACACTGCGTGTGCGGTTGAGTGATCTTTTGAAGAAATGTAGCGTTGCAACACCAGGGATAGACTGCAATGTATCTCTGTCGTTGCAGCCCTCTGATGCTCCCTGCTGCCGGCGTCACAACAGTGTCTGCATGTTTCACAAATAGAGTTTGGAGAGACGTTGTCAGTGTCTGTATGTTGCTTAAATTCTCCCAAACAGTGGGCGCTAAGGATCAGGGCACGGCAGATCATTGCAGCCATTGATCTCGAGCAGAAAAATAAAAATGCTTACAGCACCTGGTATTCCCAGGCGGTCACCCATCCAAGTACTAACCAGGCCCGACCCTGCTTAGCTTCCGAGATCAGACGAGATCGGGCGTGATCAGGGTGGTATGGCCGTACGCAAATGTTACCGGGTCCATACTACCTTTTATTCAGCAGGAGCACAAAAGGACTGAGAGCGCTGCCGTGGCCAGAGACGGGACTTGTACAGAAACAATGATTAGATCCATAATGAAGGAAAGCAATGCATAAAGACTTTATTCCATACTCAAAGTACCATATCAAAACGCAATGCAATACACTGCGTGTGCGGTTGAGTGATCTTTTGAAGAAATGTAGCGTTGCAACACCAGGGATAGACTGCAATGTATCTCTGTCGTTGCAGCCCTCTGATGCTCCCTGCTGCCGGCGTCACAACAGTGTCTGCATTTTTCACAAATAGAGTTTGGAGAGACGTTGTCAGTGTCTGTATGTTGCTTAAATTCTCCCAAACAGTGGGCGCTAAGGATCAGGGCACGGCAGACCATTGCAGCCATTGATCTCGAGCAGAAAAATAAAAATGCTTACAGCACCTGGTATTCCCAGGCGGTCACCCATCCAAGTACTAACCAGGCCCGACCCTGCTTAGCTTCCGAGATCAGACGAGATCGGGCGTGATCAGGGTGGTATGGCCGTACGCAAATGTTACCGGGTCCATACTACCTTTTATTCAGCCGGAGCACAAAAGGACTGAGAGCGCTGCCGTGGCCAGAGACGGGACTTGTACAGAAACAATGATTAGATCCATAATGAAGGAAAGCAATGCATAAAGACTTTATTCCATACTCAAAGTACCATATCAAAACGCAATGCAATACACTGCGTGTGCGGTTGAGTGATCTTTTGAAGAAATGTAGCGTTGCAACACCAGGGATAGACTGCAATGTATATCTGTCGTTGCAGCCCTCTGATGCTCCCTGCTGCCGGCGTCACAACAGTGTCTGCATGTTTCACAAATAGAGTTTGGAGAGACGTTGTCGGTGTCTGTATGTTGCTTAAATTCTCCCAAACAGTGGGCGCTAAAGATCTCTGCCCGTATGCAAATTAGCCATGTGCGCCTAACAGAAGAATGACGTAATGTTGAGAACGAGTCATACTAAAAACCGAGACCAAGCGAAAGCTAAACCAGACTGTATCAATCACACACTTTGGGTCCATTCTAACTTTTGATAAGAGGCTAGTCTTTAAATCTTTGCAGTGACTGAATGTTGATGATAAAACGGATTGTTTTGCATAAGATGAGTGTGTGCGACTGTGTGTTTGTCATTTCCGGCTTCGGCATACCGCATGGTCATGAAGGCCTCGTGGTGAGTTACTTTCTTAGTGAAGCAGCTTAGCCTTGCAGTTGGATAAGTTGGAGTGATTGGAGTTTATTTTTCACAGTGAGAGAGGGGTGCACCGGTCCTGGAGGTACTGCAATACCAGGTCGATGCGTGGAGTGGACGGAGCAAGCCCCTATTCCATCTCCCAGTTCCAAAAAACAATTTAATATATGGTCCCCGGGTAGGGGACGTATCAGATATTAAACTGATAAGAACAGATACTACACTTGATCTTAGCCAAAAGGCCGAGAAGCGATGCCCACACATGCTCATACCAAGAGTCCAGCTTCCCAAACACGTCGCTCCACTTAGCGGTTTGACAGACGACGACAAAACAAATAGAAGACCAGTCACCCTGTGTGCGTGTTTGTGAAAGCTGAAGAAAAATGCCGAGGTCGCTGCATCTCTCTGCTGGTCCCTGCTGCCAGCGTCACTAGTGTGTCTGCATGTTTCTCAAATAGAGTTTGGAGAGACGTTGTCAGTGTCTGTATGTTGCTTAAATTCTCCCAAACAGTGGGCGCTAAAGATCACGGCACAGCAGGCCATTGCAGCCAATGAGCTCGAGTTGAAAAATAAATGTGCTTACAGCACCAGGTGGTCCCCCATCGATGTAGTAACCAGGCCCGACGCTGCTTAGCTTCCGAGATCAGACGAGATCGGGCATGATCAGGCTGTTATGGCCGTAAACTAACATTTCCGGGTCCATACTAGGTTTTATACAGCAGGAGCACATAAGGACTGAGGGTGCTGCCGTGGCCAGAGACGGGACTTGTACAGAAACAATGATTAGATCCATAATGAAGGAAAGCAATGCATAAAGACTTTATTCCATACTCAAAGTACCATATGAAAACGCAATGCAATACACTGCGTGTGCGGTTGAGTGATCTTTTGAAGAAATGTAGCGTTGCAACACCAGGGATAGACTGCAATGTATCTCTGTCGTTGCAGCCCTCTGATGCTCCCTGCTGCCGGCGTCACAACAGTGTCTGCATGTTTCACAAATAGAGTTTGGAGAGACGTTGTCAGTGTCTGTATGTTGCTTAAATTCTCCCAAACAGTGGGCGCTAAGGATCAGGGCACGGCAGACCATTGCAGCCATTGATCTCGAACAGAAAAATAAAAATGCTTACAGCACCTGGTATTCCCAGGCGGTCACCCATCCAAGTACTAACCAGGCCCGATCCTGCTTAGCTTCCGAGATAAGACGAGATCGGGCGTGATCAGGATGGTATGGCCGTACGCAAATGTTACCGGGTCCATACTACCTTTTATTCAGCAGGAGCACAAAAGGAATGAGAGCGCTGCCGTGGCCAGAGACGGGACTTGTACAGAAACAATGATTAGATCCATAATGAAGGAAAGCAATGCATAAAGACTTTATTCCATACTCAAAGTACCATATCAAAACGCAATGCAATACACTGCGTGTGCGGTTGAGTGATCTTTTGAAGAAATGTAGCGTTGCAACACCAGGGATAGACTGCAATGTTTCTCTGTCGTTGCAGCCCTCTGATGCTCCATGCTGCCGGCGTCACAACAGTGTCTGCATTTTTCACAAATAGAGTTTGGAGAGATGTTGTCAGTGTCTGTATGTTGCTTAAATTCTCCCAAACAGTGGGCGCTAAGGATCAGGGCACGGCAGACCATTGCAGCCATTGATCTCGAGCAGAAAAATAAAAATGCTTACAGCACCTGGTATTCCCAGGCGGTCACCCATCCAAGTACTAACCAGGCCCGACCCTGCTTAGCTTCCGAGATCAGACGAGATCGGGCGTGATCAGGGTGGTATGGCCGTACGCAAATGTTACCGGGTCCATACTACCTTTTATTCAGCAGGAGCACAAAAGGACTGAGAGCGCTGCCGTGGCCAGAGACGGGACATGTACAGAAACAATGATTAGATCCATAATGAAGGAAAGCAATGCATAAAGACTTTATTCCATACTCAAAGTACCATATCAAAACGCAATGCAATACACTGCGTGTGCGGTTGAGTGATCTTTTGAAGAAATGTAGCGTTGCAACACCAGGGATAGACTGCAATGTATCTCTGTCGTTGCAGCCCTCTGATGCTCCCTGCTGCCGGCGTCACAACAGTGTCTGCATTTTTCACAAATAGAGTTTGGAGAGACGTTGTCAGTGTCTGTATGTTGCTTAAATTCTCCCAAACAGTGGGCGCTAAGGATCAGGGCACGGCAGACCATTGCAGCCATTGATCTCGAGCAGAAAAATAAAAATGCTTACAGCACCTGGTATTCCCAGGCGGTCACCCATCCAAGTACTAACCAGGCCCGACCCTGCTTAGCTTCCGAGATCAGACGAGATCGGGCGTGATCAGGGTGGTATGGCCGTACGCAAATGTTACCGGGTCCATACTACCTTTTATTCAGCCGGAGCACAAAAGGACTGAGAGCGCTGCCGTGGCCAGAGACGGGACTTGTACAGAAACAATGATTAGATCCATAATGAAGGAAAGCAATGCATAAAGACTTTATTCCATACTCAAAGTACCATATCAAAACGCAATGCAATACACTGCGTGTGCGGTTGAGTGATCTTTTGAAGAAATGTAGCGTTGCAACACCAGGGATAGACTGTAATGTATCTCTGTCGTTGCAGCCCTCTGATGCTCCCTGCTGCCGGCGTCACAACAGTGTCTGCATGTTTCACAAATAGAGTTTGGAGAGACGTTGTCAGTGTCTGTATGTTGCTTAAATTCTCCCAAACAGTGGGCGCTAAAGATCTCTGCCCGTATGCAAATTAGCCATGTGCGCCTAACAGAAGAATGACGTAATGTTGAGAACGAGTCATACTAAAAACCGAGAGCAAGCGAAAGCTAAACCAGACTGTATCAATCACACACTTTGGGTCCATTCTAACTTTTGATAAGAGGCTAGTCTTTAAATCTTTGCAGTGACTGAATGTTGATGATAAAACGGATTGTTTTGCATAAGATGAGTGTGTGCGACTGTGTGTTTGTCATTTCCGGCTTCGGCATACCGCATGGTCATGAAGGCCTCGTGGTGAGTTACTTTCTTAGTGAAGCAGCTTAGCCTTACAGTTGGATAAGTTGGAGTGATTGGAGTTTATTTTTCACAGTGAGAGAGGGGTGCACCGGTCCTGGAGGTACTGCAATACCAGGTCGATGCGTGGAGTGGACGGAGCAAGCCCCTATTCCATCTCCCAGTTCCAAAAAACAATTTAATATATGGTCCCCGGGTAGGGGACGTATCAGATATTAAACTGATAAGAACAGATACTACACTTGATCTTAGCCAAAAGGCCGAGAAGCGATGCCCACACATGCTCAGACCAAGAGTCCAGCTTCCCAAACACGTCGCTCCACTTAGCGGTTTGACAGACGACGACAAAACAAATAGAAGACCAGTCACCCTGTGTGCGTGTTTGTGAAAGCTGAAGAAAAATGCCGAGGTCGCTGCATCTCTCTGCTGGTCCCTGCTGCCAGCGTCACTAGTGTGTCTGCATGTTTCTCAAATAGAGTTTGGAGAGACGTTGTCAGTGTCTGTATGTTGCTTAAATTCTCCCAAACAGTGGGCGCTAAAGATCACGGCACGGCAGGCCATTGCAGCCAATGAGCTCGAGTTGAAAAATAAATGTGCTTACAGCACCAGGTGGTCCCCCATCGATGTAGTAACCAGGCCCGACCCTGCTTAGCTTCCGAGATCAGACGAGATCGGGCATGATCAGGCTGTTATGGCCGTAAACTAACATTTCCGGGTCCATACTAGGTTTTACACAGCAGGAGCACATAAGGACTGAGGGTGCTGCCGTGGCCAGAGACGGGACTTGTACAGAAACAATGATTAGATCCATAATGAAGGAAAGCAATGCATAAAGACTTTATTCCAGACTCAATGTACCATATCAAAACGTAATGCAATACACTGCGTGTGCGGTTGAGTGATCTTTTGAAGAAATGTAGCGTTGCAACACCAGGGATAGACTGCAATGTATCTCTGTCGTTGCAGCCCTCTGATGCTCCCTGCTGCCGGCGTCACAACAGTGTCTGCATGTTTCACAAATAGAGTTTGGAGAGACGTTGTCAGTGTCTGTATGTTGCTTAAATTCTCCCAAACAGTGGGCGCTAAGGATCAGGGCACGGCAGACCATTGCAGCCATTGATCTCGAGCAGAAAAATAAAAAAGCTTACAGCACCTGGTATTCCCAGGCGGTCACCCATCCAAGTACTAACCAGGCCCGACCCTGCTTAGCTTCCGAGATCAGACGAGACCGGGCGTGATCAGGGTGGTATGGCCGTACGCAAATGTTACCGGGTCCATACTACCTTTTATTCAGCAGGAGCACAAAAGGACTGAGAGCGCTGCCGTGGCCAGAGACGGGACTTGTACAGAAACAATGATTAGATCCATAATGAAGGAAAGCAATGCATAAAGACTTTATTCCATACTCAAAGTACCATATCAAAACGCAATGCAATACACTGCGTGTGCGGTTGAGTGATCTTTTGAAGAAATGTAGCGTTGCAACACCAGGGATAGACTGCAATGTATCTCTGTCGTTGCAGCCCTCTGATGCTCCCTGCTGCCGGCGTCACAACAGTGTCTGCATGTTTCACAAATAGAGTTTGGAGAGACGTTGTCAGTGTCTGTATGTTGCTTAAATTCTCCCAAACAGTGGGCGCTAAGGATCAGGGCACGGCAGATCATTGCAGCCATTGATCTCGAGCAGAAAAATAAAAATGCTTACAGCACCTGGTATTCCCAGGCGGTCACCCATCCAAGTACTAACCAGGCCCGACCCTGCTTAGCTTCCGAGATCAGACGAGATCGGGCGTGATCAGGGTGGTATGGCCGTACGCAAATGTTACCGGGTCCATACTACCTTTTATTCAGCAGGAGCACAAAAGGACTGAGAGCGCTGCCGTGGCCAGAGACGGGACTTGTACAGAAACAATGATTAGATCCATAATGAAGGAAAGCAATGCATAAAGACTTTATTCCATACTCAAAGTACCATATCAAAACGCAATGCAATACACTGCGTGTGCGGTTGAGTGATCTTTTGAAGAAATGTAGCGTTGCAACACCAGGGATAGACTGCAATGTATCTCTGTCGTTGCAGCCCTCTGATGCTCCCTGCTGCCGGCGTCACAACAGTGTCTGCATTTTTCACAAATAGAGTTTGGAGAGACGTTGTCAGTGTCTGTATGTTGCTTAAATTCTCCCAAACAGTGGGCGCTAAGGATCAGGGCACGGCAGACCATTGCAGCCATTGATCTCGAGCAGAAAAATAAAAATGCTTACAGCACCTGGTATTCCCAGGCGGTCACCCATCCAAGTACTAACCAGGCCCGACCCTGCTTAGCTTCCGAGATCAGACGAGATCGGGCGTGATCAGGGTGGTATGGCCGTACGCAAATGTTACCGGGTCCATACTACCTTTTATTCAGCCGGAGCACAAAAGGACTGAGAGCGCTGCCGTGGCCAGAGACGGGACTTGTACAGAAACAATGATTAGATCCATAATGAAGGAAAGCAATGCATAAAGACTTTATTCCATACTCAAAGTACCATATCAAAACGCAATGCAATACACTGCGTGTGCGGTTGAGTGATCTTTTGAAGAAATGTAGCGTTGCAACACCAGGGATAGACTGTAATGTATCTCTGTCGTTGCAGCCCTCTGATGCTCCCTGCTGCCGGCGTCACAACAGTGTCTGCATGTTTCACAAATAGAGTTTGGAGAGACGTTGTCAGTGTCTGTATGTTGCTTAAATTCTCCCAAACAGTGGGCGCTAAAGATCTCTGCCCGTATGCAAATTAGCCATGTGCGCCTAACAGAAGAATGACGTAATGTTGAGAACGAGTCATACTAAAAACCGAGAGCAAGCGAAAGCTAAACCAGACTGTATCAATCACACACTTTGGGTCCATTCTAACTTTTGATAAGAGGCTAGTCTTTAAATCTTTGCAGTGACTGAATGTTGATGATAAAACGGATTGTTTTGCATAAGATGAGTGTGTGCGACTGTGTGTTTGTCATTTCCGGCTTCGGCATACCGCATGGTCATGAAGGCCTCGTGGTGAGTTACTTTCTTAGTGAAGCAGCTTAGCCTTACAGTTGGATAAGTTGGAGTGATTGGAGTTTATTTTTCACAGTGAGAGAGGGGTGCACCGGTCCTGGAGGTACTGCAATACCAGGTCGATGCGTGGAGTGGACGGAGCAAGCCCCTATTCCATCTCCCAGTTCCAAAAAACAATTTAATATATGGTCCCCGGGTAGGGGACGTATCAGATATTAAACTGATAAGAACAGATACTACACTTGATCTTAGCCAAAAGGCCGAGAAGCGATGCCCACACATGCTCAGACCAAGAGTCCAGCTTCCCAAACACGTCGCTCCACTTAGCGGTTTGACAGACGACGACAAAACAAATAGAAGACCAGTCACCCTGTGTGCGTGTTTGTGAAAGCTGAAGAAAAATGCCGAGGTCGCTGCATCTCTCTGCTGGTCCCTGCTGCCAGCGTCACTAGTGTGTCTGCATGTTTCTCAAATAGAGTTTGGAGAGACGTTGTCAGTGTCTGTATGTTGCTTAAATTCTCCCAAACAGTGGGCGCTAAAGATCACGGCACGGCAGGCCATTGCAGCCAATGAGCTCGAGTTGAAAAATAAATGTGCTTACAGCACCAGGTGGTCCCCCATCGATGTAGTAACCAGGCCCGACCCTGCTTAGCTTCCGAGATCAGACGAGATCGGGCATGATCAGGCTGTTATGGCCGTAAACTAACATTTCCGGGTCCATACTAGGTTTTACACAGCAGGAGCACATAAGGACTGAGGGTGCTGCCGTGGCCAGAGACGGGACTTGTACAGAAACAATGATTAGATCCATAATGAAGGAAAGCAATGCATAAAGACTTTATTCCAGACTCAATGTACCATATCAAAACGTAATGCAATACACTGCGTGTGCGGTTGAGTGATCTTTTGAAGAAATGTAGCGTTGCAACACCAGGGATAGACTGCAATGTATCTCTGTCGTTGCAGCCCTCTGATGCTCCCTGCTGCCGGCGTCACAACAGTGTCTGCATGTTTCACAAATAGAGTTTGGAGAGACGTTGTCAGTGTCTGTATGTTGCTTAAATTGACTGACTTAATGATTAAAACCTTTCCTTCCATTGTAAGTCCTCTAAGTCCCCAGTATCCCAGTCTCCGCCTCACTTTCCCTACCATGTCCGGCCAATTTTTGGTACCCTCCCCCTCCCTGTCAAATTTGACCCCGAGTATTTTCAAGTCGGTCTGTTTTACGGTCAGGGGAAGTCCAGTCGTCTCGGTCACCGTCCATGGTCCATAAAAAAGGGCTTGGGTCTTCTCTCTATTGAGTTTGGACCCAGAGGCCAGTCCGTAGGAGTCTGTCAAGTCGAGTGCCTTCTGTAATGAACAGATGTCAGTACATAAAATATTGACGTCGTCCATATATAAAACACACTTGCTAAAAAGTCCCCCACTTCCCGGTATGCCCACCCCTTTAATCCATTTGTCCCTTCTCAATACCTGTGCCAGTGGTTCTATGCAAGCCACGTAGAGGAGAGCAGATAAAGGACAACCCTGACGGACCCCGCAGTGCAAGTCTACTGCTTTTGTAAGTTGCCCGTTAACAAGAAATTTGCTGGTGATGTCCCGATACAGCAATCCCACCCACTCTACATACCTTTGTGGAAAACCCATTTTGGGCAGTACCTGAAATAGGTACTGGTGCGAGACCCGATCGAAAGCTTTTTCAAAATCTAAATTTAGGACTACTAGTCTAATGTTTCAGTCTCTCGCATAACAGATGGTGTCTCTAATCAGTACGAGGCTGTCAGTGATCTTTCTCCCCGGTATGCCACAGGTTTGATCCGGGTGGATTACCTCCCCTAAAACAACAGACATTCTGTTGGCTAAAAGTTTGCTAAAAAGTTTACAGTCCACGTTTAAAAGGGTAATAGGTCTCCAGTTCTTCAGGTCAGTCTTGTCGTCTTTCTTGTGTAGTAGTTTCACTATCCCTGATCTAAAACTGTCTGGTAGTCGGCCTAGTCCTTGGAATTCTGTAAAAACAGTCAACAAGTCGGTTGCTAAAATGTCCCAAAAGGTCTGATAAAATTCAAGTGAAAGCCCATCTTCCCCCGGTGATTTTCCCCCTCTAAAACTCGACAAACAATTGGAAAGTTCTAAAAGGTTAAAATCATGGGTTAAAAATGCACTTTCACTGATCTTCTTTTGTAAGGCATTCAGTATATTCTCTTTCGGTTCTTCTTCAATGCATTTTTTTTTATACAGCTCTTCATAGAAACACTCTATTTCGTCCATTGTTTCTTCTTGTGTTTTTGTGTATTCTCCATTTCTCTTTTTTAATTTGGAAATACCCTCCCCGCTGTTTATAATTTTCTTGAAAAAATATTGGGTACATTTTTCCCCTTCTTCTATGTCTCTTTCTTTACTTCTAATAATAATTCCTTTGCTCTTGACTTCTGCTAGAGCCGACATGTGTTCTTTAACCTCTCTTATTTCCTGAGTGTAATCAAACCCTTGTTGTGTTAATTTAAAATAACGTTGCAGTCTTTTCTGCAGCCCCATCATGCATTTGTTTTCTAATTTTTTTTTGTTTCATCCCTGCCTTTCTAAAAAAAGTCTTTGTCCTTTCCTTCACCATTTCCCACCAGTGTGCACGTGTTTTGTATAAGTCTTGGAGGGTCTGCCATTGACTGAATTGCTCCCTGTACTTGCTGGCTAAATCTTTATCTTTTATCAGGGAGCAATTCAGTTTCCACAGACCACCACCTTTTGTCACACCTGAGGGGAGTGAAAGGGTGCAGGAGAGCATAGCGTGATCGGAGAAGAAAACAGGGGTTAATCTAGCATCGGTTGGCGGGCAGTCTCTGGTAAAAATATAGTCTATTCGAGAGGCTCTGGCACCGTCACTACTGAACCAGGTGAAGCCCTCCTCTCTTGGATGCACGGTTTTAAAACAGTCTTTCAGTTTAAAATCCCTGCACTGTGCCTGCAATAAAACCGACGTCTTGTCTACTTTAAAATCTTCCCCCGCACTTCTCCTATCGCTCCTAGTTAAAATACAATTAAAATCTCCCGCTAAAACTAAAGGCGCTCTGCCTAGCATGTGGGGCTGCAATTCTTTTAAAAGGTCATGTCTGTCATTTTTGTTGTTAAAACCATAAATGTTTAAGAGATTAAAATCCCTTCCCATAAAAGTCAAGTGTGCTAAAAGCGCCCTTCCGTCTCTCACCACCGTGCTGCCCTTCACCAAGATTGAGGGATTTTTGATTAAAATGGCCACCCCGTCATTTTTGTTTTCATTTGAACCACTCCATAAGGATTTATGTGGCCACTTTTCCTCCCATTCCCTGTAATGGTTTAAAAATGGTAGTGCACATTCTTGTAGTAAAAACACATCTGACTTAAAATTGTTAAGAAAGGATAAAATCGTTTGTGCTCTAACTTTTGATTTCACACTTCTCACATTTAGTGTCGAAATAGTGAGCACCATGATTATGGTGTTAAAAGGACAAACAATCATTAAAAGACTAAAAAACAACTATGGGTTAAAACCATCTAAAAAAAGTCATCCAATGCTTTGTGACAGAAGCTCTTCCTTTATCTCAATAGGAGATGAGTAAAGGTTGTCTGCTTCATTTCCCTCCCAGACTCTACTTTGGTCGAAAATTGAGTCTTTTGGGGTTGATTGCAGTGCAATATTTAAAAAAGAGAGAGTGTTGGGAGGGTTGTTTGGGAAGACTCTGGCATCCTCCAAAGATGGATTGTCTGAGGAGCCAGGTCTTCCCCTTTTCTCTGAGGCTCCTTGAGTCTCAGAGGACAACTCTGACACTGCTCTCTTACCAGGCTGGGCTCCTGGGAGGGAGGCTTCACTGGACTCCACTTCAGACTCTTCTCCCTGGCTGTCTGTTTCTAGACTCACGGATTCCTCAGAGTCTGAAGTGGAGTCCATCTCAGCTCCACCGGCTGCCTGGGCCCCACCAGCCTCTTTCACCTCACCACTAGGTGGGGCAACCTCAGGCCCCGCCCCCTCTCCCCCAATCAGAGTTATTACTTCCAGCCTGGTGTCTTCAATTGTTTGTGCACCCCCGTCTGCCAATTTCCTTGCATTTTGTTTTACTTTGTTAGCAAAGGATTTCGGGCAGTCTCTGAAGAGATGGTTTGAGTCTCCACAGAGGTTGCACTTCCTGCCATTGGTACATTCTTCAAAAGAGTGTCCAATTTCTCTACATTTGCCGCAAACAACCTTGGTACACGCTTCCGCCAGGTGCCCTTGCTCACCACACTTGCGGCAGAGCTTGGGCTGTCCCTGGTAGTGAATGTAGCCCCTGTTCTCTCCAAGAACCATCATGGATGGGAGATGTTTCAGGCCCTGGAAGCCATGTGGGTCCCGCCATTGTTGTATGGGGACCCTCCATGAACAATTCCAGATGCCGTCCTCATCTCTCACCTTGGTGGCCTGGGCCCTCACAGTGCAGTATCTTGCCAGCCATATACAAATATCATCAGCATTTACCGTTTCATTGAACATCCTGACGATTACGGTTTTAATGGAATCGTCATTTAGTCTCTCCACTTCAAATGCTGAAAACTGGTCTTTTACCGTGTCGTAGCGTGTCCAAAATTCTTTGAGGGTTGTTGCTGCTGCGAAGCTTACATCGAATCCTTTGTTAAAGGGCAGAGTAAGAATACAATTCAAATCGTTTGCAGAAAACTTCAGGATTCCTTGGATGTGCTTCCTTGAAAAATCAAGACGGGAGATCTGAATTACCGTTCCATTTACTGACTTCAGTTTAAAACGTACGCTGTGGTGCCTCCTCATGCCGGTAGGGTTAACCGACATGGTGGAGACACCACGCTCTTAAAAAACAAGGAGGTTAAAAGCAATAAAACACTGGATATACTAAAAATACAGAAATAATAAATAAACAAATAAATACAGGCAACAATAAAATCCACTTACCTTACCTGGACAATGGACTTCTTGGTAGTGGGTATCAGCAACTGATATTTGATCCCAACTTACCAAGAAGATGGTGCAATATCCTCCGAACCTGCTATATAATTGCCACAAAATGCAATATATAGACAGCCAAGGGAGGTGATCACTGTCTTAGCCAAAAGGCCGAGAAGCGATGCCCACACATGCTCATACCAAGAGTCCAGCTTCCCAAACACGTCGCTCCACTTAGCGGTTTGACAGACGACGACAAAACAAATAGAAGACCAGTCACCCTGTGTGCGTGTTTGTGAAAGCTGAAGAAAAATGCCGAGGTCGCTGCATCTCTCTGCTGGTCCCTGCTGCCAGCGTCACTAGTGTGTCTGCATGTTTCTCAAATAGAGTTTGGAGAGACGTTGTCAGTGTCTGTATGTTGCTTAAATTCTCCCAAACAGTGGGCGCTAAAGATCACGGCACAGCAGGCCATTGCAGCCAATGAGCTCGAGTTGAAAAATAAATGTGCTTACAGCACCAGGTGGTCCCCCATCGATGTAGTAACCAGGCCCGACGCTGCTTAGCTTCCGAGATCAGACGAGATCGGGCATGATCAGGCTGTTATGGCCGTAAACTAACATTTCCGGGTCCATACTAGGTTTTATACAGCAGGAGCACATAAGGACTGAGGGTGCTGCCGTGGCCAGAGACGGGACTTGTACAGAAACAATGATTAGATCCATAATGAAGGAAAGCAATGCATAAAGACTTTATTCCATACTCAAAGTACCATATGAAAACGCAATGCAATACACTGCGTGTGCGGTTGAGTGATCTTTTGAAGAAATGTAGCGTTGCAACACCAGGGATAGACTGCAATGTATCTCTGTCGTTGCAGCCCTCTGATGCTCCCTGCTGCCGGCGTCACAACAGTGTCTGCATGTTTCACAAATAGAGTTTGGAGAGACGTTGTCAGTGTCTGTATGTTGCTTAAATTCTCCCAAACAGTGGGCGCTAAGGATCAGGGCACGGCAGACCATTGCAGCCATTGATCTCGAACAGAAAAATAAAAATGCTTACAGCACCTGGTATTCCCAGGCGGTCACCCATCCAAGTACTAACCAGGCCCGATCCTGCTTAGCTTCCGAGATAAGACGAGATCGGGCGTGATCAGGATGGTATGGCCGTACGCAAATGTTACCGGGTCCATACTACCTTTTATTCAGCAGGAGCACAAAAGGAATGAGAGCGCTGCCGTGGCCAGAGACGGGACTTGTACAGAAACAATGATTAGATCCATAATGAAGGAAAGCAATGCATAAAGACTTTATTCCATACTCAAAGTACCATATCAAAACGCAATGCAATACACTGCGTGTGCGGTTGAGTGATCTTTTGAAGAAATGTAGCGTTGCAACACCAGGGATAGACTGCAATGTTTCTCTGTCGTTGCAGCCCTCTGATGCTCCATGCTGCCGGCGTCACAACAGTGTCTGCATTTTTCACAAATAGAGTTTGGAGAGATGTTGTCAGTGTCTGTATGTTGCTTAAATTCTCCCAAACAGTGGGCGCTAAGGATCAGGGCACGGCAGACCATTGCAGCCATTGATCTCGAGCAGAAAAATAAAAATGCTTACAGCACCTGGTATTCCCAGGCGGTCACCCATCCAAGTACTAACCAGGCCCGACCCTGCTTAGCTTCCGAGATCAGACGAGATCGGGCGTGATCAGGGTGGTATGGCCGTACGCAAATGTTATCGGGTCCATACTACCTTTTATTCAGCAGGAGCACAAAAGGACTGAGAGCGCTGCCGTGGCCAGAGACGGGACTTGTACAGAAACAATGATTCGATCCATAATGAAGGAAAGCAATGCATAAAGACTTTATTCCCTACTCAAAGTACCATATGAAAACGCAATGCAATACACTGCGTGTGCGGTTGAGTGATCTTTTGAAGAAATGTAGCGTTGCAACACCAGGGATAGACTGCAATGTATATCTGTCGTTGCAGCCCTCTGATGCTCCCTGCTGCCGGCGTCACAACAGTGTCTGCATGTTTCACAAATAGAGTTTGGAGAGACGTTGTCGGTGTCTGTATGTTGCTTAAATTCTCCCAAACAGTGGGCGCTAAAGATCAGGGCACGGCAGACCATTGCAGCCATTAATCTCGAGCAGAAAAATAAATATGCTTACAGCACCTGGTATTCCCAGGCGGTCACCCATCCAAGTACTAACCAGCCCCGACCCTGCTTAGCTTCCGAGATCAGACGAGATCGGGCGTGATCAGGGTGGTATGGCCGTACGCAAATGTTACCGGGTCCATACTACCTTTTATTCAGCAGGAGCACAAAAGGACTGAGAGCGCTGCCGTGGCCAGAGACGGGACTTGTACAGAAACAATGATTAGATCCATAATGAAGGAAAGCAATGCATAAAGACTTTATTCCATACTCAAAGTACCATATGAAAACGCAATGCAATACACTGCGTGTGCGGTTGAGTGATCTTTTGAAGAAATGTAGCGTTGCAACACCAGGGATAGACTGCAATGTATCTCTGTCGTTGCAGCCCTCTGATGCTCCCTGCTGCCGGCGTCACAACAGTGTCTGCATTTTTCACAAATAGAGTTTGGAGAGACGTTGTCAGTGTCTGTATGTTGCTTAAATTCTCCCAAACAGTGGGCGCTAAAGATCTCTGCCCGTATGCAAATTAGCCATGTGCGCCTAACAGAAGAATGACGTAATGTTGAGAACGAGTCATACTAAAAACCGAGAGCAAGCGAAAGCTAAACCAGACTGTATCAATCACACACTTTGGGTCCATTCTAACTTTTGATAAGAGGCTAGTCTTTAAATCTTTGCAGTGACTGAATGTTGATGATAAAACGGATTGTTTTGCATAAGATGAGTGTGTGCGACTGTGTGTTTGTCATTTCCGGCTTCGGCATACCGCATGGTCATGAAGGCCTCGTGGTGAGTTACTTTCTTAGTGAAGCAGCTTAGCCTTACAGTTGGATAAGTTGGAGTGATTGGAGTTTATTTTTCACAGTGAGAGAGGGGTGCACCGGTCCTGGAGGTACTGCAATACCAGGTCGATGCGTGGAGTGGACGGAGCAAGCCCCTATTCCATCTCCCAGTTCCAAAAAACAATTTAATATATGGTCCCCGGGTAGGGGACGTATCAGATATTAAACTGATAAGAACAGATACTACACTTGATCTTAGCCAAAAGGCCGAGAAGCGATGCCCACACATGCTCAGACCAAGAGTCCAGCTTCCCAAACACGTCGCTCCACTTAGCGGTTTGACAGACGACGACAAAACAAATAGAAGACCAGTCACCCTGTGTGCGTGTTTGTGAAAGCTGAAGAAAAATGCCGAGGTCGCTGCATCTCTCTGCTGGTCCCTGCTGCCAGCGTCACCAGTGTGTCTGCATGTTTCTCAAATAGAGTTTGGAGAGACGTTGTCAGTGTCTGTATGTTGCTTAAATTCTCCCAAACAGTGGGCGCTAAAGATCACGGCACGGCAGGCCATTGCAGCCAATGAGCTCGAGTTGAAAAATAAATGTGCTTACAGCACCAGGTGGTCCCCCATCGATGTAGTAACCAGGCCCGACCCTGCTTAGCTTCCGAGATCAGACGAGATCGGGCATGATCAGGCTGTTATGGCCGTAAACTAACATTTCCGGGTCCATACTAGGTTTTATACAGCAGGAGCACATAAGGACTGAGGGTGCTGCCGTGGCCAGAGACGGGACTTGTACAGAAACAATGATTAGATCCATAATGAAGGAAAGCAATGCATAAAGACTTTATTCCATACTCAAAGTACCATATGAAAACGCAATGCAATACACTGCGTGTGCGGTTGAGTGATCTTTTGAAGAAATGTAGCGTTGCAACACCAGGGATAGACTGCAATGTATCTCTGTCGTTGCAGCCCTCTGATGCTCCCTGCTGCCGGCGTCACAACAGTGTCTGCATGTTTCACAAATAGAGTTTGGAGAGACGTTGTCAGTGTCTGTATGTTGCTTAAATTCTCCCAAACAGTGGGCGCTAAGGATCAGGGCACGGCAGACCATTGCAGCCATTGATCTCGAGCAGAAAAATAAAAATGCTTACAGCACCTGGTATTCCCAGGCGGTCACCCATCCAAGTACTAACCAGGCCCGACCCTGCTTAGCTTCCGAGATCAGACGAGATCGGGCGTGATCAGGGTGGTATGGCCGTACGCAAATGTTACCGGGTCCATACTACCTTTTATTCAGCAGGAGCACAAAAGGACTGAGAGCGCTGCCGTGGCCAGAGACGGGACTTGTACAGAAACAATGATTCGATCCATAATGAAGGAAAGCAATGCATAAAGACTTTATTCCCTACTCAAAGTACCATATGAAAACGCAATGCAATACACTGCGTGTGCGGTTGAGTGATCTTTTGAAGAAATGTAGCGTTGCAACACCAGGGATAGACTGCAATGTATATCTGTCGTTGCAGCCCTCTGATGCTCCCTGCTGCCGGCGTCACAACAGTGTCTGCATGTTTCACAAATAGAGTTTGGAGAGACGTTGTCGGTGTCTGTATGTTGCTTAAATTCTCCCAAACAGTGGGCGCTAAAGATCAGGGCACGGCAGACCATTGCAGCCATTAATCTCGAGCAGAAAAATAA
This sequence comes from Pollachius pollachius, assembly GCF_949987615.1. NCBI lineage: Eukaryota > Metazoa > Chordata > Actinopteri > Gadiformes > Gadidae > Pollachius > Pollachius pollachius. Next base: position 24,419,058 of record NC_136943.1, read on the forward strand.
ATATGCTTACAGCACCTGGTATTCCCAGGCGGTCACCCATCCAAGTACTAACCAGCCCCGACCCTGCTTAGCTTCCGAGATCAGACGAGATCGGGCGTGATCAGGGTGGTATGGCCGTACGCAAATGTTACCGGGTCCATACTACCTTTTATTCAGCAGGAGCACAAAAGGACTGAGAGCGCTGCCGTGGCCAGAGACGGGACTTGTACAGAAACAATGATTAGATCCATAATGAAGGAAAGCAATGCATAAAGACTTTATTCCATACTCAAAGTACCATATCAAAACGCAATGCAATACACTGCGTGTGCGGTTGAGTGATCTTTTGAAGAAATGTAGCGTTGCAACACCAGGGATAGACTGCAATGTATCTCTGTCGTTGCAGCCCTCTGATGCTCCCTGCTGCCGGCGTCACAACAGTGTCTGCATTTTTCACAAATAGAGTTTGGAGAGACGTTGTCAGTGTCTGTATGTTGCTTAAATTCTCCCAAACAGTGGGCGCTAAAGATCAGGGCACGGCAGACCATTGCAGCCATTGATCTCGAGCAGAAAAAAAAAAAGCTTACAGCACCTGGTATTCCCAGGCGGTCTCCCATCCAAGTACTAAACAGGCCCGACCCTGCTTAGCTTCCGAGATCAGACGAGATCGGGCGTGTTCAGGGTGGTATGACCGTAAGCGAGTATAGCCGCATCCAAAGTAGCTTTTAAACAGCAGGAGCACATAAGGACTGAGAGCGCTGCCGTGACCATAGACCAGACTTGTACAGAAACAATTATTAGATCAATAATGAAGGAAAGCAATGAATGAATACTTTATTCCGGACTCAAAGTACCATATCAAAACGCAATGCAATACACCGAGTTGGCGTGTGTGCTCGTTTGCGTGAACCTTTGAAGAAACATAGCGTTTCAAACGCTGCGATGGACTGCAGCAGGTCAAGCGAAGCAGTCATTCATAGCTCTTATTTCTTTACAACAACATGATCAGGGGAGAGCGCGAACGCAGTCCCCCACTACCAGAAATTATGCAATCGAGATTCCCACATTTGGGGAATTCGCACGGGTCAGCAACAGCCGCAGTGCAATGGCCGAGCCTCACCATGGGTGAACCACCTTCTTGATCATGGTATCTCCCTTGCCAGGTAAGTATGATTAGTACTCGTTCAGATGAGCTGAACGCTGCCCACGCGTGTTCCCTTGGAGAACGGTTGCAAAGAATTCGGAGATGTCTAGACTTTAAAGTCCGTGTTGCAGGGTTTATTTTCCAACAAGTGTGTGCAATTTGCTTGTTCTTAATACAGATTTAAACTGTTATCCATTTTATTTCATGTTGTTAGGTATCACAAAACGGAATGTAATACGACAAAGTAGGTACTATTTTAGCGGTTTGCAATTGATTCTCTTTTCCCCCAGGATAATTAAATATGTTCTATTATTTGCCATGCGGAGCCAGCCAGTCCTGTGCACGTATGCAAATTAGCCATGTGCACCTAACAGAAGAATGACGTAATGTTGAGAACGAGTCATACTAAAAAGGGAGAGCAATCGACAGCTAAACCAGACTGTATCAATCACACACTTTGGGTCCATTCTAACTTATGATAAGAGGCTAGTCTTTAAATCTTTGCAGTGACTGAATGTTTATGATAAAACGGATTGTTTTGCATTCGATGAGTGTGTGCGACTGTGCGTTTGTCATTTCCGGCTTCGGCATACCGCATGGTAATGAAGGCCTCGTGGTGAGTTGCTTTCTTAGTGAAGCAGCCTCGCCTTGGAGTTGGATGAGTTGGAGTGATATAAGTTGTCAGTGTCTGTATGTTGCTTAAATTCTCCCAAACAGTGGGCGCTAAGGATCAGGGCACGGCAGACCATTGCAGCCATTGATCTCGAGCAGAAAAATAAAAAAGCTTACAGCACCTGGTATTCCCAGGCGGTCACCCATCCAAGTACTAACCAGGCCCGACCCTGCTTAGCTTCCGAGATCAGACGAGACCGGGCGTGATCAGGGTGGTATGGCCGTACGCAAATGTTACCGGGTCCATACTACCTTTTATTCAGCAGGAGCACAAAAGGACTGAGAGCGCTGCCGTGGCCAGAGACGGGACTTGTACAGAAACAATGATTAGATCCATAATGAAGGAAAGCAATGCATAAAGACTTTATTCCATACTCAAAGTACCATATCAAAACGCAATGCAATACACTGCGTGTGCGGTTGAGTGATCTTTTGAAGAAATGTAGCGTTGCAACACCAGGGATAGACTGCAATGTATCTCTGTCGTTGCAGCCCTCTGATGCTCCCTGCTGCCGGCGTCACAACAGTGTCTGCATGTTTCACAAATAGAGTTTGGAGAGACGTTGTCGGTGTCTGTATGTTGCTTATATTCTCCCAAACAGTGGGCGCTAAGGATCAGGGCACGGCAGACCATTGCAGCCATTGATCTCGAGCAGAAAAATAAAAATGCTTACAGCACCTGGTATTCCCAGGCGGTCACCCATCCAAGTACTAACCAGGCCCGACCCTGCTTAGCTTCCGAGATCAGACGAGATCGGGCGTGATCAGGGTGGTATGGCCGTACGCAAATGTTACCGGGTCCATACTACCTTTTATTCAGCAGGAGCACAAAAGGACTGAGAGCGCTGCCGTGGCCAGAGACGGGACTTGTACAGAAACAATGATTTGATCCATAATGAAGGAAAGCAATGCATAAAGACTTTATTCCATACTCAAAGTACCATATCAAAACGCAATGCAATACACTGCGTGTGCGGTTGAGTGATCTTTTGAAGAAATGTAGCGTTGCAACACCAGGGATAGACTGCAATGTATCTCTGTCGTTGCAGCCCTCTGATGCTCCCTGCTGCCGGCGTCACAACAGTGTCTGCATGTTTAACAAATAGAGTTTGGAGAGACGTTGTCAGTGTCTGTATGTTGCTTAAATTCTCCCAAACAGTGGGCGCTAAAGATCAGGGCACGGCAGACCATTGCAGCCATTGATCTCGAGCAGAAAAATAAATATGCTTACAGCACCTGGTATTCCCAGGCGGTCACCCATCCAAGCACTAACCAGGCCCGACCCTGCTTAGCTTCCGAGATCAGACGAGATCGGGCGTGATCAGGGTGGTATGACCGTACGCAAATGTTCCCGGGTCCATACTACCTTTTATTCAGCAGGAGCACAAAAGGACTGAGAGCGCTGCCGTGGCCAGAGACGGGACTTGTACAGAAACAATGATTAGATCCATAATGAAGGAAAGCAATGCATAAAGACTTTATTCCATACTCAAAGTACCATATCAAAACGCAATGCAATACACTGCGTGTGCGGTTGAGTGATCTTTTGAAGAAATGTAGCGTTGCAACACAAGGGATAGACTGCAATGTATCTCTGTCGTTGCAGCCCTCTGATGCTCCCTGCTGCCGGCGTCACAACAGTGTCTGCATTTTTCACAAATAGAGTTTGGAGAGACGTTGTCAGTGTCTGTATGTTGCTTAAATTCTCCCAAACAGTGGGCGCTAAAGATCTCTGCCCGTATGCAAATTAGCCATGTGCGCCTAACAGAAGAATGACGTAATGTTGAGAACGAGTCATACTAAAAACCGAGAGCAAGCGAAAGCTAAACCAGACTGTATCAATCACACACTTTGGGTCCATTCTAACTTTTGATAAGAGTCTAGTCTTTAAATCTTTGCAGTGACTGAATGTTGATGATAAAACGGATTGTTTTGCATAAGATGAGTGTGTGCGACTGTGTGTTTGTCATTTCCGGCTTCGGCATACCGCAGGGTCATGAAGGCCTCGTGGTGAGTTACTTTCTTAGTGAAGCAGCTTAGCCTTACAGTTGGATAAGTTGGAGTGATTGGAGTTTATTTTTCACAGTGAGAGAGGGGTGCACCGGTCCTGGAGGTACTGCAATACCAGGTCGATGCGTGGAGTGGACGGAGCAAGCCCCTATTCCATCTCCCAGTTCCAAAAAACAATTTAATATATGGTCCCCGGGTAGGGGACGTATCAGATATTAAACTGATAAGAACAGATACTACACTTGATCTTAGCCAAAAGGCCGAGAAGCGATGCCCACACATGCTCAGACCAAGAGTCCAGCTTCCCAAACACGTCGCTCCACTTAGCGGTTTGACAGACGACGACAAAACAAATAGAAGACCAGTCACCCTGTGTGCGTGTTTGTGAAAGCTGAAGAAAAATGCCGAGGTCGCTGCATCTCTCTGCTGGTCCCTGCTGCCAGCGTCACCAGTGTGTCTGCATGTTTCTCAAATAGAGTTTGGAGAGACGTTGTCAGTGTCTGTATGTTGCTTAAATTCTCCCAAACAGTGGGCGCTAAAGATCACGGCACGGCAGGCCATTGCAGCCAATGAGCTCGAGTTGAAAAATAAATGTGCTTACAGCACCAGGTGGTCCCCCATCGATGTAGTAACCAGGCCCGACCCTGCTTAGCTTCCGAGATCAGACGAGATCGGGCATGATCAGGCTGTTATGGCCGTAAACTAACATTTCCGGGTCCATACTAGGTTTTATACAGCAGGAGCACATAAGGACTGAGGGTGCTGCCGTGGCCAGAGACGGGACTTGTACAGAAACAATGATTAGATCCATAATGAAGGAAAGCAATGCATAAAGACTTTATTCCATACTCAAAGTACCATATGAAAACGCAATGCAATACACTGCGTGTGCGGTTGAGTGATCTTTTGAAGAAATGTAGCGTTGCAACACCAGGGATAGACTGCAATGTATCTCTGTCGTTGCAGCCCTCTGATGCTCCCTGCTGCCGGCGTCACAACAGTGTCTGCATGTTTCACAAATAGAGTTTGGAGAGACGTTGTCAGTGTCTGTATGTTGCTTAAATTCTCCCAAACAGTGGGCGCTAAGGATCAGGGCACGGCAGACCATTGCAGCCATTGATCTCGAGCAGAAAAATAAAAATGCTTACAGCACCTGGTATTCCCAGGCGGTCACCCATCCAAGTACTAACCAGGCCCGACCCTGCTTAGCTTCCGAGATCAGACGAGATCGGGCGTGATCAGGGTGGTATGGCCGTACGCAAATGTTACCGGGTCCATACTACCTTTTATTCAGCAGGAGCACAAAAGGACTGAGAGCGCTGCCGTGGCCAGAGACGGGACTTGTACAGAAACAATGATTAGATCCATAATGAAGGAAAGCAATGCATAAAGACTTTATTCCATACTCAAAGTACCATATGAAAACGCAATGCAATACACTGCGTGTGCGGTTGAGTGATCTTTTGAAGAAATGTAACGTTGCAACACCAGGGATGGACTGCAATGTATCTCTGTCGTTGCAGCCCTCTGATGCTCCCTGCTGCCGGCGTCACAACAGTGTCTGCATGTTTCACAAATAGAGTTTGGAGAGACGTTGTCGGTGTCTGTATGTTGCTTATATTCTCCCAAACAGTGGGCGCTAAGGATCAGGGCACGTCAGACCATTGCAGCCATTGATCTCGAGCAGAAAAATAAAAATGCTTACAGCACCTGGTATTCCCAGGCGGTCACCCATCCAAGTACTAACCAGGCCCGACCCTGCTTAGCTTCCGAGATCAGACGAGATCGGGCGTGACCAGGGTGGTTTGGCCGTACGCAAATGTTACCGGGTCCATACTACCTTTTATTCAGCAGGAGCACAAAAGGACTGAGAGCGCTGCCGTGGCCAGAGACGGGACTTGTACAGAAACAATGATTAGATCCATAATGAAGGAAAGCAATGCATAAAGACTTTATTCCAGACTCAAAGTATCATATCAAAACGCAATGCAATACACTGCGTGTGCGGTTGAGTGATCTTTTGAAGAAATGTAGCGTTGCAACACCAGGGATAGACTGCAATGTATCTCTGTCGTTGCAGCCCTCTGATGCTCCCTGCTGCCGGCGTCACAACAGTGTCTGCATTTTTCACAAATAGAGTTTGGAGAGACGTTGTCAGTGTCTGTATGTTGCTTAAATTCTCCCAAACAGTGGGCGCTAAAGATCAGGGCACGGCAGACCATTGCAGCCATTGATCTCGAGCAGAAAAATAAATATGCTTACAGCACCTGGTATTCCCAGGCGGTCACCCATCCAAGTACTAACCAGGCCCGACCCTGCTTAGCTTCCGAGATCAGACGAGATCGGGCGTGATCAGGGTGGTTTGGCCGTACGCAAATGTTACCGGGTCCATACTACCTTTTATTCAGCAGGAGCACAAAAGGACAGAGCGCTGCCGTGGCCAGAGACGGGACTTGTACAGAAACAATGATTAGATCCATAATGAAGGAAAGCAATGCATAAAGACTTTATTCCATACTCAAAGTACCATATCAAAACGCAATGCAATACACTGCGTGTGCGGTTGAGTGATCTTTTGAAGAAATGTAGCGTTGCAACACCAGGGATAGACTGCAATGTATCTCTGTCGTTGCAGCCCTCTGATGCTCCCTGCTGCCGGCGTCACAACAGTGTCTGCATGTTTAACAAATAGAGTTTGGAGAGACGTTGTCAGTGTCTGTATGTTGCTTAAATTCTCCCAAACAGTGGGCGCTAAAGATCAGGGCACGGCAGACCATTGCAGCCATTGATCTCGAGCAGAAAAATAAATATGCTTACAGCACCTGGTATTCCCAGGCGGTCACCCATCCAAGTACTAACCAGGCCCGACCCTGCTTAGCTTCCGAGATCAGACGAGATCGGGCGTGATTTTTTTTTTTTTCTTTTATTATCAACATTAGTCCAATTTTATATACAAAACATTCATATTAATTGCACAGAGAAAAATAAACAGCTGAGGAAGCCTTTCTTCACTGCAAATAAACCAACGACAACAAAATGCAATTCAAAAATTGAACATAAGTTTCCCGTCATTCATCACAGAAATGAACTTGCATCCATTAATAAAGGTTTGAAATTCCATCTTTTCGCATTTATATATCCAGAAGATATCTTTCTTCAACTCAGCTTCAAAATAAGGCCATACATCTCTGTGTTTTCCCTCAAAATGTGCTAGGTTTCTTCTCAGCCATATAGCGTATCTTGCATGACTTACAACGTAATTTAACATATTCACGTTAACTCCTTCTTTCTTTTCCCACACCCCAAATAGAAATATCTTTTTCCACTCCATTCCCTGAATATACTCCCTCCCCCAGTGCTCATGCAGGAATCTTTTCAATTTCAAAAAAAACATCTTCAACTTGTCACACTCATAATACAGGTGCATTAATGTCTCTGGATCAATTGCACATACATCACATTCCCTCTTTACATTTCTATTTATTTGGTGTATCACCACATTTGTGAACATCCTATTATGTCTAAATTTAAAATCGTGATTCTGGCATTCTATACTATTGTTCTTTACAATCCAATTTTTCCATATTTCCTTTCCCTTCATACCTGGAAACACCTTTTCCTAAACCTTTTCGGAAGCAGGTTCTTTAAGCTCTTCCTTAATCAGCATGTTGTAACAGTCCTTTACTTTTAGATTGCGTAGTACTATTTTTTTCCCATTCTTTTCTGTATATAACTCTGGAAACGTTATTTTTCTGTCTGTTACCACGTTATTTTCTATTTGTCTGACCCATTCCGTCGGTATGCTTTCTTTTATTTTATCATACGTATTGACAATACTACTTTCACTCGTGTCTTCATCGTACTCCTGTACTGTATCTATAATCGCCTGGTCTCTAAGGAATCCAGGTATGAATTCGTATATGTAATCCTTAATTTGCCTTAATCCTGCATAGAAGAATTTTTTCTCCCATAGCATGTTATTGTTCTTTGTTATTATTGGATTACACCATACCGGTTGATTTATTATTTGACTAAGTTTGTTACATTCATACTTAATGTTGACTCTGTATTTGCCCCATGCTTCAAACACTTCTTTATAAAATGGAGGTACTTTTTCATACATAGTATTTTTCATTATCATAATTAATCCATTTTCTTCACACCTTCCGTTTTTATGCAAATATTCCTTGAAAACATTTTTCCATCCGTAATCCACCCTGTCATGCATATACTTTTTGACAGTCTTGATTCTTATTGCTTTTTTCTTTATATTTAAATCCACCAGTTTCAGTCCTCCTTCCTCATATTTCCCTATCAGGGTTTTATGTGCTATTCTAGCTGGTTTCCCCTCCCATATGTAGTTATTAATTATACTGTTTAGTTCTTTGTGCACCCACTCTGGCATGTCTATCACGGTAATTGCATATACAACCTTGGATAATATCAGAGCATTTATCACCACAACCTTCCCCTTCAATTTCAATCTCCTTGGCCTCCACGCATTTAATGTGTTTTTCACTTTGTTTTTAACCCCGTTCCACGTCTCGTCTCTAGCCTCCTTTTCTTTCACTCCAATATGTATCCCCAATATTTTTATATAATCATTTGCAATTCTAAAAGGCATGCTACAACCAATCTGGTTTACATTCCCAACGTACATTATTTCAGTTTTATCTATATTTACCTTAGCCCCTGATGCTTTTCCATATATTTCTATTTTTTCCATTATCCTTTTCACGCCATTCATATTTTTCACCGTACATGTGGTATCATCAGCATATTGTTGAATTTTGCTTTCTCCCCCATTTGGCAGTTGGATCCCCTCAATTTCTTTATCCTTTTTTATCATTTCAGCCAGACTTTCCGCAGTTAAGCTGTATAATACAGCAGATAGTGGACACCCTTGCCTTACAGATCTCTCAAGCGGAAAAGGATCCGTTATAGCGCCATTTATTTTAACGCTGCTTGTTGCATTCCTATATAACAGTTTTATCCAATTTATCATTCTCTCTCCGAACCCAAACTTCTCCAATGTGCAAAAAAGGAAACTGTGCTCAACCCTGTCAAAGGCTTTATTCAAGTCCACACTTAAAATAATTCCCCCGGCTTTGCCCATGTACTCTACCGTGTCCCTTATTGTGCTAATGATGTCTGATATGTCCCTCCCTGGTATCCCGTACGCCTGTGTTGATGATATGACTGTTGGTGCCGCCGTTTTTATTCTGTTTGCTAATACCTTTGCTAAAATTTTGTAATCTGTGTTTAGTAAGCTTAGTGGTCTGTAGTTCTCTAGTTTTCTTCTGCCTCCCTTGTTTTTATATAGTACCGTTATTAATCCTGTTGCAAGTGACTCTGGTATCTGCTGTTCCTTTTCCATCTCTGCATAGATCCTATTTAATATAGGGAACAGAATTTCTATAAACGTTTTGTAAAACTCACTCGTAAGGCCATCTGTCCCTGGACTTTTATTGGTTTTTAAGGACATTATTGCTTCTTTTATTTCTATGTCTTTTATATTATCATCACACATGCATTTCTCGTCTTCTGTGATTGTTTTGTTAATATCACTTAATACTATGTCTATATCTTCCTTATTTGCATTCCCTTTTTTGAACAGATTTTTATAAAATGTCCCAACCGTATCAATAATGTCTACAAAATCATTTATTGTCTCTCCATCTTCATTTTCCAACTCTTCGATATATACCCTTTCTTGTTTTCTTTTTTCCAGCCCCAAAAAATAACCTGTGCATTTCTCTCCCCTCATTGCATATTTTGCCTTACTCCTTGTTATTGCCCCCTCACATTGATTCCGCTCATAAGAGTCCAATTTCGATTTTATCTTTAAATATTTCTCTATACTATGATTTGGATCCTTATCCACTCTCTCAGCCTCTTCTGCCAGCGCATCCGTCAAGCCTTTTACTTTTTCTCTTTCTTTAAAGTTCCGGAACTTCGCATATCGAATGCTTATTGTTTTTATCTTTTGCTTTAGTCTTTCCCACCATGATCCCTTATTTCTGCACACTTCCATGTTATTTTTTTCTTGTTCTATACAGGCCACTACTTTGTTTCTATACCTCTCTTCCGCAAGCAGACTGCTGTTGAGGCACCATACTCCTCCTCCCCTTCTTTCCAACCCACTACCAACCTCTAACGACAGAATGGCATGGTCACTAAACGATGTGAAGTTATACTTCAATTTTTTTAGATATTTTACAATGCTCTGTTTTGCAACACAGAGATCAATTCGACTCTGCTTTAATTCCCCCATTACCATTTGTCTCCTCGAGTATTCCCGCTTGTTTGGGTTTTCATTCCTCCATATATCAATTAACTGTCTTTCCTCCATCATTTTTAGAAAAACCTTTCTTGACGTGTCGCTCTTAAATTCTTTCCCTCTCGCTAAATCCAGCCTTGTACTTTTTAAATTAAAATCTCCCACTATAATACAGTTTCCCACACACCATTTCCCCAAACCCAAGAAAAACACCTTCCTATCCGTTTCTATATTTGGCGCATATACATTAATCAGTCGATACACTATATTTTTGTATTTGAATTCTATTATTACTATTCTTCCCGTTTTATCGCTGTAGAGTTCTTTTATGTTTTGTACAATATCATTTTTTATCAAAATTGCTACACCACAAGATCTCTCTGTACCATTATTTACATATACCGTGTCTTTCCATTTTATTTTTATATCCTTCATGATATTGTCTGTCCAGTTGGTTTCTTGCAGACATAATATATCATTATTCTTACATTTGACTAATAGTTTTTCCAATTTGCTTGGATTTCGTAAACCATTTGTGTTAAATGAGATTAAGCTAAACATTAGACATAAGGTGATTATTGTTTCATTTCTAACCTTCATTTTTTTTCGTACCTTTCTTTTTTGCTGCTACCATTCTTTCCTTCTTGGCTTTCCTTTTCTTCACCAGCTCTGCCTTTCTGTCCTTTCCGTCCATGGGTTCGTCAGTCTCGGACACCGACCCAACGTCCATTTCCTCCATCCAGCTCTTCCTTATTTGGTCCCGCTCCTCCTCTGGGGTTTCCTCGATCTCCCCCTCCGACAACATGCCTTCCGCGTTGTCCTCTCCAACTCCTCTTGGACTTCCTCTACCAACCAGGGTGCGTTCATGGGCAATTTTCGACACCAGGTCCCCAGGGGTACCTTCACCTACTCCTAGCCCAATCGCTCCCCCGGTTGGTGGATCCTCTGGCTGGAGGACGTCGTCCAGAGTGCTGCAGAGTGGCTCCATTTCTGCTGCTGCCGGCGCCACCGCCGCCGTATCCGCTTCCACCACCGCTGCTGACACCTCCGCAGCCTCCTCCGCCAGCACCACTGCTGCCGCCGTCGCTTCACCGTCCCGCTGCCCTTCCTGGTTCTCATTTGCTCGGTCTCCTCCTCTCCCGTTACGCGTCGGGCAGTCCCGCGCGTAGTGCCCCTGCATCTGGCATTTGTGACACGTGAAATGTGGGCAGTCCCTCAAGATGTGTCCTGGTTGTATGCACATCCGGCATACTCTGACTTGTCGGTCATGAATTACTCTGAAGAATTCTGTGCCTTCCAGTGTATCAAATTTCGTTGAGTACGGCAGTGATTTCACCGTCTCTGTGAATTGTACTTTCAGAAATCTTGTCCCGTCTGCTATGTCAGTCCCAGGCCACATCCTTCTCTTTATCGGGGAGACAGCTTTCACTCCCCACTCGTACAGTTTCGCCAGGATAACCTCATCAGGCACATATGTCGGAAGGTTTAAAAAGGAGACAACCAGCTCATTGTTTGCCATCTCCTTGACAAACACTAAACTGTCTTTTATTTTTAACCCATCACACAATTTCTCCTTTCCATCTTCATTCTCCATCGTTATTTCATATTCTTTCGGTGCTTTAAATCGGCAGCCGACTACCACCCCACATACCTTCTTGATTTCTTTCAGTAATTCCATCATTGACACGTCTTCTTCCCCAACAATCTCCACAGCAACTGTCAGCCTCTTCTCAAAAGTTTGTGTCTTACTTTTGTCCGAAGCATTCCTGCCATTGTCCGTGATCCTTCTCGTAACCGTTTCCCTTCCAATGTCGGCATTCGTTGTCGGTTGCTGCGTCTTGCTGCTGTCCATGATCCTGCTCGTAGTCGTGGTCTTTCCATGGTCTGTGTTCTTGGGCGATATCTGCTCCATGCCTTTGTCCATATTCTGTGTCGTTGTGTGTACCGGTCCGCTTTCAGTTGCCGTGTGATCCGTCCTACTCCTCTCTACTCGCTCTCTCCTATCCATTTCGTCGCTCATTCAACACACACACAAACAAAAAGGACGTTCCCCCGAACAGCAAGCTGCTGGGGGAGTAAAGCTAAAACAAAAAGTAAACTAAACTCACTCACTGTCAATCTAACACAAATAAAATAAATTTCACCTTCTCTCTCCACTTGCTCTCTCTGCTCATTCACTATCTGGCTTCGCACCTGAACGGTATCAAACGTGATCAGGGTGGTATGGCCGTACGCAAATGTTACCGGGTCCATACTACCTTTAATTCAGCAGGAGCACAAAAGGACTGAGAGCGCTGCCGTGGCCAGAGACGGGACTTGTACAGAAACAATGATTAGATCCATAATGAAGGAAAGCAATGCATAAAGACTTTATTCCATACTCAAAGTACCATATCAAAACGCAATGCAATACACTGCGTGTGCGGTTGAGTGATCTTTTGAAGAAATGTAGCGTTGCAACACCAGGGATAGACTGCAATGTATCTCTGTCGTTGCAGCCCTCTGATGCTCCCTGCTGCCGGCGTCACAACAGTGTCTGCATGTTTCACAAATAGAGTTTGGAGAGACGTTGTCGGTGTCTGTATGTTGCTTATATTCTCCCAAACAGTGGGCGCTAAGGATCAGGGCACGGCAGACCATTGCAGCCATTGATCTCGAGCAGAAAAATAAAAATGCTTACAGCACCTGGTATTCCCAGGCGGTCACCCATCCAAGTACTAACCAGGCCCGACCCTGCTTAGCTTCCGAGATCAGACGAGATCGGGCGTGATCAGGGTGGTATGGCCGTACGCAAATGTTACCGGGTCCATACTACCTTTTATTCAGCAGGAGCACAAAAGGACTGAGAGCGCTGCCGTGGCCAGAGACGGGACTTGTACAGAAACAATGATTAGATCCATAATGAAGGAAAGCAATGCATAAAGACTTTATTCCATACTCAAAGTACCATATGAAAACGCAATGCAATACACTGCGTGTGCGGTTGAGTGATCTTTTGAAGAAATGTAACGTTGCAACACCAGGGATGGACTGCAATGTATCTCTGTCGTTGCAGCCCTCTGATGCTCCCTGCTGCCGGCGTCACAACAGTGTCTGCATGTTTCACAAATAGAGTTTGGAGAGACGTTGTCGGTGTCTGTATGTTGCTTATATTCTCCCAAACAGTGGGCGCTAAGGATCAGGGCACGTCAGACCATTGCAGCCATTGATCTCGAGCAGAAAAATAAAAATGCTTACAGCACCTGGTATTCCCAGGCGGTCACCCATCCAAGTACTAACCAGGCCCGACCCTGCTTAGCTTCCGAGATCAGACGAGATCGGGCGTGACCAGGGTGGTTTGGCCGTACGCAAATGTTACCGGGTCCATACTACCTTTTATTCAGCAGGAGCACAAAAGGACTGAGAGCGCTGCCGTGGCCAGAGACGGGACTTGTACAGAAACAATGATTAGATCCATAATGAAGGAAAGCAATGCATAAAGACTTTATTCCAGACTCAAAGTATCATATCAAAACGCAATGCAATACACTGCGTGTGCGGTTGAGTGATCTTTTGAAGAAATGTAGCGTTGCAACACCAGGGATAGACTGCAATGTATCTCTGTCGTTGCAGCCCTCTGATGCTCCCTGCTGCCGGCGTCACAACAGTGTCTGCATTTTTCACAAATAGAGTTTGGAGAGACGTTGTCAGTGTCTGTATGTTGCTTAAATTCTCCCAAACAGTGGGCGCTAAAGATCAGGGCACGGCAGACCATTGCAGCCATTGATCTCGAGCAGAAAAATAAATATGCTTACAGCACCTGGTATTCCCAGGCGGTCACCCATCCAAGTACTAACCAGGCCCGACCCTGCTTAGCTTCCGAGATCAGACGAGATCGGGCGTGATCAGGGTGGTTTGGCCGTACGCAAATGTTACCGGGTCCATACTACCTTTTATTCAGCAGGAGCACAAAAGGACAGAGCGCTGCCGTGGCCAGAGACGGGACTTGTACAGAAACAATGATTAGATCCATAATGAAGGAAAGCAATGCATAAAGACTTTATTCCATACTCAAAGTACCATATCAAAACGCAATGCAATACACTGCGTGTGCGGTTGAGTGATCTTTTGAAGAAATGTAGCGTTGCAACACCAGGGATAGACTGCAATGTATCTCTGTCGTTGCAGCCCTCTGATGCTCCCTGCTGCCGGCGTCACAACAGTGTCTGCATGTTTAACAAATAGAGTTTGGAGAGACGTTGTCAGTGTCTGTATGTTGCTTAAATTCTCCCAAACAGTGGGCGCTAAAGATCAGGGCACGGCAGACCATTGCAGCCATTGATCTCGAGCAGAAAAATAAATATGCTTACAGCACCTGGTATTCCCAGGCGGTCACCCATCCAAGTACTAACCAGGCCCGACCCTGCTTAGCTTCCGAGATCAGACGAGATCGGGCGTGATTTTTTTTTTTTTCTTTTATTATCAACATTAGTCCAATTTTATATACAAAACATTCATATTAATTGCACAGAGAAAAATAAACAGCTGAGGAAGCCTTTCTTCACTGCAAATAAACCAACGACAACAAAATGCAATTCAAAAATTGAACATAAGTTTCCCGTCATTCATCACAGAAATGAACTTGCATCCATTAATAAAGGTTTGAAATTCCATCTTTTCGCATTTATATATCCAGAAGATATCTTTCTTCAACTCAGCTTCAAAATAAGGCCATACATCTCTGTGTTTTCCCTCAAAATGTGCTAGGTTTCTTCTCAGCCATATAGCGTATCTTGCATGACTTACAACGTAATTTAACATATTCACGTTAACTCCTTCTTTCTTTTCCCACACCCCAAATAGAAATATCTTTTTCCACTCCATTCCCTGAATATACTCCCTCCCCCAGTGCTCATGCAGGAATCTTTTCAATTTCAAAAAAAACATCTTCAACTTGTCACACTCATAATACAGGTGCATTAATGTCTCTGGATCAATTGCACATACATCACATTCCCTCTTTACATTTCTATTTATTTGGTGTATCACCACATTTGTGAACATCCTATTATGTCTAAATTTAAAATCGTGATTCTGGCATTCTATACTATTGTTCTTTACAATCCAATTTTTCCATATTTCCTTTCCCTTCATACCTGGAAACACCTTTTCCCAAACCTTTTCGGAAGCAGGTTCTTTAAGCTCTTCCTTAATCAGCATGTTGTAACAGTCCTTTACTTTTAGATTGCGTAGTACTATTTTTTTCCCATTCTTTTCTGTATATAACTCTGGAAACGTTATTTTTCTGTCTGTTACCACGTTATTTTCTATTTGTCTGACCCATTCCGTCGGTATGCTTTCTTTTATTTTATCATACGTATTGACAATACTACTTTCACTCGTGTCTTCATCGTACTCCTGTACTGTATCTATAATCGCCTGGTCTCTAAGGAATCCAGGTATGAATTCGTATATGTAATCCTTAATTTGCCTTAATCCTGCATAGAAGAATTTTTTCTCCCATAGCATGTTATTGTTCTTTGTTATTATTGGATTACACCATACCGGTTGATTTATTATTTGACTAAGTTTGTTACATTCATACTTAATGTTGACTCTGTATTTGCCCCATGCTTCAAACACTTCTTTATAAAATGGAGGTACTTTTTCATACATAGTATTTTTCATTATCATAATTAATCCATTTTCTTCACACCTTCCGTTTTTATGCAAATATTCCTTGAAAACATTTTTCCATCCGTAATCCACCCTGTCATGCATATACTTTTTGACAGTCTTGATTCTTATTGCTTTTTTCTTTATATTTAAATCCACCAGTTTCAGTCCTCCTTCCTCATATTTCCCTATCAGGGTTTTATGTGCTATTCTAGCTGGTTTCCCCTCCCATATGTAGTTATTAATTATACTGTTTAGTTCTTTGTGCACCCACTCTGGCATGTCTATCACGGTAATTGCATATACAACCTTGGATAATATCAGAGCATTTATCACCACAACCTTCCCCTTCAATTTCAATCTCCTTGGCCTCCACGCATTTAATGTGTTTTTCACTTTGTTTATAACCCCGTTCCACGTCTCGTCTCTAGCCTCCTTTTCTTTCACTCCAATATGTATCCCCAATATTTTTATATAATCATTTGCAATTCTAAAAGGCATGCTACAACCAATCTGGTTTACATTCCCAACGTACATTATTTCAGTTTTATCTATATTTACCTTAGCCCCTGATGCTTTTCCATATATTTCTATTTTTTCCATTATCCTTTTCACGCCATTCATATTTTTCACCGTACATGTGGTATCATCAGCATATTGTTGAATTTTGCTTTCTCCCCCATTTGGCAGTTGGATCCCCTCAATTTCTTTATCCTTTTTTATCATTTCAGCCAGACTTTCCGCAGTTAAGCTGTATAATACAGCAGATAGTGGACACCCTTGCCTTACAGATCTCTCAAGCGGAAAAGGATCCGTTATAGCGCCATTTATTTTAACGCTGCTTGTTGCATTCCTATATAACAGTTTTATCCAATTTATCATTCTCTCTCCGAACCCAAACTTCTCCAATGTGCAAAAAAGGAAACTGTGCTCAACCCTGTCAAAGGCTTTATTCAAGTCCACACTTAAAATAATTCCCCCGGCTTTGCCCATGTACTCTACCGTGTCCCTTATTGTGCTAATGATGTCTGATATGTCCCTCCCTGGTATCCCGTACGCCTGTGTTGATGATATGACTGTTGGTGCCGCCGTTTTTATTCTGTTTGCTAATACCTTTGCTAAAATTTTGTAATCTGTGTTTAGTAAGCTTAGTGGTCTGTAGTTCTCTAGTTTTCTTCTGCCTCCCTTGTTTTTATATAGTACCGTTATTAATCCTGTTGCAAGTGACTCTGGTATCTGCTGTTCCTTTTCCATCTCTGCATAGATCCTATTTAATATAGGGAACAGAATTTCTATAAACGTTTTGTAAAACTCACTCGTAAGGCCATCTGTCCCTGGACTTTTATTGGTTTTTAAGGACATTATTGCTTCTTTTATTTCTATGTCTTTTATATTATCATCACACATGCATTTCTCGTCTTCTGTGATTGTTTTGTTAATATCACTTAATACTATGTCTATATCTTCCTTATTTGCATTCCCTTTTTTGAACAGATTTTTATAAAATGTCCCAACCGTATCAATAATGTCTACAAAATCATTTATTGTCTCTCCATCTTCATTTTCCAACTCTTCGATATATACCCTTTCTTGTTTTCTTTTTTCCAGCCCCAAAAAATAACCTGTGCATTTCTCTCCCCTCATTGCATATTTTGCCTTACTCCTTGTTATTGCCCCCTCACATTGATTCCGCTCATAAGAGTCCAATTTCGATTTTATCTTTAAATATTTCTCTATACTATGATTTGGATCCTTATCCACTCTCTCAGCCTCTTCTGCCAGCGCATCCGTCAAGCCTTTCACTTTTTCTCTTTCTTTAAAGTTCCGGAACTTCGCATATCGAATGCTTATTGTTTTTATCTTTTGCTTTAGTCTTTCCCACCATGATCCCTTATTTCTGCACACTTCCATGTTATTTTTTTCTTGTTCTATACAGGCCACTACTTTGTTTCTATACCTCTCTTCCGCAAGCAGACTGCTGTTGAGGCACCATACTCCTCCTCCCCTTCTTTCCAACCCACTACCAACCTCTAACGACAGAATGGCATGGTCACTAAACGATGTGAAGTTATACTTCAATTTTTTTAGATATTTTACAATGCTCTGTTTTGCAACACAGAGATCAATTCGACTCTGCTTTAATTCCCCCATTACCATTTGTCTCCTCGAGTATTCCCGCTTGTTTGGGTTTTCATTCCTCCATATATCAATTAACTGTCTTTCCTCCATCATTTTTAGAAAAACCTTTCTTGACGTGTCGCTCTTAAATTCTTTCCCTCTCGCTAAATCCAGCCTTGTACTTTTTAAATTAAAATCTCCCACTATAATACAGTTTCCCACACACCATTTCCCCAAACCCAAGAAAAACACCTTCCTATCCGTTTCTATATTTGGCGCATATACATTAATCAGTCGATACACTATATTTTTGTATTTGAATTCTATTATTACTATTCTTCCCGTTTTATCGCTGTAGAGTTCTTTTATGTTTTGTACAATATCATTTTTTATCAAAATTGCTACACCACAAGATCTCTCTGTACCATTATTTACATATACCGTGTCTTTCCATTTTATTTTTATATCCTTCATGATATTGTCTGTCCAGTTGGTTTCTTGCAGACATAATATATCATTATTCTTACATTTGACTAATAGTTTTTCCAATTTGCTTGGATTTCGTAAACCATTTGTGTTAAATGAGATTAAGCTAAACATTAGACATAAGGTGATTATTGTTTCATTTCTAACCTTCATTTTTTTTCGTACCTTTCTTTTTTGCTGCTACCATTCTTTCCTTCTTGGCTTTCCTTTTCTTCACCAGCTCTGCCTTTCTGTCCTTTCCGTCCATGGGTTCGTCAGTCTCGGACACCGACCCAACGTCCATTTCCTCCATCCAGCTCTTCCTTATTTGGTCCCGCTCCTCCTCTGGGGTTTCCTCGATCTCCCCCTCCGACAACATGCCTTCCGCGTTGTCCTCTCCAACTCCTCTTGGACTTCCTCTACCAACCAGGGTGCGTTCATGGGCAATTTTCGACACCAGGTCCCCAGGGGTACCTTCACCTACTCCTAGCCCAATCGCTCCCCCGGTTGGTGGATCCTCTGGCTGGAGGACGTCGTCCAGAGTGCTGCAGAGTGGCTCCATTTCTGCTGCTGCCGGCGCCACCGCCGCCGTATCCGCTTCCACCACCGCTGCTGACACCTCCGCAGCCTCCTCCGCCAGCACCACTGCTGCCGCCGTCGCTTCACCGTCCCGCTGCCCTTCCTGGTTCTCATTTGCTCGGTCTCCTCCTCTCCCGTTACGCGTCGGGCAGTCCCGCGCGTAGTGCCCCTGCATCTGGCATTTGTGACACGTGAAATGTGGGCAGTCCCTCAAGATGTGTCCTGGTTGTATGCACATCCGGCATACTCTGACTTGTCGGTCATGAATTACTCTGAAGAATTCTGTGCCTTCCAGTGTATCAAATTTCGTTGAGTACGGCAGTGATTTCACCGTCTCTGTGAATTGTACTTTCAGAAATCTTGTCCCGTCTGCTATGTCAGTCCCAGGCCACATCCTTCTCTTTATCGGGGAGACAGCTTTCACTCCCCACTCGTACAGTTTCGCCAGGATAACCTCATCAGGCACATATGTCGGAAGGTTTAAAAAGGAGACAACCAGCTCATTGTTTGCCATCTCCTTGACAAACACTAAACTGTCTTTTATTTTTAACCCATCACACAATTTCTCCTTTCCATCTTCATTCTCCATCGTTATTTCATATTCTTTCGGTGCTTTAAATCGGCAGCCGACTACCACCCCACATACCTTCTTGATTTCTTTCAGTAATTCCATCATTGACACGTCTTCTTCCCCAACAATCTCCACAGCAACTGTCAGCCTCTTCTCAAAAGTTTGTGTCTTACTTTTGTCCGAAGCATTCCTGCCATTGTCCGTGATCCTTCTCGTAACCGTTTCCCTTCCAATGTCGGCATTCGTTGTCGGTTGCTGCGTCTTGCTGCTGTCCATGATCCTGCTCGTAGTCGTGGTCTTTCCATGGTCTGTGTTCTTGGGCGATATCTGCTCCATGCCTTTGTCCATATTCTGTGTCGTTGTGTGTACCGGTCCGCTTTCAGTTGCCGTGTGATCCGTCCTACTCCTCTCTACTCGCTCTCTCCTATCCATTTCGTCGCTCATTCAACACACACACAAACAAAAAGGACGTTCCCCCGAACAGCAAGCTGCTGGGGGAGTAAAGCTAAAACAAAAAGTAAACTAAACTCACTCACTGTCAATCTAACACAAATAAAATAAATTTCACCTTCTCTCTCCACTTGCTCTCTCTGCTCATTCACTATCTGGCTTCGCACCTGAACGGTATCAAACGTGATCAGGGTGGTATGGCCGTACGCAAATGTTACCGGGTCCATACTACCTTTAATTCAGCAGGAGCACAAAAGGACTGAGAGCGCTGCCGTGGCCAGAGACGGGACTTGTACAGAAACAATGATTAGATCCATAATGAAGGAAAGCAATGCATAAAGACTTTATTCCATACTCAAAGTACCATATCAAAACGCAATGCAATACACTGCGTGTGCGGTTGAGTGATCTTTTGAAGAAATGTAGCGTTGCAACACCAGGGATAGACTGCAATGTATCTCTGTCGTTGCAGCCCTCTGATGCTCCCTGCTGCCGGCGTCACAACAGTGTCTGCATGTTTCACAAATAGAGTTTGGAGAGACGTTGTCGGTGTCTGTATGTTGCTTATATTCTCCCAAACAGTGGGCGCTAAGGATCAGGGCACGACAGACCATTGCAGCCATTGATCTCGAGCAGAAAAATAAAAATGCTTACAGCACCTGGTATTCCCAGGCGGTCACCCATCCAAGTACTAACCAGGCCCGACCCTGCTTAGCTTCCGAGATCAGACGAGATCGGGCGTGATCAGGGTGGTATGGCCGTACGCAAATGTTACCGGGTCCATACTACCTTTTATTCAGCAGGAGCACAAAAGGACTGAGAGCGCTGCCGTGGCCAGAGACGGGACTTGTACAGAAACAATGATTAGATCCATAATGAAGGAAAGCAATGCATAAAGACTTTATTCCATACTCAAAGTACCATATGAAAACGCAATGCAATACACTGCGTGTGCGGTTGAGTGATCTTTTGAAGAAATGTAACGTTGCAACACCAGGGATGGACTGCAATGTATCTCTGTCGTTGCAGCCCTCTGATGCTCCCTGCTGCCGGCGTCACAACAGTGTCTGCATGTTTCACAAATAGAGTTTGGAGAGACGTTGTCGGTGTCTGTATGTTGCTTATATTCTCCCAAACAGTGGGCGCTAAGGATCAGGGCACGTCAGACCATTGCAGCCATTGATCTCGAGCAGAAAAATAAAAATGCTTACAGCACCTGGTATTCCAAGGCGGTCACCCATCCAAGTACTAACCAGGCCCGACCCTGCTTAGCTTCCGAGATCAGACGAGATCGGGCGTGATCAGGGTGGTTTGGCCGTACGCAAATGTTACCGGGTCCATACTACCTTTTATTCAGCAGGAGCACAAAAGGACTGAGAGCGCTGCCGTGGCCAGAGACGGGACTTGTACAGAAACAATGATTAGATCCATAATGAAGGAAAGCAATGCATAAAGACTTTATTCCAGACTCAAAGTATCATATCAAAACGCAATGCAATACACTGCGTGTGCGGTTGAGTGATCTTTTGAAGAAATGTAGCGTTGCAACACCAGGGATAGACTGCAATGTATCTCTGTCGTTGCAGCCCTCTGATGCTCCCTGCTGCCGGCGTCACAACAGTGTCTGCATTTTTCACAAATAGAGTTTGGAGAGACGTTGTCAGTGTCTGTATGTTGCTTAAATTCTCCCAAACAGTGGGCGCTAAAGATCAGGGCACGGCAGACCATTGCAGCCATTGATCTCGAGCAGAAAAATAAATATGCTTACAGCACCTGGTATTCCCAGGCGGTCACCCATCCAAGTACTAACCAGGCCCGACCCTGCTTAGCTTCCGAGATCAGACGAGATCGGGCGTGATCAGGGTGGTTTGGCCGTACGCAAATGTTACCGGGTCCATACTACCTTTTATTCAGCAGGAGCACAAAAGGACAGAGCGCTGCCGTGGCCAGAGACGGGACTTGTACAGAAACAATGATTAGATCCATAATGAAGGAAAGCAATGCATAAAGACTTTATTCCATACTCAAAGTACCATATCAAAACGCAATGCAATACACTGCGTGTGCGGTTGAGTGATCTTTTGAAGAAATGTAGCGTTGCAACACCAGGGATAGACTGCAATGTATCTCTGTCGTTGCAGCCCTCTGATGCTCCCTGCTGCCGGCGTCACAACAGTGTCTGCATGTTTAACAAATAGAGTTTGGAGAGACGTTGTCAGTGTCTGTATGTTGCTTAAATTCTCCCAAACAGTGGGCGCTAAAG